>NC_140086.1:67939274-68539274 GCF_964237585.1 Gallinula chloropus
TTTTTAGCTACATTGTTTCTCTAATCCTCATCTCTTTCAATCCTGTACTTCTATAACCTTTCACTGCAAAATTAAACGTAATACTCTCCTTTTCCAAAATACAGATAAGGATAAAGCAGTGTAGTTATTTAGTCTCACTGTTACAGTTTCCTTTTTCTTTTTTTTTTTTTAATACAAAATACAGCAGGTTGTCCTTGTATTCTACCGCAGAAAGGAGAGATGATCTTTCCTGGTTGTCCATGTGATTTCAAGAAATCTGTTCGGCTGCCTATTACACGCAACTGTAAATACTTGATAAACAGATTGTGCTCATTTATTTTTATTTCTGTTCCTAAAATTAAAGCTAATATCTACTCTCCTTATCAGCTTAAATTTCAGAAAACAAATTTTCACTTTCAATTAATCTTACACTCCTTGATTAATGTAAAAATAATATTTACCTTCACATATCCATTGCATATTATACTGCTGCGTGAATGTAAAAATGTGCCTCAAATCTGAAAATTAAATATTAGTTACTACCTACAGTAATGTATTAAGCATGATTGGCTTAGGAAATGCCAATGAATATGTGACAGAAATTATATGAGCCCGCTGTATTTGTTCCTTGAGGTTTTTTGCCCCTATTTTGATTGTGAGGAGTAACAGATGAAAAATATAAGTGTTTGCTAATAGGATTCACATCTTATTATTGGTGCTGATTTGCAGTTTTCCTTAACTCGCCATGATTACTTTTTTAGAAGCTTTCACTTTTCCCCAGCTGATCCTCGTCTTGTTAGGCAGCATTAATGACACTTCAGTCATTGTGGCTTTCAAGCAGAGCCCTTCCAGAGTGAACAGAGAGTTGACATTTCCTGACATTTTCCCAACTAATTACAGGACAAATAATTAAGCATGTTCTCGTATGTAACAAATGAAGGCAAAAGCCGTCTGTCAGCGATGTTGATTGATGACACTCTGGGAGACTTTATCTGATGGGTCCTGCCATGCGGTAGAGGGGAAGCAAATTTATTAGAATGAACAATGCAAATTCTGAGTCATCTCATCCAGTTATGCGCCAAAGCAATATCCATGTCAAGGTGAATGTGACAATGAAAGCAAAATATTTGCATTTTGTGGAGCAGGTTGAAGGGGAAATCAGAGCGAGAAGATGACAGGCCTAATTATTTTGGCTCATACAGGCTAGGACAGCTGTTTCTGGTGTCCTGAACAAGGCTGTCACACAGGTAACTAAATAGGTCTGCATATAAGTCTGTATCCAACACTGTACGGAGATGTCTACCACTAATGACCAACGCTAATGTTACTGCCATCCCTGAAAAACAGTAAATGTGTCACAGTGCACCTTCTGCATGGCAGTCAACATTTCGCTACATAATTACTTGTTAGTGAATTAATTCCTATCTGTCAGTATCTATGCCGGTGTCATTTTTAGACCATTACGAAATTATGCCATCACTATAGCAACTGCAAGCACAGTTAAAAGGCAAAACAGTTCAGATACTCAAGAAAAGTGCCTAGTTAGGCAGAAGACTAATAATGTAAAATTCAAATTGTGATGTTGCTGTCTGCCATCCTAATTTTCTTTACCTTGATTATGTGTTTGATCATTGATCATTAAACAATAATTTAAGGTTTCCAATTTCAATCCATGATTAATATTTAATATAATTAAAACCTCAGCCACAACAGCATCTTTCCTATAAACAGACGCACACAGTGCTGTCATTGCAATTAATTAGGAGCTAAAAAGTGACATGCTTAAAAATGAATCCTAATATCAGAGTTTACATGCAAATAAGAATAACTGATGGCATCAGGATGTTCTTTTCTCCCTGTTTTCTTTGTGGATTGTAAACAATGCCAATCTTAAAATTCCTGTATCCTTGCTAATTCCTTATTTCTTTATTTATTTCTTGCATGCATTCCATTTACCCAAGGAAAGTCCAGACCCATCTTAAAACTATCACCATCACTTAAGGATTTCAAGATGCCGTCTTATTCACAGAAAGATATTCACAGGCTTAAGACAAAGTATGTATATTAAGCTCTCTAAGATCTTCCAGACTGATGAAATTTCTAATGACACTTAGAGAAAAGATTTGCTGATATCAACAACTACCTTAAATGCATACAAGTCTAATTTAGATTAGGGAAATACACATACAGAAAAAAACATTTCTTCATTTGTATCCTCTTCTATTTTATATAAATGTTAGAAGAAAGGAAATCAAATTCTTCCAGAAAATTTCAGCACATATTCATCATGTCAATCTATGCCATGTGGTGGCTTTTGTTAGAGTGCAAATGTTACAATGGTGCATTTCAAATGATGTATGACAGCAATACGGTGGCCTCAGCTACTCTGGTGCAGTGGAAAGAGGATGTAGAGAAATAATATGAAATTCAGGGAATCAGTAAGAGGCCAAATGTGTAGGCAAGTTTTGCTTTTTATTTTAAGAAAATAAATAAAAACGTATACCTTATTATTCCATTTTCTTTGCAGTGATAATGTATGGCATTTCAGTTATCTTTTTGGTTAACTGGTTTGAAATAGTTCCCTTGCTTTAAAATATATATATATATATTTGTAAACGTGGGGATTTTTCTTTTAATTTATCCACTGTCTGCAAAAATGGTGTTTTAAGGCAGTGAACATCTATTTAGTTTTCTGTCTTTCTTAACATAGATACTGTCTTCTTTCCCACAGCATTTGTTTCTAGCAGAAAAATCAAATTAAAACTGAGTCAATCACATGAAATCAAGGGGAATCTTTGCCAGAAGAAAACCACATAATGATGACAATGCAGATGTGTCGATCATTAATGATCTGCACTTAAAGTTACCTGACAAATAAATGTTTAGTCAGGACTAAAAGGAAGATTCTTTCATGATATGAGAAAGATCATTTCTGTTGCTTGCCATGCTAAGGTATTTCTTTCACTGAGATCTACAAAACAGTCAGCAACCCTTCCTTCCCACTCTCTTAACTTCACACAGGCCGTTAGCACGATGGAAGTGGATAAACTTTGCAAAAATGTCTAACTGCAGCATTGTCCTGAGACAGACCACTGCTCTGAAAGTGATGGGAAGATTTAATTTCTGTTCTGCTTAACAAGGTTAAAAGAGTTTGGTTCTTGGTTAACAGTGACCACTAAATGGATAGGAATCAATAGTCCCTCACTAATGCCACAGCAAGGCAACTCCTTTATTGACCTTTCCATTAACACTAAGCAGATGAAATGCAAAAAATAAATAGACCAATCATTTTAATTTTGAACACCTACCCAATCAAGCCCCGCACTGGGATTTCGATGCTCTTCTGCCAGTTCTTTCATGTACCTAGCTGCATTCTTTTATGACCTACCAGATTTCAAAAAACCTTGCTGCTTAAGATTTATTTGGTGATCATGTATAATTAGTATGCTTAGCCGAACATGACCTAAAAATAAGATATTTGTAGACATGAAACAAAGAGTTTCTGTCCAATTAAAAAACTTTGTATACATTACAGTTACTCAGAAACACTTTTCAGACAAGTAAACAATGAATTAACTTGATAGGGATGATATACAAATTTGATAGAAAGAGCCAATAGGAGAGTTTCTGTCTAATGATCCCAGTCAATCTAATTAATGTATTCTGCTACATTACATTTTAAGAAGTGACCATTGTGTAATACACTTTGAAATATGCACAAGCTAATGGGATAAGATACAAAAATTATTATGCTGACAGTAAATCATATTACATTCCTAATAAGCATTAACTAGATAACTAGGTCAAAGCAGTATTATCTTAATTGATTTTTCAAAAGAAACCTGACAGAAAAATGTCAATGCTCGAATATTTCTTCATGCATCATTAAAACAAGATTGGCTTTTAACAAAAGAAGAATCCTTCACAGAATTGATTCTTGCTTCAGGCTGCCTGCAAGTAAGTGTATTACATAAAAATCTATACAGGATATTAAAACAACACCACTCTGCAAGACAGTTACAATTAAAAGCTGACACCCCTCCCACCATGTGTCTACTACAGTAGCTTGCCAGTAAACGTATTTAAAGTCTACAGAGCCAGTATATATCGTATATGAAAATCACTTGGTTTTACAACTTGATTGTGGGGGGGAGAAATTAAAGTCAGATCTTCTAATTTAATCAGTACATTAATAACTTATCCATTTCATAGTTATATAGCAATTAAATAAACATGCAAGAAAACAGGAAAAAATACTACCTCAGAGTTATAACCATAAATGCAACCTCTGCATCTAGCGTAATGAACATTTCAGTGTGGAGAGTGGGCATCGTTCTGACATCAGAAATTTCCAATAGTGATAGCGAGGCAAAGTGCAATATGCAGAACAAATAATATATAATACCAGCAATAATACACTGCTGGATAGGTTCACACAATAGATCTTGTTGCAGATGCACATATAGATTGATCAGAGAAAGATTGGCTGATCCATCTAAACACGAGTAGCTCATAAACCTCAAAGTGATGAATTGTAGTGCATTTGTGGCTTGGTAGTACACAAGGCATTCGTTTTCTCTAAATAATCACAGTTCATTTGCTTGGATTGTTCAGTTTGGGAAGTTATAAGCAGAAGATGCACATAATAATTTCTCTTTTTTTTAAATGTCTTTTTTATGTATCTTTTATACAAGAAATTTCTTGGAAATATTTACTATTATTGCCAGTTACTCAATGTAAAATAACTTGATAGCTAAACATTATTTTCTTTTTTTGCCAAGAAAAGCCTGAGTTTTGCATGCATTTTTCAGCATCTGAATTTTTCCCTAATGCTGAGCATATTTTAGTGCCCCTCCATCCAATTTGTGAGCCATTACCACTTTCAAAAGTCAGGAAAGAATGTTAATAGAAATTTAAAAGCATTATTTCAGGATCAGAAGCTCCACAAATGCTGATCTGAGCCCTTGGGACAGAGAGAAGGGGTGGGGCAAGGAAAGTCTCTAAATTCTGTGAAGATCTATCTAGACTCCAAAGGGTGATTTGGAGAATAAGACTAATTCAGAAGGCAACTATCTTCATCACCAGCTCTGACCCACTTAGCTCTAGAGAATTTGCTTTTTATACCACCACCTGATTTGAATGTTCAGTTTTACATAATTTCTCTGATATTTCAAAGTAGGAAGTGTCAAGAGTGTGGTGCTCTCTAACTCACAACTTAAGTCAGGTGTAAATTTTCAAGGGAAGAATAGGGTCTGACAGACTTTGTGTAAATTAGCCCAAATTATAGATTCCATGAAAGAGTGTTTTGAAGCAAGTAGTAGCATATACCCTTCTCCTGCTGTAAAATGTCCCATTTCATAATGGAGATATTAAATGATTGTATAGAAATATATGACGAAGCAGGCAGATCCTGGGCAGCTGTTCAACTTGAATCCTGGTGGCTATTCAGCACCTTAGATCTTTAGTAGCAGCAGTAGCTCAGTTTGGTCTTCAAAATACTACAGACTGAAAAATATTAGGTAAAAGGAATGTTTTCTGCCAGTAAAGGAGGCTACAGCAGAGTATCCAGTCCACCAGCATGGGGGAGAGGTCGAGCTGTATGTGTGTTTTACTGAAAGGAACTCTGAAGAACAAATGAGCCATAAGAGATCAACAGCATTTATTAGTAAAAATTCAAGTCTAATTTGCATCTGTATTTCTTATCACAACCTCTATGCTAGCATAATATAAGATATCCGAGCCATTTTTCCCAGTATTTGGCCCATCATTTTTCGCTTCCTGGTATTTCTTCCTTTTCCTGACACCTGCAAGACACAGGAGGGCAAGTAGGATCTGCTCTGAAGAAGGGCACGAAATAACATATGTTGTGTGGTGGAGAAAAGAAGGAGAAAAGGAAGGGTTGTGGCTACCAGGATGATGTATGCTGGAGGAAGAGGAAGAGGAGGAGGAGGAGGAGGAGGAGGAGGAGGAGGAGGAGGAGGAGGAGGAGGAGGAGGAGGAGGAGGAGGAGGAGGAGGAGGAGGAGGAGGAGGAGGAGGAAGAGGAAGAGGAAGAGGAAGAGGAAGAGGAAGAGGAAGAGGAAGAGGAAGAGGAAGAGGAAGAGGAAGAGGAAGAGGAAGAGGAAGAGGAAGAGGAAGAGGAAGAGGAAGAGGAAGAGGAAGAGGAAGAGGAAGAGGAAGAGGAAGAGGAAGAGGAAGAGGAAGAGGAAGAGGAAAGGCCACTGTCCAACATGTAAAGCTCCTCCTCCTAGACACATTCCACATGTTGTCACCTTGCAATGTTTCAATCTTTATATATTAATAATGAAGCAAGTCACAACGTGATGTTTTGGTTGGCTTTTTGATACTTTGAAACTGTATCAGGGCAGGAAAAAGTATTTCTTCTTAGTGTTAAGACTATGACAGGAGTTTTGTCATGTCAAAATATCATTATGAGGAACTTTCTCTTTTGCTGTTGCTTAAACATCACTTAAACATACCACTCTCATTTTTTCCCTAGTAGATAAACTTGTAGGCTCCAGTGACCATTCATCATGTATTCTCACAGCTTCCTTCCATATATTACCACTATGCTACAGTTAATGTATAATCCAGATTGCAGTATTTTCAAAGGCAATCACATCAGGAGTTTGAAAGAAAGAGAGGTGGTATGCTTGTTTCAATTCCCTGCCAAAATGTCTGACACTATAGATATTGGGATGGGAGAGGGGTTCTTCAGTGACTTGCTTAGCTGTACTAATAGAGCAGTCAATTTTCCTTTTATTTTGTGACTATCAGGTTCTTTGATATATTTGTGTCATAAGCCTTATATCACCTCTTTTTTTTCCTTAAGCTCTTCCACATTCTGGGAAAAGAAAGACTGTTCATTCCCTTTGCAAAGAGAATGGATTTTAATAAAAGTTTAACTGGTTTGTATCATCCATTTATTTTGAAAAAAATAAGCACTCCACCAGTTCCTCAGTATCATCTCACTCAAAACCAGATCATTTGAAGTATGATTAGAAAGACTTATGTACGTTTACTCAAAAGAAAAAAATCACATGTTGCGTGAAATAAAAAGCAGCTAATTTAAAATAAAAAAGTTCTCCATTGAGTTCACAGTCTGTGAAACCTACTGTCACAAAATATTCTTGCAGCCAGTAGCTTAGCAAGAGTCAAGAATGGACCACATATTTCCACAGATAGCCTAAATTCAAATGTAGTTCTAGGTCACTATTCAACAAATATCAAGAAAGTAATTTTGCAGTCTTGCAGTGTTACGTTGTTGACTGCACTGTCCACTAGTCCTTCACCTATTTCTTCAGACACACATCCAGTTGCTTCACTTCTTCTTAAAAGCAGTTTGCTCTTGTACCATGTGCTCTCATCATTCCAGTGACAAGACAGGCAACAGGCACATATCAAAACACAGCAAGTTCCATCTCAACATGAGAAAAAACATTTTTACTTTGAGGGTGAAAGGTTGCCCAAAGAGGTTGTGGAGTCTCCTTCTCAGGTGATATTCAAGACCCCCCTGGACACAATCCTGTGCAATGTGCTCTAGGTGATGCTGCTTTAGTGGGGGGGTTGGACTAGATGATTTTCAGAGTTTCCTTCCAACCCTGCTGCTCTGCTCTGGCAACCTATGCTTAGATAATACCATATGGATCTGGTTTGATACTTTAACCATGTTTTGAGCTTCTCTTAGCATTGTTGTCTGGCTTTTGGCAATCCTTGGGGTTTAGTTGTGTCAGTGCATTTCATTAATGTTTTATCTCCTGTCTTTTCCAGATCATTACTGAAGATGTTAAATAAGATTAGGTTTATACAAATTGCAATTGCATCTTTCTCAAACCCTTTCCCCAGAAAGATGCACTAGTTTTTGCCATTTATCTTTTCCTGTGACTTAATTTTTCAGAAGTGCTCTTCCTTGGCCTGGTTCATATAATTTTTTTCAACCAAGATTTAATAAAACACAATACTGAAATCCATACTAAAAATCCTTTGTATTCAATGTGCATTATTTCCATTACACCTCGCTGTATAATAATGTTTCTAGAAAGCAAAATTAAGACAATTTTATGCCCATCATTTCCTTAAGAACAAAGCCTTAAATAAGAGGGGGGGAGATGACACCACTTAAAAATAGGCATTACTTGAGAAAGACCTTCATAAGGATGAATTAACGAACATGAACAGAATTTATTTTCTATGATTAATTTATGTCTTCTATTTGTAGTATCCAAACCATAAATCAATAACTGGGATGGATCAATAGCTAGATAAATGTTATGAGAAGATGTTGCTTTCTCAACCATTATTGAAATTTTCTTCATTTTAATAATAAAAAAATCCAAACAACAGAACAACATAAAACCCCCAAAATAAATCAGGTTGAACTAGTGTAAACATTCAGTTTGGAAATAATTGCACCCATTTTTAGCCATAATCATTTCTCTAGACTCCGTTTTCAAGCATGAAGAGAAAGTTATAAATAGAAAGTGATTTATTTCATTCTGAGATAGATGTCTAATACTGGTGGAATGATTCCATTTCTGACATTCCTGTCCCTCTCAGTTGATTACTAGGAACTAGGAACTTCACCCAGAACCTGTAGGTATCTGAAGACTGTTGAAATTAATTCCTTCACATAGATATGTTTTGTCTTACCAAATTAAGATATAAAAAGATATTTTAGAGAACAATGATCTCACTTCTGGTCCTAGACATGGTTTTCAGAAGGACTGTTTCACACAGTCAGACGATCAATGCAAACAAGACCTTCGTCTTAATTAGGAAACAGATGAGCTCTTACAGTGCTGAGTAGAGGGGTCAGATGACCTCCCTTGACCTGTTAGTGATGCTCTTCCTAGCTCAGCCAGGGTACTGCTGGCCAACTTTCCGATAAGGACACATTGCTGTCTCATGTTCTAATAGGTGTCTACTAGACCACCATGTTTTATTCTACACAGCTGCTTTCCAGACAGTCAGTCTGATACATGTGAGTTCTTCAGATTTCTTTCTCCATGGACAGGGCTTGGCATTTCCCTTTGCAAAACTTTGGAATATTCCTGTCATCCCAGTGTTCCAGCCTGTCAAGGTCGTACTGAACAGTAGTGCAGCCATGTGGTGTATCATCCATTTCACCCAATTTTTTATCTTTTACAAATTTGCACTCTGTTTTTAACAGTACTGGACGCAATATTGATCCCTTGGGTACAATACTAGTGACTGGCCTTTCTAATCCACCTCATCATCCACTGGTCTAGTCCTTATTTCATCAGTTTGTCAACAAGGATGTTGTGGGAGGCAGTGTTGAAAGCCTTGCTAAAGCCAAGATAAAACCATACACAGATCATTGCTCATCCACTGAGCAAATAATTCAATTGTAGAAGGCTATCAGGTTGTTTAGGCATGATTTCCTCTTTAACAGCTTGTGCTGACTATTCCAAATGATATTTTGTCATTAATATCTTTCAAAATCTTTTCCAGAAGGATTGTTCCATCATATTCCCAGGCCTGTAGTTTCCTGGTCTTTCTATCACTTCTTGACATTTGCATCCTTCCTGTCCTCCTCTGACTGACATGACTTCCCAGACAGAATTGATCTAGATTTGCAGTGGCATTGGCTAGTTCCTCAACACTCTTGGGTAACTCCCATCAGATCCCATGAAGTTGAGTATTTCTACTGGTTTAAACTTTCCCTAACTAAATATTCCTTTACTGATGTTTAAATCTGCATTATTCAGACTTTCCCACTGATCTCAGGGACCTGAAATTTGTGAAGGCAAGTCTGAACAAATTAAAATGAGGCAAAGAAGCGAGGAAGTGGCTCAGCCTTTCCCACATCCCTTGTCGTGAGGTCCTCTGTCCCATGCAGCACCAGGGCTGTATTTTCCTCAGTCTTCCTTTAGTTACTTATGGACTTATGGAAGCCCTTCTTGTTGCGTTTCACAACCTATCAAATTCAATTCCAGAATCAGCTTTTCTAACCCCATCCTTACACACTCTTTATACTTCTGCTGGTTCACCTGGTCCTGCTTCTATATTTGATGCTGCTTCCATATTTTCTGTCTGAGTTTTTTTTTCAGGAGATCCATGTTCATGCAAGCATGCCTCCTGCCACCTTCGCTTGTTCTTATGAACACGGGCAGGGCCAAGGAAAAACTTAGAGAATGAGGGATAAATTCTCAAATAGAGGTTGAATAGAGGAAATTCTGCTCAGATAGAGTGATGTAGCCAAGAAATGTGTAAGGATAATTGTCATCAGCAAAGACTGAAACTTACCCACTTTTGTCAGTCTTTTCTCATATGTGCTTAGCAAAATCCAACAGATTTTCCCAGTGTAGTCTTTTTTGCTGCCATCTTTGCAGTTGACAAAAGTTAGGTAAGTAGGATTGAAGCCTGTTATTTAAACATTCTACACTCCACCCTCAAAGAAAAAGGTGATTCTGAAACTATGTGTACTGATTTTCACTGGCATAGAGCTAATTTTCTTCACAGCAGCTGGCATGGGGCTGTGTTTTGGATTTGTGCTGACAACCGTGTTGTTAATAAAGAGGTATTTTTGTTAGTGCCCAGCAGTGCTTACACTGTGTCAAGGACTTTTCTGCTTCGCACCCTACCACACCAGCAAGTGGGCTGGAGGTGCACAAGGAATTGGAAGGGGACACAACAGGGACAGCTGATCCAGACTGGCCAAAGGGATATACCTGGGGAAGCTAGCTGGAAGGCAGGACTGCAACTCAGGAACTATATGAGTATCACCTTCAGGTGCTGAGAAATTGTGCTGTACAGCACTTATTTTGTATATTCTATTGTTGTTGTTGTTGTTGTTGTTATCAGCTTCTTCTGTCCTATTAAACTGTCTTTATCAACTGAAAAGTTTAAGTTTTATTTCTTTTCTTTTTTTTTTTTTTTTTTTCTTTTTAATTCTCTCCCTCATCTCACTGGTGAGGACTGGAGTGAATGAATGGCCATGTGGTTTTAGCTGCCAGGAAGGTTAAACCACAACACTATGTTAATGGACAATGCTGGTTATTTTCTTGGCAGATGATGGGGGGAAGAAGACAAGGATATTTCCAGATGTCATTAAAAAGTTACATTTTATTCAGGTTGCTGGACACTTCTACTTTTAAAATCTTGGGGTTAGTTACTTTGGGATGTTGCCATCTTCTAATAGAAATTTATCTGTGCAATGAATCTGCAAGAAACTGAATTTTTTTTCAGATAATTGTTAACATATAAATATTTGAAGCAGAAATTTCCCAGACTTCATAGTCTACCACAAAAAAATACTATTTGTGATTCTGTGAAAATATACTTTAGATAAGAAACACACTTCTGATCATCTCTTTGCAACTTTACGGTGTTAGAGTTTCTCTAGTCGTGTTGCATCTTGAATAGGCTGAGGCTGTGAACAGCTATCACTGTAATTATTCACCCTGACATCGAGAGACCAAAATCATAAAAGGAAGGTCCACAAGGAAATTAATAATTGAGTGTTCAGAAGAGGGTAAATGGAGTTAAGTAAATAAGGCCCAGGGCTACATATTCAGTGCTGCTAAATCTCAGCCTCTCTGGCTGCCTACACCACTTTTTCACCCATTTCAGCATGGTCCTGCTGTGAAATGCATGGTACTCCCTAAGGCTGAGAGGGGAAGGAGAGTGTTGAAGAACTGCAACTGCAGGAGAAATGGTCAGATGCCAGTGGAATACTGACCTCTGACCATTATCCCAGAGTTATCCTCTAGATTGAGACTGGCAGAAAGTACTAATGAGATTCTTGGAATTTTAGGAGGATCTGGAAACTCAGCATAATCTCAGTGAAACCTCATATATGAGGGAGTGACAGAAATTACCCTGATCCATGAATATGTAAGACTCAGGAAGAGCATAACAAATGAACTGGGAAGTTAAAGCTGAAAAGTCAAAAATACTGCCAGAAGAAAAAAATTATTGGGTTTGTTCTTGATTTTTCTCTTTTGTTGACAAGATGACTTTATTTTTTTTATTATTTAGGATTAGTATTCAAACAAAAATTTATTGTTGAGTTTTATTTTATTTTAGTCAATATTCATTGACCCCTTTCTAAGCATTACTGGTGAAGTTCCTAGAGGAAATAAAGAAACTATATGACTTTCAATAGCATTAATCTGGCTGTTCAGTATGTTTTTTAGAAAGTAAATTAAACACTGAGTTTTAATTACAACTGTTTTAATGTTATAGAGCCAAAGTACAGGGTGAAAGCTGCATTTAAGTGTTAATACTTGAGGTAAAGGAAAATGTAGAGAGGAAATTTTGTCTTACTTTCTGAGTCCAGGGAGTCTGGCCTTTTGCCATTGAGCATATACAGACGTTGCACTGACCTGTGACTGTCACCTTTTTATATGCTTTAAAGATTAATAAAATGGTTGATAACACTGCTGTTGCTGGGTTTGTACAGTAATGTCCAAACAAAATGTATGGGACAGTTTTTACTCCAAATGTGTTGTTCAAGCCATCGCTGTCCTCATTTAGAGGTTGAAGCAGAGTTCATAGAGTTCAACTTTGGCTTCTACTTCTGAAGATCTTTGTCAAAATCAATACTGTAAATAAAATGAAACTACAAAGCAAAATATCCCTAGTGCCCTAGCATTTCTTTGCACACAACAAATGGACAAACAAGGAGAAACTTCTGACTTGAACTCATGATCCTGTATTTTCTCTGCAGCAGAAACTTGATGTGATATATTGTTACATTATTAACACTTACTTAATTTAAAATAATAAGTAAGTCTACTCAGAACTGCTTGCGTACATGCTCCTGTCCCCTGAAACAACGTAGACAATGAAATTCCATGGTGGATTCGGAAGTGTGGTTAAAGTTTTATCTAAGTAAACTGAACCAACAAAACGGTCAAACACTTCCAAGATCAAATCCTACCCACTCAGGGTTCCCACAGCAATCAAAACTTTCACAGAAAATTGGTTGTCATTAATGCAGACACTTACAGGTCTTCTTTTAGTACTACGGTTCTAAATAAGTAAGTATAATGCTATTTTCTATGTACAGCTTTAGGTCTCTCAGCTGTTTTACTGCAACAGCTGAGGAAAACCAAAGTTTTACCACAAAAACAAACTGCCTCAACCCCTCCCAATAAAAACACCCCAAAACCAGAAAGAATCATACACCTTCTGAAATACAAGTACTGTTCCACTTGACTATCTGTGCTACATTATGGTGACCTTCCTCTTTGTCAGTTCTGTATGGTCAGACTCAGTTGGGATTTGAGAATGAGATGGATCAATCTAGGACAACAGCAGTTGTCCTAAGCAGCCTACCTTTCCAATAACCATACAGTAAATACAAAATGCTTCTTGCACAATTAAATCTCTGTCTTTTTTCTTCCCATATAATGAGGTAGTTTTAAATGTAAATGGAAGCCAGGCAACATGGGGAAGTCCATTTCTTGAGAAGAGATATGCCACAAAAACACTGTGTGTGTGTGTGCGCGCACACGTGTGTCTATGCACAAGCTATACAAAGTGAAAATATCCCTAGAAATCCCAGGTCACTGGGATTCAATATTACTTCAAATCTCACCTAAATTACATGGTTAAATGGAAATCCCCAAATCCTATTGATTTCCATCCCCCATTTTTAGAATTGGGCCTTACAAGATAGAGCAAAGCTCTCCTTTCTCTGCTCCTCTCTCTCTTTTCTTGTGTTTCCCCATTACTTCCACCTTCTTCAGCTTTGGAAAACTGACAAGGTAGTACAGTAGTAATAACCTCAACAACTTCACTACTTTTTGTTTATATTTTCAAACCTGGACCAATGTTAAGAAAATACAGGATGAAGAATTAGGAGCATGTGTGTGTTTGCACACACATATAAATTTTTTGAAACTTTTAATTCAGTTGCTTTGGGATGAGGCACATTATGTATGGCTATTGCATTTGTTTAGCACACAAAATAGAATGTTAATAAGGGGATATTTAATTGAGGTCTTCTACTTCCTTTAGTAGGAAGTACAAAACTCGGGGGGGAAGAGAGAGACAGACTGACAACATGCAGCAAAAGAACAAGAGGCAATAGTTAGTGTTCAACACATGAAATTCCAACTAGATGCAAGAGGAAAAGGGTTAATAGTCATGGCAGTTTACTACCGAAAGAAGCTGCTGAGAAGTGATGGATGTGTAGCCCCTCTCCTTCTCTTCCTGTGCTCAGACAAGACCCTGAGCAACCTTGTCCAAATTTGAAACTGTCCCTACTTGGAGAAGGAAGATGGAAGAGAGATTCTCTCCAACCTGAACTTTTCTAAATTTTTGTAATTTCTGTGACTGTGTGCTAAAAAAGTAAAAAAGCAAAAATTTCTGCTCTGGAAAAATGCTACAGCTTTCATAAAAGCAATTATTTAAAAACAAACCTCAATTTTCAAATCTCTGTTACCTTATGCATCCCCATCCCCACTCCACCAACATCACCACTCCCTCCAAAAGGGGGGAAATAAAAGGAAAATAAATAAATAGACAAAAGGAAAAAAATGGAGACAAACCAGATCTTATACTGTATGTAAGACTAAAAATATTTGGACTCCTCAAAAGCCTAATTTGTAGAATAAGGTGTCAGTTGCACTGATATTTTCACTGGTGTAGTGCTTTTTCTCTTTCAACAGTAGGACTGCACTTTGAATTCTGTAACGCTTACAGTTGAGGTCAATTAGGAAGTAATTTGAGGTTTTATCTGTATTTTAAAAATTAATTTGAATCTATGATCTGTGAAATCTGTTTCTACTGAGATACAGTCTCAGAATAGAGATGATTTTCCTGTTTGGTACTGAATTCATGAACACCAAAAGTGTTGGGAAAAGTCTGTGAAGAGTATTTAGTTTATTTCTTTGTTTTAAAAAAGCTTGTGTCTTTTATTTCTTGCTTATGTAGAACTCAAAATAATTTCAACAGATTATTTAAATCTATAGGTGTGACACGATGAGGAGGAAAATTACTTTTTAAATAATAGCCATCTAGTATCACTTTGATGTTTAAATGTGTGATGTCAGCTTTATAAGGAATATCAGATATCAGTGAATGTAGCTATAATGTATTTTTGGCACATGATGTTACCCACTAAATTCAGACTATACACAATTGGCTTTGCCTTAAGTGTACCACTTGGATTACTCAGAAAGTACCCTCCAATTTTCAGAGAAAACTACCTATAAAAATACCTATTTTAACCTTAATCATCTCTCGAGTTTAAAACAGTATGACTCCACACCAACACCCTATCATTTAGTGGATTTGCAAATGCACACAGACACAAAAATGCATATTTATTTGTTTGTAATTTTAGTGCATGTGTACATGTACAAAGTTGATGCTGTCCTCAAAATATGTGGTAGGATTTCAAACCTTGATGTTTCATGCTTTATTTTCCTGTATTGTGCCAGTTGCAAATAACTTTGGTTTTGCTTTCAGACTGGTACAATATTTGCTATGGTGTAGAGACCAGAGGGAAAAAAAGAACAGAAAATTATTTGCCACTGCAAAAGTAAGAAAATTCTGAATTCTGGAAATTACAAATTAAGGGTCTCACAAATAAACATGAAATATTGAATGTAAGTCTTGCTGGTTTGAGCTTATCAATGGGAAGCAAAACAAAGAACATGAGTAGTATGAAAATTAGGGATTTTGAAACTTATATCAGTAGGAAAAAATTCCGCAAAGTTTAAAATTTATATAGATATGAAATAACACTTTGTCCGACTTGTTAATACTGTTATAGACTATAAATGCACTCAAATGAACAAAACCAGAAAGAGTCTTCAATTATATGAGATAATATTAAAGAAACCTTATTAGTTAATCTAAAAGCATTGTGGTTCAATAAATATTTCTAAAGTGAATGCCTACTTCAATACCTCTTTATTGACGTTGATTAATAAAATCATAGAATCATAGAATGGTCTGGGTCAGAAGGGACCCGAAGGATCATACAGTTCCAACCCCCCTGCCACAGGCAGGGACACCAACCTCCAGGCCTGGACCTCCACAAGGTTGCCCAGGGCCCCATCCAACCTGACCTTGAACACCTCCAGGGATGAGGCATCCACCATGTCTCTGGCCAGCCTCTTCCAGCACCTCACCACTCTCTCTGTAAGAAACTTCCCCCTAATATCTAATCTAAACCTTCCTTCCTTTAGCTTCGATCCCCCTTGTTCTGCCACTATATACCCTTTTAAAAGGTTGATTCCCCTCCTGTTTGTATGCTCCCTTCAGGTACTGGAAGGCTGCAATGAGGTCCTGCAATAAAGACTTTCTCTTCTCTAGCCTGAACAAGCCCAGTTCCCTCAGCCTCTCTTAGCAGAGGAGGTGCTCCAGCCCTCTATTCATCTCTGTGGCCCTCCTCTGAACTCTCAGTTCTACATATTTCTTGCATTGGGGCCCCAGATCTGGACACAGGACTCTAGAAGGGGCCTCATGAGTGCAGAGTAGACAGGGTCAATCACCTCCCTGTCCCTGCTGGCCACCCCTCTTCTGATGGACCTCAGGATACCATTGGCCTTCCAAGCTGCAAGAGCACACTGCTGGCTAGTGTTAAGTTTCTCATCCACCATGACACCCAGGTCCTTCTCAGCAGGGCTACTCTCAAGGAGCTCTTCTCCCAGACTGTATCTATGTCTGGGATTCTTCCAGCCCAAGTGCAACTCCTTACACTTTGCGGTGTTAAACCTCATTAGGTTCACCCGGGCCCACCCTTCCAGCCTGTCAAGATCCCGCTGGATGGCTTCCTTTCCTTCTATTAGGTCAAGAAACTACTTTAGTTTAAAAATTCACGCACCAAATAATTCCATGTAATCATACCCATTTACAACAGTGACAAGTCACAATTTACTCTATATTCTGTTTTAGCCAGAATTCCCCAGTAGCAACTATATATATATTATAAAATAATACAGATGATAGGAAAGATAATGTGGTACAAAATTGTGGCAAAACTCATCTTCCAGGTATAAAATTCGTAGTCATGTTCAAAATGTTCCAAAAATGTAATATAATTATAGATGGAAAATATGCATCTGTTTTATAACTTTTTAATGTGGGAACATGGTGATGGATTTTTTTTTCCTTTCCAAATATATTACAAAAAAATCCCCAAGAAAACCTTGGCTTCTTGGGGGTTTTCTTAAAGGTGGATGTTGTGAAGATAGCTTGTTTTACATATGGTATAGCAAAATTATAAGAATCATCACAATACAACTCTTTATGTCTTTCATTTGCTATCTCTTTACAAACTCATTTAGTATACTTGTAATAAATAGCAAAGTGTGTCTAACATAAAACAAAATATTACACTCACATCCATTTATGTTACATTAAATAATAATATAGAACAATATGAACTTTGTTCCACAGTGATATGCAGTGAGAGAAGGCCTTGACAATAGCAGAACCAATGTAATTTCACTGTGCAAAGTGGAAATCAGGACACCAGCAAATAGGGATGGTCAGGTATTCTTCAATAAAACGTTATTGTGAGAAAAAGCTGATTCACCCAAATTAAAACTTTCCCCTGGAACATTTCTGAAAACCTTAAGAACTGTGTCTTCCGACCAAGGAAAGGACACCTTGTCAGAAACAAAGACCACAACCCTGTGACTACAGGGAATCCAGCACTGCCTGTGTGAAAGAGGTAGCTCCTATCAGGCAAACCTAGGATTTGAAAATGTGAATAGCTCAAATATACAGCTGCCAGGAGGACTCTATCTTTTTGCCCAGACGTTCCTGGACATGCCTGACACCCATGATTTATGCATGCAAAATGAGCTGGATGCACCCAGAACATGTTGGATGCTTTGCAGACACATGGAAATATTCACTGGGAGATTGACAGTATCAGTTTCTTCAGGACTTCTTCATGTGTTGACTGCATGGGCCCACACATAGGTGGCATAACGAGGATGCACATGAAATTTCAGGCCTATGATAGATCCAACTATAAGCTATTCTAACTACCTAAGTTTTTAAGATTATCACAGCATGGGATGTGGACAACAGTCATTTGTCAATAAGCTCCAGGAAATGGCCTCCTAGCCAGCCTGACTGGTTAACATTAGTCATTTGTGCCCATTAATATTTTAGGGTTTGGTGGTGGGAAGGAAGAAATACATATTTTGAGACATTTGGTGAAGACCCTGTTTCATCCCCATTGTAGACTGTTATATACTCGGGGACCTTGAAGTTTTGAGTTTGCTGCTATTGTAGGACACGCAAAGGGGTTCTTTTCCTTCCTAATTTTAGCAGTTATCTCCAGGACACAGTCTGATAAAAAAGCCAGCTCTTGAGAATGAACACATGAGTCCAAATGAACAGATTAATGTTTATGAATTTTAAATTTTTAAAAGGAAAAAAAAGGTAAAGTATCACCTGTACCCTTTTATTTCATTATGAACTGAGAATACTGTGGGCGTGTACTGGGGAAAAAAATGCAACTTGTGTTAATGTCTCACTGCCAACAGCTAGACTGCATCTGAAGGCAGATTGCCCTATATAATTTTCAGATGGGCCATTTAAAGATTAATGTTATGAATTTTCCATGACTTCAGAGCACTGAGTATCTAGGTGTCGTGTGTACATTGCTCACAGGTTTATTTCTGCTGTAAGTATGTAAACAAGAATGTAACTTGTGAGAGCAAGAAAAAACGTATGTGAGAATAGTTCAATTTCCACTATTCCTCTGTAGTGCTTCTTAGGAGGCTCCAGTCCCTCCTGCTTCTCGGATTTTTAACAATTTGAGTACTAAATGAACAAGTTGAATTTAGTGTAGTTATACCATGAGAAAAAATAGCCTTATCTCATGGGGGGAG
Organism: Gallinula chloropus; assembly: GCF_964237585.1. Lineage (NCBI taxonomy): Eukaryota > Metazoa > Chordata > Aves > Gruiformes > Rallidae > Gallinula > Gallinula chloropus. The sequence goes on from NC_140086.1 coordinate 67,958,083, forward strand.
CAGCAGAATATTGTGCAGAGACCGTTCCCCTGACATCGACTGTGTTTGGCAGATGGTGCTGTCAGTTCAGGTCTGTGTTTATTCTGTCATGCATGTGGTAGCATATTTTAAAATGTACAATCTCATGTATTATCTATGGGCTAAAAGCATGCAACACAAGCGGGACTATATCACAGGAGTTAAACTTCTGTAAACAACTAGCAGCGGTTGTGTAAATGCTATTTTCTTGACATAAATAACAGAAACATATGGCCAGAGACAGGAAGTGGGTGATACCTGGATAGATTGATATCCTGCTAGACAAGTGGCTATATTTATGACATGATTCTGCCTGACAGTGAAAGAGGAGGGGAGGAGAGCTAATGACTTTTTCATGAACTCTCTGACAACATATATTTGACCACTGAATAGCTTTGCTCAACAATCTGATTCTGTGCACTGTTGTTAAATATGTTCAATGAAGATGAAGAAAATACTGGGGTCAGAAGTGGAAGGTGAAACTTCTATTTCCCGTTTTCTTAGAGCAACTTATGTTGAAACAACATTGTCATTCTAATAGTTTATCACACTTGTGATTTCTAAACACCAGTCTTTTAGTGGAGAATACAACTCATGGTCCAACAGTGTCCCGCTCTATTTCTGTTCCTGTTACGGCCTGAACTTTAAAGTTATAAAATGTTTAATACCACAACATTTTACAATCCTACTTCCTTCCTATTTCCTGATAATCCTGGCTAAAATAAGTTTAAACCCTTCAGCATACAAATTAGCACCTTCCCATACACTTCACAGGGAAACACAACTGCATGCATTCTCAGATTCTGCCTTATAGTACCTATGACTCCCACAAAACACATCACAACAGAGAAGTGTAATGTGTCTTACATCTGAGCTATTCTGCTCACAAAATTATTCAGTTTACAGAAATACACAACTCTTTCCAACAACTGGATGAGATTTCTTCCATCCCAATATAAATAAGGGCCAAATTGGGTTTTCTGGCACATCTGTGTAACTGTTCTCCAGTCAAATTCTGCCCTTAGCAATAAAGATTCAGTTGTCTTCCTTTCAGCGTGGCTCTGTGTCTACAGTCTACCATAACCTCCTGAAGTGTGTGTTTATTTGTTTTTACATGATGCTTGTGATATACTAGAGTTTAGATTGGTCTTTCAGTTGCAATGGGTCTGCAAAGACAAGTTACAGTCAGGTGAAATTTGGTTTTTGTGACTAAAACTCATGGATTATGCACTAGTAAATGTAAGAAGAATGACCTGTAGACAAGTGCTTGAACATTGCCTTTTCAATCTGCTGTGGTTTAACCTGGCTGGCAGCTAAAACAACCACACAGTCATGTGCTTACTCCCAAACCCCACAGTGGGATGGGAGAGGGAATCCAAAAAAATCATTGGTGGAGATAAAAAACAGTTTAATGGGACAGAAAAGGAAAACAACAACAACAATAATAATAAACAATATATAAATAATATATAGTGATGCACAGCACAGTTACTCACCAACCACTGACTGATGCCCAGCTAGTTCTCAGCCTGTGGCCTTCCCTAGCCAAGTCCTCATACCTTCTATACTGAGCATGATGTTGTATGGTGTAGAATATCTCTCTGGTCAGTTTGGGTCAGTTGTCCCATATGTGCCCCCTCCACACTTTTTGTGCACCTCCTGCAGAAGGCTCATGCATCCTCATTGGCAGGAAACTGAAGAGTTCTTGACTTAATTGTAAACACTGCTTGGCAACAACTAAACATCAGTGTGTTATCAATATTATTTTCATACTTAATCAAAACCAGTACTACATCAGCTATTAGAAAGAAAATTAACTCTATCCCAGCTGAAACCAGGACACAATCTCACATCTAGATAAAATATAAAAATGTCAAAGGAGATCACATATAAACAGAGAAATCCACTTGTGGTGAGGAAGTTAGCAGGGCTGGTTCTTAAACAAGAAACTATCTTCAGAAATAAATCTATTTTTGCAAAGCAATTTGAACAAAAACTGCTTCCAGAATTCACGTTGAACTTGAAGAGAATGAAAAGGAAACTGTTGAAATCTTAGTGTCCTGTAGCCAAAACCTAAAACCTTTAAGGCAAACTATTTTTAAATGTAGCAAAATAGGGCCCAGCATGCCTGAGGTTCAAACCACCCTTTTCATCCGATTCAGAATATTACGACCATCTGGAATACTCAGTCATCTTTTCCTGTGTTTCTGTGCCTGGGTCTGATGAGCTCTGTCTCACAAGGGACCCCAGAGAGAAGCATTCCTGTTCTTTACAGTACCCTGGCTGTTAAAATACAGACCAGCTATGTGGGAGGCCAGAGCTTAAATTCCTACTTTGCTTCAACAGGCCTCAGTTCACATTTCCTACGCCTTTGTGAAGTGCCTCATCAACACCAAATAGTGTATTCCAAGGAGTCTGCATGTTTGTCATATCTTCCTATTGCCTCTGTTTCTCTATGCTCAACATCATTAAACATCCACTGGTGCAGGAACTCAACATCCTATGGTTTAGGATCCCTACAAGAAACAACCCATTTTTAAGGCACGCTACAGTACCTATTTAATTGCTTATAAAAACTGCAATTATTAAAAAAAACCCACTTTTGGCCAATTCTCCCCATCATTTGTCGGATCCTAATGTTCATTTGAGGCAGGACAAAGTCAGGAGTTGACTGAGCATTAACACTAAGAGCTGAGGCAAGCATCCTGGGTTTGTATGCAACATTTCCAAAGGGCCAGTAGCCACATCTTTGACCCAGTGAGACTTTTTTTCTGTGCACTCTTAATGTGGCTTTTGTGAAGCAGAATAAAAAGAAACTGCCCAGACTTTCTAGACAACAAATGAAAATGTATTACAAAGACCAGGGCAGTGAGACTTGCACATGCTGTGTCAACCCTTAAAATCTAGACCCCAAAAGGAGAGATTAGATACATTCCTCAATTACAGTTTCCAGTGTGGAGACATTTTTTGCTAAATGCTTTCTTACTTGTATCACATTACAATTAATAAAATGACATTTAGAACTATAATTAGCTCATAGACACTTAGTCACCACCTGCTGATAACTGGTCATGATTTCAGCATCTGAGTTAGAGCTGATGCCTAAAATATGTTGTGTGATTCAAGAATATTTACATGCACATTAATAATCATATTCTTGGCATCTCAAACAATCTGCATGTAAATGGAGAGAAAAAAAAAAGCTTCTTTTCCCACAGAGTTCCTCATTATCTGCTTCAGTGGGAACATTTAATCATTTCTAAGACATTGGGGAAAACCAGCAGTGGCACAGAAACTCTCCTTGAGTTTGTGCTGTTGTATTGTAGTTGTAAACAGAGGGAATCACTCATGTATTGTAGTGTCCACAAACTGAGCAAAGCACCTGCACGGGGAAGTGTTGGCAAACTCAACTTGTGTGCCATCCCCTGCTATTTTCATAGAGGCCCCTTGAGTGCTTTCTAGAAAACAGAAAAAAAGAGGAAACATATGCTCATGCAGAGCTTGAAACTAGAGGGAATGTGCAGCAGTCTATTAAATACATAAAGGTTGATTTGCTGATTTATTTCTATTGCTAATTTCTCTGCACCTTGGATCCCTTCACTGTATGTCTGACTGCATGGATTGATCTAGTGAATAACAGAGGGAATATTCATTATATGTGAGAAAAATACGTTGGGGTTTTTTTTTTTGAGGATTCCTTTAAAATTTAAATTCTTTTTGAGGACTGTCAGCATAAGAGAAGATGTCTTCATAGTTCTACACATAGGCAGGTGTTTTTCTCCTAGTTTGATTTCCCAGAGAAATATAAGATAATATTCACCCAAATGTTCCTTGAGAATGGGTCACATTCAACCACTGTATATGGATCTGGAAAAATATTCAATTTCCACCAATGTCATATTAGCCAGCAGAGATACTTAGTTTGACATTACTGTGAATCAATTGAAAATTGATGGTGTTTCAATTTCAACTCCATCTTCTCGACATTAAACAAAAGGGGGGGGGATCTCCTAAAAAGTTCTCTGTTGTTCCTCTAAAAACCGTATTTTCTTTTTTCCCCCACATTATTTTGCCAGATGTGTATCAGTCAAGTCCTTCTGTGCCATAAGACCTGAGGAGTATGAGTGTCAATCAGTTTTAAGATGTATTTTTCTCTACCTCATGCTAGGGGGGGAAAGCGTACCTAGCTCTCATCGCAGCTCAGTTTTTGTTTCTCTCCCACAACTTAATTTGTTCCTCAACAATAGCAATACCCTGAGCTATAGCAAGTCAGAGGCAGCTTGGTGTAAGTTTGTTTATCTCAGAGACAGGAGCAACTCTTTTTTTTTATGGGGAAATATTAAAGCTACACCAACTATGTGCCAGGCATTACCTCTGTGGACTCTTTCTAGCTCTTTAGTGCTAGTAGAGCTGGCATTGAAAAAGCTGCAGTGAATAAATGAATCAGCCCAATGATCAAGCCATGAAAAACTTGCTGGCTGCAGCATAATCTTCCCTGGGATGTGCAAAGTTTTGTGAAACTCATACACAAAAACCACCTGTGCAAACTGCAGAGGTTTGTATGTGATGCATTTCCACACAGGTATCAATTAATACAATGCTTACTGTTTCTTTGCATTGCGTAACTCAAAACATCTTGATATGCCAATGTTCTACATAGAAACAAATGGGAAGGGAAGGGAAGGGAAGGGAAGGGAAGGGAAGGGAAGGGAAGGGAAGGGAAGGGAAGGGAAGGGAAGGGAAGGGAAGGGAAGGGAAGGGAAGGGAAGGGAAGGGAAGGGAAGGGAAGGGAAGGGAAGGGAAGGGAAGGGAAGGGAAGGGAAGGGAAGGGAAGGGAAGGGAAGGGAAGGGAAGGGAAGGGAAGGGAAGGGAAGGGAAGGGAAGGGAAGGGAAGGGAAGGGAAGGGAAGGGAAGGGAAGGGAAGGGAAGGGAAGGGAAGGGAAGGGAAGGGAAGGAGAAATTGAGAGCAACAACACTGGTAAAATTTCTGTATAGAGCTTTTGAAAATATAGGTTCTTTTGCATCAATTTTCATGATGATTTTCTTTTATTCTTATTTTCTTTTCAGCTCAATATCAGACTGGTTCAATTTATTTGAAATGTAAGATGTGAATAAAGATCTTAAACATATCATAAAACCCAGTCTCTTTCATGACATTTAAAAATCCTCTGGAGTCAAAACCAAAGTGCTTTAAAGCCATTAGCAGAAAACTGCTTAACTACAAATGGCCCGCTTGGTATATAAAATGCTTAATGTTAAAGCTGTTCCCAAGGTAAACATTCTGTAGTGGCTTTACAAATAGTGCATAGTAAAAAAATAATGGGATCTGTAATTGTTCAGTCATCTGCACAGTATAAAAATTAAGTATCTTAACCACGCACAAAATGCTTTCGGGCCCTGTAATGTTAAATCTGGTATCTTTTTGTGCTTTGTGCCTGTTGTTATAAAACAAGGAGAAAACAAGCTGTCTATTGAGAGCGTTATGCAGTGCTTTCCCATATGTCAGTCTCTAGGACAAGGCAATATTAATGTTCAAGTGGTCAGCTCCTTTCATATACTACTAATGTACTGGAAAGTCTTCCGCACTCAGTGCTTTCCTTCATGTCTCAGGACATCTCGTGCTAGAGCACTTCCCCACACAGAACAATATGGCCTTCTCTTGGAAAAGCCCTCTGGGCTGATCATTGTCAGGTTATGTTATGTTTTAACAGTAGGCACTTCAATGCTAGTTTTGTGCAGAGTTGTAGCAGGAACAAGAGGTCTAAACAAACAGAAGGGCCACTAGAGCCCTTTCATTTATCATGCTATCCTGACAGAAAGCCCTATCTATTCTCTAGCTTTGCTGAATTTTACACATTTCTTTCAAAAACTCTGCTTTTGGAAAGTAGCTACCCTTATTCTTGGCCCTTCCAGGTAAGTGTTTTTTTCCTTAGTGTTTGGATAAGTCAGTTTGAGAAATCTGAAGAAAAATGTAAAGTCAATTGTCTGAAAGGATTAAATAGCATAAACAAATATCGTTAAAAATAATGGTGTTAGTACTTACATAGCATCTTTTATCCAAATATGCTATGAAGGCTTGAATTAATTAGCGCTCACATCACAACACCCTTGTGAATTAGTTAAGTATTATTATAGCAAACATTCACAGGAGGAAACAGATATAAAGAGAGTATAAGTGTTGCCTAGGTAACATGGGGAATGGCAAAGGTGGAATTTAAGCTCAGTTTTCTTTCCAATGTTCATTAAAAACATTTCCTCTTTAATAACTGAACGTATACTGTCAGTCCATCTTAAACGAGTGACTGCTTACAAGAAAAGTTGTGGTCAGTATTCAACTTTCCTTAAAACATAGTTAGGAAATGTTCCTTGAGCACAAATTCTCACTGTAAGTCTGTTCAGGTAACTAAGAGCTCACTCAAAAGTTACCCAGAGCATTTTCACACTGTCTGTTTGCCAGCAACAATGGCAATACAGTTGCGAAAGAATATTTTTTAAAGCTTCAGATTGGGTTCACTGCTTGTTCGTCATGCAGCTGAAGCCAAGTATTATTTCAGTATTCATCATTCAATATTCAGTGTTTCTGTATTTCGAATGAACTTTCCTCATGTGATCATAAAGGGACTAGTTTCCCAGCGCTGAGACAAGAAAGATGTATCCCCAAGAAGTACTGGCAATATGTTAAAAGAAATGCAAAATATTTTACATGGAAAAAGAACATGAAGTCAGAATTCTGTTGGAGTGATTTATTTAGAAGAACTACTTGGACCAGACACAGGAGGTCTTTCTGTCTGATGATAATGGGAAATATTTTGCTCACTTTTAGAAGGGGTTGGTTAGGGTGGGTGATGATTCTAATAAAGGGTGAGGGAAAATTTATGAGTCTGAAAGGAAGATTAGTAGCACAAGGGACTTTGTATTTGGGGTAGGAAAATATGCTGCATTTGTTGGGAGTAATGCCATTTTGATGGAACAGTGATTAATTTCCAGAGAGTTGCAAGGCACATCTTTAGTTCAGAGAAGGATGATGATGGAGAATGTTAAATACTTCAGTGTATTCGTGAGAATTATGTGGGATTTAAGAAAGTGTTGAATCTGTGAGATTAATGGGAAATTGGTGGCACAGGGGAAGGATTAAACACATGTAGTCATGGGGTTGGGACCCAAGAGATTCAGAAAGATTGGATTGGGAGGCAACACTTGGGTCATTGAGTCCATTCGTTCACAATCTCAGCTAACTATGTGATAGATGTTTATTTTAGATTTATCCACATAACATCCATGCTGCTTTCTTTCACCTGTCGTATTTCCCAGGACAAAAGGAAAATTAAGACCTTCAGTAAAAGTCACAAACACAGTATGCCACAGAAAGAACATAGAAGAGGTTACAGTCACCTCACCGAGCTAAGTCCCTGCATTAACAGGGAAACAATTAAATAACACTCTCAAGTGAGCCTAGAAAGCAAGTACCATGCTCCATAGTAGAAATTTGCATCAAATTTCAAAAAAGGAAAATCTTACCTTCTAAAGCCAAATTGAGTGGTCATTTTACTCCATGTAAATGAGAAAGCTGCAGTAGTATGGCACTGAACATTAATTACAGTAGAATACCAGTAGAAGTATCTGAATATCCTGCCTGTGCCTTTGGTCTAGTTATGGTCAATTTCCAACACCTCACGTAAAAGAGAACATTCCAGGAAAAAAAAATCAAAATAAGAAAAAGCTTCCAAAAGTGACTATCAAAAGTACAATTTACAAGATTAATTAAGGCTATATGCAGTGTAAACAGACGCTGCTCAGTCTCATTTCAACCTCCTTGGCACATTGAATACCTAATAATTCATATCAGAAGCCAAATCCTTTTTTCCCCCAGAATTTTCTCTGTGAGTTTTAAAATCTTTCCTTCTTATCACCATCTTACACTTAAGTTCCTACTCCACTGCCCTATTTGGAAAGTCGACGTTCATTTCTTGCATAGTTAGAAATAAGCTAATGTATTTGAAACCAATTTATTATAATTTCTCTTATGTTGATTTAATTCTTTTACTTAAAATCTCTTCTTCATCTAGAGTATTTACCCCTGACTGCATTTCAGAGGCATTATATTCCCTATCAACCTTATTTTAATAATGCTAAATAAGCTAGATCTTTTTAATCAGTCTTCATAAAATGTCTACTGCATGCCCCCAATAAATCTTCCTTGAATTTAGGTCTGTATTTCCTGAATACGGAGAACTAGTTCTGCATATAATAATGATCTTAATGAAGTCTTATGCTTGTCTTCCCTGATGGTACTAGTAACCTTGGCCTGTGGTAAAATAACCTGGTTTGATATATCCTGGGAACTTTCACAATTGCATCACACCAGTTGCATCCTTACATTGTTAGATCCAAATTTTCTTCCATTTCATTAATTTCCAAATGACAAGACCCTAGTCCCTAAACTTCTTTCTGTCTGGACCCAAGCATACCTCAGTGTGCTCCATAATGGTAACTTCCATCCTATTTCTGTTACTTTGATCAACTCAGATACTGAATTGCTTTGAGATACTTTTATGTCCACAGCAATGGCAATTCCTTATGTTATTAGAAAAAAATCATAATTTCCCCCAAAAAATCATAACAGCCCTCTGCAAACAGGAAAGGTAGGTCATTTTTGCAGCTTGCAATTTTAACTGCAGTTTCTAAGAGGACTAATGAGCACACAGCCCTCATGCATGAGTATACAGCTATGAAAAAATTCTGTTTCAGCATTGAGTCAAATACAGTTTGAGCAACAGTACTGTGTGAATCCAAACAGATGAGGTGAATAAAAGATACTACTGAGAAAATTTTGATTGACAGCTGCACCTCAGTGACTATTTCCACTCTTCCAATGGATTTTTAGCACATATTCTGTTCTTGGGATTTGGAAGCCAGCAGGGGATCGTTTGTAAGTTTTAGTCTTTTTGATCCCTGACCCAGTGGGCAAGGAAAGACTTGTCAGGAAAAACACTGTGTTTGGGGGAGCAGCTAAGTACAAGATGCTTAGTACCAGTTAGTCTGATCTAAATATTGTTTTAGGATTTCAGCTGACCAAGATGTTGTCCTATTCACGCTGTTTAATGTGCAATAGGATTAAAGGCATGCATAATCTGAGCATGTATGAAACCCTCGAGACCCAGTTGAATGGCATGCTGAGGCTTTTGGCTCAGATCCTGCCCAAGGGGTATTAATTTGGGTATGAATCAAATGAGGCTGGGAACCAGTGCAGTTTTGCGGGTTACATCTGATGTCAAATTTAAAGTCTCTCAGCACTAATAAAGCATGTTGTCCAACTTGTGAGATTGCATTAAGAAGGGCAGAGTAATGGTATTTAATGTCTAGCAGGTCTGGAGCTCTGTGGAGTGGAGATGATTTCAGGATTGCCAGCCTTTCCACCCTTCTCTCAGTGCTGCTGTCCCACACACAGCAAGACTTTCCTAAGGAAGTTTCTGGTAATATATCAAATGAAACACAGAGGATTTGAGAGGAATAATAAATGATTATGAGCCAGATTGAAATGTCCTTTGCTCATAGTGGTTGCTAGGACTACTAGCAAGAGAAATTATTTATGAATGCAAGTAGTGGGTTTCCAATGTATCAGTGTACACAGAAGACTGGATTAAATTGGAGTCCTTGGGCTGAAGTTTCTCTTTCATGTGACATTTAGCCCTAATGCTGCATGAGCACTAACTTGTGGTTTGCGTGAAGGGAGAAGAATACACAAGTGACCTGGTTTGGTAGAGAGTAGACAAGTAGACAGTTGACTGTGAACTGGTGCAAGGCAATGGGCTAATGAAAACAAGATGCCACCAATGTGCAAGTCAAGTAAACACGTAAAACTTCCTGTATGTCTTTTATGTCCAATATTAAATCCAGAGTTTTCGGGGGGGTGGGGCAGGGGGGAGGGGTAGAAAGACAGCTGGAATGCTTTTCCAAGGTCATTAAGGAGAGATTTTTGAAATTTAATAGTATTAATTAAAACAGCACTATCTGGACCAAGTTGATATCCTAAATCAGATATGAACATTTCGTTCTGCAGAATCATATTCAAGCAGGTTGATGATCATAACTTTTCTTTCAAAGATAAAATTCCTTTCAACTCTGAATACTGAGTCAGATAGCAACTGCACAGGAAACCAGTCTGAATCTTAGCTCAAGTCCAAACTTACTGGTGCACAAGTTTTATTGATATCTTACCCTTATTTAAAGGAAGTTTTACTGAAAAAAATGAAGTTAATTACATCCAGGAAGTATGCAAAAGGGATTTTTGTCTTCCAGTAATTACTCTGATACAATAACAAATGGGGAAAATTTGTTACTGATGATGAGGACATGAAAATAATGTTGCAATTGGGCATTTTCTAATCTTAAAATGAAATTATGTAAGGTAATAATTTGACTGTATGAGACCAATTTGGTTAAACTGCTAAAATGCTGGGTGATGCCTCTAGTAGAGTAGGTACCTATGATGAAAATAAGTTAAGCATCACATTGTAAAAAGATAAAAAAATAACTAAATAACTGAAATTATTTAAGTTATTATCAAAGGCAAGAAAAAAGACTCAGATGAGTAGATTTGCACTAGATAATGAATAGCATAATGAAGAAAGACTTTGAGGTAAGTAACATGCTTTCTTTGTATTATTCCTAATACCAGAAGATATAAACTGTGCCCTGATGCACTTTTTATGCTAAGACTTGTGCATCTATAATTTCACACTGTTAACATTGTCTTCACCGCCTCATTTCTTTGAAAGCCATGGATCTCAGACCTAATTGTACTTATCTTATTGTATGCTAGAGGAACAATATTTCAGGGAAAGATCTGATGGATACCTTATATGAAAACTCAGTTGAAAACCTCTACCTAGGAAACTTTTCTAAGCCCTTAACCTTTATGTAGGTGGTGATAGAGCAATAAGGGACAACATAGTCTAGACCAAATTTGATTAAGAACCCCATCCCCCCAAAAAAACCAAGACAACACCACCAACAACAAAAAACGACCTGCTGATGACCAGGAAAACTATTTACACTAATGGATGTAGAATAAAGGTCTGGGGAAAGCCAAAGGAGCTCCAGAAAAAGAGAACTTGTGAGCCAACAGAGAATAGAGGCAAATCTCTGAATTTATTGTTACATAAAACCATTAAGTGACTGGACTTGAATATTCTTACTGCATCAGTTCCTCTTGGAGTGAAGGAAGAACTCATTCATTTCTCTCAAAAATAAAGAATTTCTATCATGAAAGAGCTGTGACAGTTTATGCCTCACAGGTGAAAACTCATTCCAGTCATATTAAAACAAGATGATTCCCTCCAAACAAAATTAGGTTCTGCACACTTGGTTTTAAATAACAATGAATGTAACATTAATAGCAATCCTATCATGTCGACAATGACGTTTTGAAAATAAGGTAGCTTTATCCATCTGAATGGGAGAATATATGACCTCAGCGATGCTCAAGAGGGACATCCAAAACATAGATATCCTAAGGACATTGCCATTCTGCCATCACCCCTCAGATAAACTCTAGAGAGGAACAGCTTGAGATATCAGACACAAGCATCACATTACGCTTCCTATCAGCTGCTTCAGCTGGCTCCTCACTCCACTTGTGGGTGTTCAGGATTACTTGCCAATCAGCCCGTGCCCTTTAGAAGAATATTAGGAATACTGGGGTTCAACTGTTGTCTGAGAACCAGGCACTGAAAACTTAGGTTCTGCTTTGATTATTTTGTAGGTGCTTAACATCATTCACTAGATCTAATTTATGGCAAAACTTAACTTTTATCGCACCTGAATCCTCCCATGGATTTACCCTTTAGTATAGGATGTGCAAATCAGTCAAAAGCAAATAAAAATGGGACAAAAAATCCAAAAGGTAGTATAAAACTGTAATACTCTGTTTCCACAAAACCTCTGTCAAAACATTGCCCAAAGCAGGATGTGAAATGAGAGGAAAGAGTAGAAGATTTTATCAACATGCCCTATTAGCAACAGCCCCTAACTTGTCTTCATAGAAAGACCCTTGATAATGAGAACATCCAAAAGGAAAAGAAAATAAATTGTTCACTATGGCATCAAAGTAATTAAAGCCATTTCACTTATTACTGACTATTTGCTTAGGGAAATTATTCATTTTATCAGAAACGGAATAACCACAATTTAATAATTGCATTCTGTGCAAAGAGAGACTGATAGGGACAATAAGATCTTCCTATTTAAATGCATAATAGGGACGTGGGTGTATAACTGACATCATTATTCCTTTAGTTTATAAGACATATACAAAAAGATAGGTTCCTGGCATTCCAAATACAGTCTAGTTAAATTACAAACACTATGTCAGCTGAAACTATTAACTAATCCTACAAGAAAGCCTCTACATAAATCCAAACACTACAACACCATCTCTGCACCTCAGTACAACTCCTCAAATCAGCTCTCACAAATCCCACCTAAATAAGCTAGTCCTGCAGCAGTGTGTCTCTGGAGGTAACGTGGGCTAAGGACCACAATAGGGAGAATTTTCTGCAATGACAGGATTCCCACAGCTCCTTCTATTTTAAATCCAGGGGGGCTCAGTTTTCTAACAGCTCTATGGATTGCAACTCGGCCAAGACTGCATAGGAAGAAAGGAATTTCTGACAGAAATATATCCTTTTCCTTATCCATTTAAAGAACTGGATATAATTTCTAGCTAGATAAGATGAAGCAGTCCTTGCAAACAAGTGGACAAAGACTTACCGTGTCTTGGTTCAAAAACTGTACTTAAGAAGTTGAATATCTTCTTCCCTGTTAGTCTTGCTTCCTCTGCTTTTAGGTTATAACCTCAATTAAAACTTGGTGCTCTAATGTAACACAAGTATGGATGATTGTAGCATCTACAGAGATTACAGAACAAATGGACTCCATTCTCTGGATGTTACTCTTTGTTTTGTTTTTTTTCCTGCATCCTACTCTCCTCCCTGTGGATAAAAGAGATTTATCAGGCCTTCATGTGTTCCTCTCCCCTTATAATGTACTTCAAAACACTGCTCTTTGAATAAGTTCTATTGTCCGGAATGCTTGTGATGTGCATCTAGATACCTACTTAGGAATAGATCTGCAGGTAGATGAAGCACCCAGCAGCAAGTGATAATTAAGAGATGATCTAATATATTCTAATGGAAAGTCTCAATCTGAACATCACTAATCCATTAAAGTCTGAAATCATGATATAGTGAATGTAGGAATATATATATTTTTAAAAGGCATGTTTTTTGCGTATGCATGTGTAGAATAAATGCATTTATGTTATATTAGGTGTGTTAAATTCTGGCATACACTCTGTATCTATATACTTTGTAGTAATACCTAATAAATTACGGTAGAGAAAAGATGCATAGATTTAATTTTGTGGAGGCCTGTTGAAACCCCGTATATCTTCCATCTTCAAAACTAGCTCACAACACCTAGTACATCATCTTTTCATCACTGGAAATAACTTTGAATTGTCCCCCTACTACCATTCTTTGGTTGAACTTTAAAAAAATAAATCCTTGAATATTAAGCATTAGATTTTAAATTCAATAACTACCCTAAGTTATTTTAAAACTTCCATTACATTCTGAGCTACTTTTCTTCTCCTTTATTTATTTCTGTGAAAATATATTAGCTTCTTTACCCTGAAAAGCATAGTGTTGTTCATAGTCATTTAAATAATAATCATAATGAAGGAAAAGAAAAGAACAGTCTGTCTTTCTATAGAATCATTCCATATTGAGGTATTGTCTTTACATTTGCTTTCAAGGTAAAGTTGAAATAATTATATTACCAACAAATATAGCCATTATTTGTATCGTAGCTATTAGTGGTTGGGTAAAGGTGCAGACTTGTGAACAAATATGACAATCCAAATCCTAGTAAATTACATATGACAACGTAACATTTCTAAACATTGCTTTCCTGCTACAATGTATAATGAGACTTGATATTTTAATAACAGTCCAATATTTTATGCATCACAGAAACCATCAGAACACTTTGTGTAGGCAGACCACCTCCAAAAGTGTCTATAAACACATAACATAATTGTCTATGTCACAGAAAATGCAGAGTTTTAGACCAACACAATCCCAGTGAAGCCAAAGTCAAAATAACTTACACTGGAGGAAGTAGGATTGACTTTTACTACAGTTTCAAACAATGATCCATTTTCTCTACTAACTTATTTTCCATTCATTAATTACATTACAGATTAAAAGGATCAGTAGGGAAAAAAAATCCCATACAGTGTAAATTTTACTTTGTTTCCATTTCTTATTTCAGCTTATAACTTTAGATATAATTAGTTATATTAAAGCTCTGAAGAATAAGGCTGCCATTAACAGTGATTTAGCAAATGCTTTCGAATTTTAGTCTTACACTACATAATTATACTTACATGAAATATAATTAATGAGGAAAATGTCTCAGATGTGTGGGCTAGGAAGGCAAATATAACTATCCTTTATTGTGCCTTCAAGGTTAGAATTATTATAGCACTTATAATTTTATTATAATTACCCATAATGAGACTCCACATGCGTGATACAGTCTACATGCTTTTGACATTAGAAGTTTTCAAAATGCCTCATTAAGTATTTTACTCTATATTTATGTGGTTTTCCTCCACCTCCCATATTTGGTGGCCATCTATTCCATGTAAAAGCATACAAACTTATTTAAAAAATACTACCATTAAAGATCATAAAATGATTAAAATGAATAGATATTAAGATGTCACAGCTGTATAACCTATTCCTTTTATGTACTCCCATGCTGAATTGTTTTATGACCTATCATAAACCTATTAAACTACTGGTAATAAAGGATTGTAATTAGTGATAAAACCTTGTTGCTTAGTGAGCCAAGACAGTCATCCTTACTTTGGATTTTATTGAAAGTAATCAAGATGAAACCTTCAGCAATGTCAAATAACACCTTCAGAGAAGAAGGTTGCACTTTTCGTTGAGATTGCCAACATTTAAGTTTTTCTGTCATTTACCTGAGCTGTATACTGCAGGCTGCACTTGATTAACTCTGTTCCCCTCCATCCTTTTTCCTATTCCCCATGAACTTGCACAGAAGAACAAGAAATATAGGATAAACAAAGCCAAATAAGCTTGGAACACAGTTTGACTTCAGTGGTTTTCCATTTTGCTATTGTATTACGCATGTAGAATGCTGCCCACAACTTGTTTCTTGGCAGGATTCAACAAGGGCTATAGCAAAGCAGAAACCCTTAGAAGTGAGCTCTGACTGAAATGGAGAAATCTAGTTAAGAAAAAAGCATGCAAGGCACTGAACAAAATGTGTGACCTTTTCAGCTATCAAATCAAATTAACTTTTTTCCTAGTCATACTGGGCTGAATGCAAACACAGCTTCCAGAGGCACAAAAGCCACTGCTTTAATCTGCACTGTATCATCAAGTCCCTCTTAACATTTGTGTGTTGGCCTTCTAGAATACATTAATTTTGCCAGCGTGCTCAGATGGTTGGTTCTTGATGTATCCCGGTGAAAGCTGACATTTTCACTTTCCTTAATGTAAATTTTCTGTAGCTTAACCTCAAAATTCTGGGTGGAGTAATTTTCTCAGCATATAAGAAAATGCCATTTACCATTTTGGCATGGAAGGGCGGCCAATGCAACCGCGACTCAGTGCAGGGAAAAACGCAACACCAGAGATTAAACTCACAAATCTGTATTCCTGTCTCCACCACACAGCTACAGTATCTCGCACATCTTAAAAACTGGAAAGGAGGGGGGAGCGGGGGAAGAAGTAAAACAATATATACATTTTCTGTTTATACCACTGTATTTCACTCTGCGGTAAACTAGAGAGAGCTCTAAGCACCGAACAATTAACCCGCCACTAATTCTCCTTCTATCCTACAGAATAAAGAATACATCAAAGAAGGAAGAACAGGTATCTTCTCTCCCGTTCTACACAACATGGATTTATTTGTCCTAACTGGACTTTTAAACCCATTGTGCCTGGCTTTTCACAGCACTGAATTGAGCAATAGGGAAACTATAGTAACCAATAATCTGTTTCACTTCAATGGAAACTATGTATCTTGGTGGATAACAAAGCCTGGGATAAACACTAAAAACCTCTGACAGGGTTTGGAGGGGGAGAGTATGGTGTCTCAACCGCGGGGTCAGGTTTTAGCCAGCCTTCACCTACAGGCAACAATTATTACGGCATTCCTCATCTGTTCTTCTCCAAGCAAATTCTTCAAAGGTGCTTAATGGATATCGTCACCTCCATTAAAATTCACAGTATTCCCTACAATTAATTCAGCCCTATGCAGAGGTGCGCGAGCGCTAATCGCTTTTAATCACATATACATTAGGATTATGAGTGCCAGGCTCCGTTCGAAGGGATGCCTCCTCAAGTGAAGCTGGTAAAACTTTATACAGTAATATTTGTAGTCAAGTCAACACAACGCACCTCTCCTATATTCTCGGACAGATTTTAAGTCTCTCATTTCAAAGGTAGCAGGGGCGAAGCGTATTCAGTATTCCCTGTGCAATTACAAAATGGAATTAAAACAAGCCCAATATCCACTTGGATGTCAATGCGACCAAATAATTTTACGTTACCTAAGTTCTACATTAAATCAAGAGCACCAAAAGCTGATCACTTTTGCAAGTAAATCAAAAAAGGCTGTTCCTCTATTTTATTTTTTATCTTAAATGTATCCAGAGTTTTATGGCTAAATACTAAAGCACTAGCAGTTGGTCATGCTTTAAGCTACTAGAAGAAAGTTAAGCTTCCACGTTGGCTAGCCGAGATATCAGCTATAAGCTGACAAGTAATTAAACCAGCATATCTATAACAACTGTCATCTCTTATTTCTGTGCAACTTGGATGTAAACCAAAGGCAAGAAAGCCAAAAAAAGACTTCACATTACTGGGCAACTGCTGAGCATCTCCTGCTGAACAGTTTAGCAGACCTGGGCATTTAGAGGATTGTAGCAGAGATCAAAAGGGTCAGAGATCCCTTTACCAATTAACAGCAGGGAGAAGAACATCAAATAAGGTGTAAATTTTAGCTCTGCAGTTTTGAGTAAGCCAAGCATGAAATGCATTCTAATACTCTTGAGTAGCTGCAGCTTTGAGCCATCAGTGATGTCACTGGTGCACTAAAGGAAGCTTAATCGCACTTAGAGTGGCATGTAGCAATCCCGCTCAGCTAGGTGCTAAAGCCTGCTGCTTCTTGTCTCTTTTGATAACACATGGGAATTGCCAGCCCCGACGTGGCTGCCGAGAACAGAAAACACTCCACAAAAAGCAGGCTTTCTTTGGGGTCTTACGCTTTTATTGCTCCCGGCCTTAAAGGGATAGCAACACAGTGTTTGTTTTCTCCTCTTAATTGTTTCAAATAAAGAAGGAAATAATTAATAAGGCCCAGTGTAAGTAATCAGCCTTTTGGGGCTTGAGGCGCTGTTTAATCCAACTTTATGCAAATCACCGTGGGGGGAAAGCTGTTCCTATAGACATTGCTCTTTCTTCTCTTTCTTTTCTCTCTACCACACCACCACCCGCCTCCCCCCGCTTTTTTTTTTTTTTTATTCTTTAAGTACGACAAAAGAATGCCATTGAGCCTTTTTATGCATCCCCTTGACCAGTATATACTGCCCAGAATATGCAATCTGACATGATAGTGCTGGGAATTGCAGAGCAGGCCAAGAGCCGCACCGAACGGAAGGGAGGTGCTCCTTTTACGCATAGGTGCGCCCAGGCCGGGGCTTCGGAGCAGCTGCGGTGGTCTCCTGGTGCCGTCGCCCACCATCAGCTGCGGTGGTCCCTCGGTGCCGATGCCCGGGGAGTCCCTCGCCCGTGCTGCCGCAGGCAAGGTGCGGCGACGGCACCTGTGAAGGTGGAAGAACAAAACACGAACAGCAGCAGCAGCAGCAGAGACGAAAGCGATAAAACGGGCTGAAAGTTCTGCTCTGGCAAAATCGCAGTTTTTAGGCCGAGCTAAAGGTTGGAATTAGATAAATCTAATCTATTTTTAAAGTGGCTTTGTGTGCGGATGCTTATTGTTGCACGATGTCGTGCCTGCTCTCCCACAGACAAGAGCATGACACAGTGTTTAAACAGAAAAAAGATACTTTTTTTTTTTACTGTTTGTGAATTGAAATTATGTCAATAATAATTCGAAGCACAATTCTTAAAGAAATAAATGTTGATATTATGTTATTCTTTTGTTTATTTCGGCTAACAAAAGATTACCATGGGGACAATTACAAATTCATGATATGGGTACATTCACAGAATACATTAGTGGCCCCGCTTCAGTGAGAAAATACAGTTGCGATGTTTAAAATGGGTTAAGAAAAATTCCCACAACTTAAATATGCGCTTGCATTTTACAGATCTCAACTGTAATAAGTTCAAATCATGAAGAGTCTATCCCTAATGGAGTTCAATTAAATATGTCTCACATGAACTTAACTATTCCGCTCAGAAACTCATCCCAGAGCATCTAATACATCATTTTACATACCTAAGTATTCATAATTGCATATACCTAATTTATTTAGTAAAAAAAAAAAAAAAAATCAGTGAAATCCTCTTCCCACTTTGGTTTCAAGAGTGCAAGTACTTGGTTTTCTAAACGTTAGGAATACAACTAGATCTGAGAGACATCATATCCACAACAAAGAGAAGCTAGTGACCAGCTCAGATACATTGTCTTTTGAACAACAAGTCAGTGCAGACAGAAGTAAATGACAGTTAATTACAAATTACATTCTGGTTGGGGCTGTGAAGGCCTCCTGGCTTGAATAATAATCAGGCCCTCGGGCACTCACCTGCCTGCAAACGAACATACGGAGACACAGGCTGGGGTGCTATACAAGTTTCAAAACAAGCTGCTAAACACAAAAGCTTATTGGATTACAGAGATTTAGGCAAAAGCATTCAGATCTCTGGCAGCAACTCTAGTACTATGTTGAAGGGATTTCTAAAGGATGAGTTGCCATTTACTGTAAATTTCTGAATACTGCTCCCGGTTTTGGGGAAGGAAATAAATGCTCTTATTTTCCAACGTTAGAAAAGTTATCCTGTTACTAACGCCCTTTAGGAAGTGCGGTAGGAGAAAGTGTCTGTTATGAATTGGAGATCTAATCTCTTTCCAAGTTAAAGAAATTACACATGCTGCTTGCATTATTTCTTTCCGATTCTTGCCATTCAAGCGGTACCGTATATGTTCTAAATGTAACCTGAGTAAATGTGAACGATTCGGGAAAAAAATGCATTACTCACGACGGAAGAAGTACTTTTATCCACCACCTAGGACACTTGAAATTTGGCCTGTTGACTGATGCATGTGACACTTTTTTTAACGTTTGATTTTAATCCTATATATTTGTAAAATATGACAATGTCTACGTTAATTAATGTCAGTATTAGTGCACTGTAAAACCTTGGCTTTTGTAATTCACTAAAGCAATTTCTATTCATTTAGTTGAGCTAAGTGCTTATTGTTAAAGACAAAAGGCTCAACAGTTTGACATTGAGCTCATTATGTATGTTTAAAACATTCTGCAATTCAAGGCCACACCACATGCAATAAAAAAGAAGCCGGTGGGTTCAGGGATTAAAATTCAGACCACACAGTTCTCCTCAATAACTTTCCATTTAAATCTGATTAAAACTTCAAAACAAAGCTATTTAGATGTATCGGCATACGTGGGTGTGTAAGTATGGGAGAGTATGTATCTTTTGTGCTCTTGATATGCATACACAAGCTTTTGGCTGTTTTGTTTTTCTTTAAGTCAGTCAGCTGCCATGTAGCTTCTGCAGAAAGATTTTCCTTTGCTGTTCATAGGCAAATGTGATCAAGTGTTTTTTGAAATAATTTCTGGGTTTAAGACAGAAAAAATTTAGTAAACTTTTGTGCTCTTTATGGTCATTTGCAAAGAGGCTAAGTACAGGCAGCACACTACGTTTATTCTCTGTGTGTGTATGTAGATGCATACATACTGTAACGAAAATATATATAAAATGGAATCTACAGTGGGGTAGAAATCATGCTATACATTTCAAGGGTAGAAATCATGCTATACATTTCAAGCTAGGATCACAGGCTGCAAAAAGGCTCGAATAATAAAAAATATTGCAGTTACACGTATGCCTGCATGCACTCCACCCCAACTCTTCTATACCCTGTATCCAGACAGTGACTATGATTTCCTTCTCCAAATGCAATTCCTCCGATGAAACTTTTGACTTCAAGAGTAGAATATAAGAAACAAATAGGCTGAGTTGTCACCATGTCGTTGTGCATGGAGCAGCACCCCTGTGTGCCACAAAAACCTTATAATATAGATTGTGGAATGGAAGCAGTGATCATGCAGCATTGGAGGCACGGCAAGGATCTTTCACACTTGTTTGTCAAACTTGTTTGCCTGTTCGTGGGTCTTCTGTATCTCTTACACAACTTTAGTAAAGAGTGAGCTCAAGTCTTGCTCCCACCTTTTGGCCTGTGAGTGGGAAAGGCATTATGGAGCAAAACTTTGTGTCAGAGAAGGCTGTGGCAATCATTGAGTCATTGAGTTCTTGGTGACAGCAGTTTTCCAGGAAAAGAGATGCTGTGCTCGGCACTCCTCTTTTACAGCAGAGATATTAGTACTCCTGTCCGAGCTGTATTTACTGTCTCTTCCCCAGCTCATCCCCTTTAAGTTTTACAGAACCAGCTGGCATGGGGGAAAGGCCGCAGCATTAAGCACTACATGCAGAAGAGTTAGTGACTAGCTCAGAGCCAAGCAGCATTAGGGCCCCTGTTGAATTTTTTATTGGCATTTCCCAGCACTCGCAAAGCTTCTATCCAAACGTTTCCAAAGCCCTGCCGTTTCCCAGCGCTTTATTCTCTTCCAGTGCTACTACAAAGATAGCTGCCTCTTTTCTCCTGTACCCTACAGAGGAGAAGAATCAGGAAGTGATGCTAGCAATTCAACCCTGAGCTTGTGTCTCTGATAAATCGTGAGGAAGAATGAGCTCAGGCAAACGTTCAGCATCCCTCTTCAAGTATTTTATTTTCAGGATTGGACGAAATAGAGTGACGTAAAATATATAATATGCATCTGTCCACTTTTAAAGTAATTTTCAAAGGAATTTGTCTCCTATGGCCCAAAGCTACCATGTAAAATTAAACCCAGTCTTTTCCATCTGTGATTTAGGGGATATTTGTGAGAGCTATAGTTTTAAAACCAGAGGGAAAAATAGCTTCACTCAACCAGAGTAAAGAAAAGGGACCACCTTATCGGCAGCAGAGTGATTTTGACTGTACTGACAATGACATGAGTAATCCATCATGTCATCGGCCCAGTGACGGATGTACCCTGCACCTCATCTCTGTATGTGAGCAGAGAGGACTATGTAGCGAGCCAGGAGGCAAGTAACACTTAACCCCTGAAAGCTTCATGTTCCTGCTGTGCTTCAGACAACCTCTGTCATGTATGAAAAGCCTAAAGAATGACAGTAAATCTATACAGACCAGCACAATCTACCATCATGACAACTACACACCACCATAGCCTTATAACACTATTAAACTGTATCATCACAGACATGTAAGACAAGGCCTGTATTATGTGCTTTGTTGAGCCACTTAAAAGGTCTTTGGAAATGCACTGAATACACCTTTTGTTTTCGTTCAGTCAATAAAAGGATATAGTTCATAAATACTAATTCCACATATAAGGATGATTAATTATTTTGGCCCAGCAGAAATAATACTTTATTCCAGAAAAGGAATTAAATAGAAGACAACATTCAAAGGGAGTAACAAAAGTGAAATCTGTCCTCTTAAATGTTTACTAAGATTGTTTAGATTTCACAGTAGTTTTAACATAAAATTGTAGTTGTTTACTAATTAAAGATATGAGGGGGTTTTATCTAAAAATTATAACTTCTGAACAAAATGCAGACCTTTAAAATTTGAGATCCTCTATTTATTCAACTCTGAAGTGTAATAAAGATTTATACATTCAACCAGTACAATTGCCTTTCTATAGAATCTTTTTTCATAGAGTGTAACACTGAGATGTCCTAGGATGGTAACATCCTAGAGAAATACACACGTGCTAACTGACAGTTCTCTGTCATGTATATATTTTCTGGGAGTGTAATGTGCCACTGAAATACTATGCAAAATTTTCACTCAGACCAGGAAAGAGGATATCGGATAGTTCCTTTCAAAACAGGTTCAATGGCTACATTTCCTGAGTTTTCAAAAATGGGCTTTTATAATCTCCCCTTTTCTCTTTCTGTTAACATACAACAAGCTTCTCCTGGGTAAAAAAAAAAAAAAAAAAAAAAAAGGAAAATAGCTGGTTGAATAGTAATATCGTTAGTTCATGTATATGCAAAAAAGATCTTTTCACACCTTGATGAAATTAACATAAATTTAAATACTAATGAATTGGTAGAGACCAGTGAAGAATACCAAGGACCACATTCAAACTGAGTTATATCCCTATAAAACAGATCTATTTTCTAGGGACATGTGACATGAGTGTTATATGCCTTTATTGCACAATCTGCATAATTCACAGTCCAAAACAATTTGCAGTTGGATAAAGAAAATTGACTCTTTACTAGTGGAACATCACATCTAAAGGATATTATTTTCCTTCTTGGCTGAAATTACCATGTACTGTTGGAAGCCAAAAATCCACAGTCAGAAAATACAAGGAAATGTGTGTTTGGAGCCATTCAGCATTTTGTCACTGGGGAAAGCACAGTACAAATATACACAAGGCAGTGGGGGAGTGGAATGTAAGATGAAGAACCACCGCGTCTTTCAGTAATTCCAAGAAGTTGCCAGGAGAAGGACAACAGACATCAGGAGTGGTTTGTCTACCCTGTTCCCTCCTGGCTCCATACAATGTATGCATGAAGTAACACAACAGGAGCCAGTGCAAAACAAATATGCATAGTGGCAGATGTCAGCGTGCACATCTAAACAATTGCCATGCCCGATACTGTGGAATTTCCACACCGTTAGTGCTTTTTAACTCATCTGCTTATTGTGTGCACGGTTTACTCTAGCTCAGTTCTGATGAGGTCAGGCACAACCTTCAAAGCCAAAGTTTGTCTATATTTGCCCTTCTTTCCTGAATGGATCAAATCACACCCTTTTGTTGTTGTTTGATGACTTTCTTCTTCAGACAGCCATTCCTTTATCTTCTTATTTTGCTAGGTCTTGAGAACACCGGAGACCTGATGGAAGGATGCTCCACATCCTCCAAACTCAGTTGACAGATTTCAGTAGGTATCAAGTTAATGCTAAACTTACCTTTGGCTAAGGGGTCAAAAGCTCTTGACTTTTACGCCTGTAGAAGCAGAGGCTGATTCAGCGCTGCCTTTTTCCCCCAATACTTTTTTCCAGTTCTACAACAATCTGTCAGACACATGATCCAAAAGGAATTATTCCAAGACTAAAATAAGATCAGAAATGAAAATAAATTATTCTACATTCTTAGAGAACATGATAATACATTAAATTGTTGTTTATAAAACCACAAGGGTTTGAGCAAAGCTATAAAGTCCCATTCAAAATGGAAGTGTCCTTGGTAGGAAAAGACTAGCCATTTAAAAACATGCTTACTGCATAAATTCAGTTTTCTGAACTTTTGAAGTATCTTTATACATTACTTTTAGTGAAAACCAAGATAGATAAAAGGTAAGTAACACCATTAAGAAAAGTACAGGGTGTTTAGTTTCAACATATAGTCAGCCTGGAGAAGGCTCTGGAGAGACCTTATAGCAGTCTTCCAGTACCTAAAGGGGCCAACAGGAAAGCTGGAGAGGGGCTGTTTACAAGTGCATGTAATGATAGGACAAGGTGTAATGGCCTTAAGCTGAAAAATGAAATATTTACATTAGATATTAGGAAGCAATTCTTCCTTGTGAGGGTGGTGAGGCCCTGGCACAGATTTCCCAGAGAAGCTGTGGCTGCCCTCCCTGGCAGTGTTCAAGGCCAGGCTGGATGGGGATTTGGGCAACCTGGTCTAGTGAAGGTGTCCCTTTCCATGGCGGGGGGTTGGAACTAGATCATAGAATCATAGAATCATAGAATTGTAGGGGTTGGAAGGGACCTCGAGAGATCATCGGGTCCAACGCCCCTGCCAAAGCAGCTCCCTAGGACATATCACTCAGATAGGCATCCAGACGGGTCTTGAATATCTCCAGTGAAGGAGACTCCACCACCTCCCTGGGCAGCCTGTGCCAGGGCTCTGTCACCCTCACTGGGAAAAAGTTCTGCGTATTGGCACGGAACTTCCTGTGTTACAATTTGCAGCCATTGCCCCTTGTCCTGTCCCCACAGACCAATGAAAAGGGTCTGGCTGATTCCCCTTGCATCCCATGCTTAAGATAATTATAGACTTTAATTAGGTCCCCCCTTAGTCTTCTCTTCTCAAGGCAGAAGAGTCCCAACTTACTCAGCCTTTCCTCATAGGGGAGATGCTCCAGGCCCTTAATCATCTTTGAGGCCCTAATCTTTAACGTTCCTTCCAACCCAAGCCAGTCTGTAATTCTGTGACTGTATGATTCTATGATCCATGAAAACACATTTGAAATACAGTTCAAAGTTTGTCATCCATTGATCTGTCACCTTTTAGCCAGAATTGTTATATTTGTTCCTTTATCTGCAACAAAAAACATGTGAATATACTACTTTAAAAAAAAAAAAAATTCTCTCTTCCTGTGCATGTCACTGTATGTATCCATGTTGCACTCAGAAGAAAACTTCCTAAATGTGCTGGGTCTGCCAGGATGAAGTTAAATTTTTTCATAGTATCTAGTATGGGATATGTTTTGGATTTGCACTGATTCTTAATGTAGATTAAGGCTATGTGATCTACCTTTAAGTTTCATAACATGTGAACTGCATGTGAACACAAACATGTTTTGTACATGTGAATTATAGCCTTTAGCATAGGTATTTCCCAATCCACCACAAACTCCATGGGTAGGCAATGTGACATGCAATCTCAATCGCATCCCAATGTTAGATGAGATCTGCCAATCCTTGAGTTCTGCTCTCAACCTGGAAAAAAAAAATAAATGTAGAAGCCTCAAGATTTCTCTAAATCACATAAAAACCTGTGATATGGACAAGCAGAGATACTGGGGAAAAAAATATTTCTTACATACTTATAGTAAATTATTTCGAATTACACTCATTTGAGTGCTTTTGGGACTCCCATCAGCCTTGGCATAGGTAATGGGTAAAAGGCATCATGAATAATACCTACAAGTAAGGAAATAACTCATATTTATTGATTTCATTATGTTCCTTAAACAATATAGACTAAAAAAATATATTCTTAATAGGGAATTTACCACTGTGTCAATGTACAGGTTCAACAAGCCACCCTCATACTACAAGGAAATTTTGTAGTACCAGAAGCCATTTCTGGAGGCAGTAAAGCCATGGCAGCAGCTCTGCAAAGTTGGCAGTTAAAGATACCAACACACACAAAAAAAACCCTATATCAGAGCAGGTAAGGTGCAATAGCTATAATCAGACACACTGGTCTAGTTCCAGCTAAGCAGAGTCAAGAAGTTTCTGTCCTCAGCACGTCTCCAGCTGCTTGTCATTGCTCCCCTCCTTAGGGCTACTGCCCTCGCAGCTTTGCAGGCAGAAGAACACTTGTAGTTACTCTCTAACTTGTTATCTGAATGATAATATTTAGCCTATCCAATCACAGCTTAAATATTCTGTATTTTAGCTGTCCGGTGCCATTGCACTATTTGACAGAACACTTAATTAGTAAAAACCACAAAAAAGTCAGCTAAATTACAATCAGGCTTAGCTAAAAAGGAAGTGTGGCATTCAGAGATGAAAGATTTTGCACCTTTGCCTGTACACAAAAGGGTCAAACTCAGAAAGAGTATCATCACATGTACTATCACTACTCAGTTTATTTGGTGCTATGGACTGCTCAGAATGTCCTACCTTTTTTTTATCTGTTAAAGGCAGAACAGACATAACCTTTCTACAGATTCTTAAACTTGAAATCTATGTTCTCTCAGACTCAATACAGAGTAAAGAAAGGGAAGCATGTTTTACTGAGAAACTCAGCTACTCTGACTGACTCTCAGAGTAGTTGACATATTTTTCCTTTACTTCACAAGTGGCTTTTACATTTTGCCCCATAAAAAAGAATGCAGATGGAAAGCAGAATTTAATTAATCTAAATAACCCTAAGTAATGATTTGGGCATTTAGTTTGCAGTTTTGGTTTAGTTTTTAATATTTTGTCACAAATTAATGGCTTTCAATTGTTTGTGGGATAATTTTAAATAGGATTATGATGTGTTTACTGCAGTTTTTGAAACAGAATTGCACTATACTAGGAGAGAAAGAATAGAAATTCTGCATGACCTTGTGTTTGGATACATAAAGAGCCATACGTGACTGAAAGTCCCTTCTAGAGAATGATATATGCAATATTATACAAAGCTTCAAACTTCAGAATGCCAAGAAGGCCCTGTAAGTACTTGCAGACAAGAGGAATATATAGGCAACTCAACCACAAACCTTTATGTGCTAGTTCAAAGGACTGAAGTGTGGTTCTAATTGTTCATTTTGGGAAAGCATTCTATTACATTCCTTGTCAAGGAAACAAGAAAAATGAAGAATGCAGTGCCTCAGAACAAGAAAACCAGAGCTTTTCTGAGAATGTAGTGACAAAATGTTCTATGGACTAGAAATGAAACATTTTAAATGTGCTTGATTCCCTATTATAACATATGGAGAGACCAGGGGTGACTAGGAGGGGTTGATGAGCATGTGCACACTCTTGAGTTACGCTAGAACAGAGTGAACCAATGCAACACATAGTGATGGAAGAAATGAGCAGTTAACAGACTTGGTTTCACATTAGAGAGAACTGAAGTTGTTGCCATTACACAAGTATCACCACTTTAACATCCCATTTATTTCTACTGGTGGTGACGACATCTTCGGACCAACATACATATATTCTACCATCTAATGCAAACAGACTGTGTGAAAGAGCAATCAAAATAAACTTTTAAAGTTAATTTTGAGTAATATGACTTCAAAACAAAGTTCAGTGACAATGTAATTGAAGAACTAATGAATATTTCAGTTGGTATGGAAATCTTCAGAAATCTTATCCTTTCAGTAAGCCATCTACTTTTGTACAATTGTTACAGACTCTGAAAAATTTCTCTTCCAAACACTTCACTGCAATTAAATTTTGATTCCTGTGGTGGGGGTTTATAAGGCCTTCATCCATTTCCTTCATTTTTCTGTCCCTCAGATAGGAGAAAAAGAACTGCATCAACGTTTTCCTTACAGCTGCCTCTTGGGGAAGTGACTGCTACAAATACATTATCCATGGAATTGACTAAATATTAACCCATGGTCCATGACCAACTCCTTGTGTATCATACATTCAAGAGACCAAAAGAGTGAGCAATATTTTTAATGTTGTATGGAATACCTCAATAATTACAATATCAAGATGATAGTTCTATTATTTTAGAATATACATGAGGTAAAGGTCAGTTAAATTGCAGGAAATTACTGGATCATTCTCACAGTGCCTTGTATTCATTAGACTCCAGGAAAGGAAGCTTTAAGAAAAAAAATCAAGCACTATCAGATGCATGATAAAATGATGAGAATTATCAGTGGTAATTTCAGCTAATGTTTATCAGAGCTCAGCTAAAATAGTGTATTCTTTCAGTTTATGGATCCACAACTCCTTTTTTTTTTTACCAGGACATTGTGAATGCATTTATCATTAATAGTCCAGAAACCTTTCGCTTTTATTTTTATTCCCTAAAATCCATAAAGCAGAGGCTAAAATGAGTTGAGCAATGAATGAAGAATATTTCCCAGGCTATATTTTTCTTCTGAACCAAGAAATAGAAGCTTTTTCTTTAACAAGTTTTGGTTCTAAAATATTTTCCAAGTTACTTAGAGTAAGTCTTTTCACACACCCATTTTACCTAAAAACAGTAAGTGGTTGCTTGAAATCAGAGGTTTCACTTGGGCATTCCCTGAACACTTTTCACTACAGGAATGTTAAGGATGATATGTGTACTTAAATACTACCCAAACCAGAAGACTTTCTCTAATGTTCTTAGTCCCTTAAGCGGCCGGGGCATGGGGAATCTATGGGAAATACTACTGTTAACTCTTCCATGAAAAAATATATCTTCATTTTACAATTAAATTTTTTTTTTTTGTAAAAGTGGCAAGTAATACAACACATGCTTTCATTCAATATCTGATGATTTATACTTCTCTTCAGGGTCTACAACAGGAAGAAAGAGGGATTTACAGACAATTATGGATGGTTGTGCAATGAAAAAAGTGATACAGGAAGATGGAGGATGAAGAAGGATTATTAGGAAATGTTAGTCTATCTGTCATTATCACTGTGGTCTTCCTCAAAATACCTCTTAAATACACAGACCATTACACCTATGAAACAAGTGTGTCTGAGCATATTAGAGGCTATCTGCAGAAAACACTAGATAATGATTGCAAGTTTGCTTTACTGAGCAGTTCTTCCTTTTATTTTTTTCCCCTCCCTCCAGCTTCCTGACTGTAATTTGCCAATGTAATTTGTTTCTTAACAGTTATGGTCTAACAAAATGGAGAGTTCATCCTTTATTTCTAGTAAAATTATTCTCTCCATAATAGAAGAAAATGTGGTGTTCCTCTAAAAATCGTAAGGGTTCCACACTGGTCAGTGATTAATGTTAACACTTTTTTTTTTCCAGTGGCTATTTTCACATTAAGGTGAGGCATACAATTGTTTAAATGAGGAAGCTGATTTATCATTCAAAAAGTAATTCTTCATAGGGGCACATTAGGTGATAAAAATCAATGACAAGGATAGTAAATTGCCTGGGAGGGTTCAAAACAGATTCAAGATAAAGGAGAGAGAGAGAAAGAGGGAGAGGGAGAGAGATTAAGTCAAGACAGCATCTAATGCTTTTGCCAAACACTTCAGCCTCACCCTATTTGATGTTGATCTAATAGTCGACCATTTAATTTCCAGGTCGCAGTGCCAATCTTTTGTCACCTCTGTTGCCCCATATCAAACTTTCAGGAAACAAAACCCCTGAAAGCAGACAATCAATAATGAGATCAGCAGATTTTATCTTAAGAGAAACAGGACTTGCCTGCTTTGTTTGTGGAAGGTTGTTTCTCTGAATGCTTCGGCTAGGGCTGCTTGTCAGTAAGTGACTGTGATGTGCACAGCATGATTGAATGAGACTAGATAAAGTCACCAGAAAATGTGGCAGTGGAAAGCAAAACACATAAACTAAGGGTTGAAAATGTACCACACCATGTGTGGCCACCGAGTTCTTATCATATGCACTCTCCTAGCATGTCATCCCATATTATTATTACTTGAGTTTAGATGTCTTGTAGCTGGTCATACACTAAGCATATTTTTACCTTACAGTTTGAAGATACTACAGGTTTTCTACAGTTCCAGATATAAGGAAAAGTGTATTTTTCCATGCTACTGACTTCTTGCTGCTTTGAGGTACTATACTGTTTATTAGGTATGTTGTGGACTAACAAGTTTGTGGTATAGTTGTCTTCTTGTTTCTGTTCTTTCTAAAACTTCCAAACAAAGTAATAGAGATGCAGGGAACAGACCAGAAGATATATTTAAAATGTTTTAAACAAGAGTCCATGTATAGGGGCCCACTATAGGAAATATACTCCATGGATTTATGAAGTTGATGTTTCAGTAAAAAACAATCATGTAGTGTCAGTGTTGACTTTCAAATCACATTTTTCAGTTAGGGTACACCCTCACCGAAATTATCTAACACCAATTCCACACCTTCTTCATCTCATCAAATTGGTGTTTGAAAAAAAACCAAACCAACATTCAAATTAACACTGAGTCCTTTAGAAAGGTAAGGGCCAAGCTCTTTTTTTTTTTTTTTTAGCCACAATGAGGTGCTATTCAGTTATTTTGCTTAATTTGGTTTTCTTTGATAGCAGTAGAGATTTGAATGAGAATGGTGCAATGTTCAGTATGTGTTCTGTGCTCGGTTTTTACATTGCTTCTAAAAAACTAGTATGGCAGAAATAGCACCCCCTTGCTTTAATCAGCAAAATCATAAGGGGTTTTGGTTTTGGAGTTTCGTTGGAGATTTTTTTTGTTATCTATTTTTTCTCAAGAAACACCAGCTGAATGCCGTCTAAGAAGAGCACAACTGCTATTGCTAAAGTTTAAAAGATATTCCCTCAGTAGCCAGTAGCATCATATTGATGTTACCTTCAAACCTGCATTGAAATGTAAGGCAGTTTAATTAAAAATAAATGCCTCTTTTTCATTCAAAAAGACACAGTATACAAATTTAAAAGGCAGAGAGAAAAAGAATGATACTGGTTAAAAGAAAATGGATGAATCTAACAAATAGTTACTTTGCAAATCCCTACACTTAATTTCCTATGCTCTTAATTT
This sequence comes from Gallinula chloropus, assembly GCF_964237585.1. Lineage (NCBI taxonomy): Eukaryota > Metazoa > Chordata > Aves > Gruiformes > Rallidae > Gallinula > Gallinula chloropus. The sequence continues at coordinate 67,988,647 of NC_140086.1, forward strand.
CTACTTCACTTCCAGATGATTTTCACTTCCAAGAAACTGAGCAGTTTGTTCCAGATCTTTAAAAATGTCTCTTTCTAAGGAGAATGTTGTTACTCTGAGCTGAATGATGATTTAAAGAGGAATTTGTGCCCAGGGCATTGACCTTGGTGGCCTTTTCGTACATTACAATTCCAAAGGAAATCACAAAAGAAGATAGGCTTACTGTAGTTAATGAGATTCCTCACCAAAAACACTAATCTGGGTTAAAACTAAAAGAATGCTGATAAGGATATTACAGCTCATACTGAGAACAAGAAAGGTGCACTGCTAAGATCAATTGTGGATGTTAGGAGGTAGTCTTCAAGAGTGGTGGGGTTTTTTTTTAATATCTATCAAAATGGGTGTTTGAGAAAAAGCCTTTTAGATGAGGAGCTGCTAAAATAGAATAAAACATATCATTTCTACTTTTTTATATTGTACCAGGTACAAATCAACCAATATTAGCAGAAGTTTAACATCACTTTAAAAGAAAGAGATTGACCTACTGAGAAAGTACATGAGTAAATGTGTAGCAATACACTGATTATTACTGTTTCCCCTCAGGCAAATACCTCTCTCTTAAGCATGTGCTTCACTGGAACATTTTGTTTTATTACCTTGTGAGATAAGTGGGGAAAAAAGCCTTTAGTACCTGGGGAATTAAAAAATTCAGACTTGTCATATCAGTGTCTGTTCTCAATTTCATGCAGGGCGCATAATTATAACCGTGTTTAAATTGAGCCCAGAAGAAAGATGGGTTCAAGTGCAAATTAATTTCAGATTATCACAACAAAGGCAATCAAATCTCAACAAGCTTGCCAGCAAAATACTTTGCAAAGGTCCCCAGGTCCCTTCCCACCCCCAACTTACAACAAAGACCTTTCAGCTCAAATTAAGCTAATGATCTAATACAACATTTCTGCCTACCTTTTTGGGTTTTATTATTTACTCAGATGTATGTATTAAGCTAGTGAAAAATGGGGGAAAAGAGGAAGAAAAGGTGGCACAGAAAGGTCAGTGTTTAGTATCAGTAAAGTGACAAAATAAACAGTCAACAGCCCTGACAAGGTCTGCATGTCGTCAAATTGTCTTATTCTGTGGAAACTATCTGAGTGAATTGACAGTGCTGAAAGAACTTGAAATTTATCTGAACCCCTTCTCATACAGACAGAATCCAAAACCAAATAGCATGGCTCACCTCCTCCACCTATCTATCAGCACAGCTTTTATATAAATCCAACATCTTACTCTATCCTATGGGAACCTGCTGGGGAATGAAGGGAATCAAGTGCTGAAAAAATTCAAGTCAAGCCTCATTACCTCCTCATTACCTTTGCAAAAGTGGAGTGAGAGAAAATTTTATCTGGGGAACAGAAGCTTGGGAATCTCATTCAGAGTTCTGTCTGGTTATTGCACAGCCAACCATGGAGCTCTGCCTCTGTGGGATTAAAGTTTTCTTCCCATTTCTCTATAGTAATGATCCACTCATTAAGGTTTTTAAGGTAAATTACCATCACTTATCATTATGCCAGTCACTAAGTAAGCTGCATTAAACAAGGAATGTCAGTCGTACCCTTCGCTTTTCTTTCTCCCTGGTTATCATGAAGAAATAAAGAAAATAAATTTCACAGTTGGATTTATAATTCTATATTAATTATTTTTTCCCACTTGTATTTGTTAGAGCCTTAGGGCAGACAGATGCAAATATAAATTACCTTGTTGAAAATAAACAAATAAAAATATATAAATGTATACATACAGGTACATAATTCTGCCTTCCCGAAAAAAAACCCCTTGAAATATGATTTCTTTGTTGCAGTTAATTTTCATATTCACTTTGCTTCTGTCTGAGGATCTAGAGTACCACCTCACCATAGCATGTAAGAGCTATTCATCTTGCTACATTTAAGTTTGGTTGTTATAATGTGCTGTTTAATTATTCAACCAACCCTTTTTGTTTTAAATCACTTCTTTTGTCAGTTTATCCTTTATTATGCAAATTGTTGGTGCAAAATAAAAATGCCCCACATTCACCCTATTTTGAGTTTTTTGTAATGCTCAGTCCCTGGCCTCCTTGTTCTTTCCCATAAAAGTCTTGAAGTTTGCTGCTGTTGTTTTTTTCTTTTAAACTTGGTATTTCCAGGCAATTTTTTACAGGCATTTTTAAAGTCTAAGATAAATGTGTTGGTCTTTGAGATCCTATGTTTCCTTTGGGAAATTTCTGATTGTTTGTTATCACTTCTCAAACAAACGCATTGGAAGTTCATTTCGTAAACAAACACATAAAAACCTCCTAACTATGTCAGCAATTATTTTGTTTTGCCAATGCAAAAGTGATCTGCAATAACCCCCACCATGCATTCATTTGCTATTCTTATTTGACTGGAGAGGCCCTCAATTTTGCCTAAGGCCTATCTATTTCCATCATGAGACACTGAGTGATAGCCACCAGTGCATCACAGATGATAGAGAAGGCCACAAAACTAACCTTCCCAAAATGACTGCACCTCCGAGGTGTTATGAGCAAGGAGAAGAGGAGAATCAATGCATTAAGCACTGCTACTGCAGAGGCTTGTTTAGAAATACTGGGGTACTTACTTTTGCAAGAAACACATACAGAAGGAGAGAAAAGGCTGGGAGAAGATAAAGGGGGAGAACAGCAAAGGTAATCAGAGTAGACTGCAGGGGGAAAAGAGGGGGCAGAAGATAAGAACTGGGAACTCCCATTGCTCCAATAAAATGACAGCTGATATCACAGTACATACATGTAAATGTAAACCCATACCAAAGGAAAACCCTCTCCAAAACTGTAAAAGGCTGCCTAAGTCTCTCTGGCATCAGTTTCCAGACTTCCCCCTCTTTTCCTACACAATGTCTCCCCTCTTCTTCCTATAGTTCTAATTCCTTTCCTGCCACTTAGAGGAAACAGTTTGGAAATTTCAAAGTGATTTTCTAATAGTGTTTGTAATTTTCCAACTTTACAGTTTGTGTAATGCATGTTCCCCATTACCTCTATAGTAATTATGGGTTGGGAGACCATATGGTCCTGTGACATAAAGAGATGAAACTGATTATTGTGCATGTAGTGATAATTCATGGAACCATGAACCTCTGCTGTAATACTTTTGAAAGTATATTTTAACCCTCCTGGCAGAGAAAACTTGAAAATAAATCTTGAGTATCTCCAAAGATTCTGAAACCAAAAAGCAAATCAATAGCATTGATGTTGCATTATCTTTTAAAATACACTGATTATGAAACAGTTATGAACCAGTCATCTGAGTCCTGGCTGGCACCATTCAAATGTGATAAAACATATTGTAAAATTTCTAGGTTTACCTTTTTTTTGTTACTAATCAAGTCACATTTTAAAATCACACCCTGAGCTTTCATTAGGCACCAGAAATTAATGAGTTAAATCAATGTACCAGTCGTAAATGTATAGATGCTGTCTGTAAAATCTCTGATCTTGAAAAGACTTCAAAATATGCTTATCAGTTCAGCAGTTGTTTTTGCATGGGGAAAAACAAAGACCTTACAGGACCAAGCCTGGTTAGAATGCAATCAGAAAGAAATGGTACTGTTGAAGGCTGGGAAAATATAGGCTCCTTCATGCATAAAATATCAATGAGGTTAACCTGGTTTGGAGAATGCAAGAGAAAAGAATAAACCTAGGTTCTAAATTAAATTCATGCAAACTATTGATCTTGGGGTTTGTGTTAACTAAAAGTATAAGACTGGTCTACGTAATTTTTTGTGTTTAGTATTGCTCACTTCAAAGTTCTGGTGTTGAAATTTTCAATACTGAGTATAAATCTATGTAATGTCTTTTAATCCTTGAGTATCAATAATAAAATATAAGCTAATATCCATTGATGTCCAAGAGTAGTCAATCAAAAGACTGCAAGATACAATCATATGACATGAAGAAAATAAGTACATAAAATTAGATGGAGAGAAAATACACTTTTTGCTTTAATATTTTGAATAAACATAATTAATATTTGTTGTTCCATATATTAGATGCTCTGTGGCCATTCTCATGTGCAGCACAGATAGCCTTCTTGTCAATGAAGTACTTACTCTGTTCTAGGTTGACAGTGGAAATACCTGCACTAGATTTTGCTTTCAATTCTGGTACTGATTATATACCAGTACATTTACATTTTTTATATCTCAGCTGATTATAACTTCAGTTCTGCAAACATTTTGTGACTGTTATCATGATTTTATTGCAAGTTTCCAGTTCATGACAACACCACAACAAACACGACGTGTCTATTTGTCAAATATGTGAAGGACTGGCTCATTCTATGAATAAATACAAATAGGCATAATATACAAATAATAGGAATGAGAATGCTATAATTTTACAGTCACATACATTTCCTAAGACAGGATATTCTACTGAGAAACAGCAGAATATTGTGTTACACTCAAGGTGTGGGAAAGGCTACAGTCTTCACAATGATTATGCTTTGTAAAACATAGACTAAGGTAATATGAATTGCAAATAGCTACGGCTTGGTAGGGAGGATATTGTAATAATCATCCTTCCAAACTTGAGCAATCAATGGACGAGCCTCTTACAACTGCAGTCTTTGATCTCCAGATAATTCTGGATCAGTTTTTCCACCAAAATGACTCATTTTTCCTGAGAGTAGAACTAAGACTACCCTCAGAAGTTTTCACTACACCTTTAAGGAAATGATCATCACTTTGAGCAGGTGGGTACATTCTTCTAAACACTTCCAATGTGTAGATTGGCTCAAAACACATAACTGACACCAGAAATACTGAGGGTTGTGTTTTAAAAATTTTGTAATTATTTTTTGAGTATAGTCAAAGTATATGTGTTGTTTCTTGTAGCATACATGAGTTGTCTGTTTCAATGGTTCATAACAAATTAGATGAGGGAGAAGGTAAGATTACAGATGTCAATTTAAAGCTGATTTTAATCCCCATTCAATACTGTTTCCTCTGTCTTTACCACAAATTCTAAAATCCTATTTTTCTTTTAATGTAAAATCCTTTATCTTCTTTCGGTGCCAAAACTCTCCTCCGTTTTAGGAACAATTTTCTTGAATAAACAGGGTTACACTGGAATGCAGAGATGATTGCTACTGGTTATCTCCTAGAGTGAAATTACTCACTTTTATCAGCAAAATCTGGACTCAGTTCTAGGACTGCCACTAATCAGGCTAGCCACTAACTGACTTCAGTGGGCTTTACATCAGGTCCAAAGAGATGTATCTCTTGGCACTTTTGTGACGTCAAAGAAAATGAGAGTACCACGCATTCCTGGATTATCTCCACAGTATCAACCACAGCACCAACCACAGCTCACACACCTTATGCACATGGTGTATCCCAAAAGCCCCCTGAACCATACACTACCGCTGACCTCTACTTTCCTGTTGAGAAGCTACAGTTCAAATAGTGTCATTATTTGATGGTCTCAAAAGAAATGCTGTCACACTGCAGGGAGAGTTGCTCAGAGACCTGCCTCACTTTGTCTCAGTATCTGCTTTCTCATGATTAGCAGCCATTTCTTCTCTGTCTTTGGACACTGATATCCAGCTGAGAGTGTCTTGCCACGCAGTAGCACATCCAGCCTCTCCATGCTGCCCACTCATGGGTTTTTGTGGATATGAGGCTTGGGAGGAAGAGTTGTTTTACATGCTGCTTGTCATAACAGGTTGCATTAGCATGACAAAATATATTAGAGAACTGCTCAGCTGCAAAGGATCCCATTTCCACCAAACACAAAATATGAGGCAGTTTTTGAGTCAAGAGACTGGAAAAGGACATCATTTTGACCATGCAGATGTCAGTTAGTACATGTAGTTAGCTGTGTCAATCTTAGGGAGGGAATAACAAGCTGCATTTCCTATGGAGATGTAATAACCTAGAACAGTCTTACAGTCGAAATACAGCTACAGTACAGGTCACTGAAACTGGCCAGGATACTTTTTTTCAGAAGTCCAGACAGTCTTCCCTTGTCTCCTTCCCTGGCACCACAAGGCCTCCCACCTTTAGAAATGCTTAAAATGAAAACAAAATCTCTTCTACACACACTTTCTAATAGCATTAAAATAAATCATCATATATAAAGCCAAACAATGTCACAGACACGTTTCCCCACCATGAGTTGGTTCCAGTAGTGCTTACCAGCAGCCAATATTGAGCTACAGTATTTTCTTTCTATTTAAAGAACTAAATGGGGACCTTTTTCCAAATCCCAAGTCAATTTTCTATTTTAAAAAGTAACATACAAGAGCTTGCAAATCTGCTTGTAATCAGGACTCCTGAAAGTTACATCTGGTTGACAGATTTAGAGCACCACAAGTGTAGAAAAAGGAAAGGTAGAAGACTAGCAACAGCAGCAGCAAGAGTGGGAGGCGATAAACAGAATGACAGCAGTAGAAATTAAAGGAAAAATCTAGAAAACAGAAATGATGGATAACAACAAATAAAAAAAAATATGGAAACAAGTGGGAACACACCGTCAATTATTGTCTGCCTGCCCAAAATCAGTAAGAAATGTGTAATAAAGATATCTTCATGAATTTTGGTTTAAAAGTAATTGCAAGTAGTGCTAAGTGCTTCTGAGGAGCCTACAAAGATATAGATGACTTAAATATATGACTACTGGGTAGAAAAGAACTGGAACGTATAATAGCAAAATAAGACCTTTTAACAAAATGTGTTACTTCACAAGACTGAACATACATGGATATCTCACACTTAGTCCTTTCATAAATATAAGACTATGGAGTCATTAGTTTACTGCGTTTTACTTCTTGCAAAGATAAGTCTTGCAAAGCCTCGGGGAGTTGTGTGAAGCTGAGCTTTGTTGATCCTCATCTTTTTCAGTTCTGAAATTCTCAATTTCCGACCTTGAGCAGCTGGTGCTGTTAACTTTGCTGAAAGCAACGTTGTCAGCTTGTGGCAATAGTACAATGCTGTATCTTTAGCCTAAAGCTGCTCATAGCTATATTTTACCAGCTTTATCATAAAAGCAGCTCTCCAAAACTGGTGAATATCTTATTAAAAATTTAAAAAGAAAAAGATGAAGTGTATGATTTAGAGAGAGAATACTACTTCAAGAATATGCGCAGATACAGATATATGCATAGACAAACACAAGGAAGTTGCTATGATTTGATTAAATCTCTCTTCATCTTTCTCTCTGGCTCTTGTTTTAGGGTTTTTTGTTTGTTTCTTTAATGACAGGAAAACTACTACAGAAGTTTCAATCACTTTACAGGCATTTTTGACTATCAGATGGTGCTCAGCACACAAACACACTGCATATTCCGTGGCAGGCGTATGTTGCTTGTCACCAAACGAACATCAGTCTGGAAGTCAGAAGAGGCTGAACCATCTGAACATCGTCTTTATGCAGGAGCTGTTTTGAAACGCTTTCATTGACACTCTCTGTTGTGATAGGTTTGCTTGTTTCTGGCAATTTAAGCTTTGGTCTTGGAGAACTTGGTGTTTTCCAGAGGAACTAAGAGAACAGGGAAGTTTCCCAATTAACTGTAGAACTTTGTAGTGAAGGGGAAGAAAGACACTCCAAGAAATCCCCAAAATCCCAAGGCAGAAAAACAGATAAGGGGAAAGATTCTTTCAATTTCCTTTTCATGTAAGACACATGGTAGAGTCTAAACACGTGAAAGGGGACAGATCATAAAATTTGCCAGGTTAAATGTAAAAGCAATGTGACGGTCCCAACAAAAGTTCGAAGAATAACTTTCAAAACATGCAAAACCATTGATGAATCTTTTTTGAAACACAACAGAGTTGAGAAATGTGCCAAGGAATCAGTAGAGAAGGTGACCAGGATATGAAAAGCGAATTGAGGGAAGAAAACAGAATTTATACTAAACTAAACTAATTATTATTAGTGTTTAATACATAAAAATGGAAAAATATCTAAGCCATAATTCTGCTAAATAAGGAGCCACCAGAAATTCCACCTCAAAATGAAATGTTTCTAAAATAGATTATCAGACAAAAAGATAAAATGAACAGTGCCAAGTCACCAGCACAAAATAACACCTACTCGGGAATGTTAAGCTAATGGAAGTATAAACTATCTCAACTGTGATGCACAATATTAGTTTGAAATTATTTATTAACTAAGCAGTGTTGAAAAGATTTTTAAAATTTTTTTTAAGTCTGCTTAAGGATAGTGAAGAAATTACAGAACAGGACCCTGTATTGTGGAACCCAGCAGGAACTGTTATAAAGAACAGAATGAATGGAGATATTAATAAATGACATATAGTGGGAAGGAGTTACAACTACTTCCATAAAGAGAAATAAAGCCTCACAAATAAATACAAGTTCTTTAAATGAAGCAGAAGAGAATGAAAAAGATTTACCTTGATGATAGTGATTATTTGGATTTCCAGAAGACACCTGAGAAACTCCCTTACCAACAGCCCTTAAAGAAACTGAGAAGCCAGAAGATTGAAATGAAGTATTGCATTTATAAATAATTGGTTAAAAGATTGGAAACATTAGAAGTCCATTCTCAATTTAGAAAGAGGATCCCTGTGGTGATCTACAACCATGGTTTCGGGTCTTGTGTTTCTCAACGTACTTCTAAGTAACTGGAAGGAAGAGAGGGTGAATATAAAGTGTCAACATTTCCTTATGATACTAAACTATTTTTGGCAACAGAAAAAAGCAAAGCTGACTGTGAAGAAGTACAGATAGTGCTACTGGAATACTGGAATTCAGATACTGCAGACACTTTTTAGTCTTAACCTGGAACTGTGTTGTACCTTCAGGGACTGGGCATTCAAATGGTAAATGAAATTCATGGAAGGTAAATATATTGGTAAAGATGCATATGGAAAAGAGATAACCCGTATTTCAGATATATTTTTACTCTAAGACAGCCTTTACCATTTAGGAGAAAGGTCTTCCAGTTACAGCAATGAAGAGAGTGTTTTGAATCTTTAATGTTGACCTCAAGTAAGTACTGGGAAAATTTCAGAAGGGTGGGGAAAAAATCTATTGTGCTGATCTTTCAAAAGGCCAAAAAGGATGAATAAATAAAAGCCAGTTATCCTGGTTATCTGGGAATTATGGGAAGATAGTAACACTCCAAGATTTCATTCAAAACATCTTGTACAAATATGATTTGTTGACAGAATGGCAAATATAATTAATAAAGGTAAATTATGTGATATACTTCTGTAGACTTCATAGTGCTTTATGAAAATCAGATAAACATTTGAGTAAAGAAACCATAACATACAACATAGGTATTAATACTTGATTGGCTGAGAGTGCAGAAATTACTACAGACAAGAAAAATATTTATGGTATTTAGAATTTACCCTATTCTTGCAGTGTGTTGTTAACCTGTGCAAAATAGGTTAGAAAGCCCAGGTAAGTGAATCAATGTTCTTCAAGCAAGAATACAACTCACATGATAAATGTATTTGTACCATAGATGAGACAACAAAATTTGTGGTAGAGTTACTGATTAAAAGAACACCTCAAAAAAGAACTTGTTGCAGATGGAAAAGGAGAGGGAGTTGTGGTTTAAAGGTATCTTCACTTCCACCTGATGCTTCCTAAAGCTTTGTATAAAAATACAGGCTACCAAAAAAACCTCTTGTAAAGCCCATACATACAACTGAAATTACCTACAACAGAAAACTTGCATTGAAATTGCAACCAAAATCTCTAACTCATTCTCAGGTCAGGCTACTTTCACAAAACTCCAAACTAAAACAAACAAACAAACTAAACCCCCACAACAGCAGCAACAACAAAAAAAAACAAACCCCACAAAACCCATCTAATTCTTAAGTACTAATCTGGAAATCACTCACTCACATCTCACATTAATGTCACATTGAAAAATCTTATTTATTTTTCCTATCACATACATTTTTATTATTGCATTTTTAATTGCATTCTTTTAACTTTTGTTTTTTCAGTTATACGCAGCCTTATAGGTTGTTATTTGTAAAAGCAAGCAGAAAATTTGATATACTGACAACCAAGAGCTTTGCAAACAGTCAAGTTGCATTAGATTCAATGTATGAATATCTGCCACGAAGTGAAAGAAGAGATGGGTGGAGACAGAGCTGCATTTTCTCTTTTCTTCAACATGCACTCAAGTGTACTTGCTCCAATCTGTCACCCATTTCTTTTTGCCTTATTTCCCTCTTACTCCTTATTTAACCATGATTGTCTTTGCATCTCAGTTTCTGTTCAATAATATTTTTAATTCAATCTTTTCCTATCCTGTCCTAATCCTGGTTTTAGCCTTGCTGGTAACAAATCACCTCCCACCCTGTCATAATCTGCTTCCCCTCATACCAGTCCTTTCCTCTCACTGGGTCTTCATCATATTTCCATACCTCACGTCATCATAAGCCTTTCCTTGTTCTAACACCTTGATGGAGGTTCAGATTCACCCTCCAGATTCCTTCTCACAAGACCTAGTGACTGAATTCTGCTCCTTATTGTTCATCAGATCTGTCTTTTGAATGCCTCCTTTCTCCAGCTTGCTTGAGTGGTAGCTGGAGGCCACTTAAAACACAGAAAACACAGGATAACTCAACCTTAGTTCTGGCACTGGTTCCTATCTTCCCCTTGACCCGGACAAACAGCAAGTAAAAAGGAAGAGTCTCTGACCAGCTAGAGGATATTGACTCAACCCTCTGTGAAAAGAGTCCACAAACTGTTCAACTAGCAGTAGACACTGTGAAAGGATAACACATGCTTGGGAAGGAAGAGTCTTTTGAAATTTTAGCTGTTTAATATGAAGGAAGTTGGCTGAGCATATATTTTAAGTGTTTATTATTTGGCCAATTTTCAACAGAATTTGAAGGGGCCAGCAAGAAATACATCCTTGACCCATATTTCAAGTCTCTGTTAGAATGGAAGGGGCTGCTCTTCAAAGAAACATGACAAAAATAATATATTGCTGAACCACTTTGTTTGAAATTAAAATAAAATGCAAAAGTAAAAAATCTTAGCCTGAGGCTGACACAAAACATGGAGAAATTTCCACCCAAAGGACTGAAGTTGTGCCAAGTTATATGCAACTGAATAATAAGGACTTATAGTGGGGACTGATAATGAAAATTATTGGTAATATTAATTTTAATATTACTAATGATGTGATGCTACAATCCTGCCTATAATAACTGACAAATAGCACTCTCTTATATAGGCTAAAGGTAAGGGCATAGAACTTATCGCAACTATATGGACATGCAGCCACATAATTATGTATCTTTCTCTTACAGCAAAGTGGGTAAGATAAGAAACTAGGCAATGGAGGATTTTGCTTCTCCACAGAAATAGGATTTTCATTGGTTTCACCAGTTGTGCAAATTTGTTTTTGTATAGTCGCATTTTCTTTTAAATCCTGAGGAGCAGACATTTGTCCCCTAGGACAATTTTTCAAACATGTATGAAAATATCCCTAGTTGCTGTGTAGAGTGAACAAAATCCATATCCAATATCCATACGCAATTATGTTCCATTAGTCACCCTTCCCTCCACCCCCTCCTTCCTTCCTATTACTCTTTTACCAAAGACACCTTGCTTTTTATTAACTATTGCACAGATTGAGGATGTCATCCTTGAGCTACTGAGTATCAACTTTTCACTTGACATTTTGCCAGAAAAACTCTGCTTCCTTAAAACTGAGTGCTGTAAGCTCTATTATCACCAGTATTACTGATCAGTGTACTCTCCTAGTTTACCTAAATAAGCAGCAGTCCACTTAACCTTTAAGAACTCCGGTATCTCTAATAAAAGCCTCGTTATTTTTCCCCTCGTATCCCAACACCTTACTTGTCAAAGGTCAGGAAGGGAGTGTTTACCATTCAGCTTCAGAAACATCTCTCAGCAAATGATATGAATGAAGAATTACAGTCAGGTATTGTCTTGCATATAATAATCCCAAATTGAAGTCTGAGGTTGGAGGGGTCTCTGTCTTGGGTTAGATTCATGTCTGGTTTATAATGGTTTTTCACTTGGCATAAACTTGGAAGGGGGAGGGGACCAAGCTGTAATAAGTATGGGCCTAAATTAATGTAAGTAGGGATCTGATCTGCATGCAATGTAAGTGACATCATATACACATGGGAGTGTATAATTTGTACATTTTTCCTTATTCAACCCAGCTTAAGTTCTCTGCAGAAATGATTTTCTGATCTGCCATTGAATAAAAGAAACCAAAACCCTGCAAAACAACAGACCAGTCAAAATATTATTAATTTCTCTTGTCAACTTCTCTTTTCCATTATTGCAGATGAAAATTCCTTATGATTTTCACAGTATGCACCTAGGCTTTTGGAGTCCTTTTCTATAAGCTTTCTCCTATAGACAATTGTTTCATTAAGATTTCTTACCATTACTTGAATACATTAACTTCCTGTACAGAGAATAAATAAAATGCCTGTGTTTGCCACTTCAGACCAGAATGTCTCCAGTTGCCTTATCGCATCTTACATCTTTATACTGGATGTATAAAGTATAAACATGTAGGCCTACAAGTGTAGTATATTGCAGTAAGGATGCATGCTAGAACCAGATTTCGTATTAACCTATTCATGTAGAAACATCCTTGGTTCACCACAGAGCACCAGATTGACTTTAAAATCATGCTGTCCTTTACTGTGACCTTTATGGCACACTCTACTGGCTGCATTATGCAGTAGCTTTCTAAGACAGAAATATGCCCGATATCCTGATGTTTTATCACACCTCAGAGAACACACCAATTAGCCACATCCTACATGGTAATCAGTCTGCTCCCTATCACTCTACTGAAAGAAGGTCTAGCTATGCTTTTCTGTGATGCATGAAACACTGATATGCTTTTTCACAGAATCACAGAATTGTAGGGGTTGGAAGGGACCTCAAGAGATCATAGAGTTCAAACCCCCTGCCAAAGCAGGTTCCCTAGGACAGGTCGCACAGGTAGGCATCCACTTGGGTCTTGAATATCTCCAGAGAAGGAGACTCCACAACCCCCCTTGGCAGCCTGTGCCAGGGCTCTGTCACCCTCACTGGGAAAAAGTTCTTCCGCATATTTCTGCTTCTTTTTTTGGTTAGATGAAAAGATGCTGACCATGGCAGCACACAGAATATCCTTAAATCATTTTCAGTACCAGAAATACTGTTCTGAGTTGGAAAATGTAGTGGGGTTGTGTTCATATTCAGTCCTAAGGAGTGAAATCTCCTTGGCCATAACAGGTGGCAACAAGTAAGTCCAGTAGCAGAAGGTCTTCAGCTGTTCAGGAATGGTGCATGGAGGGACATGTAGACACCATATTACTTCATGGTGTGATCATGGCTTTGCAATTTGCCTTTGAACAGATAGAAATGTCAGCCTGCCATTTGGAGAAGGAAGTTGGGAGTTTCTGGTCCTCTTTTTTCCAGCTATGAAAATAATTGGGGTCTGTCACTGTTTACATATCACAGTGTATTTTTCAAAGACACAAGGTTAGTTACACAGGTTGCATATTATTATTCTAACTTACCTCTATAAAGTAAATGCTCCATACATTCCTCAATCTCTAGTATGAAAGAGATATAGAAGTATCACATACTCTCCCACCACGCGTAGCACAGTCACCCATTTTCCCTTGCACGACTGGGAAGGTTATGCTAATCTCCTGAAATTTAAGGGTTCGGAGGGCACTGTTAAGCCTACATACTTATAAGGGTCTTAGGGTGTATCACCATCCCTATGAAGGGAGATTAAGGGATAAGAATGGTTCATGGTGACACCCTTAAATTTCACGCCAAAAATCCTTCAAGGACCTCCAAACCCAGCTTTCCTCATTCTTCCTGGCCAAAGATATTTTTCTTTTAGAGCTCTGTCTTACAAATCCTCCTGTTTCAAAGCATCGCTGCCGTTCCATATGAACTCTAAATTCTGTCACCCTTATTCCACAGCTGTTTGACCCAGACCTCCAAACCCAACGTTCCCCATATGTCAGGAATAAACATACATATGAAAGTTCTACCAGATTAACTCTACTATTATTAATAAAAATATAATTTGGGCTTGTTCTTCAAAATATGTCATTCTACCCAGGGGCGTTATCATCTCTTCCTAGTCTATAAAAGGTTTCAAGTAATAAAAAACATCATTTTTTCGCCTCTCTTTTTAAACAATGCATGTGTGCATGGTTTAGTTTATTTCTGAAAATTCAGTAATTTTTATTTATATTTTAGCAGAATTTTAATATCCTTTCTGTTATTACACCAATAAATATAAATCTGGGAAGGAAATACATTACCCACTTAGCTCCAAAAATTTGTGTCACTTACCAGGTCATGTTTAGCATGCAACAAACAGAACAGCAAAAAGAAAAAAAAAAGGTGTAGATTCTTGTGATAATATGTCTGTGTCTTCATGTAAAACTTTGTGATTTTGTACTTTACTTAAACCCAGTACTTGGTCATAGTACCGAAAACTGATGCATGTTATTTCCACTGTTAACCAGACAAGGGATAAACCATATTCAATCATGTCCCAATATGGATGGCAATATATAATGTCATAGGTAACATGGACACTTGAAAGAGGTTGCAGCAGGGAATGAGGAAGCCTTAAAAAGGTGAAAATTAAATCAAAGAGGAAGATTTTCTGATATTTCATATTTCAAGCTCCCCTGTAGAGACTCAGATTGGGCATGACCTTGATCTCAAATCACTGCTGGCAGAAACAGGGTGTCCACCAGCTCTGCCTACCCTCAGCAAGGGGTCATGTATTGTATAAAGGAGCTCTCTTTTATTACTGAGCTCTGTTTTAATGATCTTACCAGGTCACAAGCTAAACATTATGTCTTCTTTTTACCTACCTTTTTGCTCATATGCTGTTGCTAGATTGGTTTTTACTGTGTTTTATTTTGTGCCACAAGCTTCTGAGCTGTAGAGAAAAACGTAAACATTTTGTATTTAATGACTGACAGATATTGGAATTTAGGTGTATCAGGAATTATTATGAATTATTATTATTAGTTGCTGTTATTATTTCTTTAAAAACAAAAGAACTGGTAGCACTTCTTGAATCATATTTCCTGAAATTGAAAGAGTGGTTGTTATTAATATTTGTTAAAAAGGAAGAATTGTTTTGTGTGGAGTTTTTTTTTGTGTTTTGATAGACGACTTGTCAAGTAGGATAAGCACTATTTATGGTAAGAAAGAGAAGATATACCAAGGTCTACTGTCTTTTGTTCCTGTATATTCATGAATTACGCTGGTGGTTTATGAATGAGTCCTTGTGGTTAACATCTTTCTACGTTTCTTATTTTCTTCTCCTTTTCTTCCTGTCCCTTTCCAAAAGTTCTGTGAGCCATTCTTTATATTAAATGCTTTATCCTTTCACCACCCCCAGCTTTCCTATTGCTACCTAAACCTGACAATCTCATGTTGCTTTTTCTTTCAAGTCTTGTAGTTCTGATGCACTGTGTAGTTTTAATGTTGCTTTAATACAGTGCACCAAAGCCATGCAATAGCCATCAGTTGAAGGACCTGTCACATTGCAGTGCCATGATGGTATCCATGAAAATAACTCAATATGTGCAGAGGTACAACAAAAAACACTTTAGATGTTCCCCATTTTTGAGATCCTCTGTTCTGAGGACTGTGCCTATTTACAAATGCGATCTGTTGCTACCTAAGCAGTCTAATTTTCTCTTCCCTTCTTCTAAATTTTATTCCATTTTATTAAGACAGCATGCTGATTCCAACTCATGTTATGGTTGAAACTAAAACAGAGAGACCAGAGAAAAACATGCGATAATTCTACCAGCCAGTGTTTTAAAACTGGAGTGGTTACATAGTCTGAAATTCCAGAAATGTAAATAGGAAAAAATGTTAGCCCTAAATTCTTTACAGGCACAAGTATTTCCTTTGCTACAGAAATAAGAACAGAGAGCATTGCATTGACTTCAATGGTCATTCAGGAGCCTCCATAATATGTATAATAAAAATGAATTGGGGACTGAAGCAAAAGTGCTATATATCTTTCCTGAAGCTCTCCATGTCCTGGGTATCATAAAACTTTCAACCAAATCTTTCTTCCTGTTATCTATCAATATATAATAACACCTTGGGAGAGCTTCTCAACACCTACTTCCAGCTGCTAAGCAGCATGTAAAGTCAATCTCTGTGTATTTTTCTTGAAAATATGGTTGAATGGTTCCTAAGAATCCCACTACCAGAATGAATTTTCTTTGATATGCTGCCCACTGTGTTTTAAGTTTTGAAAAACAGCAACTCAGAAGATTTTTTGTCCATTGCCTGTAAGAGAAAGGAGATTATAATCCTCCAGACAGCGAGTTATTAAACAGCAGTTTATTGATAGATAAGTTAAACATCAGGTGATCACCAGTCTTCAAAACTATATTGATTTGTTTTCATTATTTAACATGGCTTAGGTATGTTTTTGTATCACCTCAACTTTAAGAAAAAAATGTTAGTATAAAATTTTTTCAGTTGGAGTAAAAAGGTATAAAGACTACTAGAATTATAAAATAATAACTTTAAGAGTCTATAAAAATAATTTAAAAATCAGATATAAAAGTTGATATATTGGATATCTAGCTAGTGTAATGTGGTATATGGCTGTTAGATATATATACACACTACCTTGTAAATGCAATGATGACACTCATATAATTTCCATGAGTATATTACTTTTGTTTAATCATTTTTCTTATTTAATCATAGTTATAAATAATCAATAAGGCCAGATAGAGAGCACTGATACATGAAGGCTGAAGGATGGGAATAAAACACCATTGATACTTCTAAATGAAAAGACTAACTCTAGAAGATCCAAAAAATCTCAGGACTCTGCAGATGAAAACTACCACATATGCCATTACCATCTTTATATTGAGGTTTTAGATCAACTGTTCTACTAGATCTATTTTAGCTGGGTTGCTAACAGTAATGTTAAACAATTTAAAAAATCTTAAATTCTTAATAAAAGCTTAAATTCTTAATAAAAGCAAAGAAACTGGAAAGTATTATCAGGTGAAGGTTGGGTAGGGGGTTATAATGGACTGAATTTGCAAATTTATTTTGCAAAATTATTTTGCAAATTCAGTCCATTCTTGGTTTGCAACAATTTGCAAAGCTATTGAG
Organism: Gallinula chloropus; assembly: GCF_964237585.1. Taxonomy (NCBI): domain Eukaryota; kingdom Metazoa; phylum Chordata; class Aves; order Gruiformes; family Rallidae; genus Gallinula; species Gallinula chloropus. The sequence goes on from NC_140086.1 coordinate 68,005,819, forward strand.
GAAGAAAAACCATTCTCATAGCAAGAAGTTTTATTTGCAACAAGCAAAGATGCCACATTCCATCACAGAACTCTTAACAGTCCTGCTGCGTGCATTCAGACAGCCATTAGACAAATTCAAGCATCAGCTTTCAACAGCACTAGCCTAAAGTATGGCCTCTAAGAAACAAAATCAGTCTTTTGACTATAAACCTATAGCATATGCTTGTCCTTAAAAGACACATTGAAGAGGAAATATTTTAACCTTAGAAACATTCATGATTTTTCTGTCATTCCTAAATCATTTGACTGCCAGTTAGGTTCTTTAACTCCCATATTGTGTGATGAGAGCTTACTTAATGATTCCTCACCATTCATTGTGTTCATTTCAAATCACAGGCATTCATTTTGTTTCCTTAATAATTTTGAGGAATCAGTCATGATAACATAGGAATTTTCCTCTTTGCTTTTTATTGTGACTATTCTATACCAACAACATTAGTCCAGGAATCAGAGGATTGTGTTTCCTTTGGTACATTGAAGCGCTTTCTGACATGCTCAGTATGAGCTATCCTATTACAGACAATATATGGAAGATGGGGGAAAAAAATGAAAACCTTCATTTAGGAAGATGTGTCAAATGAAATGTGTCAACCCCTACTGCGGGGCGTAACAAGTCAGGGCCTGAGTAAGGACTGCATTTAAACAACAGTGTTCCTAAGTGTAATAAAACCCCAAGATTTTGTCACCCAAGGCACTCTATTCTAGAAAAAAATTACAAATATCTATGGTTCAGGCATCTCTTATTTGTGGGAACTGATTTTATCCTTTGGTGTTCTTTCCATTCAAAAAAATTTCCCTTTCACACTGTTCCTGTTAATCTGGCTTTTTTCCTGGTCTCTTCATGTCCCTTCAATATTTGGAAGTAATCTATGTATTTCTAAGGTTAACTTTTTCTCTTTAGTGGCACCTGGCTACGTACTCTTTTTTTTTTCTGGGTTAGAAATAAATCATGCCAAGCAAAAGACTGTAGTGGTGACAGCATCTGCCTCCTTGCTTTTCCATCTCTGCAGGCTCCTCCTCATTACTACATCAACTGTGCATTTGGGCAAAGCAATTTTGTGGGGCTTGCCCACGCTCTTGTCAAGTAAGACATGCCAAACTACTGTTTTCCTGCTGCAGTGTGGTCACAATCATGGTTGAACAATGGTACTCAGCTCTAAAATGCAACACTAAAGTAAAGCTGTTTCACCTTTGATCAGTGAATAGCATTTAGGAGAATCAAGATTCAGGCTTTACATCTACCCACACAACCACTCACTGAACCTCTTCCACACTAAAGAAACCTGTCAAAATAATCAGGTTTCTCAGGAGTGGCTTCACCAAACTGGGATACCAGGGTAAAAAGCAGACAGCATACTGAATCAAGTAGAAAGTGTGCTGGGGATACTTTGTAAGCCATCTACATCCATGTAAAGTTAAAAACTCCTCAGAGCTGTCAAGTTTTTAAATAAATTCAAGGGAGGCTTCCATATAGTTTTAGAGCTCTTGGATATCTATAATATTCTTACCTTGTTTTGTTCCATGGAGAGAAGATGAAGACCTGTGGAACATAGTTCCAGAAAAGATCACCAAATCACCAAACCTAATGATCATGTGGTCTTCTCCCTTTTTTATATCACAAACCTTATATATCACTCAGTTTCATACAAACCCTAAGGTTTTAATTAAACCAAAGACTTTCAGAATAAACTCTGTGCTACAGACAGAAAAGAGGAGATTAAGGCACTAGCAATGCCAAAAGATCCTTTGATGTTAGAAAACTGACGAAGTGAGAGCTGCCCTGATGATTCCCAAAAGCTGAACCACATCCTATGTTGCAGAGGAAGTTGAAAACACCTTTACTGCCAGCACACACACACGCAAGCGCACACACACACATAGACACATACATGCACCACACCAGCATCTAAATTCCTGTCAATCTAAATCAGGTTTGACCCTCATCAGACAATCAGACCAGTCCTCAAACCTGAAGCAAACCACCAAGGCCAGGAACCAAAGCAAGCAGTTTGTCTTTGGTAACTTGAAATACAGCTGTTCTCCCAAGTCTAGTTGTGGTCAATCTCTGATACAAGGAAGGACAGGAAAAATAAAGACATGCCCACCTCAGCATACAGATTGCTAATTACAGCTGGAAATATCCCTGAGAGTTCTCATCCTGTTTTGCACATACAACAGATGGTATATTTGAAATCTCATTATTTCTAGATTCTGGTAAAGATGAAGACTGGATAAGTTTGCAGTGTAGGAAAGAGAGATCTAAACCAGCTCAGGATAAGGCTAAGACTGGAAGCAGCATAGCCACGTCAGCATAACTACACTAGCCAAACCATAATGCAGTGCAGCAACAATGTGTCTGCGTTCCTTCCAGGACCCAAATTATGATTTCTGTTCAGCATTGTACAGATGTGGAGATCTACCACCTCATCTGGAGCTCGCCTGAAACTCTTAAACAGAATTCTGCACTGTGAGGCAGCTTACCCCTCATACACGCTTCCTATTGTTTCAGGTCACGCAAGGAAGAACTTTCAGACATTAAATACATTCAGTATCTGGCGACGTAGCATCTCCTTTGCATTATTAAAAACCGCTGTATCCTTTCTTGACAACAGCTATTGCTGAGTATTTTCCCTAACACTGATCAGGCAGGGCTGAACCCTGTCCGTTTCTAGGAAATCTCAGCCACCAGTTTACATGCAATAGCACTGGATATTCAACCCCAGGAGCATGTGAGCAATCTGTCAAATAGACACTATCCCTTCTTTAAGAGCAGACTCAGGAAAAGAGGTAGGTCCTGTTTCCATCGTTGTCCTTGTTTTCTAGTGGAAAGTGTATACAGTTTGAGCATGAGCGCTAATATCCTTTTCTTGCTCTCACACTTACTCTTTTCACCTATATCTTTTTATACATAATTTAAGAACTGACTTGAGCAGTACCCACCTGCTCTCCTCAGAAAATTTATTCATATGTCCTACCCATTGGTCATTTAAAACAAATTAAAACATGGAGAGTAAAGCCACATTAACTTCCTTCCTTCCTTGATCCCTTGAGGAAAAGCATTTCCAGCATTGACTGTGGGTCTTATTTGACTGACTTTTGCACTTTTGATTGGTCCTTGGATACAGCAGTGAAAAGATATTTCCTGTGTTGTAGAGTGTAATAAGAGCAACAGATTTTACCCTGAGCCATGATCTGAACAAGGGAGGAAATTGGAGTGCCTCGCAGTAATTAATCATTGTACGATGAGACCTGTCAAAACCCTTTCTAAAGCTGATATTGCTGTCAATAACCAGCCAGTACATCACCATCTGTGATTGTTTAAAATATCAGCCTATACTGCGATCAACATATTTTACACTTACACTTCTTTTTTATTTACCAAATATAATTCTCCTAAGTACTATATGTGCTACAGTGTTTGCCAGATGACAGTACTGCTGGTGTCAGTATCTAAACTAAATGCTTTTGTCCATAGTAAGTATCCAACAAATCCCCTGAGCTGTAAAATAAAGTACCAGCTAAATTACATTTGTATCTAGTCTAAATTCCAGTGGTAAGAAAAATTTATCACCAAACATTTGTACTCTGGATGTCGGCTTACAGTTAAATGAGAAAAGAGAGAAGTATCTCAGAGTAGTTTCATGTCATAATTAAAGTTAAAATAAATAATAGCTGCCAGATTCTCAGCTGATATGAAAGAAAATCATTCAACTGTAACTTTAGAAAATTATGTTGCTTTACATCAGTTGAAAATCTGGTCCACATGCCCAAGCAAATATGAACCTAAATTTTCTATTTTCTAAATTTTATGATTTATCTCATTAATTGAAAACAGCAGCAGCACTGACTTCCTCTAAAATCTACTAACTTGCTCTTTCCTTTATCAAATGTCTATGTGATTTGTGGAGTGGGCCAAGAAGTTATGAGGAAAGGCTCAGTTTACTTCTAATGTTCTTACTTAACAATAAAAAGGAAAAAAATAATCAAAGTTGCTTTTCCTCTAACTGTGGCTGCATGCAGGCTGTGAGACACTCTTCTATTGCCTGCACCTGCATAAAATTACAGATAGAGGTTAACAAGGAGCTTAAAGGAGGATGCTGCCCACAGTCAACTATTTGCACTGTACATTTTTCAGGGATTTCTGTTTCACATGATTAGTATCCTATTTCTTCCAGATCTCTCCATAAGGGAACTAACTTTCCCTGGAGACCGTGTGAGGAACTTACTGGGCTGAGAGCCATACTCCAAGACCCGGGCTGCACACTTCTAGGCACTGTGCAACCTTTTGCATTTTGTCTGTAGAGCCCTACAGAACACAGGCTCTGCCCATTTACCTCCAAGATTTTAAATGTACTTGTGCTCTTTAGCGTTAAGAGGATGTTATACACAGGTAGCTCCTGACCAACTGAGTTCTGTTCTTCGCTGCCACAGGAAATTATGAAACATCAGTGATGGGACACTCTAAGGGGAGTAGGAACAGAAAAGTCCTAGGACTTCCAGGGGCCAAAGCAAGGAGGCTATGATGGAAGTCTGTGAGTGATAAAATAACACTTGAAGAGCCTTGTCACAGACGACAGGAACGAGAGAGGTTACCAACAGGTTCTGCCTGTAAAAAAGTTTGCAGACTGTAACAACATCTCCTGGGTTGGCTTCTGGTAGTTAATGACCCTAGGTTCATTGCTTCCCATGTTTCTCCTCATCTCATTCTTTGTAAATGCCTGGAAAATAAAAAATAAACCCATTGTTGCTTGTGGTCTGGATGTGATGAGAGCAACCAAATGTATAACCCTGCAGTATAGCATTGGTCTTTGCGGTTATACTCTTTAATTAACTGCAATAAATACCATTATTTTCTTGCACTCATATAACCAAGATAAACAGATTATTCTGCTGCAGTAACCTACTCTGATCATTAGGTATCTGTTAAACTTTTCCACTATCAGAAATGGCAGAAATGCAGCAATTCTCAATGCTTTTTTTTTTTTTTCTGGTCACTGATAAAAAGTATTAAATAGATTAGAACAATGAAAAAAAAATCCCTTAAAAGTTCATCTCAAACTTCACACATTCAATTATAACTCTGTGTTTACATGTCAGGACCTGTAAGATAACCTCTTTCACCGTGTACTGTATTAATTCTGAATCACTATTTTTTGAACCAAAATTATGTATATAACTATATACATGTATGTGAGACACATCACATCCTACAGAAACCTAAGTGCCTTGTATCAACACAATTCCGTTTTGCAACCAAAGTAGTAATCTCACACAAAAGAAAGTTATTTTGACAGGATCTACTTTCTATACTCTTATGTTGATTGGCATCCGTTCCGTTTTCCTCCTTTAATTCTTCAGTAACAGAGTCCCATATCAGTCACTCTATTATTTTGCTTGGGATCGATGTCATGCTGACAGCCCTATAATTATGTGGGTTGGTTCATTTAGTCTTTTTTAAACACTGGCACGATATTATCTTTCACCCAGTCCTCTGGAATGCCTTTAGCTCTCACAGTGTTACTGCAAATCAACATCCCAGTACATGCCAGTAGAATATATGCTGGTTTACCACATTTTACAGAAGTTTTCAGCCAATAAGAATATTGGAAAAATGTGTGACTGCACTTTTTTGCCTAAATTTCAGTTTCTTTGAATAAGAACTTCAATAGTATTGTCACTGTAGTGACCACAAAACTTCAAAACATTTTACTGTATATTTTTATTCAAAAAAATTCCAGATGGTTCTACCTTAGAGCACACAGGACGCGTTTTCATATATGCATGCTTGTAAGCATGTGTTTTTATATATGCAAAATCACTGTCTGGGTTTGGGTCAGGCTCCAGGTTAAGTCAACCTCCCCAAGCAGCCAGCCCAGGTGAGCTGATTTAGATGGAGCTGTTTCCACACCACCTGACATCACTCCCCCATGAAAGGGGCTGGAGGGGGTGGTGGTGTCCCCACTGCTCCTGGTTGCAGTGCTCTATAATTGTTGGATCAGTAAAGTATCCTGTGTTATCCCTGCATATGGGTGTAATTTGATGTTATTGTTCTACTTTCACTGTGCTTTTGTCAGCAAACTGTCCTTATCCCACCCCATGGATGCTCTGTCTATTTCTCCTCTGGGAGCAAGTGAGTGGCATGTGGTGCTCAGCCACTGCTTGGAGCTGAACCACCACAATCACATATCAAGTTAAAGTGAATAACTGAATTACATGAAAAATTATTTATGGTCTGGATAAAATTGCTCTATGTATGCCAAAAAGTGATTTTGTGCAATAGGAGGAGTCAGCAGATCAAAGAGGTTGCTGCTGCAGCTCCTACATCTAAATGGTATTTCTGTTGGGGTCTTATTCTCAGTTTCTTTTGGTCCCCTGCACCGAGTGCCCTCACCATGGTAGTGGTTCTTAGCTATCTGAAGGACAAGTCACAGCTATGGGTGTTTATACCTTTACTGAGAGCTGGAGTGGCACTTGGTGTGCAACAACAGCAGAACTCTTTTCCTCTGAAGAAAATCCAATTGCATGCAGGGAAACTGCTCTACAGTCCAAATCTGCAGCAAATAGTTTAGCCAAGGAATTTGCTTCCAAGCTCCAGTGTTGTTCTCCATAAAATATCATTGACAGTATTTTGTTGTATTGGAAGCACTTGTTACAAAATGCTTCAGTTGGTTTGTTTCTTATATTTTAATTGACATTTTAGAATCTTTTTATCACTAATGAAGTATATGATGTTGCATCAAAGATGAGAATTAGATCTACCGTGTATCTATCTCTATTATTAATTTATCAGAGAAAAGCAAAAGAGAAAATTAATTTCTCAGAGTTTAGTAAACATTATTAGCTATTTGTTACATCTGCTTAACCTAAAACCAGGCTGAATAAAAAACAGATGATACAAGTGAGCTACTGAGAAGAGGGTGCTGAGGGGCATTTAATTCTGCCCACATCAAGTATTTAGATTAATGTACTGCTGTATGGGTTGTTATTATTATGACACTCTGTGTTGCACAGATTAGTTGTCATTTCAGTAGTTGAAAAAGGCTGGCATTTCCTTCCCTTTCTCAATCTTCAAATTAAAAACTGCGATGTTATATATGTCTTGGGAAGAAACTGAATGTCATGAGGAACTTACAGCTGATAAAAACAGAAGATCATCTTTTTGTGAATATCACAGAGCAGTGTGAAGAACTTCCTTCATGTGGCACTATTTCCTTGCTGTATATCAGACCTGACAGAATGGCTTGAGACAGGTTCCATGCACATACCAGAAGTACGACTAGCCTGTCGAGGGGTTGTTGTTCCTCTGTGATCGTGATGTAACACAATGCTTCTACGTGTGTACTGCAAAGTTTACTCATTTTGCAGCAACCTGCAGTTTCTAAGGGCTTTAGTACGCATCCTGCTACTTCAGCCACTGTAATGTATAACGCTTCTCAGTTACTGCCTGACCACCATCTAAAACTTTTTTGGTAAGATTTTTGCTTAGATTGTTTCCAGTTCCATTGGTTACAGAACCTGATTGTGCTAAGAAACCTGCCTCCAATTTCTGGTCTGCATTAATTCATGGCCAGTTCATAGACTTTGGTTACTATACAAACATTGGTCTTTGGCATTAGTTGTTTCACACACACAGAGAATATTTTTCTGCAACATACTGGGAGATATAAGCACTTACAACCTTACTTAGCTTTCTCTTTGCTACAGTGTATGAAGAAACCTTCAAATACTCCTTCGATCAAAAAGCATTTGAGAAACAGGTAAAAATACCTTTTCATACATTCTCAAGATGCTCTCTTCTTTGTCCCAAAGTTCATAACTTCAAAGAAAAAAGGTTTTAAACAGGGAATTATTATAATAATAATTTAAAAATTATTTCAATATGCTTTAGACATATTTAACATATAATATCTTTCCTCTGAAGACCTCCAAGGAATTAAAAATTCACTAATTAAGTACTGTAACATCATTGAGAGGCATATACCATAATTATCTCCATTTTACAGATGGAGTAAGTGAAGCACACGGAAGCTAAGTGATTTGTCCAAACTAACACATTCCACTGGAGTGTAGCCAGGAGAGATACCCATGCTTGCTAATTTCCAGTGAAACAATAGATTATGCTACACACACCAGCCCCCAAAGGCAGCACGTTACTGTTTCTTCACCAGAAATTGTTGGCTTCCTTTTCGAAAATAAGATGCAAAACTTTGCCTTAGTTCAGATTGTCTAGTAGCTGCCAAGCAGTCTAAAAATATATTAGCATAGAAATAATTATAAAAGGTTGCACTCAATGAAAGACTGAGTTGGAAATGACACCCAAACACTCTTGCTCAATGATAGGTGACAGCCTTCAGTCTTGTACCTTCTTTCCTAACTGCATATTTGACCATCCAAAATCCGGGCATCTTCCTTAATATGACAAAATCATGTCTTGTTAGGTAATAGAAGACTGCATATGATGCATACCTCCATGCATCCATCACAATGATAGGAAATACCTTAATTTTGGACAGCAACCTGGTCCAATCATATGAGAGGGCAGATGATAGTCTCCATAGAAAGCTGAGCCTTTTTCAAGCCAAATTTTTTTGTTGCCTGCTTGTAGCAGCTTATAAGACTAATGAAACCTTCTGAGAAATGTCTGTATTCTTTTATATAGCATACTTTATCCAACATAAAATTCAGTTCTGAGAGGAAGCACTGAAATTTAGGAAACTCACTGCTTCCCTTCCTCTCTTTCCTGTGTGTCCTTATTACTACTGGGTGATACTCCTCTCTTGAATATTCTTTTTCTGACCACTTCTTTGTTACTTTTGGATTAAGCCTCAAAAGGAGTGTAATACACCCGTCTCCATCTTACCTAATTAACAGGCATCCTAGAAGGAGCTAAAAGGAACTTTCCAGAGAAGCATGATATTGAAAGAGTTACTTTTAACCACTTAGGCAGAGTAAGACATTGGTTCTGGTCTTCCTTTACACATATCTAACTAATAGACCACACCAAGATAGAAAGTACAAATACTCCAACCTCTTCTACTCTCTGGGAGACGAAGAAATGAGTGGATGATGTTTGTTTCTTCTGAAATGGAGCAGGCTGTGGGCCTGCGAGTCCTGGTATGTTTGCTAAAGTTGCGATTTAACTTCCTAAGTATCTCTAGGTAATTTCATTCTCAGCATTTCGGCTGCCTTGGATAGAGATGCTACATCCCTTATAGCATGTTGTTTCAGACCAAATAATGGGTCAATGTGTTAAAATTTGCCAGAAGAACAAAAAATCATAGAAATGTATAGGTCTTACAATTTCCCTCGTATACCAGAAATTGGTGACTATAAAACACCTGAGCTGATTATTTTACAAAGTCACGTTTCATGCAATTCCTGCTCAGACTAGAAGGAATTTCACGTGCTTATTTAGAAGATGAGAATACAAAACCCCCTGGAAAACAGTAAATGTTTATCATCACAAAATTTAACATTATGAATGTACATGATGATGGTTTTGAGGTTTGCATGAGAGATACAGAGATTAAAATTCACTCTCAGAATTTCAACCTTGGAGAACCTCTGCTGTCTTAGAAAGCATACAATATCCATTTGCCATGACCTATTATTTGAAAAAATATGGAGAAACATGGTATTGAATACATATGTGTTTTGAATATTAGATTATCACAATTTACAATTAAATTAATATATATTTTTCTTTTCAGCGTTAGGCATTACATTTTTAATTTTTATAGTTTAAGCATCTGGTTTACGTATAGAATTATTCTGACACCTGCTATTATCCAAATACATTTAAAAGTCTGAACTAAATAAATCTGTTAAGAAATATCAAAAATTGTCCTTAGTTTTAAGATTGCCATTGGAGCTTTTTCCCATTCTTAAATATCATGCATTAATTACCATGGGACAGACAGTGAATAAATACGATAGCGTAAAAAAATCCTAAACCTTGTATTTAAAATGAATATACACACATAGGCAGTAAAATTTACCAGTGATGCAAGAAAAAAACTTATATGTTAAACTCTTTACATCTACTTTTATGTTACCATATATTCATTAATTAAAGAGCAAGAGCAAAAAATGTATAAAGTTGATGAAAGGTTTACAGACCCAGTGACCTATCCCAACCCCAAGGATTAGTACAGAAACTGTGTGTGACTGCAAATTACTACACCAGCCTTATTAGGATAATGATTTCCCACCTTCCATGGTGCTGCATTGTTATCCATAAGCTCCCAAAGGTCCTTAAGCTTGTTAATAACCATTATAGATGTGCAATGAAGTGAATCAAGACTAAAATGAACTCACCTGAGCCTAAGTAGATTAACCCTATTCAAGTCTGATGATGTCCTTATAAATTCATCTGGATCTCCTTCCATCAACAAATAGAAAAGTGCAATAAAACAGTAAAACAAGGGTATATTTTCTTTTTTTTTCCATTTTTTTTAATAACTGAAGGAAACACAAATTCAGGAATCATTATTTAAACTGCAAAAGAGGGTCACCTTTTCCTAGTGGGGACATATCCAGGCTCCTGGAATTGTATTTTATATGAGTTCATCACTTGGCATGCTTGAATCCTGCTCACAGACTGAGGGGACTGTGGCTTGTAATCTGACTGCAAAAGTGTGAATTAAACAAAACTGGACCTCTTCTGCATTAGATTTTTAACTAGTCCCTGAGAAAGATCATGCATGCAAAACTGAAGAAACATTCACATTTGAGATAAAGATGCAGGTAGGAATTTCTGAACTTTTTGAACTAGTTCTGTATTTCTGAAGAAAGGAAACAAACCTCAAAATGTTTGATTTTAGAAGTAAATCAAAACACGTTTATAAAATACTCTGCTAGGATTCAAAAACAATACTTAAATCAAAAAGATAAAATGTGCTTAAACATACCACCAGTGAGATTTCACACATAGCTTAATTTGTTTCTACAAATATTTAAGTCACATTCTTTCTGCATGTAATGAATATATCTGTGCCATATTTTCGTTTGCAGAAATCCTCATCTAGTATACTAAATGTCAGATTTATAATTATTTTATTCTATGTTGTTACAGAATGTTGGAGTTTAATGATAAATATAAAAGTGGAAAAGTTGTTTCAATGTTTGAAATGGATAATGAAGAAAAATGAGCTTACAATTGTGCTTAGATGAACACTGGAAAGAGAAGATAGAATTAAATTAGGGTCCTGACCATGATGATGTCTGAATTTGATGTGGAAAGAAATGACAGATGGACTTTGCAAAGTGTACAGGTAGTACCAGCAGAGAAAGATAAGTATGGAAGTAACATTTTAGACAAGAATGATCATTTAGACCTGAAAAAAACAGGTCAGTAATTAGGCAGAAAACCACTCTCCATGACAGCTCAGGCAGAGGCAAAAGTGTTATTGTTCAAAAATACAGGGACATAATCTGTAGGTTGTATGTGAAGAAGAGAAATATCATGGAAGCCAGGGAAAAGTAATCTGTGCATAGAAGGAAGGCATGGTGGATTAATCTGTCGGGATGGAGAAAGAAGAGTTGGTGATCGGGAAGAAAAAAGAAGATACAAATTTGCTGTACTGTTGTCAAAACCTGAACATTCAGTGAAAAGAAGGAGGAGAATAAGAACTGTTTCATTTATGGGACTGAATACACAGCAAGTGATAATAAAGTTAATATAGAACTGAGTTGTTAGAGACCAGATGTAAGGAATGAAAAGAAAACCCTCAAAAAGAGAACTACAAAGGGATCTTTGAAGAAATGTGTCTCTCATATTGGATGATTGGCATCATATAGGCAGACAACCATTTTCTTTAATAGGAAAAACCTAGCATTGAGAAATACTGTTCATGATGGACTAAACAGAGGCAACTTGAAGCAAATGTCCCTGCCATCCAAACTGCTCGCCTTTTTAGAGATTTATGTCTCTTGTGTTCTTCTCCATTTATACAGGCTGTGGAAGAAAGACAGTTTTGGATTGATATTTTACCAAGAACACAAACATTCTGCTTTCCATTAAGAGTTAAAGCCAGTACAACAGCAAAAGGACAAGATCTAGGTGCAAATACATCTCTTGATTTATTTGGTTCAGTAGGCTCTGCTTTAGAATCTGCTCGTTTTCACTACCAGTAGCTCAGTTGTTGATTCTGACTCATCTCACCATTTGTCCTCCTGCTACACCTCTGCCTTTTTATTCTCATCCAATATTCTTAAATTGATGAATTAACAAAATTTTGCTTCTGTTTTATGCAACATGCTTATCCTTTACACCACCACCTGTTTTGTCTATGTAGATGATAAGTTATAATTTAAGGTTGGTTAAAATGCCAAACTCACAGCAACACATAAAAATTGGAGAGTAAACTAAATCATAAAATTCTACTTTTTACATAATTACCTAATTTGTGCTTTTCTTAATCCTAGTACCTTTTCAAGAACAGCTTAAAAAAAAGATTTCAGATATTTGTGGGAATGCAATTAAAACTAAGATCAGGAACCATAAGATCATGGAGCTGAGAATAAAATCATACAAAACCAAACTATTTGCAGGGGAGAGAAAAAAGACCTTTACTGTTAATTTTATAGAAGGGAGAACATGGTGTTTTGCTTGGTTCATTTTCCATTTTGCTTCATTTTGGTTTAGTTCATCTGTCTCAATATTACAATATTTTCTGATTACTTAGAATAAAACCTGCCAGAACTGGAGTTCCAGTTTCCTATGTTCAACTGTTGTTTTTCCCCACTGAGAAGCAAGAGTTCAGACAGATGTATGTAATAAATTCAGAAATGTTGATCTGCACTGCAGATGAAAGGCTGAATAACAGTATAGTCATAAAACTGAAACTTTTCATACCATGCAAGCAGCCTGTACTATATTTTACTCTACACTTCAAGATATATCACAATGACAGATTTTCTAATGTCAGGATATAGTATCAAAAGAATTCAAAGAAGTTTCTCAGCAGCTGCTGTTAGAATAGTTGCAATTGACTTATAAAGCTGTCTGTATCATAGTAGTTTTCCCTATTTCTTACACTTTAGGAGTACTTTTTTGTTAGTGAAAAATCAGATTCAGAACAATCCAACTAATTCAACCAATCTACAAGAATGCTAAAGATAATATTTGTAGCAATAAACTGAACTGGAAAGTTTACAGTAACAGGAAAAGTATGTAAACAGAACTTTAGAGAAGGTAAACGATTTTTATTCAGACTACCCAAAGCACTTTATTTTTTTACTTTATAAACATGTACTTAACTCAAAGTCCTAAAAAAAGGTGGCTTGACAGTTTTGACCAAGGTCATAGTCAACATTTGAACCTGTCAAAGCAGCTTCCAGCAAAGCCAGGAAAAAAACCCTGACACTCATGAGGCTCCTAGTTCTCCCCTTTTAGTCAGTTTTACTGTTTCAAATCTCTTTGCATATGAAACAGCACATTTTCCATCATTTCATTGGCAACTTTCATATTCATCTTAAAAATGTAAATGGACAAGAAGAGCATTTTCCTCAACTTCTTGATGAATATTGAAAGCCACCAAAATGGATGCAATCAGGCGTTTTTCTAATTAGCAAAGCAAAATGAGGTGTTAAAGGCTGACAACACTAGTCAGAGAAAAAAAAAAAAACAACAAAACATTGTAAGCCATTTTGGAACAAAACTATGCATTCCAACTTTTCAGGAGAGGTCCTTAACTGTCAAACATAATGTAGCAGATTTGTCCAAACTTCTGAATATACTTGCAGGTACTTAATACAGCAGTACTGGTTTAATATCCCCAGATCGGTACTAAAGTTCTACATAGCAGCAAAATTAAATGAGATTAATTAGTAGGAAGCCTAAAAAGCAACAGCTTAAAAATTAGGCCATTGAGTTGCCATTTATTGTTTGTGATCGAAATCCAATATAATTATTTTGACAATAAATATATGCAAATTTGCCTTTTAAAAAAGGTTCCTTATTCGGATTGGTAGAATGTTATTCCTGAAAAACAACATCTTAATTCCTTTTTTACAGGTATTTTATGTTATGGCTGTTCTGTATGCAGGAGGTTGTAAAGTCAATATCCATGGAAAACTTTTGAGGCACTTTTAGCAAATGTACTATCCAAGCTTTATCAGTCACAGCAGGCAGATACGATTGTAAACATGTTTAGTTTGGAAAAGAAACAGCTTGGCTAATGATAGAGATAAATATTGGTTTGCATTTTTAACATTTACTTTGTACTAATAGACTGTTTCATTTCATAAGCATATAAGCAATCATGGTAAAGTCATGGCAGGACTACAGTTTACTGGCATGTATATTCCTTGAAGTTCCCCAGTCAAAGACAAAACTCAGTTGTTTGCTTTGATATTTATTTAATGATGTGAGCCCCGACTGGACTGAAGTCAACCTCAAGTATTTCAGAGAGCAGTGAGTTTCTTTTGAAATGAAGCAATGTAAACATGCTTTTAGGTGTTGTGTAAATAGCAAAACTGCAACGCATAATATTTCTTTAAATTAGCACAGTGTTAATAATTGATAGGGGAGGGGGTCATATATAGGTTACCTGGCATAACAAAGCTATTTCTCAATATGTAGGAAAATGCATCACACAAGTTACAAATGTGCAAAACATATGATAGAATAATTGGGATTATATAGAGTTGTCCCTGGATATCTGAAAAAGACTTTTTAAATGCTTAAAAAATATATTGATATACATACTTTCCCCAAAGTAACATTTTTATCTTACCAACTACATTGTCATTGTAGTAACTATCTTACAGTATTATAGTCAACCATTCTGAGAGATCTCAGACTCTTCATGCACTCACTGCAAGTATTTTGATATGAGTAATCTTGATGCATGTACTTGAGCATTTGCAATTTCCATTCGCTTCCTAAAGGGAATCAAGATCAGTCCAGTCAATCAAAAGTAAAAGTTGGAAAAATACATTAGTAAGCAATAAGTGATTAATAGACAAGTGAACCTGTGGTGTTGCTGTGTAGGTACAGTTTATTCATGATATTTTCATTTCAGTATTCACTGTAGGATACATTGGCTACCATTTACCAAACTTAGTCAATATGCTCACACATACAACATTTTTTTAATGTTAAGAAGATGCATAGACCCTGACATTAGTAAAATTAAGAGTAAAGAGGTAATGAGAGTGGTATTTGACAGCATAGTTGTTACTCTGATGGAAAAGTAGTATCAGTCAAACTGGGACAGTTCAAAAGTGCTTTAGGGAACTTAATTTGGAGCTAGTTTTCAGAAGTGAGGAGACACAGAAATTCCTCTCTTAATACAAGACTAGAACTGCAGACATCAAATGGAACAAGAAAGATAAATTCCAACATATAAATACTTCAGAAGTTATTAGAAGATCTGGGCTAATACCCAAACTACAAAATGTTTTCCCTCATCCAAAATGCTCCTACCTGTCTCCCTAGGCCTCATGCTATCCTGGCCCTTGAAGGGGTAACTCCTTTCTTCTCACCCATTCTACCAGCACAGCTCATTACATTCCTTCTTAGGTGAGATAAAGTTTGGCTTCATGCCATGCTTAAAAGTCACTTCTCAGAAAGTGTCTCAAAACGTTTTCCCAGGTGTCAGGGCCAGCCTTGGCTTCCCAGAAAAGGAGAAGTGAGAAATGCTTGGCTCCATTTTAAGAGGCAGGGAAACAAGAAGAGATGGAAATTGAAGTAGCAGTAGAAATCACCACAAAGCTACCTGTGAAGAACTAAAGTGCAAGGGCAAATGAGAGACTATTAAATTGGGACATGGTCCTTCAGGGAGTACTGGAGGGAACAGGGGGGTCATTGCAGGGGCAGACTGCAGACCTTGCTCCTAGGCTACATCCAGCTGCTTCTCTG
Organism: Gallinula chloropus; assembly: GCF_964237585.1. NCBI lineage: Eukaryota > Metazoa > Chordata > Aves > Gruiformes > Rallidae > Gallinula > Gallinula chloropus. The sequence goes on from NC_140086.1 coordinate 68,021,725, forward strand.
CTAGACTCACCCTATTCTTCGAGACAAAGTGACCATTTTATATAGGTTTCTCCAAGCTTTAGGCACCATTTCTCCTAGAAAGGAGAAATATTTTTTGGCTTGTTCTTTTTAGATGTTTCTTTTCTCACTCTATTCTGACTCAGTCTGTAGCATCCATTCCACAACAGGAGAAAATTACTTTTTTTTACCTAACAGAATACATCCCACCAAACGCTTGCAGAGACATGTTGCAGCTGCTCTTGCTATTCTTCTGCTGAATGCTATTTCAACCCAGAGGGGCACGCTTCCTGTATCATCTACTCAAAATCTTTATTTCTGTACCTGACTGTTCTGCCTGTCTTTCTCTTTGCTGCCACTAACACTAAGATTATACATGGAAGTACTGTAAAAATAGAATTCTGTGAGTGTGGTACAGAGGACATGTCCCATAGTTATGAAGGTTCTATTTAAGCAATAGTCTTCAAAGTTTTTTGAAAAACAAGTTGCAAGTAGACATAAACATTTCCTAATGATCTATATATCTAAAATATTATGTTCATTATTCCTGAATCTGACAACAATGCTACATGACTATTTTTTTTACTTTTAGACTACAAATTATTCTATCTTCTTCCACCTAAATCCCTGGTTTGATTAGCATGTCCAGGTTAGATCAGTGCAAGCCACAACAAAAGTAAAACACTACACCCATAAGAACTTCAACCCTACTAAACTCATGTGATCTGGAGGCAATTTAAAGTAATATTCTATACCATAAAAGATTATTGGCAGTGACTTTCTAAATCAGCCTTTCATTTGTGGACTGCTCATCAGGATTAGCACAATTTCACAATGACAATGAAACTAGATCCACATGAATGAATCCATCTGTGGATCCTAAACTGCAGAATATCCAGACACTGGACTCCATTCTATACCATCCAAGTGAAATGTAACAGCAAAGTTCAATCTACACCTTTTACAAAATAATTAGAAGAGCCTGATGTACATAAATTTGAGATTACCTTAATATTTTTTAAGACTTTATGCCTTCTACATTCAGTATTTTACCTAATAAATGGCCCCATATTTTCTAAGTTTCTTGTAAAGAAATTTATACAACACATGTGAACTTCTGTAGGCAGAAGAGCACATAATTGATGACAAACAAAATGCATTCACTCTCCAGAATATTCCACCACAATTACCAGCACTAGCGTTAAGTGTCAAGGGGAAGTCCAACTGGCATATCCATTGTGTATCCACCAGACATGGATGGCATGCAATAGCTTTAAAATTTTTCAATCAGTACCATGCCATATCCCTGACAGATAAGGGCTGATATCAGCTGTTCTCTGACTGCCAGCTCCATGGCAGATTTTGCTAGGAATGACTTTCATCTGTACTGACAACCAAAATATAGTGAACAATGTTGTTACACTTCTAAGATGAGAGTGAAAGGGCTATGTGTGAAGTGCCAGTCAGAAACAACACAATACACGTTACTTAATGTCACTTACAAATATAAACCACTTAAGAAATACTGGAATGATAACTTCATCAGTAAAAGGGAGGGGGTAAGCTTCACAAAGATATTTAATAATTTTAAACAGAAAAAAGTACAGCAAACAGCATGGGCTGGGACTCAACTTCAGTAATCCTAATGAACAAGCACTGATTTCTGCCCTTAGAGTCAATACCAAAATTAAATAATGACTGACAAAACCCAAGACAAAACCCATCCTACATTCTCACTAGTGAATCTAGTCCATCTGCTGAGTTCATTCTTATACATCTTCTTGTTTTACTACACTTCTAACTCCTGTGACTCTTTCTCCTTGTAATATATGGATAGTTTACAGTTTTCCATGTTACAAAAAAAAAGCTTTTGATCTGCTTGCCTATCTAGTCCATTTGTCTTGCACCTCTAAATTAAATAAAGTTCTGTACTATATTCAAATTAAAATGCATTTCCATCTTAGATCCTCTCAAACAAGTTCCTGTACATTGCAATAAATCAAATCCACTCTCATCTGAATCCTACAGGCATCTTCCTGGGCAAACGTTACAACTAGTATTTACTCCCCTCCTTGTTCTCTCAGCAGCCTATCAATTGTAATCATTTTAGAAAACTTATCCTCTGAAAATTATCTTCCATGAGTTTTCTTCAGGTTCTTTTTTAATCTCTGAAAGTTTTCTGTCAGTGTGTCCTTCCTCAAAGTATTTCTTAAATGTGATATAAAAGCATACTAATAGTTTGACATCTGCATGTTGCAACCAATATCATTCATTGTGTCTTTAAAATCTCATTTCCGACTTCTTTTTATACCTGGTTTGTAAGCTCTTCATTTTATGAGTACAATATCCAGCACAATGAAACTCATGAGATATTGCTCCAAATTATAGTTATCTTACTCATATCAAAATTATCTTTCAAGATTCTGGAAGGAAGTGCCTTTTGGATTCCCCACATTCAAGTTGAATAAGGAAAGATGAGTGCACATGAGTGTTTAAATTCTGGATCCACCAGAAATTAAGTGTTCTACAAATTCTAGGTAGAGATGAGAACAGGCTAAAATTCATAGCAATAATTATTACTAATTTTGGTTTTGTTATTGAATGTAAAGAGGAAAAAATATTAAACTTGCTTGCACAGGAAATTCTAACGTCTTATAAAGAAATAATTCTCAACTTTATATTTTCATATGAATAAAACTTCTGGATTCAAATTGCCTAAACAACTTTTAAAATAGATCAAATCACAACCATTCCAAAGTTCAAATAATGAATTTGCATATGTGATTTCAGTCTCTGACAGATGATCCAGACTATGGCCAGTGGACTGCAAAAACACATCTAGATTTGGACCTTAGGCTTGCTTCCAGTTTTCAGCTATAACACTCAGAAAGAAAATCAGCTGAATTTTGATAAACCCATTTTGCAATTCTAGAAGACTCATTCTGTAACTATCACTTTTTTTACTAACATAAGCAAAACAATTAAGAAATCCGTGAGAATTTCAAAGTTTGCTATATTTATTAACATTTGGCACATTCTAAATAAGTGTTTGTAAATGAGAACATTTTTTAAAAAATAAAACATTCTTAAGTAATATTTTTTACAGTAGAATGAGTCATATCTTGAAAGAACTGTCCTCCTATAATTAGGAGGAGTTTTTTCTCTTTCCTTTAGCTTTATGCAGAATCTCAAAGTTCTTCACGGTACCTTATTCTCGCGAGATTTGACCACTTCTACTTCTCTGCAATGTAGTAAATGTGAAAGTTGACCTCACAGGTCTTAAATAGGTGCCCTTTGCTTTTATGCTAGTCATGAAAATCACAATTGCTGTAATAATTTGCTCCTAGCAGTAGTCTAGCAGCTGTCTAAATTTACAAGGTCAGTTCTAGCACAACCTAAGCCAAACTTTTTAGAGACCTCAGGGTCAGGTTTCAAATAACTGCACATTCCTACTTTAACCAAAAGCAATCCCTGAGACTCAGCACACTTTAAAGATGAATGTTCATCTCTTCTCACATTTGAAACTTCAAAGGCCCAATTACTACTGGGCTGACATGGGCTGTTTCATGATACTTCCTGTGCAAAGTGCTACCTCTCTGCACTCTGTGTTTCTGATGCTTCTGTTATCGCTGGTCAGTTTCCCTTTGGCAACACAAAATTCAATACCAGGTTTCCTCTCACTTCTTCCTTGCACTTGTTAAAAGCAATTACTGTTAGCATCCATATTTGAACTTTGAGTTCTGTTTCCGGGATTGTTTATATTCTTTATGATGGCTACATTAATCACTAGCTATTGGGTTATCTTGCAGTCAAAACTATTGGAAACACCTGGCTGGAAGATAAAAACAAAAGTAATTCTATCAAAAATATCAGGATTAAGCTCAAGATAATGTCATTATAACACTGTCCGTATGCAATTTGCTTCCAGGCAAAAACATTGACAAAACTAATCAGTTGATTAAAGATGATGTTCACCTCAGTAAAAGCAGAGTTCTCCAACAATACAGTTGTGTATTTTTGTTATATGGAGAGTAGTTGCTGTTATCATTTCCATTCATTGATTTAAAGGGTTTTTTTTAAATGGTATCAAATAACAACTTTATTATTCTTAATTTAGTATCAATATTTGATTTTTTAAATAATCCTGTGTGATACCTCATACACAAAATTAATTAAAACTCTTAGTCAATATCTGACAGAAAAGGAGAACAATCCCTGCATGATCAGCTCCTGAAAAGAACCATCAATTCATAAGAGAGATAGGGTGGGTTGGAAAGGACAAAATTCCTTGTATAAAATATTTTGGGGTTTTTTCCACTCCTTTTATTTCAACACAATGTTATATGATAGAATAACAAATAAAAATGTAGTTTCTACTGCAATGTTCACTTAAGAAATAATCAACTATGGCTTCTGAACTGTGTTTTAAAATATGTGAAGACTTACAGTGTATTTAAGAAGCTTAAACCTAATTCAACTGCAAAATATTTGAAAGTTCAGTTGTGTCTTGATACTAACCTGAAATTGTTTGTCCTTCATAAAAAAAAAAAAAAAGTGAAATCATTCCCAGTAACTTAATACCCTTAAATGGTTTATAGTAAAATGGTTTGCTCTCCTTTCAGGGATTTACCTTAATGATATCATTCCAAAGGAGTCTGGTTTAGATCAAACTGGGTTAAAGATCATGACTGTCAAAAGATGATGTCACTTAGATTCCATTACTAATAAAACCAGGGGTCATTTTGAGTACAGAAACAGATTGATATTCATGCTTTCTTTACCTCTAATACCTTTAGTCATACATTAAGCAGTCATTCATTTGCAAAGGTAAAATTTAGCCCAATCCAGAATAGTTCAACAGCATATTACATCATCATATTTAGTTGTTTAGCACAATTTCTAAAGTACACTGCAAGAAACATTCACAATCACTTTCTATAAATGAAATCACCATGTCTAGTGCATCCTAATGTCTACATTTTACAAAAATTAAGAATGGAGTGGCAAAAATTACATATTTATCCTATAATTTCAAACAGACATAGCATAGTCAGAACAGCCAGTACTCAGTATGACTATGAAATGCAAAGTTAAATTATTAGAATAAGCTAAGATAAGCTTGGAAGGTTAAACATTTATAACATACTTACAAATAGTTCAACAGATATTCTTCCCTTAACTATGTATTTTTTTGTAACACCCTGTGTTGTGCCTGACATTTTCCAGAACTATTCAACTTTCAGTTATGTCTCAAACACATTACATATATAACAAAAAATAAAGGATATTAAGTGAGAAAAAGTAGAACTCCAATTAAACAAAGGATTATTTGCCACCATGGGATACCCAAGATGCACAAAATGGTAAATTTCAGTGAAATATTTAAGTTGCAAAACCAAACCAAAAAAAAAATCCTGTGATTTTCATTACAGGTTTAGGTCTTGTCATCAGCAATCTAACCTGCAAAAGGAGAACAGGTACAGAAAACTGAGCACTTCATTACTGTTAAAATCGATATGTATCTAATTATGATGGAGTTCAGTCTGCATATTAAAGTTCCTACTCATCATCCCCTACTTGCCCAAGTTCATGATTTAAAAAATTAAGATAAGGATACATCTATTGTTGAAGATTTTAAAAATAGCATATATATAATAACATATATATATATAAAAACTGTAATCTGTTCCAGCAGCCAACATTTCATTTCTTTCTCTGCATAATGGTAATCTTAGTAGGAACCACTAGATGGTAGTATGGTAGACAGTGCAAGGACTTCTCTTCCTTGGATGTTTGTGGGTACCTCCTAAAAGATCTGCTGTTTCTTGGCACATTAGTATGAAATCTGTTTCACACATTAGTACGAAGTGCTTTGGTTCTTTTCTGTATTCTTCTGTATTTCCCATTCATGATACAGTTGATGTGAACTATAATGTTACCTATTACTAAAACATTTAGTTCATAAGTATGTTGTAACATCTTCTTCCACAGCCTGTCCCCAACTGTGCTAAACATATTACTCTTTGATTTCTCCTTTTACTCTTTCTTCTACATGTTTTCCCATGCCAAATCTCCCACTCCTCCTTTGTTTTCAAGGTTTATTTCAAATTAATTTCTGCTCTATCTCTTGTAAGGTCTAAAAGAAATAAAAATGAACAAGGAAAAAATAGATAATAATTTGTCTGAAAAATAAATTTTTCCCCTATTCTCCTTTAAATTTTTGTCATCCTTTTGGCACAAAATTATCTCAAAAATTTTCTTTGTTTCTGGGATGATAACCCAACCTAACATTGGATGATGTTTAGAAACAAAACTTTTCACAAGGGAATTCTTCTTAAAATTTAGAAGGGCTGTATACATACATTTAAGTGAACACTTTATAATACACATTCCCAGTAAAATGTTTAACTTGCACTTAAATTAATGTGCCATATGGAGAACTGGGCAAAGTTCACCCTAAAATGGATAAACCAACCTTCGGAAAAAATAAACACTGCCAGATACTTCACAGGTTGAGTCAGCAACCTGTTGAAACATGTGAATTACCTGCTGAATCAGATATTTAATCTACTAAATCAAAGTTAACACCTACTGAGTCAAGCATAGCACCTAGTAAAAAACTATTAGTACAGATTTAGATGTGTTCAAGTGAGTTACAGTAAACACATTGCCCAAGAAATACAAAGTGAACTACGTTGGCTGTGTTATTTCTTGCATTATGTTTACATGGTAACAAATGTTCTTCTATGAGGGAATTTCCCATTCAAATAGCAAGAAATAAGGTCTTCCTTTGGTGAGTCAGTTTTCTTCATTAGGTGGCACAGATACTCACCAATGAATTCAGATATTCTAATATCTAAGCAGAACTTGTAGGAGTAATTGGGGTGTGAGGTGGGGGGGAGGGTTGTGAGAAGACATGTGTGCAGAGCCGTTTTGCTCTCTGTTTCTTTTATTATTCTTTCCCTCATATATCATACTGATACACACGTAACCGCAAAGAAAAATATCTGGGAAGAAGAAAAGGGGCTCTTGTCCAATGCAGCTCAAGAGAATTTCAGTTTGTAACGGCTGTGTTTCAGCAGCAAATGGTGCTGCACACTATGTCATTTCTTAAATCCTCCAGTCCTTCCTTCTACTTGTACGAGCTCATATATAGGCATGGGGGCTTTTTCTATTTTCCTTAGGTATGTTTGGAATGAAGCATGCTACATCCATGTTGCCTTTTGTCCCTAAATAGATTTTTTTTTGGTGAATATTTGTTCTTTTTTAGTATTTTGGTTGACAGACCTTCATCTAGAAACCATCTAGAATGGTGGCTTTTAATTCCATTTATTCCTTGGTATTCTGGAGAAGACAGTAATTCCCTTTAGCTCAAGTATAAACAGATGTCCATTTGCTTCTTTTTTTCCACAGCTCGTAGCTTCTCATAACATTTCGGCATTCATTTTCTTCCATTGGTTTTGCACACAGATATCTTTAAGAGGTATGCCTTTTCTTCAGACCTGCAGCTCCTTAGTTCATACTGTCACCTATTCAAAACTATTTCCTTTCTTTTTGATTATGGCTTGATTTTGGCTTTTGAGACACAGAACATTTGTGTTTTAAGTTGTATAAGGAGAGCACTTTTGACTTGCCAGTTGTCCCTGCTTACCATTCTTTGATTAGTATCATGGCGCTGCCACAGAGCACACAAACAGGCATTCTCTGAAGTGAAACTAAACAAGGAGGAGTAAGCCCAGTGCATGCCAGTTGCAAATGGGCTGCAGTGTGCAGGACAGCCTAGAGCTTTTTCCACAATTAAAATGCATGTTGTGTGGGCATGAACACCAAGTGTTTCCTACTACAAATCTTGCTTCTACTGGTCTGCACTACTTGTTACAGTAGCCATAACATAGACATAGGCAGTCCCAACTACCTTTCACATTTTTCTCTAACAAATCCAATATCTAAATTCACATCCACATACCCACAACATATACAGAGATGTTGATTTATTGTTATTAAGAATATTTATGTTGACTCTGAACAGGAAGAAAAAAGTATTATAGGTTTTTTTTATGTAGACAATAATTTAAAAGAAACCCAACTTTTTTTAATTTTAAAGATCCATGCAGGGCGCGTACAAACTCTTAAAATAATTTCATAGTGAAATAAGTTGTTCCCAAATAAAAATTCATATATACCACATATTGGGATAAAGATACTGCAATATTGAAAGTGAGTCAAAATACAAAAGATATCACAATTTTCTAATTAGATTTTTATTATGTTGAGCAGTAATCTATCTCAGTTTCACTGTAGTGAACACGCCATTCTGATGCAACACTTAGCAGTTACCCCTTAATAACAGATATGCAGAAATAAGTAAATTATATTCTTCTCATAATATGTGGGAGCTTGGTTTGCTTTTTTGTTGTTGTTGTTCTTTTCCTCTTCTGTTTCATCACTGCATAAGAAGTACAAGAAAATCTTCTGAATTCTGGGTTATAATAGATAAAATAACACAGGTTCTGTAAGAGTTTTGTTGATTTAATGACCTAAGATATTTAAGTGTTTGGGCTGGTTATCAATAGCTTAACATGACACTGGAAATAGAACACTGACAGCTAGAGAAAGGTTGCATGTTGTCCAGCAACCGTGTTATGTTTCCAGAGGATAAATTTTCATATGGCACGTAACTGTGAAACAGGTTTTACTCATTAATACATGACTTGTTACTGACCTAAAAGAAAATTGATTAGTTATTTGCACTGCACCATGCTTGAGATACTGAGAAACAGCTGCATATGTCTTTTATCTATGGATTTGTCACACACTATTTTCTGTTCATACACACAGGATCAAAAATATATTTGTTTTACCTAAAGCAAACAACAACATCCATTATGAACCTACTTCAGCTCCTTTGGTATCTTGGAATAGGCACACACTAAACACAAATTGACATATATGGTACATCTTGCATAAACTGAAATTCGTTGTTTATGGTGGCTGAACAGTTCATAAAACCACAAGATAATTACAATTACTTTACACTGAATACTCAAAGGAAGAGTACTCATTATCTGTTTTATAAAAAACAGCAAACTGATCTAACACTGTGATACTGTGGTTCCTAAAAATTGTAACTTTTTGAAGGTTAGCTAAGTAATTATTGTAGTGAAAATGCAAACTGTTTTGCATATTCATGAAAAAAAACTATTATTGTCAGATAAAATAGATTCTTCATTCATCTGAATTGTTAGTGTCAAATTAGATCATGAGAGAAAAGATTGTCTCTATAATAATAAAATAATAACAATAAGATTAACTATTATTAGTAGCAGTAGCAGTAAGCACTACCAAGACAGACACATAAAAAGCTCTTACTTAAGAACTTTGAGTAGAAATACGTGGCAGCACAAGTGAAATTTAACCAAAGGAACTACATGGGAAAACAATGTGAGTTTGTAAGACGGTTACATATGTTAAAGGATTTTATATGGGAATGATTTGACATTGATTAGGAACCCCCAAAGGGAAAGTGTTGGTTGGATAGAACTAACTTTCCAGTGCACTCACTAGCACATCACTGCCTTCCTCGTTAAATCAGTCACCCTCATAGCCTAGCTAGATTAATAGAGCTAAACGGTGACTTCAGCCTATGAACCACTGTAACAACAAGTTCCCTGATGCATCTCAGTCTCCTCTGCCACCAGAAAAACTAGTAGTTGATTTTATGAGGTGGCTGACAGATATGACCTAGTGCCATGATGATCCCTATGCCTATCACTGGGACTTGCCTCATACTTCGCTTACTCTGTCCCTGGGCTCATCCCAAATCACTCAGAAAAACCTGTAAATTCAAATGTCATGGCTACAAAAAACCACAGAACCATCCTGAATATGAAAGAGCAGAGAACAAGTCACTACCACCTTCCACCAATTTGATCTTTACTCTTCTAACACCCTGCATTTTCTCTAGGTTAGTGCTTTTCTTTTAAGGACTTCAGTGCCAGGGCCCTGAGCACATGTCTCCCAGGGCCTGGCTACCAGGACTCAGGGACAGCTTAGCCCCAGGCAGCCCCATACTTGCTGATGATGAGCAGAGGCACCCAGTCCACACCCTGACAATCCTAAACAAATTTGATGAGTTTCCATTCAATAGGGAAGCTAGTTTCTGAACAAGATAAAAGGACAATTGCTGGAATCTTGAATAATCTTATGCAATGCAGAGATTTAACACCTGGGAGCAAAGGTACTAGTTTATTAAACAGAAGCAATGGTGCTGTCAGAAGCAACGGGTCAAACCCGGGCTACTACACTACCAAGATAACATTATGGTAGAAGTTTCACTTAATAAGTATCTACCACCTTTTTTACTTTTTCCCCTAAAAGACTGTAGTTCTATGGAAACTATGAAGCCAAACAGCTTTATATCTATTTTTATGTAAATAAAAGGAAAAAAAAATTGAAAACATGGTATTTGTGTAAATCCAACCTGGAGTCTCTGACCTCTGACACAGCAGTGAAAATGACATACCTAGTTGAAGCCAGAATGAACTCATTCCAGCACAAATTCATTTGCATGGCCTATGATTATTACTACAGTTATCACTTGACTCTGCAAGGAACTTCTTAAAAGAAAAAAAGGATCACGTGCAAACAAGAGTGTAAACATATATTTTCAGTCATAAAATGATTGAAAAAAAATCCACAATATATTATCTTCTTGTTTGTAATATAAGAAACCTGTGCAAATTTTTTAGGAGATAGATTTATTTGAAGCATTTTAAATCACATTAGAATTGAATTAAAAATTAGCTGTGAATCAAGAACAGGTTTTCATTTGGATTAAAAATTCAGAAATAACTACATAAACCAGTGAAACTTATTATCCTGAGAACATAAATTTCTGTTTGTTCTTATGCTGCTTACACCTTATCCCCAATTCTTCTCACTATTTTCCATGCAGAATTGTATCCCTGTGTTGGACTTTGTACTGGAAATTAAGGCATTGTTAAATTTAAATGTTAATTTCTTATGTTTCTTTTCTTTCTCCCTTCAGAAATTTCTTCTGTGAGATTTGCTTGAAATCCCTCTATTCTTTTTGAGAAGGATGGGAGCAAGAGAAGACATCCAGCAGATGCAGATATAGGGTACATGCACAAATAATGAATGAGCCCAGTAATATCACTAGTGACACAGGAATTAACCAAAATAGAGGAACCACGTGGTGAAGAAACTGTACACTCGATGTGCTCTCAACATTCCCTCATTGGGATCAAAGTTTTAAAAGATCAGGACGTTTATGAAAAAGACACCCTTGCAGTCCTCCTTCCATATATGAAAGTCAAGGCACCCACGAAGATGTCCACCCTTTTCTCCGCAGCTCCTCCTCAGAAAAGAAAAGACAGACTGTGCACACAAAGGAGGCTTTTTCTCTCAGTTTGACAGCCCACTGCATGCAGGCAGATAAAAGCATTTTGGATGCTTGCCAGGAGAGAAACCTTAAAGCAGCTTCATTAGGCAAAAGTAAGATAATCAGAGTAAATAATACAATGCTGCCTTTGTTACTTAAGCTGTTTGATTGGCTGTCACGCTATTGGCTGCCCAATTAATACCCTGAGCACAGGGCACTGACAGTTCTGGGCACCTCAGGGTGCACGCAGGAGTGTCAGCATCCGATGCGTGGCAGGATTTGCAAAAATGGCTATGCATATTTCCCACTTGCTCAAAGCCAAGAAGATATCTGCCCAAGAGGTCACTCTAACATGCTAATTATGATTCGTGTATGTTAATTATGTCAATGCATGCAAAAGTGTGCAGCTCAGGGAAAAAAATATTAATTTGTAGTAACATCCTGAGTGCTGGCCCCAGCAGTGCAAAGGGGTAGGTAGCAGAAAGGGCAAGCAGAGCAAAAAATTGTCCAGTGATGCTAATGGAGAGATGTGGGGCTCTGTCAGTAACAGAGAGGTGCTCTGTTTGTGAATATAGCATACTTGGATGAGGATGCAGTGCACTTGGACTTCAGTAAAGCCTTTGACATGGTTTCTCACAGCATTCTGCTTGAGAAACTGGCTGCCACTGGCCTGGACAGGTGGACCCTCTGCTGGGTTAAAAACTAGCTGGATGGCCAGGCTCAAAGAGTGGTGGTAAACGGACCTAAATCCAGCTGGAGGCCTGTCACAAGTGGCATCCCCCAGGACTCAGTCCTGGGTCCAGTTTTGTTCAACATATTTATCAAAGATCTTGATGAAGGGGTTGAATGTTCCCTTAATAACTTTGCGGATGACACTAATCTGGTAAGAAGTTGATTCAGTGAAATATAATAATCCTGAATAGATTGATGTAGATGTAGCTTGAGACAATTAATATAACTTTAATTTTTGTATTTTAAGAATATATTTGTTTTGGTAGGGACCTTCAAAGGGACCTGAACAAGTTAGATCGATGGGCTGAGACCAATGGGATAAGGTTCAACAAGGCCAAGTGAAGAGTCCTGCACTTGGGACATAATAACCCCATGCAGCACTACAGGCTTGGGGAAGAGTGGCTGGACAACTGTCAGGCAGAGAAGGACCTGGGAGTGTTGGTTGACTGCAGGCTGAATATGAGCCAGCAGTGTGCCCAGATGGCCAAAAAAGCCAATGGCATCTTGTCCTGTATCAGAAACAGCATGGCCAGCAAGTCTCTGTATCAGGCTTGCACCTCAAATACTGTGTTCAGTTTTGGGTGCCTCACTACAAGAAAGATATTGAAGTCCGGCAATGTGTCCAAAGGAGGACAACCAGGCTGGTGAAGGAGCTGGAGAACAAATCTTATGAGTGGATGAGGAAACTGGGGTTGTTCAGCCTGAAGAAGAGGAGGTTGAGGGGACACCTTACCACCACCTACAATTACCTGAAAGTTGTAGACAGATGGGTGTTGGTCTGTTTGTCCAAGTGACAGGTGACAGAATGAGGGGGAATGGCCTCATGCTGTACCGGGGCAGGTTCAGGTTTGACATCTGGAAAAAAGTTCTCCACTGAAAGGGTTACCAAGCATTGGAATAGGCTGCCCAAGGGAGGTGGCTGAGTCATCATCCCTGGCTGTATTTAAAAGATGGATAGATTAAGTGTTCGGGGATATGGTTTAGTAGCACAGCTGTATAGTTGGACTCAATGATCTCAAAGGTCTTTTCCAACCTAGTGATTCTGTGATTCTGAAGAAATTCCTTAGAGAATTGCCATGAAACAGTGACCGTGGAATCAGACTGGTATAAATGCTATGAAGCAGAACTGCAAGGGAAATGAACATTAATCCTATGCTATAGTCAAAATATCATAAGGCCTTTGAGCCTGTCTCTACAGATGAGCTGAAGATCCATTCCCACCACTTCTGCATGCTATTTGAACACTATTTCCTCAGAGAATAAGAACGTTGCATATGTGAAATGTTTATTAAGTATTTATATTTATGGTTCCTCTTCAGCTAACCACATTCTGCAGGCAATCTCAGAAAACATATTCCTTAACATCAAAATCCATTACAATCCATCACAGAACCTCTCCCTCCACATTCATGTACAAGTGTATGATGGTAACAGTATCTGTCTTTGTCACCAGCTTTCCCAAAACTGAAGGGAATCTTCCAAGTCTGAATCCATTTGATTATATTTTAAATCAAGTGGATTAAAATACTTAAACTGTTTAAGGATGCAGCAGAGAAGATTAGTTCTTGTTGATCCAACAGCAGGTGGGGATATGTATGAGGAAATCTCTGAAAGCTAAATTCAGGCTGCTAGGTCAAGGAATGCATGGTAGCATTCTCTGAAATCCTGCATGGTCTGGGGGCATAATCTCAGTGTATGCCAAAGGAAGAGCCTAGATTAGAAAGGCTTGGCTGCACCTTCACTGTATCCAAACCAAACTGTCAGCAATGGAAACTAAAAGAAGTCACAGGGGTCTCTAAAGTGGAATTTTGACTGGCAGCAAACATGTAAGGCATTTTAGAGCATAATTGATGGCCTTGTGTTCCTAGGCTGCTGACTTCTTGCGAGTGGTGAATAAGGATGTGCTGCAAAGTGGCAATTAACACCACAGAAGTCATAGGATTGTTAAATCCATTTCTGTAGTGATGGCCACACGTCAAATGGCTACATGCTAGTAGCCTCTGCCTCCTTGGACTCTGCAGCTCAGAAGGATGTAGTGGATAAACAGAATGTGCATATAGATAAGAAAAACTAAAACGATCAAAGAGATGGAGTAGTTACTTCATAAGGACAGGTTAGTGCTCTTTCTGGAGAGAAGGCTAGAGAAAGGATATGACCAGGAGCTATGAATTCAATGGGAAACAAATGGAAATGCAGAGTTGTTGTCCACTAAGCCCAGCAATACATGAATGCTGTGGCAATGAGTAAGATAACACCAAGCTACTACAAGATGGATTTAAAATAAAATACAGGTTTTACCAGTGGTTGGAGAATATCTGGAACTTGCTGCCCCAGGAGGCTGTAGTAGCAGATAGACCTGAAGAAAAAAGGAACAGATAAATTCATAAACAATAGGCTGGCAGACAGATAGTATAAACATGTTAAGATCTAACATGCAATGTTCTTAATACAGTAGCTGTAGAAGTTGAGGGAGTATCTGAGCAACGGCTTGCAAGTTGGCCAGGCTTATGCACTCTGCTTAAATAGCATCCTCTGACTTTACCCTCACATAACACTGGGCTAGATGGATACTGGCCTGCCCTTGGTAGGGCATTGCTCATTAACAGTAGGATCTTAACACTGCAGTGTCTGCTGTAGTATGTCAATGACCAAAACAGACTGTTGAAACTATACCTGAGAATAACTGATCATCAATCCAACAGTGTAAACTTGTCTGAAGACCTTAATGTCTAAAGTTTGCCCTGTAAACATTCACCTCAGTTTCTTCATTTTAATCTGCTTGTGCCTTGTTCTACCAAGCACAATTCTCATAGATACTTATACCATGCGGATAAATTAGCTGTTCAGTGAGCAAGAATCCAGTTATCATTCCACAATATGAAGAGAGATGTCATCAAGCATAATGCCAATAAAACAAGAAAGAGTAATTATGTGTGCCTTAAACAAGTGATAATATTTAAGGTTTAGTTATAGCAGTCAAATCAGTTGCCCAAGGGAGTTTATTCCAGTCCTCACGTGAAGAGTGGTGTTCTGGCTCCAGGTCTCTGACTAGGAAAAGAGAATAAATCTACCACTGTAGGTAAAGGTTTAAGCAGCCTACTATAGCTACTTTTTGAAAGACCACATAACACCAAAAGCTGTCAGAACTTTTTGTGAACATCCAACACTTCAGTTTGTTGTAGAATGTCTTCCTAGGCAGACCAAGCTCTTGAAAATCAAATTGCAAAATGCACTCTAATGTCTCGAAAGGCATGCAAGATATAGTGATGCTATTTCACTATGCTTTCCTATACCAAAGATATGCTTATTCTGATTCAGTAAGGCCCAGTTCACATCAATCTAAATTGCTCAGGTAACTGAATGTTAGAGCATTTGGGTTGAAAAGATTTACTATTCATGGCATAAAGAATTATTTCCTTTTATCACTTTTAAATTTGCCAACACACAGAGTAATTGAGTGTCTTCTTGTTCTCACATTATGAGACTAAATTAAGAGCACCAAAGAATCCATCTTCATTAAACATTTCAGTAGTCAGTGTATCTCTTCATTCCTTCTTTTACTAAATTACTGAAGTTAGCTTTTTGACACCAGTTTTCAAGCACTGCTTGTCCTGTTAGTTTGCCTGTCCTGAATATTTTTTCTGATTCATTTTTTGATTGTTCAAAAGGAGATGTTCCAAAATTAATGGCTTGTTTTCATATGGTTGCTGAATAAAAATCTGACTAATTCAAAAGTAAATTATTCTTTTTTTAATCTATGTTTCTAGGGTTTGCAAAATTATCCATGAGAATTCTTACAGACTACCACGGACTATTCCCAACATTTGTTTGGATGTGCTGATGACTGCACTTTCTCTTCCCCTTCTTTTTCAGCTTGACCAAATGAATGGTCAATAAAATCTTGACCTTGAGAGTATAAAAGTTGCTTGTAGAGAAAACCTGAAGAAATTCAGTATTTTCCAGAAATAGGAAAAAAAGTTTGCTTTCTTCTTTGAGGTATGTTTTCCCAGAAATTCCTGTAAGCAAAATAGGAGAGGCACTGACTGAACAGGTAACTCTTCTCAGCACAGTATGTTTCTCAGGGAGTCAGTTCCTGATCAGTATTATTTGCTACTCTCATAGTTGGCAAATCAAAGAAAGCAAGAAAAAGGAAGGGAGAAATAGATGAAAAATTTATTCCCAGAAGCGTATTATCCATTTCATATGACATTCGCCTGGGCTGCATTTAATCTAATTCCCAATCTAGTTTAACAGAGCCCAGCAAAGTCACTTCACTGGGGCCAAAATGCATAGATGATTTCCTAAAGCAAAACCACTCTACTAGAATGCCTGTTTTTAAATGAAGGTATTGCCTTAAGAGCCATGTTACAGATGTAATGTAAGTAAAATAAACAGTAAGGCCATAATTACAAGGTACAAGTATTTGGCTGTACTAGGGGCAATGTGGCATAAACAGGGTCAAATGAGAAAGGGCATAAGGTCAGTAGTGTTCAGTCCCTATGACTGAATAAATAGAAAGTGGGTAATACTTGGGTTATGTGAATAATTTCCCCATTCCTCACCAAGTCATGATAGTCACAGTGATTGGGAACACAGAATGTAAATCAGAAAGGTTGCAGCAAAAGAAAGCTCAAGAATGACAGCAGACTTCGGTCACAGACAGTCTAGGTCAGGACATGATAGAGATGACACTCTAGCATCTCATTCAGAGATAATGAAAACACCTCTTTGGACCAGCTAATTAGCAAATCCAAGAGAAGACAGCTAGTGTTAGCTTTAGTCCCAGGAATGACTAGGGCACTGTCGTAGCTGGTATACTGTAATCACACATTCATCCACTGGTAGGAGCAGGGGTGAGGGGAGTTGGGACTTAATTTCAAATAGGGAAATTGTCTAATGTAACTGTATATTAAAAAGAAAATAGAAGGTGCATTGGAAAAGTTACAATACTTGCAGATATCTTGGAGACTGCTTGCAGACCACAAAAACAACCACAGAATTCAGAGGCAGTTAGTAAGGTTGTGTTAAGTATGTGGAAATAATTCTGTGCAAGGATCAACTAAAAAGTTGCAATGCTTCAGCCTGGAAAAGCGATAATTAAGGATGGATAAGATGGAAGTCTGTGAACTTAATGACTGTCTGTAAATTTAATGAAGATGATGAAAAAAGGAGTAAGTTTCCTTGCAAGAAGTAACAGCATGAAACAAACCAAAAGGATCTGGTTCTTCGTGTGTGGTATACAGTTACTGTATGGTACTCTTTGCCATGGGGTCTCACAGATGTGAAAAGTCAGACCAGCCTTCTCCTCAGCTAGTATAAGGTTTGCACAAGAAAACTGTATTAAGAGATGCAAAATTAACACTTAATTTGAGCTCCAGCAATCTCTGAACCACAAAAGGTTGAAGGCCAGAGGAGAATTGAGAGGATCTATCATACACTTTTTCATCTTGTAATCTTCCCTAGACATCTGGTGTTGGCCAAGAATGATACTGAGTTAGATAGAACTTTGGTCTGACATAGTGCAGTCATTCTTACATTTTTATGAAGAACAAATCCATAACATGGGTTGTAGCAAATTGCAAGGACCAGATGGTACTCGCCCAGGAGTTTCAAAGGGACTAAAATATGAAAAAGATGCACTTCAGTAAGTGATTCGGTTATAACATAGAATGTCCTTGGTAGCATGGGTAGTGGCAAAGTTTCAGCTCATAGAAAGGTTCTGAGACTGAACTGTGGAACTTCAGACTAGAAAGACGGATTTCCATACCGAAGAAAATGGTAGAATCTATAATAAAATATAGGCATGGTACGTCTCTGGGTAGCTGTGAACATAAAGTGGAAGACATAATTTGCCTCTTGGAAAAATATTTTTTGCGTTTATTCAAAGAATCAGTGACCAAGCAGAAAACAGTCATCTGACACCAGCTTTTCAGGAAGTTTTTGGCAAGATTCTTTCATAAAAATTTGCCATGAAACTAAGTTCTTATAAAGTAATAATTAAAAGATAGAAAGAAATAAGTCAAAAAATGTTTGATATTAACAGTGGAAAAGGTTACCTCTAGGATCTTGGGACATTCATTTTATAACATGCATAAATGATCTAATATTGAGAATAATCCAGTGGCAATACTGCAGGACAATGTCATAGTACTGAGTGTCCAGGAGGTAAAATGGCAGACAGTATCACTGTTGGTAAATGCAAAGTAATGTACAGAAGAAAATAATCCTAACTGCTCATATACACCCTGACTTTAAACTATGTTACCACTCAGAAAAGCCTGGATTAGCTGCAATTAGTTTTCTGAAAATGTTTGTACTTAGAAAAGCAAGCAAACTTTAAGAGTTATAATGAAAAGAATGGAAGGCAAAACAGGAAACATTTTGACTGATTTTTGCAGACTATTCAAGGACTTGAATACAGTTTATGTTTTTAGCCCACTCCGAAGTATACAGTAAGATCATAAAGCTACAGGGGAGGGTAATAAAGGTGTACAGAAAACTCTATGGGAAGTGAATATAAGATATTTGGATTCTTTATTCCAAATTAAAAAAATATAAGTAAGGAATCCACAGATAAAGTACAGGATCATGTTCTATAAAATAATGAGTGAAACAAGAAGGATGGGTAAAGAAGTTGCTGTTCAGACAAGTGAGGAGGGATCAAATGATATTACCAATTGTAGGCACTGATCAAACAAAATAAGTTCGTTTTTTTCCTCATATATTGTTCAATTAAACTATGGAACTTTGCTATGCTACTACAAATTCTGGGGTGCTGCAGGAGAGAAGTGAGATGGCGTATGCAAATTAATGGAAGAAAAACTCCTCAAGATCAGTTACCCTTAAGTATATTCACCTCCAGGTCAAAAGATTCCTAAATGGCAGACATCCTGGAAGATTCACATCTAGGAAGAAATGCACTCTGCTTGGCTTGGACTTTCCAGCTCAGATGGAAATCTCTGAGAGGATTTAGGAGTAGGGAAGTTGTTAAATGACAGATTATCATTCCCAAGGATTTTCAATAACACTGCCAAAATTCTAAAGAGCTGAAGAACAAATTAGACTTGCCCCACATATGATTTCTCTTTCTAGAAAATAATTATTTTTCCTTTGCATCACTTATCTGAAATGGTCTTTCAGTGCAATGTCACTTACTGCACTTTTGAAAAAGATTTCTTCAAAATGTGACTACTTATAAATTCATCATAATACAAACAGATTTCCTTTGGTCTTAGGTCCTTAATTTTTCCTGTCTGTACAAACAGGTGTTTGGTACACAGTACAGTTTCATTTAAAAAGACTCCTTAAAGATACTTCTATTGCTTGCTTCCTCTTCTACTGTATTACCTTCCTCTTGCTCTGTTTCCTACCTTCTCCTTTTCTGAAACAGTTCCTAATTCCCCCTTCTTCATATTTTTTCTCTCACCTCTCCACCTTTTTTCCATTGCCTTTGCTTTCAGGAGAATCGATTAAACAGATAATGGTGGCAATGAAGTGTCATTATTAATAGGGATAAGAGAGTTCATACCCAAGTCACTGTTAGAAATAGGCCTCAGAGTTGAATGGACACTGCTGTTTTGGCTATGGCTCCATTCACATCTGGAAGATTTCTCCACAATCTTCAGAATTAAGAGTGCATATTTTGGTTTATTTACTTGATTATAGAAAATCCTCTGTACTAGATAGTCTAATGTAGAGGAATAAAAGCCAAAGGATGGTATATTTAACATAAGGCTAACAGATTCAGCTTTCTATATAAAAAGAAAGCTTATTAAAGGGGAGGGTTTTATTTTTTTGGTCCTTGGTTAGTTTTCCTTCAAATAATTAATAATTATTTCTGACCTGTCAGAACTTTCAGAACGATAGACTCACATATTTGAAATTATCACCATCACATTACGTCCCCAGTAAAACTTAAAACCAAAGCCCACAGTAGACATTAACTGACACTGTGGGTTTCAATGAAGGAAGGGAATGTTGAGTCCACTGAGTGTTTTGGACAAGACAGCCATGTACTTTTTATAGGTCTCCATAGGAATTAGGCCACATTGTTTTTAGGAATATAGCTAAATAGGACAAGTGGAAATGACCTTAAGTTTTGAATGGGGAGGTTTAGGTTAGATATTAGGAGAATATTCTTCACCAAAAGGGTTGTCAAGCACTGGAAGAGGCTGCCCAAGGAAGCTGTTGAGTCACTATCCCTGGAAGTATTTAAAAGACATGTAGATGTGGTGCTTAGGGACATGGTTTATTGGTAGACATGGCAGTGCTAGGTTAAGAGTTGTATTATTGTTATTATGTTGTGTATTAATTCCATCCTAAATGGTTCTAAATTACAGTTTCTTCTAGCTCCATTGATAGGATGTGCAAAAACATCTGGTGAATGAAATTGTTGGACACATTTGTAGGTTTCAGAACTGAGTCTCCTATCTTTTGGGCCAGTTCTCACTTCCTGTCACAATTTTCTGTCTAAAATTTTCTATGGATACCTACACATCACTTGAAACTCAGTAAGTCTAAAGCAGACTCCTAATCATTTATTCTTGTTACTTCAGGTCCTCCTCTATTCCCGTTTCACAGTGGGTGAGGTTCACTTTGGCTATGGCCTTTCTCAGGTTCAGAGCTATTTGTGCTATCTCTGATTATGCCCTCTCATGAAACACTTCAGATCCAGATGGAATTTGTTTAGTAGTGTCTTTCGATATGTTTTGTCTAATATGTCAGTCCGGTTTTGTTCATGTTCTTATTACCTTGTGTCTCAACATTCATAGCATCTTTCAATCTGCTTTTTCAAAGTATTACCTAATATCTAATCAGAATCAGGTTGCAAAGATAATTTTCTTTGTATTTTTTATTATTTCAGTCTTTTTAATTGATCTATTCAGAAGTTAAAATAAAGGTTTAGTTGCAGCACTGTGTTCAGTTTTGAACCAGTTTAAATAACCTGCACTGAGATTGATGACAAGTCTTATATTGAAAGACTTGATAAGTCAGTTTTGTTTAACCTAAAGAAGAGATTTAAGACAGAAAGGCATGAAAGTCTTCACCTATGCAAAAGGCTGCTGCTGGGAAGAAAGGAAAAATCTGTTTTCCACGTTCAAGTTGGATAGGACAGGAAATAGTGGGTTTCAATTGCAACAGGGAAGATTTAGATTACTAATATGATTTTTTTTATATATGTATAGTGATCAAAGTTAGCAAAGCATTGGACCAGATTGCCTGGAGAGTCTGGAAAGCTCCTCCTTTGGAGATATTTAAAAATAACTTGGATTAATATATACCTGAGGTGATTTTGGCCTTGTTGATTATGCCTTCTGGCAGGAAGGATGGATTAGATGATCTCTTCATGTAACCTTCCAACCCTATTATGATTCTAATGTTTATGTTGCTAAATTTATCCACTCTCTTGAGAGCTTTGAAGACCAAGAACTAAGACCTGAAATTTGATTTGATAACTGAGGAACAGTCAGCATTTAATCAAAGAAAGAAAGTGGCTTGTTGAAGTGCATCTACTGTATTTAAATGTTAAAACATTGGAATTTTTTCTATATATAGGAATCTATTCCCGTGTGAAGTGTATTACTGTAATACCCTGACTCAAAAGATAAAAAATATATGGCTCACCGTGGACTCACTAGCATCTGACAAGCTGGAATACTGCCTCCTCACTATCCACAGATGAAAGAAAGTGCAGCAGCTGTTACTATTCAGGTAGCTGGTAGTGATGAAGAGCCCAGGAGGAGCCTGAGGCGGTCTACTGCCTTGACAATTGCAGGACAGATGGCCTTAGTTGTGATTTATATTACTAAATATTTCCCTCTATCCTCCTCTCTGTTGCCTAAATCTAGCATCGTTATGGTGGTCTTCACCCAGGGTATTACCCAAGTAATGAGGCATTACCCTTGTAAGAGGTGCAGAATTATATGCTATTGGCATGTGGGTAAGACTATACAGGAATTTTTATTTAAGAGTCAGTCTTAAGTGCTTGTAAATTCAACTTTTTTACATTTTTGAATTATGGCATGTTTATTCCTTCTAGGAGTAAGATTATGTGAGTTGCAAGGTTTCAATAAGGCAACTTCAGAAGAGACAGTCACTCTTTTATCTAGTAAAAATCTTTCTTTAAAACTTTCTTGCAGCAATCCCGCATTCCCACTATCAGAAACATGAGATTCAGTGAGAGCACTTCTCAAACTGATGAAAAAGTTTCTGATCAATTAAAAATAAGTGAAGAAAAAGGTTCATAGCATGAATTGCTGAACTTTGATCTTCTGAACTGCAAAGGAGGTGTTTAAGACAAAGGTTCAAAAGTACAACTTGTTGAAATCCACAAACATTTCTACAATTTTTTTTTTTTATTTAGAAGGGATGGATTAAACAGGAAAGGGAATCTACTTTTGAGTATTAAGCTGAAAATTAAAACATCTTCTGAATTGTTAAAATGCATTTACACTCCAGAATTATACAGCTAAATATGCTTTAGTGTCCACAATGAAAAAGGAGAAGATAGATCACTTAGTTACAATTTTGGATATGACGTAGGACAAGCTGTCTTTCTAGGCCTTACCTTGTCCAAATCTGTTTTTCTTTTTCTATAAATATATTTTTCTATTTTTTATGTGATTCCTTAATAAATAGCATTTACTGAAATAAAACAATAAAAAGGATATTTTCCTTCCTTCATGTATATATGCATCTGAAATGTCTCAACAACTTCTTCATGCCTTTGATCTCTTGGTTGGATATCTCTTTTTCCTGAGATTGTTCTTCAGTTTAGCATTTTGAAAGACTCTGGACAGATGATGCTACTCTTTCTGTCCTTATTGGGATTTTCAGAAGAAAGCACATTGTAAAAGATATTTTATAGAATACATATAAAAATATATATACTTATGTATGGATGCATATGACTATATGGCATAGAAAAGGTAGGAAGAGACCTCAAGAGATCATCTAGGAAGATTCATTTCAGAGATTAAGTTGGCCTTTCAAGTGTTTAAAAAATCTCCATTTCCACTGCTTAATCATGAATTTTCTTTTCCTCATATGTAGTGAGTGTTTCTCTTGCTTCAACTTGTGACTGTTGCCTCTTTTGTTCTGTGTGCCTAAGAAAAGTCTAGCTCTGTGTTTTTAAAAACTGCCACTTTAGATAGCTCAGTTTTAAGGACACACATATGTATGTCTGCTTAATGATATAAACAGTTGCACAGAAGTTTTTTACAGAAGTTATTTAAACTATACTTTTTATAAGGAAATTATTTTCATTTTCTACCAGGTCACTTGCCATTCATGGCATATTTTTTCAAGCAGTTGTCTGTTTTCCTTGCTATGAATTGGGCAGACTTGACATCTGACAAAACCTTAAATTCTTCAGATATTCAGAGGTAGCGAAAGCATCAGAGAATCACAAAAAGGTTCCGTCAAGAAAAATAAAGAATGCTGGCTCTTCTTTATGCAGCTTTCTTGGCTGTCCCATTCTTAGCAGCTGTTTGACTTGCCATACATATTCAGCTACTATTCTCGTAAGTTGCTCCAGTTAATATTAAAATGCAGAAGAAAAGTAAGGAGGAGGATTCAGCCTTGGAAAAAAATCGTTACCAAATATAAGCAGAACAATTGACCATGCAATAAATGTGTACAGTGTAAACGCTCATGATTTATAGATAACCTTACCACATCCAAGTACAGTTCTAAAAAAGAGAACACAAACACTGAAAAACAGCCATTGGGGCGGGGAGGGGGGGGAAGCAAAGAAGGGAAAGATGGGTATTGAAGAAGGAATCCTTTCCAGCTTCAAAACGACAGGCTGAAATGTTTTTCCATTAAAATAACTGAATTCTAAAAAGTTCTAGTTAGACACTATTTTTTGTCAGCTAGAGGGCCTACTTCTCCACAACTATGATTCTTTTTTTATTAACATCAAAGAGTCTTCATTTTCATCAAAACAAAGGTTCTACAGTGTTTTGTTCTGCCCTCATAATTTCCTGTATTTTTAAAAATATTTTTAAACTATGGCAAGGTAAGAACAAAGAATCTTCATTTTTCTTCCAATTATTTGTATACAAAAGTTCTTTTTTAGGAAGGCTTTTCAAGAGCCAACAGGGAAGTTTCAAGTAAGGACACGTGAGACTTCAGAGATAAGTGTTGTTTTATGCTTGGATTATGTTCATGCAGTCTGAAGCCACACATATGTCGAACGCATGTCTTGTAAAACATTCACTGTAAAAAAAAGAAAATCTATACATATTTGTTTTATTATAACTAATGGCAAAAGTCAAGATATGTAGTCATTGATTCCAAATGTAGTGGCTACTGCCTAAGCACAGATCCAACAGCACTGACGAAACCCGTTTTCTAGAGAAGACTAAATATTGTTTACATCATATAACTACATTTTCACTCTATTTTATAAAGAAATTGGACACTCTATTTCAGTTTTTAGTTTTCCTGTATAGCAAACTATTCTTGATCAGATTGCCTTGGATTTTTTTCATCATCTATCACCCATTTAATATTTGGAATATTTAGTCAATAGACACTTAAGGCCAATAATTTCCTCCTCCCAGTGACTGACAAAAAGAAGAAGTAAAAAAGAAGACTCCCAAACGGACAAAGGAAGTTTTAGAGAAGCTAGAAACTTGCCTGTAGAAGATTGTCAGCAGTGGAAATGGACTGATTTTTGATATGCAGAACCAAAAACTTCACAAGGAACAATACGTAAGAGCATATCACAAAGATAAAAAGGAGGCAGTGATTTCCTTTTAATCAAGGTATGGACCTAGTACACTGAAAACTGTTCTGGTGAATGTGTAAAATATATTTTTTGTGGTGAGCGAGGTGTGTCACGCAATAATCAGAGCCTAGGAATCTTCCAGCAGGGCTAGAAGCTGAAGCTAATCAGCATCCAACTCCTCTTTGCTAGGCAGCCCACAAGTGCCTCTCAAACTCAAAGTCTCCAAATACTTTTATTATTACATAAATAGAGGTATTTATTTGGTTAAAAGAATCTGAAATTATCTTTTGTTGGGCTAAAAAGGAGCAAGCTATTAGCAACACAACTATACTCAGTTACTCTGAGGCACCTTCAGACATCATCCCTGCTGTTGTCGGGAGTTTGTTAGCTCTGGTTGTGATGCATCCTATGGGTCAGCTATTTCTACCTGCTCTGACTTTGCCTGAGGCTCTCAGAGCCTCTTATAACTCTTCCCTCATGGAATTTGTATGAAGTGCTGGCTGCTTCCCTGACAAACATATCTGCGTGCACTGGGGGCTTGATATGACCACAGGACCAGCCTCTCAGGATACCACCGTTACTTGTGACCATTGTTTCTCATTGAAAATATGCAGCATCTGTGTCTAGGAGGTAGTGGAACCAAACACATGTGATATTTAGCTTTTTGTTTCACCCTCTGCTACATGATACGTCTGGAGGTCTCAAATATTCGCATGGCTTTTCTTATGGTACAAGTATGCCTATTTTCATTCATTCACTACTGAGGAAAATATTACTGTGAAACCTCATGTTTCTATTCTCTTTTGAGAGCTGACTATGACTACATAGTCTTTTCGGTATGTTCCTTATTCTGCTATCAATCTTCAGAAACCCATTAGATGAGAGGTAACAAAGACTATCTTTAGTATTTTACAATAGATATTCTGAAACATCTTGCAAGTACCTGCAAGAAACATTCCATAGCTACCTGATAGATGGGACAGACATAGAAAGTGGTCTTCTTTCTTTTTCTAACACAACTATAAAAGATCAGGAACTTCAATTCTCCTTTATTAATAAAACACTTTAGGCTTTTGTTCTTGCACAGACAAATGTCACTCTGATTTCCCACATCTGGTATTACATATTTATGCAAGTTCTGTAGTTCTGTGGCACCTGTTGAACCAATCTGGACTCATGTACTAGCCTTAGGCATCCATAACCTAACAATATTTAGCAAATCTCCTTCCATATAGGAATTCATTTGGCATCTTCTGAATTGCTGTTTTGAGCAAAGGTCTAGCAGAGTTCTACAAGATCCTTGCTTGAAACAGCAATTTAGAAAATGCAAAATGAAGCAAAGTCTGCAGCAGAGTTGTTCCTTTCAGATCAGTCAACTGTAAACTATTTCAAAGTTATATTGACATGTTCCACTTTTCAGGTAGCTTCAAGATATTATAAATATAATATGGTGTGTGGTCTCTCTCTGAAAACTGCAAATATAGATATAAAAGCTGCATAGATATAAAAGCTAGTTTTGGCCTTTTCTGAAATAATTTATGATAATGATTACTTCAGGGCACTCAAGAGCTAAAGTACTACACTGTCAAATGGATTGAAACTATGAGTTTTGAGGTTTGATGAGGGAAGAGCATGTGGTCATAACACTTAATGGCATCTTGCATGTCAAATGGCCATGATGAAGTAACACAAGAGTTTAGAGCTGGTTAATTCTGAACCCATGTCTACATTTGAGTCAGAATTTTGATCTAACATTTCATTAGGTTGCATGATATTTTTTCCCCTATTCTCTTTGGCAGAGCAAATGAGTACATCACACCACATATCTAGTTCATAGCTGTTCTGTCATATAATATATGGAAGAGTGAACCTTATACCAAGTTGTTCTGCATTTTTAAGAGTATCACTGCCAGGGCTTCACATATTTTCTGATAATTTAGCTGTGTTAGGCAAAGAGCTTTAGATTTGAAATGCTGTTAATGCAATAATTGCTCTTGCATTTCAATCTTCTAGTGAAGTGCCTAATGAAGAACAAGCACTGAAAGTGATCTTTTGTCTTACATATTTTGTTCTTGGAATATAAGTCTTGTCATTTGAGAGCAGAAGGAATCTCAGCAGCTCTGTGGTAATTCATATCCCTGCCGTCCTGAGTCCTTGTTTTCTCTCACTGTCACTAAGTAATCTACAGCTGCTTTGAATGTGTGTTCCACACCAGGATCTCCATTTTTGTGTAGCCAGTATGTGAATAAGCACTTACTCTTCTGTCAATACTTTTTTCCAAAAGTATTTTCTCTGGAAAACAAACATAATGATCTTCTTAAAATAGTAATGATTATTGGTTAAAAAAATTCTTACTCATACAATCACAGTATGGAATGGTCCTCAAAGATCATCTAGCTCCAACACACTTTCCACTAGACCAGGTAGCTCAAAGCCCCATCAACCTGGCCTTGAACACTGTCAGGGAAGGGGCAGCCACATTTTCTCTCGGAAACCTGTGCCAACACCTCACCACCCTCACAGGGAAGACTTTCTTCCTGTGAAAGCTGAGCCTCCAGTCATCAGAGGTATAGTTAACACAGAACCAAATAATGAAATAGCTTTTCTGTTCAAAGATATTTTTTTTCATCCTTAGATACTAACTGAAAGCAGGATGGGCATATGGGTTCATGAAGAGAGCCCTGTAACAGCTCCAAATCAGTGCAATTTGAATATAGTTTCCAGCCAAGACATTAAAACCAATTAAAACAATGAAATTGTCTGTGAATCTTCATGGGTATTCATGAAATTAATGTAATTGCAGAGAAATCCCTTGGTCCAGTTTCTACTTTTGTTTGAGGCACTGTTCTCTGCTCCTCCTTCCCCTTGAAAAAAGGTATGCCTCTTATTTTGTAAAGACATTTGCACATTTAATTTCAGCCCAGTTGAACTGATGTATGTTCAAAACCAAACCCACTCTCCTGGAGGCATCACATATTTTAGATTGGGATCTATGATAATGCCAGAAGATAATACCTATCCTTTCCCCAAAATTTACATTCCTCTGGTGGCATCATAAGAATTTTCAGGTTTTGTATAGTTTTTCATCAACAGCACAATTTCCCTTGTATGTTAAAAGTTTCTCTGTGTCACGGGTTTACAGATGAGGAATCATTGCCAGTTTCCTCAGCCTCTGCTCTAGACCTTAAACTCTTCTAATTCCAGCTAAGTCACAACAGTTGGAGAAGGTCTGATTCAAGGAATAAGTGCTCCCTAATGCACAGTGTTACTGTAATTATGCCATATGCCATGTTCTATCATAATTTTAGCTTCCAAAGTTGCATGGGAGTATCAGCTTCCTGACAACAGTTTCTCAGACCAAGTCTGTGTTGCCAAAACACATTCAGCCAAGTCGAGTCCTTTAGACAAGGAAAGAAAAAAATGAACATGAATGAAACGATATTTAACACCTGCAAAGAGTGAGTAGAGAGTACATGCTGGTTTCTGCTCCAAGACAATGTAAAAGCAGCACCACTCATTCCTCAAAAAGCTGTGTTGCAAATTACAAGATCGTTGTTTTCCAACAACCATCCAAGTACTATAAGGGATTGTAGGCATGCCTTGGAGCAGCTGAAACAATACGCACTTATGTGGGAGACAGAGGGATTTCTTTTTTATCACCAATTTGTCCTGCCCAATGGAAGTGTGCATCAACTTCTGGTAATTTAAAGGACTGCACAGGAAAAAGATTGCAACAGCCCAGCATGGCCCCAGGGGCAGGGTACACCACGGAGCTACACGCGTTCAGGAGTGCCTGGTCTCACCTTCACTTCAGAACAAATAAGCAGTGCCCTCTACTGTCCAGCACCAATAGTACAGCACACACCTCACTGGGGATTAGTTTACAGAGATGAGAACGATGATCCAGCGAAAAGGGCGTAGACCTTTTCCTTTGCCTCCTAGTTTTCCTACTTTGTTCCAGGGAGTCAGATTTTCCGGTGCATCAGCAAAGGTTTTATTTTGCCAGTTTTGACCCATGCAATCATTCCATGTCAAAACTGAAGGACTTTTGATGTCACAGCCCCATTTGAGTATAATATGAATTGCAAGTATTTGGCCTTTGTCTAAGGTTTTCCAACTTTCAAGTAATTTCCATATTTTGTGGGGTTTTTTTGTTTAAACCTAGCAACAATTTTTAATTACCCAAACCCAGGAATCACTGTTCCCATCTCTTTGCACTAAACAGAGACTAGTGTAGAAAGCTGCTTTTTGCTAGTGTAGAAGCAACTAGGAATACATTTCTGAACCACCTTGCAATAGCCACCATAACTATTTTCTATGAATTCTTATCCTCAGCAGGTCTGACAATCATGATCCATAGTTAATTAGTTAATTTATTTTTTATTGGTTAGACTGACATACACAAAGAAGTTCTGGATTTAGCTCCACATCAAAGTTAACTTATCAAGTGGTCAAGAGAACATGTATACAAGAAACTCAGCTTCCCCAGGTTTGTGCTCAGTGTGCAGACTCAAGACTCGTGCTTTCAAGATGGGTTGACGGTGCCCATATGACAATGACATTAATCTGTATATGGTTCATGTCATCTAAGAGTCATGTGTTTTCTTTAAGCCCACAAGCTTATTTTTTTTCTTTTTTTGCATCTCTATTTAGGCCAAGGTCTCCTTTTCTCCTTTAGTCAGTGGCTCTGCAGTTTTAGATATGTATTTGAACTTACTGTCCGTAGTTTCCATTCCTTAGTTTTACAATAGCTTTGTCAACATCTTCATTAAAGATATTCATGGGCAGCTTAGTTTCACATTTACTGCCATAATATCTCACAAATAAGGCCCCTTGATCTTCACTGAGGCAATTCTTAATACTTTTTTACTTATTTCAGTTGAAAGCTTTGCATAGCAGCATGATTAGGTGCTGGTTTGGGTAAATAATTAGCGCTAATTAGTCACACATTTCTCTGCATTGTTGAGTACTCCAGTGAAGCTTCTTCAATCATCTTCCTGGTTGCATATGAATGTCTTTATGATGATTTCTCTGCTCATCCTGCCATGAATTTCCTCAGATAGGTTGTTGCTGTTAGGTGGAGACTTGTGCTTTTGCATGCCTACATCCAGATTATCCATTTTACTCTCCCCAAAGATGCCCCTAAACTACAGACATTTTGCCTTGTCCCAGATTTGTGACCAAACTACCAGTATCTTACTCAACATTCAGTTTCCAGCGAAATATCTCAGTTGCCATCTGTACCCTTACAGTAGTGGGAACAGTGGCTACCTGTTTGTTAGAAGAGTGAAATTGCATATCACTGTTCCTTTTAAGTCAATGGAGAAAGCCTACTGACATCTTTGAGATCACAAGTATCAGTTCTGAATGTTTTCTGGTTGGTAGCATAAGCAAATGAATAT
This sequence comes from Gallinula chloropus, assembly GCF_964237585.1. Classification (NCBI taxonomy): domain Eukaryota; kingdom Metazoa; phylum Chordata; class Aves; order Gruiformes; family Rallidae; genus Gallinula; species Gallinula chloropus. Next base: position 68,051,990 of record NC_140086.1, read on the forward strand.
TTCCATGGTATTTACATCTTGCTCTTGTCAATTTGTGTGTAAGTGAAGGCTTTAATCTCTTTTTCTCCTAAACCATCTCTCATTTCAGAAGTCTTTGCCCAGCCCTAGACCTGAGATACTGGTTCTTCAAGAGTCATTCCACACGGCATTTTATTTTGATTTAGGATTTCTAAAGGCATAATAAGTCTTAATTGGTCAAATTATCCCAATTAATCTTGTTTCCACAGTAACAAATTAGCTTAATGCTAAAAAAATAGAAAAGATATGCAAGACTTACAGTTAGTATTTTAGATGCAAAATTGTAAATAAAAGGCAAATAAAACACAAACAAAAATCCCAACTTATATTGTACTAGGTTCTTTTATAGTTGGCTTGCCATATCTCACCTAAAATTCCTCCAGTATGTCCTACCTGCAAAACACAGTGGCATCCAGCTTTCACAGGATCATCCATCCTTCCATAAAGCATTGATCATTTCCTTTCACTCTGTAATATGGTTTCTAGAACTAAAATTAGATCTGGATGCAATATTTTTAAACAGCGAGATCACCAGATTTACATGGTGGTTTCCTGTGATTTCTCTTCATTTCTAATAACGCTTCACATCTTTGGCTTTTATTTGACAGATGAACATTAAACTGATACTTTTAAAACAGTATTCACAATAACTCAGACTTTTTTTCAGTGGTAATAGCTTGAGGTCCCTCACTCTCTCTGTATAGTTAGGCTTGTGTTTCCTCATATAATTCACTGTTCATTTATCAGTATTTCTACTATCATTTTATGTCCAGAAGAGAACCCACAACCTTTCTGGACAGCCTGGTCCCTCTTCTCTGTAATTCCACAATATCAGAGCAATGTAAAGCTTTTAAGAGATTCACACCAATGTAGGTAGAATTCTGGTGCTAATTGCTTTAATTCTAATTGCTTTATTTCTAATTATCTTTGGGATATTTACAGAAATGCAACCTAATCTGTAGGTCCCACATCATTGCAAGTCTACTTTTCCACAACAGACCAGATGAATATTCAATATTTCTCATATGCTTATCTTTTTGTAAATGTCTTTCTGTACTGGGCACAGATGCTCTGGCTCTGGCAGTGTGGGGGCTGCAGGGGTGGCCCCTATGAGGAGAAGCCAGGGACTGCCTTGTACCAGATACAGACAGTTCCACAGTTCTAGCTGGCTGCAACAGACCCACTGCAGGGCGTGGCTGAACCCTTCCGTCAAACTGCTGGAACCTCTAGGAAAATGTATTTAAGAAAGGGGAAAAAATGCCAGACTGGTAGAGAGGGGAGAACAGAGTGAGAAGCAGCAGAAGGAAAACCAACATCAAAGAAGGAGGGAGAGAAGGAGAGAGAATCTTCATTGCAGACTGGATGACCTGCACTAGATCAGGTGGATACTCTTGACAGGAGCTAATGCTTGTGGACAGCACAGACTGAAGCCAAGCAAAAGCATGAGGAAGAAAGAGTGGGGGCGTACTAACTATAACCCCCATCATCTATCCCCCTTGTGCAGCTTGAGGTAGGGCTGGTGTGGGTATGGAGTCTGAGAAAGGGGGCAGGAAAGGTGTTTTAATGTTTGTGTTTTTGCATACCACAATCAGAAAATATTTACTTTAATTGTCAATGCATTCATTTTCCCTGAGTTAATTTTGTTTTGAGTGACAGTAACTGATAAATAATATCCCTGTCTTTACCTTGATCCATGAGCTTTCTCACTTTTATTCTTTTTATTTTCCCCCTTGTCCCATACCACTGGGGCAGTGGTTAACCCACCACAATTCCTCTTAAACTTACATTTTTGCTTGGCTCAGACAGAAAATTATTTATTTAAATGCCTCCTTCCTTAATGGGCAGCTTCTGCTTCCAAATACAGGCTGCAAAAAATATTTAAACAATCTTACTTTCCTCATCATTGGTGATGTTTTTTCCCTTCCCACTCAACTCTCCACACATGTATCAGTGATGAAGATGATGGCCATGGGCAGTTTGGGTCATGCTTAGTTCTGTGTAGCTAGTGAGCCTCCCTTGTTTGAAACAGATGCCCGTCATGAGTCTGTGATTTTTTTGGAATATATTAACATGCATATCTCTTGCAGTCTTTGGGAAACAAGCTCAATGTATTTTCATGGCATTTTGAGAAGTGTGCAAACAGTGGATTGGGGCGCATATATATACATATATATAAACAAGTAAGGAGAAGCTGAAGAAAATTGTCTTTAATATTCTGTGCTACATATTTAAAGAGACGCCAAAGATTTTAGGTGATTATAAACAACAGATTTCTACCATAGTCCATCTGCTGCAAGAACAGAACACTCCAGAGAGACCTAACTGAGGGGGATTGTGTTTGGAACTGTAGCACTGTTATTCTGGTAGTAGTATTCATGTAAATACGATGGAACACAAGAATTAAGATATTTGACAACTAGAAAACAAGAAGGTGGCAGCAGTACTACATACAGTGAAGAAACACGATTTAATTTTAAGTTGCTTCAAAACCATCTTGGTTTTGCCTTAGCATACAGCTTTTGATACCTTACGAGTAACAGAGGGATTATGTCTTGTATCTAGTGAAACTGTGCAAAGCAAACCAAAATGGAAATCTAGACCTGACTGGATATTACTGGTATCTTGTGTTTTTTCACTGTTGGGTATATTTTCTGCAGTGTCAGTCCTGCATTGGACTTTGTGCTATTTCTAACACAAAACCAGATATTTTCTATGACCAGGTAGCGTTACAGACTTCTGACTTTTCCTAACAATGCATTCAAAAGAGGGGTACAATACAGCAGAAGATGTTTTAAACCTGCCCAGCTGTGAGTTGCTCATTTGCAACATTAACTATCAGACCTCAAAACTTTAGTGTGTTATGTAGCCAATTCTACCTAGCTAGCATCTGTGACAGATATCACAATAGCAAAAGAAGAGTATCAACAGAGCAACATCACTCGTTCAGAGAAGTGGAGTTTATATACCTGGCCCTGTGACAGCCATGGAAGAACTGTTGAGAAAGGGTAGTGAAAGCTACTCAGGAGTAGCTAATTAATTGAGGAATATAAGAGAGGCATTCAGGCAAAGGGTAAGCTGCCTGGAAAGCTGAAGTTTGCTCTTAAGGAGATAAGCAACAGCAGAAAGCTCCTTCATGAGGAAGACCAGATAGCTGAGAAGAAGAGAGACATGGAAAACACATTCAAATAATCACAACTGGATTTCTGCAGTGTGCATCATTCTAATGCTTAGATAAAAGAATAATATTAAAAGAGTAAAATTCTGTAAAAGTTATTTCTAAGAACCAGTTTTGGTTTTCAAGTTGTAATAGTCATACACAAGACCTGAAAAGCTTTATTCAGTGTCTAATTTATAAATAGCCAATTATTAAACTGAAGAGATTTAGACATAGCTAAGTATCTTAAGACTTATCGACTTAAGTCACACAGTAAACATAAGCAACTATTTTCATTTAAATTAATCATTGCCACCTTTGTAATTCTATAAATGAACAGCAGCTCCAGCTTTCTAAACTACAAATATTCATTCCCTTGTGGTTTTAATCACTCTTAAATGGAAAAGGTGCCCACTGATTTCAAGTGCGATGGATGAAGGTCTTCACTTCCATATCTTCAGTTGATTAATTCTGTTTTGTATAGCACTACACCACTACATCCTGCTAAAGTCTCAAAATGATTTGAGTATAGAAACTATTCGACATAAATATTAAAGGGTGATGTCAGAAATCTTTGTAGGCACAGGTAACACCAAAAGAGATGGTGTTGTGACTACAACATTCTTAGTCTTTAAGAATACTTTTTTTCTTGTATCAATTATTTTTACACTAACTAGTCTCTTATAATAAAAAACAGTTCAATAATGCTATTTTGAATGTTTAAGTACAGTTTGAAAAGGGAATCAAGGAAAATACAACATAACAATGTTCCATAAATACTTAAATATGATTGAAAAAAACATATTTACATCATCTAATAATGCTCCTAGTAAGTCAACTTATCTATAGAGTAACAATCTTATGAAATAATGCTAATGAAATACTGAATTAACATTGGCAGTTGGTGTATAGTTTAGTAGACACAATTTTTCATTTATTTCTCATTTGAAGTGCCAAAATTTGTCAACATAATTTCATACATTTGAAAAGTTCTTCTTTCGACTGTACATATATGTACAATATATTACAGGAATTGCAAGCAGCCATTTAAGACTGACTTCTTCCTCTGAATCAGAGATGTTTCCGAAATGTACATCTAATGAAAAAAAAACAATCAAACATCCTGAGTAAGGAAAATATTGCCTAGAAGCATGTGCTTACAAATGGCAGCTAATATAATGAATATCCTTATACTGAAAGATGGTTATAACTGTTTTATAAATTATAAATTTTGCTTCACACATGTACTTCTACTTTTTGAGCTCTTCTGACACTGAAATATAAGAAGAGATTAAAATTATTTAAGATTCAGCCATTAACCATACACTAAGGTTTCATGGGTTCTTGTCCTAGAAATGAAATGTTAGCTACCTCTTGTCAGTTAGTCTTTGATGTTTTACACACATACACAGAATAATAAAGTTGTATTGATTGACTTCTGTTGAGGTTAACCTTAAGATTTGTTACACTGAGCAGTGAGCACTGACTTAGTCAAGACAAGGAAGGAGAATCAATCCCTTATTTTCATCAAAATATCAAGACACTTCTAGGTAGGCACAGAATTTACATATATTTGGAAATTAGTTTTGTAATGAATGAAAATCAAAGGTGGAAATATAACAGCTTTTACTAACAGTTTAAGGAAAGGAGCAATATTGTTTCTGCACTAGTGAAAGGCTTGCCAAGGCTTAATTTGGTTTCAGAGAAACTGAATGTTTGAATGTGATGATTGTCCCAAAACATTGTTTTTTTGGTCTTAGAAAGTGAAAAAAGTGAAACTTACCACTATATTTTACTGGCTTTCTATGTTGCAAGGTTTTGTACTGAGCTATGAGGTTAGTCGGAAACAGACAAACACAAAACATCTACTTTAAAATGAGAGCAAAATTCAATCTTTTTTTTTTTAAATTCTTATTAAAAATAATTTAAAAAATCATCTATATGAACAAGTAAGATAAATTTCTTTGGAAGCCATTCTAAGCCTAGTAACTAAAAAAAAAAATCAAACCAAAAACTAGGCTTCTCTCCATTTCTTCATTCACCATTGTTTGAAGAAGACATTGTTCGAAGAAGACAAGACTCAATATTTTTTTAAAGATGCACAAGCCTACTGTCACTATGGGATACCAAGCCATCAATCCTATATTAACAGAGCCCTTCATATACACATATAAATACTTTTGAGTCAAGCATCTCAGGTGTTACAATAGCCCATCTGTCCTCAGCGTATTTTGCTGCCCAACATGAGGTGATTCTTTATTCAACTTGTCCATGTGTCTGGGTTACCCTACTGTACTGCAAAAGATGCCAAGCTGGATTATGTTCTGAGTGACAGATAAAAGAGCATCTCTCACTTTCGGTCCTCTTCTGTGTAATACTTTTGCCTGTGACCCATCTGAAAATAAATTTTGCCCTGTTTGCTCATGAGCAGATGGAAGGAATCTTCCACCTGGCAGCACCAGACTTTTTTGACAGTCACAGATGCCTGCTCAACACATATTTATTATGAATGGTTTTCTCTTGCTATCTGGTTGGATGCAATACAATGTGGAAAACAGACATTATCAGGGGTATCAGGACCTAAATGGATGATAATCAGTATTTGAAAAAAAAACTATATAGCCCAGGAAAAAAATAAAATTAATTAATGGTAAAAGGGTAATTCTATAGTGTTTCCATTTCCTGAGATAGGAGTAAGTGGTGGTATGAGGAGAACAAGCTTACTGTTTGTTGAAAACCTTTGTATTTAGAATTTGCATCCCTTTATGTCCCTTACATGCTCTTCAGCTTTAGAGCAGAGATACCAAAGAACAGACTGGAGTATGAAAACCCTTGTAACAGTTTTCAAAGAATGCAGGTAAGTCTGTTTGCCACAGAATTAACAGCACAATATTTTACCAATGCTTTCTTTGTTTCCCACTGCTGTCGAGGAATAGTCCAGAAGACTAAAATTGTAAACTAAAAAAGAAGACAAAATGATAAACTAAAAAACCTGAAGCTCATTGCTATGGTTTTTTATTTGGCCATTTCCTAAAAACAAAGAAGTATGGGATGTAATAGGAAATTTGCGTTCTTCTTCTAACAGAAAAGAGGCTAGATAAAAGAAGGGGAATATTGGTGATTTTTCCCTTTGAAAGTACAGCATACATCTTCATAAATCACAGTTTTTGCACACTACATTCTTTATGTTTTCAACCAAAGTCCTGCTAAGGTCTTCACCTCACGATGCCCTGGTACAAGCAGGAATTTAGCAGAAATTTAGTATCTCCCTATTTGGATGATGGTTAAAGATTTTCTTGTCTCTGGACATCTTGTTGACTTAATACTTAGAAGTGCACCAAGAAAATATTTCTTCACCCTCTGAAAATTTTTGATTTAAAATTTTCCCATTCTACATGTATCTTGAAAATTGAAAACCCTAACTTCCAAAAAAATAATTGAGATGGCATAAATTAAAATATTTAATTTTGGGATGAACGTACAAATGTTTAGTAATTTTAAATAGTGAATTAATTTTCATTTCTTAAAAGTAGTCATTTTAATTTTAAAAATAATGATCTTTTTTCATTCTTATTTTTGATACATTCTAAAATTCATACCATTTAAATTCATGCTTGCAAATAAATGGTGACAGTTTTGACAAGATAACATTTTTCCATTGGAGAGAAAATTTTTTAAATGATTAAAAGAAATACGAATAATCTCTTGAGCAAAGATACAGTATGCAAGCATGCTAGTGTGCTGATGCTTCTATTGTCAGATAAAGACCAGATGAATAGATGGTGATATGTAGACAGATACGTTTTGCTTGATAGTTTACATTGCTGCTCAGCAACTTTATAAAGATGTGGATCCCTGAAGAATATTTACAAGTTCCATTATATATTGTTTGCCTACATTCAGTAGGTTGTTCTGCACGTCCAAAAAATATTACTTTATCTTTAATTCACAGCCTATTTAGCTTTCTCACCCTTCTTATATCTTGTTTCTTGTTGCCTTTTACTTGTTCTCCTACTCCTGTTCTAGCTCTCAAAGCCATTCACTTATCCAGGATCCAGCTTCCAACATGGTACATTATGAATTTCATTTTCAAGAACACAAATAAATACTGTCAGCAAAAATATCCTTTTAGCACCATGGCAGTGGAAATATCTGTGCAAAATCTACAAAGAAAGAAGGATTTAAAAACAAAACAAACAAACAAACCCCAAAAAAATCCCAAACAAGCAAACAAAAAAGAGATCAATTCAAAATTTTATTTCTTAAAGGTCTTACATTTTGAATACTTTGAAATGTCAACATTATTTGCTATAGTACTATAGCTAATGAGTGTAAGTATCCTGTTGGGTCTAAAGCAGAAAAGGCAAACCTTTTCAACCTATGCTTTAAACCTGCCTGTGATTTACATTTTCCTACAACAAAAGAAGGCAGTGGGCTAAGAGGCTTTGAAATTCCTCACTGCTGATGCTTTGGGCATAGAGAAATTGCCTATTATCACTTAGCATCCTAGTTTGGGCTGAAATAGAGTTAATGTTCTTTCTAGTAGCCAGTACAGTGTTGTATTCTGGATTTAGGATGAGAATAATGTTGATAACACACTGTTGGTTTTAGTTGTTGCCAAGAAGACAAGGACTCTTCAGCTTCTCATACTGCCTAGACAACAAGAAGGGAGGGGGCACCCAAGAAGCTGGGAGAGGACACAGCCAGGACAGCTGACTCAGACTGGCCGAAGGGATATTGCATACCATATAACGACATGTTCTGCATATAACTGTGGGGTGGCCCTGGAAATGGTTTAGTTTAACAACTAGTTCAGCATTTGTTTCAGGTGGTGAACATTTGTGCTGTACATCACTTGTGTATTCTTTTATCAGTATTATCTTTGTTGTTGTAATCTTCCTTTTCTGTGCTATTAAACTGTCTTTATCTCAACCCACGAGTTTTATTTTTTGTTTCTTTTTGATTCTCTCTCCCATCCCACTGCAGCCATGGAGTGAGTGAAGGGCTTTGTAGTTCTTTTAGCTGCCTGCAGGTTAAACCACTATATTTAGTCTGGCAGACCCTAAATTCTTTCTGGCCTTTTACTACCCAGGAAAACATTTTATATCTATTTTATGCGTGCACATACATATATATATATATATGCACACACGCTCTCACAAACTCAAGCATACATAGATTATGCGTGTTAGGGTGTTTTACTATTGTTGAGATAGGACAAATATCTCAGCATTATAACATAACACCCTTTAGATTACATATATCAGCAGAAACTAGTTATAAAAAAGTATGGAATTTGTGTGTGTGGCATCTATTACAGGCATAGTATACTGTTCAGACCTTATTAATAGAAAAAAACATCAGAGGTAAATGTAAACTGTTGTCTGCGCCCCCACTCTAAACACATGAAAAGTATTTATTTTTCAGATATTTTCTTTTCAGAACTTGTGAAATCCTCCAGAAGCAGTCAGTGAAATGTGCAGCTCCTGAACGGCTTTCAAGATTTCACTGCCTGCAAGTGCCCCTCTGCTCTCTTCTCCTTTCCTCTTCCTCCGCCCCCACTTTCCCTCATGTCTTAGGAAAAGTGTGCTCCAGCCTTCACTGGTTACAACCCGATAAAACTGACATATGGTCAATAGTATTTCAGGACCTGTAAGCGGTGGGAAATATTTGGCATTATTTATTTATTTATTTAGCTTCAGAAAGAGTTGTTTTTCTATCTCTTCATGGCCATCTTACTATCATTCATGCAAGGCAAGAAAGACAGGGAAGATCCGAACGTCCAGGATTTTCTTCTCTTCTTTGACAGGCAGTAATGCTGTTCCTAAGTGCTGCCACTTTTCACCTACGGAAAGGAATTTTTCTGACCTGCACGACTGTCAAAAACGGACACATATGAATGAGCCCTGTGTAGTCTGGGAACTGCAATATTATTTACACCATTTTTTACATACCCTACCTGAAAACACTGGTCCTAGGCACCCCTCTCCTTGTCTCCTGTTTAGTTTTACCCTAGGCCACACATCGTGGCTCACTAATTGTGGAATGCTGTTTTCAATACAAGGTTCAAATAGCAAATTTAAATTCTAGATTTAATCTTCCACGAACTGTTGAGATGTATGTAATTTTCTTCCACAAAAGGTGAACAAAGAGATGGTATAACATTATGATTGTGTAAATCTTCTTTCAACACCTCCATTGTACAAAGTGTAGTCTCGGTGATTGAATAGCAACAAACAAAAGTCTGTCTTCAATTAAACCTCTGTGACTCACAAGCACACAGAAAGCTTCATCTAACATATCTGCTATAATTAGATTCCTCCTTTAAGGTAAACTTAGGTAAAGCTTTTGTTTTAAAACATGTTTGGAATAATCCCTGAAAAAAACCTGATGTGATAAAGATCAGATATCTGGTTTGTTCTGATTCATTCCTTTAAAGAAAAGTAGGAATTTTTCACTGGAGTTGTCTAAATATACCTATGGAATTACATGCCCCAAAAAATTGAAAATAGCATAGAGTTTTGCTGATATCACATGGCTATCCATCACAATTCAGCACCTATAATCATTTGATATGCAGTAGGTAAATGACAGTCTGTAAGTTATCAAGTATTTCAGCAGTGGTAGCTAGGGGTAAAAAAATCAGTATGTTGCCATTTTCAACAATTGAATAAATTCAGTGGAAGCTTAAAATAACTTTCAGATGAGAAGTAGACACAATGTGCAGTAAGAAAACCTGCAAAATATTGAAAGTGCAGCAGTATTCAAAGGCAGTGGGACATAAGTATTCATTGTTCAGTATTAAATACAATAAATATAGATATTCTGTAACAGAAACATTAGGGGTTTTGTGTAAAAAAGACAGCATGGGATGTAATCCTTGAGGTCTTAATACACCACCTTGTTTCACATAGAGACATGCAAATCTGCACACCAGCAGTGCAGACTTCTTCAGTTTAAAGAGTTATTCTGTTAAAATTGGACAGATATTCCCTCACATGAAGAGATGACTGGGGTCAAAGTGATGTGCTCCCCCTAATCCAGAAGAGGTGCAGTTATACCTTTATTAGATTCCTGAGACTTTTCCTTCACCCATTGCTCCAGGCAGCCCCAAAATGCTCAATAGAAGCCTGAGGATATAGCTAAATGGATTTGGCTAAGTCTTGTGTTTATATGACAATGCTGCAAGATTTACATCCATGGATTGAAAAAATAGAGGACAGGCTGACCTCAGATGTATGCAAATGAAAATGGAATTATTTTGAGCATCGTTGACACATGTGTGTTTGCAGGGCAGACTGGGCCTGTAGTTTAGCCAAAGTTAGGCTAAATGTTATATTATTATTACTTGCCTTTATTTGCTAAATTATATTTACTTTTTTTAAAAGTAAAACTGGGCAGATAATGGTTTGTTGGGTTTGTGTGTTTTTTTCAGTTCGATGCCCGAACTTGTGGAGTCAGGGATCAGTTCCCATCCAACAAGTGCTGACATTTTTTAAGGCTTTTAGGATAGCCAGAAGTGTTTTATTCTGGCCTCCTTAAGACTGGTCTGGAATGCCTTTGTCTCAGGTGAAAACACAATGACTCAAAGCTCCTCCCAGCTTGCTTCTTTCCAAGATTCAGAGGGGACTTTCCTGTCTCCTATGCTGAAATACTAGACCAATATTGCAGTATATCCTAAGGCATAGTAGGAAATAACAGTCCTCCTATTACTGCTGATGGAGAAATATCTGAGAAGAATCAGATAGTGGAGATCTCATAACTGTTATCAAGGAAAGACTCCTTTCTGTACTTGTTTTTGTGGTGGGTTTATTCCACTGTAGCTGCCAAAGTATTCTCAGGAGTCTGCAGCTGTAAGTGGTCTACTTTACCCAATGCTCAGCCCCCCTACTTGCAGCCTTTCCAGTCTTCTCTATAACCAGGTGTGGGACTCATTCAGGAAAGCCACATGTGTCTTGTTCCTCTGAAGAAAAGACTGAGCTAAATACATCCCTTTCCATCTACAACTCAACGTCGCTATTATATATGACATTTTTTGTCTGAGAGAAAGAAAAACTTTCTCTCCAAAGGTTATCTCTTTTATTCTGCATAGGAGGACTACACAATAAAAACTGTCTTATTTTCAAAGGACAAGGGTGTCCCTCACGCCTGTTTTACTTTTACTGTAACCGTAGGTAGCATGAATGGTTTTCCTTTTCCTTAACACTAGCCACTTTTGGAACCAGTCTGTGAGTAACTTCTGCAGTATTTAAATGATGCTGTCTTTCCAGAAGCTCTTTTCAAGCCCTGTTCCCCCTTACTGATTTATAGGTCATGCTCTGATGCACAAAGCTCCAAATGAAATGGAGTTCAACCAGTCATAGATCAAGGTGTGCTACAGCTGTACAACAATTATTTTATTATTTTGTTATTTATTTTGGGTTTTTTATTTGCGAAAGGCTATGCTAGAATAAAATACAGATCAATAACAGAAGAAAGTGTGCAGTTGTTACATCAGTAAGTTTCAGGTTAATCTTTTCCTATTCCCTGAATCATTGTAAAATGTTTATTGTTCCCATACTATTGCTATTCATAAAGCTTCCAGCAGCCTTAGCTATGTATTTGAAACAGAATAAAATCTTTATTTTTAAAATTAATTTTCTTCTTTCTTCTCCAAAAGGGGAAAAAATAAAGGACCTTCCCAACTACACAAATATTTAAAGTCTCATTGAGATAAAATTGTGCAGTTTATTCCAACGAGGGACCATATTCTCTAGAAGAAAATTGAAAAGCAATTGGTGCTATTTTATTTACAGAGCCCTGTGTTCCAACAACATTATTCCTCTTAGTCCTTGAGGAAGTAATATACTCTCACCCTTAAAACGCTGTAAGTAGTCGATAATCCATTATTACAGTAAGCCGTACACTCACACAGTAATTATCTAATAACCCCTTATAAAAGACCGTAGCTTCCTAATCTGTTTATAATTATCATTTCAATGATCCTGTGCATTAATGTCTGACCTTCAGCAACTCTGACCTGATCTTAATTAGCTCTAATATCAAATCATCACTATATAAGAAACTAGCCATGACCAAATGAATGAACCCCAGGTACAGTTAATTTCTAGAGCAATTATCTTTTCATGTAGGGAGATTTAAATGATTATCTGCACAATTTCACACAGTTTTATGTAATTCTGCGACATTATAAATTCTGTTTTAAATCATATTTCAAAGGCATGGCTCTGCAGACTGACTTCATATAGTACACTAAGCTATCAGGATAGTATATCATACTACCAGGGTATAAGAGTAGATGATTTTTGTGTCATTATTTTCAATTACGCAAAGTGTATTTCGCAAAGTGATAAATTGTAGCTGAAACATATAAATATGTGCCAAGGTAGTCTAGGGGCTAGTGACATAGAGTATAAATTGTATGTCATTTTAAACAAATGTTACATTATATTAAAATAGTGTAAGTAATTGATAATACCATATGTGTTAAAGCAAGATTAGAAAATTCTAAAATGTGTATTGGTAATATGCATGCAGTATTTACAATGCATTTGAAGCTGAGTGTCATTTATCATATTAAAAAAGCTATGGTATAAAAAATGAGAATACCACAGAAAATATTTGAAGCTGTTATTTAACTCACAATTATGCAGTATTAAGGGCATAGGGACTATTTAATGTGTTATTAAAATACCCGGGGTTATGATTTATGGTCTAATGCCATCCCAGCTATTTGCTTCATGCTTTTCTACACACACACACACACAAACACGCACACACTAGTGGGAGTCTTTCAAATACACAAAATAACTTAAGATTCAGAAGACAGTTCTACAACCAACACATGGGTGTGCCATGTGAGTGTATTTTTGAATAATGTACCTCTGGGAGAACACAGTAAGTATTTGTTCTAGGATTTTCAGGGACACATTTTTTTTTTTTCACTCAGTTCAGGGGAGAAAAAACCCCAACTGATAGAGCATCCTTTTTATTTCAGAAATTGCAAGCCAGTTGCAAGAAGTATTTCGACAAGCATACTATTTACTGTCCTTTCTTAACACAATTTATCAAAGTTAACCATTGAACCTTCTTTCTCAGAGCTCTTTCAAATGCTAACATTTCCTACCTATAAGCCAAAACATTTGTCCTACAGCCATCAGATGAAGATAGCAGCCTGATGAGGGTGATTGATTTGAAAGGTAATTTGAATGGAAGATGTTGTGTACATCCTCTTAGTGATGCCACAATGACAGCTCAGACAACCTTTCTATGATATATCACCCAGGGAAGCAGAAAAGAGTAAATTTAACAAGTGGCATTGCCTTCTTATCACATTTTTCTTTTCTTCTAATTTAGTATCTTCATTCTATATTATGTCTAGTTATTTATAAATATCAAAGATAGTCAACAGATGTCTTGTCTTACCATTTAATTAAGTCAAATGTTTAGTAAGTGATGTATAAAATCAAACAATTAGCATCCACTAGCTAAATAAACTAAGGAAATAATTCTTAGAAATTATCAAAAAAGTGATTGCATAGAAATCCTAGCCAGCTTTCTGATCAAATGGAACCATCTGTTATCCTCTTTACAGGACCATTTCTTTTCTTTTCCACTTCTTTTCCATATACACACATATTTAATTCCTTCCATATACTTAAAATCAAACATGTGCTTTATAGGTCCTGGCAATTTTCTCCTTTACACTTTCAGCATATTTCTGTCAAGGAAAAAATTCTCTCTACCTATATCAAACACTGAATAGTTTAAATCATTAAATAAACTTCAGCCATTTTAAAGGCTGAGGTTTAGAAAAACTACAATGAATTGTTTTCATATAAAATGAAATATTCTCTTCTAAAATACTGGAATATATATCTTCTTGAAATATTATCGTCTTGCTCTAAAATTCTTTTCTGTTTTAGATCTTCTGTCCTGTATTTCATTTTCATATCTTACAGTTGAGATACACATATGGACACTTCAGGAGGCTTAAAATCAAAATCAAATTCCTCTCTTCTTCAAAAGAAAATAAGTCTACATTTTAATCAAAGACATTTAAGAAGGATATATATTTCCTTCTTTTTCACCTTCAATAATTTTAGTGTGAAACCTTGCTTCTCCCCCACCATACATTTAACTTTAAAATATAATTTAGTAAAAGCTTATATAAATATTATGACATTCACTCATAGATTTTAGAAGAGAGAATGAGAGCAAGTGAGCCATCTAATCGGCAATAGCTGGAAGCGTTAGATTTGTGTAAGAGAGAAAGACACCCAAGGTGGGTTTTTTTATGGATTACACTAACATTTTAAGAAGTAGATACCTGGAAACTAGACTTTCTTCCATAAACCCACACACACACAGACAAGTCTTTCATCTTCTTCTGGAGAATACCAAGCCAGAGGCAGCTAGATTTTGTGTCAAAATTGCAATTTCAGTATTTCTCATGAGTCAGGTATGTCTTGCATCAGACCCAGTGCCACACACAATAAAGTCTTCCAGCATATTAAACCAAGTCTTTAATAATCTGTTTGTCAGAAAGCTAGTACATGAAAGAGGATGATAAAGAAGTATTGTTAGAGGTAAACAAACAAACAGAAATGAGCTGGAAAATTATGACACAGATCTTGCATAAGTCCCAACAAATAGCATTGGTTTATTTTTAAATCTCTTTTTCTCAGAGTTTGTATATCCAAATTGAAACATAACTCTTAGAGTTACTTAGCTTGGAAGTTGTTCCAAACAGGAATTGCGCATTTGTTCCATGTTTACTCGGCCCCTGGTTTAACAGAAAGCCAATCTGCCATGACAGGTCACAAAGTCTACTCTAAAAATAGGAAGTCAGAGGTATAATGAGTTGAAGAAACTGACCTTAGGTTTCTGCAAAGTGCTAAGTACCTTGTAATAGTGACCTACAGCTGTGTACAACATGAAATTGTTTGGGACTGCCTAGAAAGTATTCATACAGGGAACTAAACATATTTAGTTACGACAAAAATCTATCTCTCAAACTTAGATTCTCAGAAGCTAATGAACAGAGGATACGTAGGCAACGTTTGCCTCAGTTAATGTTTTTTCTAGAATGTTGAATAGAAGGTTGAATAGCCAGCCTCTACACAGGACCCATGTGTGGGCCGGGTAGCAGCACTGAGCATGGGTCTCCCTCATAAAGGCTTATTTCTAATGCCAGCTAAGCATGCAGTTTAAAGTGCTCCTAGCAGCGAGGATGGCAGTGATTTTGAGGTGCAACGACTGTGTTCATTGCATTGCTTGTGGTTCTTTGAATTCAGGGACGGAGATTTGACTTCATGGAGGAACTTTTCCAAGAGTGCAGCAGGTATGCTGAAGCTTTTCATATCGGCTTCAGGCAGTGCCTTGAACAGTGAGGTTTGTTCTCTTACAGAACTTTGTATTTTGGAGTGAAACAAGGCTGAAGGCACACAGCTGCTCTTAGACAGAGAAAGGAAACAGACATCTGAGAGTTCTGCAGAGTTTGTATTGTTACTTCTGTTTCTGTTTTTAAAATTACTTAACAAGATCTGTCATACCTCAAAAAATTAGGCCCAGGTGAGCTTGTTTCAAAACTGTGGAAAACAGTTTTTGAAACATCTTAACATTGTTTTTAGGTATTTCCCCAAAGGCTGCAGTCTTCCTTTTGAATTGAGGTTTTACTGAGATAAAAAGAAATTCTCTCTCATTGATCCCCATAGGAAAGGCATTTGTCTTTGAACTCTATTTTTAGAGATGTTTTAACACATATTTACACTTGGGGTGATATGGATAAATGTAGTTTTGTTTAAAATTAACATGTTTTTGTTTACTTTATAGGCAGGTAGAGTTCAGGATTTGTACATGAACTTAGCTAACATATACACCTCCTGAAAGCCAATGTTTCCTCTGAAGAATTTCTTTCTTACCTGCATGCTCCACCCTGCTGGGCTAAGTGTGGTGGATGGGGAAGAGAGTTCTCCATGCATTATTATTGCAATTCAGAAATATCTTTCAAAATAAGGGCTCCTGAAATTACTAAGAGCTGTACTAAATTCATTCTTTCATTCATTTTACAGCCGACAACCAATAACTTTGTAGAATGACCCTGTGACTTTTACAATGGGACAATGTAAAAGGTTTTGATCAACTTCTGTGAATGATCTTCATACTTTTAAGATTCAGTGGAAGTTTTTATCCAATATTTCTGAAAGCTCATTAGCAGCATACCATATCTACTGTTTGAATTAGAAGGGCTATACCATGTTGTGACCCCTGTTTCATAATGATCTAATAGAAAAGCGAATCAGGCTATAAATTTTTAAGCTTTACTTGTTGAACACCAGGATTGAAGTTTCATACCTAGGGCTTCTCTATAAAGGGAAGGCGATGTTTAGGAAGTCAGGTCTTAACATGTCAGGTATGCCAGTGTGATTTCCTCAGTGAAGCCCTTTTACTTGTGATAGGAGATCTTTCCTGAAAGGTAGCTCCCTTCACAGCCTACAGTTAGATTCCTTGTAACTTCAGGACATATTTACATGGAAAACTTTTTTTGTAATGTACAGCAGGTATGAATTTAATGCATCCTTTATAAGTCGGAGTAATTTTCTCTGTCAGCAATGTTAACAACTGTGAGATGAAAGTAGGCAAAGCAGATTGTGAAGATCTACATGGAAGTCATCTATTGTGTGATTCAGCAGCACATGCCTTTTTATTGTGTACAAATAAGCTCTCATAATACACAGATCTCATCACTGACAACAGGTACCTGCTTGTGGCCTCTGCCATTAAATTTATGTACATAAGCACACAAAATCCCACTATTGTGTCATAAGTGCTGAATGTTTACGTGAATTAATTAACAATATGTAAGTTAATCTGGGATGGTAGTTGCAGCAGATGCTCGTTTTCACTGTAAAATAATGTCTCTTAGCAAAGGATGGAGGCATGAAAAGACTTTTAGGTCACCACGCCCAGTTCTCTTCCACTGGTTACTCGGGTTATTAAAATACCTCCTCCTATTTCCTCACCATATTAATGTCCTAATTGTGTTCATGGACCTGCAGTTCTTTGACCAAAACTGTATTTAAACCTATGTAGTTCACTATTGTATGATTCTATAGTGGTTTCTACTGTCTGTCTTCTGCTCTTCCATCCTTCTCCTGGTACATGTATGGACAGCAGCACTCCATCTTATATCCTCTTACCCCTTGTTTTGCTTTGACAAGCAACCTCATTCCTTTGACTCTTCATCAGTTGTCCTTTCCATTCTCCTCATTACTGTAGTAGTCCTTGGCATTTTATTGGTGTAATTCATCTTCAAAATTGATAGTTGGAATTATACATTGTGTTCAGAAGTAACTTCTCTGGTATATCAGATGATCATATTTGTACAGAAAAAAAGTCAATAGTTCAAATTTCAATTGTTAATCCCATTTCTGCTGTGTCTGTCTTTGAAGTCATTGGATTCTTCTTAGATGATATTTCAGTATTGCTTTGTATTATCATTTAACCTTATCAGTACCCTTTTTTGTGCTAAGTCATTGATGCCAGCATGAAAACTTTCTGTCCCAGGCCTGATCCCTGAGTACCTGGCAGCTTCCTTCCAATTTCTACATCTAGTTCTAGTTTCTTCTTTCACTAAAATATTCTTTTCACATCATGATATCATCACATCTCCCCAATGCTATTTCAAAGTAAAGAAATAAAATACTGATTAAACATGATTTTTAAGTATACTTGTCAATATGGAAAGCTAGGAAGCTACTGATGAGACTTACTAAACTACTAGTATGTCACATTTAGATCAGATCTGTCTGATGTAGTTAAATGCCAAATAAATTCAATATCAATGCTATTATGCTATTTACACTTTGTCTCACTTCAGGGATGAATGGATAAAACACCAAACCATGAGTCTCTTCCCAACTGCCAGGATGGAAAGAGTAAAGCAAAAGTTCTGCAGATGTGCAAAAGAAAGTGATTAAGTGAACAGGGAAGGGTGAGAAGTAGAAGTAAAGAGTAAGCCAGCCTTTGGTCTTCCACCAAAAAGAGACAGCTGGTAAAACAGAGGGGAATCCATGTTTACTTATTGCAAACCAAGGGTTGGGTAACTTCTTCCAAAATTAGTGTGGCTACCTCTTCCTTCAGGCTTGCTAGGTGTGCAGTCTTCTCTCCTGACGTTATACATGCACACTATTTTAATTTACAATGTCTTACATTATTTCAAATATGTTTTTGAGAAGCTGATGTCAGATTTTTCACACCTGTATTTCTTTCACTTCTGAGCTCCGGACTATGCTCCTTTTAACCACTGGGTTTCCAGGACGTTTTTCCTCCTTCTCACGTTCTTCACTGCTCCTTCAGTTTACCTTGCAGGCAGCCTGTCTCCCATTCAGCTGCCTGATAGCAACCACCAGCTGTTTGACTGTAAATGCCTTGCCAAGCTGTGCTCACAGCCATACCAAAGGGCTCAGAAATTGAAGTACTGGTAGGTCTACATACAGATATTCTCACCATTCACTCCTATCTGTGGGACTAAAGCTGTTGCAGGAACAATTAGAAATTTTACTGACACAAGGGTCTCCAGCTCTGAAGTAAGCCCTTGAGTACTGTCAGTATACACTAATAAACTAGCCAACTTGACTGTACCTTCGTGATGCCATAGCAAGAAGTAACAATAAATTAATCCTGCTTGGAATTCATTAGATAAAAAAGGAAACCTGAAACCACCCTTTTACTTCAAGAATATTTTCAAAATATCTATGTATTTGAGAAATTATTCTATCCCATATTTTCCAGTTATTGATGTAAGAGGTTAATGTATCCCATTTACTATTGACTAATTAGAATATATTTTCTTCAGGTTGTCCTGTGAGCAGAGCTATTTCTAATATGCAACCAGAAAAGCTGTCCATTCTGTAAACAGTATTCAAACTATCAACCACATTACTGTGGTTTGCAGTAGATGGTATCTGTAAAGAATGGCTGTAAATATCACTGGGAAGGAGGGATTGGAAAGGGGATCTTTATGAAATGATCACTTTTTTAATTGTAGCAATCACACCCAGAGCTACAGGCAACTAAGAAAAATAAGAAGTCCACATCTACTAGTGAATAATTATGTCAAATTAAACTAGGACTTTGAAATACAAATTTGTATGCATTTTGGTAGAAATTCCTCACTGCTGTAATGTTATTTATTTGAATAAATGAAGGACTAGGGAATCAATTCAGAAAGAACTCTGTGGTTCAGTTGAGCATTGAGGGGCTGTACGTTACATTCAAGCTTCTTTTTTTGTTTTTGCTTTTTAAAGCACGGAAACAAAAGTAGACCAGTAGAATGGGAAGTGTATTTTACAGGTGATTTATACTGCACATAGAGCTGTACAATATTTATGTGCCCACTATGTGTTCATTCTGTATAATGAAGTGCTCTAAAGTCTCAGACTGCTAAAAGATAAGAATAAAATTCAGTTTAAAGTGAACAGTACATTGTAATCCAAATTATTCACTATGCATTTCTTGAAATGTTTTCCAATGGGGGTACAAGGAGTATGTAGGGTCCTGTCAACACCAAGTGTTGACTGTGATTCAAGAATCCAGTCTACCATTAGTTAAAAGCAAAATAAACCTAGAATGCTGAGATACAGAAGACACTGACAGCTGTGGAAAGTCACTCCTGTAATCTTGGTTAGTTGTGCGACACCAAAGTTAGAGGCATTCCTGTTGACTCCCTAGAAGATTAAGCATGTTCTTCCAAAGGTTTGCTTAAGATGTAGTTATTAAGTTACATTTGATTTTTTTTAAGGAGTAGAAAAATCAAATATGGATTTAAAGAAATCCATATTCATACAGATGCCAATCAGTTAACTTCTGTCTCCATAAAGCTGCATGCCAGATTTAAAAATTATTCTCCAGGGGACTCCTTTTAAGTTAAATTCCATAGTCTCATATATATGTTTTATGACAGTTTCATATAGGCCCAGTCAATTCGCCTTTATAAAAAAAATTGAATACAATCTCTGCTTCATGCACACTCTCTACTGTTTATTTTTATTTTAAAGTCAGATTTAATGTAATATATTAAAAAACACTTTAATCATTTAGCTATAAGAATTCACTCAATAGATTTTTTCCTCTCTTTTTAATAGGACTTTCTGAACAGAGTTCTTTTGATCTCCTTGACTGCTTTCTATATTGTAAATCTAATCCTATATTTAAACATTTTCCTACATTTCATCAAACACTCTGATTTAAATTTTCCTTAATCTAGCTAGTCATATTAATCTACTCCTTCACTTCACATTGTAGAGCATGTCATTC
This sequence comes from Gallinula chloropus, assembly GCF_964237585.1. Classification (NCBI taxonomy): domain Eukaryota; kingdom Metazoa; phylum Chordata; class Aves; order Gruiformes; family Rallidae; genus Gallinula; species Gallinula chloropus. The sequence continues at coordinate 68,072,481 of NC_140086.1, forward strand.
CCTTTTAAAAATAAATAAAAATAAAAATGGTTAATGAAAACGACTGCTACAACATATTTGAAAATACTCCACAATTTAGCATCACAAAAAGTGAACATTTAAGGATTCTGCTTCTAAATGCCATCCTAATTAAAGGAACGTTCCTTTTAAATGTGCTTTTTTCACATGCATAAGAGGCCTTATTCAAATGAAGGGGAAGACCTTTCACATACATGAGGCTATAATAGAGAGCTTAGCATAACTTCTACCTGATTTTCAATGCAAATGGCAGAGGAGAAGTTAGTGTGTTGATGCAGATTATGGTTTATCCTTCTCACACACCACAGAATTCTTCACGCTCTGGAAATATTTTGCTTATCAGTAAGAAGCAATGATCAACACCTCGCACCCCCAATCCCAGAGAGACTCGGAAAGTGAGATCATCAATATTCAGATATAGTCAGATTCTCACGGTTCCAGACTATTAATTTGCTCCTAAACTGAAGGTTTACTGTACAATTCGCAATATAAACATTTTACTGCCACATATCAAATATCAAATAGAGTGATTAAAAGACAAGGTAACAATGCCAGGTTGGTGAAAAGCAGCAGACAATTGGTATTTAAATGCATTAGATGCAGGGAGACTGTTCCTTTTACTCTTCATTGAAAAAAATGTACCACTTTAATTTTCACCTGGAGAAAAAGCACAATGTAGGAAGAGATTTCTATGCCTGATATGATAAATATTCTCAAATTAGACTTAACAAGTGCATATATTGTTCACAACCCTTTAGTCAGCTTCTGTGTTTGCTTTCTACAAAAAGCTTGGAGTCAGTGCTCATGTCACAAGCAGGTTCTCCTTTCTCTGAAAACAGGCACTGTTTGTTACATTACAGAGGAAAGAGACAAGATGTAAAACCACACCAAGCATCACAGCACAGCACCAAATTAATTGATGCTAACACTAGTTTAGACTAGCATCTCTGACTGTTCAGGAGCAGTGTTGCAGCTGAAGATGAGAAGTATATGCTTGGTGTGCATTTTCATGAGATTTGCTGACCATCCTTCTGGACTAGGATCAGCTCTAGCCTGTCTTCAAAAACAGTGAAAAAGGAAAAAAAAAAAAGAGAGAAAAAAAATTGAAAAGAAAATTAATACCAACAAAAACAAAACCCAGAACACTCTCTTCACTATTTAGGCCAAAAGTTTACCCCTTTCTGTTGGTGTTAATATTATGTAGAACAATGTTGTGAGATTTGAGGTGAGATTTGACCTTTGCTTAGGTCATCATATTGATGGCATTACAGTATTTAGCATTTATTCAGGTATTCAAGACAAGGAATTCTTTTAAGAAATTAATAATGGAGATGTTTCTGCAACAGACTCCTGACATCCTTCCAGTCTTTCTTTGTCTGTAGTGATGGGCTGATAAGGGATCATTATCAAGTATTACTATGCCTATTGCAGGTGTAAATCTTAAACACACAGCCTGCCACCAGGATCTTCCAGCTGGACAGCAAATCCTTCTGTGAGATATTTTACCTCTCTCAAGCTGTACCAGAAGGCAAAGCTGGGACTTTGCAATAACCAGAGAAGACAGGACACTATTTTCCTAGTTCCTCCATAATGTGAAAAGCAGAATGTTGGTCTTCAAAAGTTTGAAATAAAACACTTCAAGAGTTTCAGCATATTTATCAAAAATATGCTCTATGTGCTCTTCTTTAAAAGCAGAGATTTTGTTTAGTCAGCAATCTAAATGAGGAGAAAACTGTTTAGTCAACAATTTTCAAGGTGGTTACATTTCTGATATTCCAGAGGTTGATTCAGAAGGGATTCAGAAGAGCTCTGACTTGCAATGAGCCATTATCAGTAAAGATCATGGGACAGTGTTTTGTGTAGCAGAGGTGTAAAGAAGTCAATAAGTTCTAACCTTTAGATCTCAGGTGAAACAAACACGTGTTCTAGAAGATCATGAAATAATCAGGAAATAATAAGTTGGCACCTTGAATTTTCCCCTACATCTGCCTGAACGTAACACTGTGGTGGTTTCTTTCAAATAGACACCTTGCTGCCACGCTTTTTGTGTCTTGCTGTAGTGAAGCTAGGTTTCTGTGCTTACCTGCTCTGCCAAATATGCAGAAGCACTAATTGGAAGTTAGAGGTGGCTTCAGTTCACAGCAATCTCCTTGGCGAGAAATTTGTTTTACTGAAATCACTTTGTCATATCCTTGAAGGGCCTGGGTGCCTCTGGATTTCCAGACACCATCAAATTGTTGGTTGCTTTTGTCCTATTAAAAAAAAAGAAAAAAGAAGTAGGATTTTGTACTTCACTTGCTCCAGTTAAACTGTGCTGCCTCTGAAGTCACTGAGAAGAAAATTAGGCCAGTGATGAGCTCATCTGAAATTCCCCCTCTAGATAACTTGGGATGTCTGCAAGGTTTCTAGTATATCCTCACACATTTTTTATATAAGGGTCTGGATGCAGAATAGTCTCACTAAGATCTAAACCTTCTCCCAAAGAGACTGAAGATTATAATTCAACCACACAGCTGAAGAATGCAGTTTTTGTGGGAAATGTCTTGTTCACACAGGTTACTTATAAAATGTTCAGTGGTTTTTCATGCTGTTTTGTTTTGGGGTTTTTTTTGCCCTGCCATCTTTTACGACATAAAAACACATCTGAAGTTACAGACTCGTCTTCTGGTTTACATCAATGATAGGTTTAATACAACTTCAGAAATTTCATAGACCCTAGCTGAGATCAGAATAGGATGAAAATAAACTGACTGAAACACAGTCCTGAGATACTTTCTAGCTGATTTAAATATCCAGAGAAACAGGTCTGGATACCAAAGAAGCCATCTCTGCATCAGCTAATTGGATTAGGTTTTTAAATGGTACTATGTATATTAAAACTGACAAAGACTCTTAAAAAATCATTATTTATGCCCTTCTATAAATCCTTAGAAATGCAATGCAAAATACTGATGTTATGTCAAGTAATAGGGCAAGATGGCTAAGATCAAAGTCTCAGCAGATTTTTCCCAAGAGAAGGAAGAGCACAACATGCTCTTTGAATTTTGCAACTTTCTTTATATGCAGTGGACTTGTTTCTCTAAAGGAACACTATGACTGCTTCATGTATGACCAAGCAAGTACTTAAAATAAGTGCTAAAATATTTCTGTCTCAAATCATTAGGAGAAGGTGCAAAGAGTCCTAAAAATGTATCATTTTTTGGAAGTCAGCTAAGAGGATTTTCTGTGAGCATTAAAAACATCACACAAGCCCTAGACTCAAACAATTATCTTCATTCTTTGCCTTACTTGTAAACGTCCTCTACTCTTCTCAGGAGACCTGCGAACTTTTCAGTTGATGTTCAGCCACATGAGTTATAAAGGTAATTATATTCGAATATTCTATTTCAAAACACAAAAAAATACAGTATAATATATGTATAAGCAAAAAACTCTAAATTTGGGTTGTTTTCACACACCAAAAGGAATGATTTGCGTTCTGAACAACATGGGGCAATACAGCATAAAAGACTTGAGGATTTAGAAACCTGTATCTGAGATAAGAATCTCAACCCCAGAGTACAGTACTTAAGCTTTCCACTTGGTGAATGAAGTTAGATACCTGAGAAAAACAATCCTTAAACCCTAGCCAAAGCCAACCCATTACACAATTATCTCTCTTAACTTCCATGGTTCTGCAGAGGCTGAGCAGCTGGTTCGGGGTTGCAATCTTCTCATTTCACGTATGACCAGCAGCCTGAGTCCAGCCCTCAAGTCATATATACCATGACCGTCTTTTAAAATATTCAAGGATAGCTCTAGGCAGAAGTCTGCAAGACCGTTTTTATAGACAAAACACTACAATTCCTATGTATGACATCATCATGTATTCATAAGCACTCCCGGAAACTTCTTTCAGTGAGGTAAGATTTAGAATACACTAGCTCTTCTTAAACGATGTTTCACTGCTTGCTTTCCACTTCCCTGAGAAGTGGGCCGTGAAATGTTGCTGTGCTTTATATAAGCAATATTATTCCATAATTCTCAGGCACGGTGCTTATTGTACCTTACTTAAAAGAAACATGCTGTATCTCAGAGAGGTACGGGTACAATACAGCTATAGGACAGCATAACCTATTCACCCACTCTGGCATTTTCTTTCAGGAACTTCCTCAAACACACATACAGTTCTTAGTGGAGTGTTCCACATTTGGATTTTCAATTTAACTGAAGGATGTTTAAAAAAACTTGCATAGCCCAAAAACTCCCAGCTGACCACACAGAAAAGACAGCCCAGGAGTATCAATTATCCTTGTCAACTGTAATTTACACTTGCTAAACTACCTGGCAGATCTCCTCCTTCCAGATGCTGTAATAGGAATAACGTATGCAGTAAGCTAAAAAATTTGTCTTAATAATATTGCACTTATATAATGTTTTTCTTTCTGGTGGAATGCCAAAAAGATTTAGATGTTATGCAGAAGAATCTGTTTGAATACCATTTGTGCAGCCCCTTATAGTCAGACAGAGCCAAGAACAGAAATTTTTAAAAAGGTGCTTAATAGATTGAGCTCTGAAATTCTGAAATAATTTTGAAATTGGCATTGCTTTTATTATTCTATCGTTCCCCTTACTTGTATATTTTTCTATATTAATCTGTTAATGATTGTTTGCAAGCCATTCAGGGCAACAGCAGTGATGCTCTATACTTGCCTAGCACGATGGGAATACACGTTTTATGTTCTTCATGCTCCGAGCATACAAAGATTGAGATTAAATAACAAACCATTTTAGCATGCAGCCTGACAAACTATCCTCTCCAGCAGCAGGATATGCTTTTCTACCACTCCAGCTGACATGGCTTCAGTACTGTTTTATGAGGGAGAGATGTCTTTAAGTATCCTGAATTTCTCTTGAAATTTTCTTGCCCGTGTCCTGATCAGACTTGTTCTGGCCAAGCCTGTGAGAAGTAAAGGAACTTTAACCACAGGGGATGTAACTGGGAGCAGCTTTAAGTAATGCCTCCTAGAGATTTATTACTAACAATGCTGATGTATCAGCAAGACTGAGTGATTCCTTGGCCATGGAATTTAACTCTTGTTGCTAACGTGTTCTGGAGTGCCAGCTTTCAACTTGAAACATTGCATTCTTAGCCTTTATAGTGAGGTCTAGAAAACCAATTGAAAATCTGGGACATTTGCCATTTTGCTAGCAGTAAACACAGAGTCATCTCTGCCTGTTGCCCCTTCCTATTCCCTTTTTCCCACAAAGGGGAGTGAAATTTTGTTATACAGATGGTGTTTCCAGCTTTGTTGGTCCAAGAGTACGACAATGGTATGAAAAGATGTTAAGTGACTGTGGAAGTAGTTAAAATAAATGGCATACTTTAATAGAAGTGGTACAGAAAAAAGATAAAACTGAATAATAGTGAAGAGGAAGTTAGAGACAGGTTCTGGAGTGGTTCTCCTTAGCCGTATTTTAGGTCCTAACACTTTCCTACAGCCTGAGAATGTTAGAGATCCAAAAGCATCCCCACCTTTTCAATTAATAACTATGGAAACTATCAAGTATTCTGCACAAGGTGCATATATTGAAGCCCGAGCCATCACACTGTACATACTTAAAAATGAGAATAAGGAATGGAGCTGTAAGCCATTTCAATGATGAATTAAGGTCATGGAATTTAGACACACCATAGGGTACATAGTGTACTGACCAACAAGATGATGATCATGAAGACTGTGATGTTCATATGTTATAAAATTTTATATCTTGATGTGACAGAAAAGCAGCTCTGAATGGAAAGATTTAGAAAGACTACATTTCTTCCCACTCTTACACAGTTCAATCTTAATTATTGCAGCTGCAATGTTTTGGCACCAATACATACCCCTAGACCCATTGAAGTCAATAAAACTCTGCAAGGCCAGATAGTACCTCACAACAAATCTTTTTCCAAGACTGGGCCCTGGAATTGTTTTGAAGCATAACAGCTGTGTGAACATTATAATTAGAACATCTCCTCAGTCTGTGGTCAAATTCAAACAAATACATATCCTCATCTTGACTGGGCCTGTTCTTACAAGTGAATACGCCAACTTCAAATCATTTGTCAATTAAGGCATACATACACTAGCAACTTTAGCTTACTTTAGACATCTAGCTAAGGTTACAATTCATATTCCTGAAATTTAAGGACCTAAATGACCTGTGGTCAATGTAGAGAGGCAAGTGTCTTCCAGGGATGATTCAATGCAGCTGCACTGAATTTCTTCAATGTAATGGTATGCTAAAACTGGTCTGATTTGCTACATTTTTTTCAAGCCCCATCTAACCTCAAGCAAGAAAAAGATTCAAGAAAACTGATTTTAGAAGGGGTGCAGGGGAGACTGCTTGCTGAGAATTATGATAATTCGTGACAAAGATTTAAAATAAAGCTACTTCAAAGAATTGGAAAATAGCAATGACATTCTGATTTTGAAACAAAATGGTATTAATTAGACAGAATAAAATAAGACAAATTATCAAAATTCTACTGTAATAGGTGGTTATTTTTATAGTTGTTCCCTTTGAAATATTAAAAAAGATACACCATTTAAGTTTGAGAGTTTGGGTTTAAGGTCTTCAGAAAAAAAAATTACATTCAAGTCTTTTCCAGTTATCAGAAGGGGCAATGGGGAACAGAGAATCATGAATGAGTCATGGAGCTAAAGAAAGAAATTAGGTTAATGTAATTTTCAAAGAAATGTATGGGATGTTGGATGCAGCTGGCTAAAAATGGACCTTCTTAACTGTGTATAGCATGGAAACAGAGGCCCTATTGCTGAACAAAAAATACTGAAGATACACATTCACATCCACACTTCCAGCATGAATAATTTCAGGTCAGGGTATGTCATGACCATGAAGCACTAAGAGGATGACGAGAGATCAGAAGAGTACTGAATGCCCTGCTTTCTAGAGATGAATGAAGATTGTGAAGCTTTCAGACCCCAACTGCTAGGTATTGCTCTGCTAGAGACCAGGGCTAGGGCTCTAGTCCCTACTTGCAAACTGCACCAGAGGCCCAGTCTAGTCCACAGGAAACTCCCATTCACTATGCTCCATCTTTCTTGAAACAGTGATGGCCATTCCAGCAGTCAACACTACCAAGAAGACTGAAAAGTTCCTTTATCCTGATAGGCTTTCAGTGGATTGGTCTTCCTTCTACTAACTGTTCTACAACCACCTAATTAAGAAGAAGGGTCTAAACTGAGCTCAGAATCCTGAAGTACCCACACTGGATTTCTCCCAGTTCTGCTTCTCTCTTTTTCCTTTTTCCACTCTCCCACCTAGAGCAGCATCTGTGTTTCAGCACACTAACTCAAGTCATCTCCTAGTACAGTCTGTAGGCTTTCCTCACTACTCTTTGAAAGCAGCTACAATTCTCCATTGATTGGATAGGGAATGTATATATCAAAAGTAAGTGCTGTGTACCACCTCACTGAGATGACTACAGCTGCCTTCTGAGACACCTAAGTTGATGTTCCAGGCCAAAGACAATCACTTCCATTCTCTATATGATGTGCCATTTTTATTTTAAAAAATTTCAGTCATGGAATGCACTACCATACCCTGAAAACTTACAAATAATGCTAGAGATTTGATGTCATGGAATAGCTTAATCTTCTGATAGCGATGTGACAGGAACACACCAGCTTCAAGTCTTCTTTCCCTGCTTTGGAAAATAAACTCACACTTCCATCTTCCATATCATGGACAAGTATAATAACCACTGCTCTACAAAGTCAGTCTTTTTTTTTTCCCCTAGCTTCTCTTGTTGATTCTATTCCACTTCACATAAATAATTAAATATTACTGTTAAATAATAAATATTAAATAAATGGGCCAGAGAGAGAGAGAGGGAGAAAAAATAGCACTAAGATCTTTCTCATAACATCTTCACATCTTTTATTGGGGTGGTTTTTTAAGGAAATGCCTCATTTTTTTCTGCATTTCAGGAAAAAAGTCATAATTATATATAAAAAAATATATTTTCCTGACATCTATATCTTAAGTTCACAAAACTGAACATAAGTACATATAGATGTGAAGATTGTTCATTTTTCAAATCTCAGGCAGAAAATGCCAGAAACTATTCAAATTAATTACAGTACAGATAATAATTCCAGAGGTTGGTCGATTCCTATACTTAGTCTTGTCTTTTTAATAAGTGCCACATTTTATGAGAGGGTTTTCTCTTTTGTGTGCAAATAAACATGTATTCAGGCAGCTGTCTAAACAGGAGGTGTACTGATCACCCAAACACAAAGTGATGCTTAACTCCTGGAGCAGCTGTTAAAGTAGGAAATGTTTGCAAGGCATTGTTCATCTTCAATCCCTGAGCATTCTTCTGCTTTCAGAATATTTTTCTTTCCTTAAAAAACCCAAACAACAAAGTAATAAATTATATGTTCAATAACACTGCTTGAATTGGTAAATACCAAACATAAGGCCAGATTTTAACCAGTCTATAGAAGAAGGACTTGAAAACTGCAGAAATTAAACACCAGTTACAAAGTTATTGATGATTAGTAAAACAAAATCCCCAGATCAAACTTTTTTTCAGATATTCTTTTCTTCCAGAAGTGTAAGTCACAACCTTGCATGCTGTATTTCTGCATTTCTTATAATGAACCATTTTCTTTTGTGCAAACTTCAGAATATTCAGAAGACAAAACTTGGACTGATGATTTCAAAATTAGTGGTTATTCATGTATTTAACAATATACAAGGGCAACACTTCAAGTCTAGCATCTGCATGAAACTTTATGTGCATTATAGTCAAAATGTGTGTCATTAACTGGTTTCACTAGCTTGGGTTTAGTCCTTGGACATATTTTCTGTAACTTTAATTTACAAAACATGACTTAGGTTTGGCATTTCTTCTAGGCTTGCTTTCTGTTCTTAGCAAGAGCACTTTCCTTTAGCATTTAAGACTAAACAAATGGGTTTTGGTAGCCTGTAGCCAGTAAGTTTTACCTCATAGGATGAACTTGCAGTAGTGTTACATTGCTAAATTGCATATTCTATTTTAAAATAGCTTGGTGTGGCTTTATTGCTACATTCAGTCCTGCAGACCCATCTTTCATAGAACTTGTAAAGCAAAAATTCACCTAGAGGTGGGCTGATGTGTGGTAGAGTAAGACAGTGATGCTATAAAGGTTATTCATACTTGAAGGTTATTCAAGCTCAAGTCAGGTGCTACTAAAACACAGCAAGCTGTTCTGAGGATGTGTCTGCCATCTTGGGCTGACAATTTGCAAAGACTGGTTTTGAACTAAAATGGAGTTGTGCCTGCCCTGTGACCGGGAAACAGGGCTGTTCTAGTTTTGGCTCAAATCCATTACCAGAGATTATATGACAAGTTTAGATTCGAATCCATCTTTCTTTCCCAGAATTCAAAGGCATGAAGATAGGAAGTTTTGTTCTCTGTACATCCCTCTGTAACAATGTCTCAGAATTAAAACAACAAACTTGTTCCTCGACACAAAGGTTATGACAGAATGTATTAATGGCTAAAATAAATACATTTTCCCAACAAGACGAATTATGCACCAATATTCAGTATACCTGGAAAGGTCAGCACAGAACTCGTCTGGGAGCAGAACCAATAAATTATTTGTGTGATAAAAGCAATGTGTTGCCTAGAACAAAATGCACTGTGTTTTTTAACTCTGACAATTTATTTTCCTTATAAATAAAACATTATCCATGGTAAAACAATGTAGTGTGCAGTGAACAGAAATAATCTACAATTTTTAGCATGCACTTTAACAATGGTGTGAGTAACAGTGAAACAAGTTCAGCAGTAGATGGAGACTAAGAGCTGGCTCTACAGGTAGGGAGGAAGAACTGTGGTTATAATGTTTCTAAAAATATTAAGATACAATCAGCTCTTGTTGCAAGATGTGCAGCCAGCTGGAGTGAAAATTCATAATCACAAGGAGGTTTGTATACTCTTTCTGCCCAAAGTTTCCATCTGAGTCACTTATTTTCTTTCAGTAACATGCGGTACCTTGCATGCACGCTGAATATACTGCTAAAGCTGTCTTCAAAGTCCTTCACTAAGTTTTCTGAAAATTCCTTTGATTTAGAGTGCACATTTCTTTTACTGTATATCATACTCAGAAAAAGGTGGCTTTGAAAGTGCCTTCTTTTTTCTTCTTTTTTTTTTTTTTTTCATTGTAAATCGTTGTGATTCTTGTCAACATGAAAGAAGTATTTAGGTCATAACATGCAAGTCTATATTAGCACATCCTGATCTCTTCCCCCAAGCAAAACCACTGTAGAGCCTTCATTGACTGAAACCTGATGGACCCTCCTGTAAGTACCCAGCTGGAATTAGGAAAATAGCAGCTGCAACTTTTGCAAGCTCTATCCCATGGTATTCCAGTTCAGACACTTCAATATTTATACATGACAAGAATGGATTGAGGCTCCTTTCCTTAAACACATAGTTAGGAGTATTTTGGCTTCAACAGATTACCCTAAACTTCAAGGAAGTGATACTACTTTTCTGGAAGTATGTGAGTTACCTCACCTTACCCATGATGCTTATAAAACATTGGTAAGACAAAGTGTGGTAAATTATGACTAATGTTCACTATGGTAAGAGACAGTTCTCCTGTTACCGTTTCGGTTTTTTTCTTTCTGAATTTAGAACTTTGGTTTCTCTTTTCCTTCCCCTTTGTTTTTCATCCTTTTTTTTTTATTTTTTTCTTTTAATAGAGTGTAAACGCGGGGTTGGTAATTATTAGTATAGCTATATACAGTATCTGGTTTTGTGCAACACTATAGCATACATAAGCAATGATGTCCTTTTCATGTTTTCATGGGTTTTTTCCTTCTTTGTTACAAACCACCTGATGGTATAATTGCTTGTTTCAAAAAAAAAAAAAAAAAAAAAAAAAAAAAAAAGAATTTATGTCTCTGAATGCGTTTTTGAGCTACACATTGGCCAGAGACAAGAAGTTTAATGGTTTTAACTCTTAGTGCTTCCCTAGCTGTGGCAGGATATGAAGTGGGATTCACAAGGCTGTGGAGTATAAAGTCCCTGAATTTAATCTGCGGTCTGTGTTCAGCTCTGATTTGGTTCAGATTCAGCCAACGTTACCTGTTAGCATGAAAGTTTGTTTATTTGTTTTTAGCAGAACATAGAAATCTCCTAAACTTCTACTGCCTTTTACAACCAATTACTTACAGGAACATGAGCCAGCAGTGTGTACTAGGAGCTCAGAAGGTAAACTGTGTCCTGAGCTGCCTCAAGAACAGCGTGGCCAGCAGGTCAAGGGAGGTGATTCTGCCCCTCCGCTCTCATGACACCCCACCTGGAGTACTGCATCCAGCTCTGGGGTCCCTGAAAGGTGTAAAGCTGTTTGAGCAAGTCCAGAGGAGGGTCACAAAGAGGATCAGAGGCTTGCAGCACCTCTCCTATGAAGACAGACTGAGACAGTTGGGCTTGTTCAGCCTGGAGAAGACAAGGCTCTGGGGAGACCTTATTGCAGCCTTTCAGTTCCTAAAGGGTGCCTACAGGAAAGATGGAGAGGGAGTCTTTATCAGGGAGTGTAGTGATAGGACAAAGGGTAATGTCCTTAAAGCAAAAGAGCGTAGATTCAGATTAGACATTAGGGAAAAATTATTCCCTGTGAGGGTGGTGAGGCCCTGGCACAGGCTGCCCAGAGAAGCTGTGGCTGTCCCCTCCCTGCCAGTGTTCAAAGGCCAGATTGGATGGGGCTTTGGGCAACCTGCTCTAGGGAAGGGTGTCCCTACCCATGGCAGGAGGGTTGGAAATAGATGGTCTTTGAGGTCCCTTCCAACCCAAACCAGTCTGTGATTCTATGATTTTCTCCAAACAAAATCCAAAATTTCTTTACAATAATGTTTTCGTTCAGGAAACTTGTTGTTAATAGCTTAATATCAAGTACAATGTAATTGTGTATAGAAGATAATTGCACATTTGCGATAATGTTGAAATTCTAAGTCTAAATAAATGAAGAAAAAAATCCTTTACATTTTCAGTAGGCTTGAACAAAATTAATTTGAACTTTTAGTTCATGAAATATCTAAGTTTTAGCTTTGCATTCTGTGCTTAGTCTTTTTTTGAAAAAAACTATAGAAATCATGTTATTTGTTTCTTAACCAGGTCAACTTCGCTTTTCAGTTTAAATATATGTTTGTGTTTGGCATAATCAATATCAAGGGGTAAATTTTTGGAGGGAGGTTAAAGAGTATTTCTCCTTTTTCCTCTCCAGTGTTTGCCAGTCTGTCACCCTGCTGAGGTCAAAAGTGTCCTCTCAGACTTCTAGGCTGCCACTGGTCACTATATTCCAGTACCCATTCTGGCTCATGCCCCATTAACTTTGGCATGAGGACAACTAAAATGTAAGTAATTTCCAGTAGCTTGGAAACTACAAGCTTGATTCTTGTTGTGATAGACCAAGGGTAACTGAAAGGCTCCAGAACTGTAAGTTTGTATCTTTCTAACAAAGACATTTTTTACAGAAGTGTCCTGAACAAATATAAACAAGGTAGGACTGTATTTGTCAAAACCAGAAAAAGTGTGTTGCACTGAGTTGCAAATTATAGGTTTTGTACAAGAGTTTTGCCTTTGTGGTTGACCAGGAGACACCGCTGGTACATCAGCCACAAGGCAGCTGAGGTACAAACTTTGCTGTGTCCAACCTGCTTTCTTGTCTCCCCTGTACGCTTTGGAAGAGGAAACCTGAGTAAGCATGACATCACTGATAGGTCTTGCTGGAAGTGCTTGAAGAGAATGCGCCTATTATCCATGCATCTAGGCTCAGTTACAAGAGATATTTTTCCATGACACCTAGAAGTTACTACTAATTTTAAAACTAAATTGAACCATTGGAATCACATACTCACATATTTTTTCTTTACTATTTCCCTACTTCATTCATCCTCTGAAGAGTGCTAAAATTTCCAGGAAATTGGTGAAATTTCTCATGTCTATTAGAGGTAAAGTTCTGAAAACACCAGCTGCAATGCAGAAGATCAGTGCACAAAAACTTTTTCACCTTATATTTTACACTAAATCTGACTAAAGAACCTATCAAGAGACTTAGCAAATCATCATGTCTTGCTGTAAAGTAATTTACAGTTGCATTTGCAGGCAGGCATCAGCAGGCTCAAAACCCATTACAGCCAAAGATAACAACATTAACTTAATCCTGACAGGCAAAATACTCTAGTCAATACAGTTGCAGGTATGGTGTGTTGAAATATCCAACTGCAAACAATCCTGAGAAAGGTCAGTGCAGCAGAAGTGTTTAACAATACAAGTGCTCCAGTCTGGTGTTTTAGACAAAGGTTATCGTTAATGTTTGAGTCAGAGAAATTCACACAATTGTTTCCTTTGAAGTTTTTGTAACCACTGAGCTTTCATCACAACCATAAGCAGCAGTATTCATGTATCACAAAGCCTTTGTTTAAAAAACCGATTAGAAAATGCATCCAACTCAAAAAGGTGCTCAGAGAAATAGTCAACCATTTATTTACATTTTTACACTTGGTAATCTTTCTGTCGGTGATATCTGGATTACAAGGAAAGGTAGGCAAATATCTGAACATTTGCATTACTTCCAAGCCCACATTCCCTATAGCACTACCAATTCCTAGATAGTCTATTGTTTTCACAAGATCTTTTGATTTATATTAAGTCAAGTTAGAAGATGTGTGACTTGTCAGAGTATACAAACAAAATATTAAAACCAGCTTGGCTGAATTCCCCTTTAAGATGGACAAACAGCTGGTTCAGACTCAAGAACTAAAACTAAAATTTAGCTCTAAAAGTAGTAGTCAACTTCTGGTTAACAAAATTTCAAGACAGAGTAGGAAAAGAACTCCTGAAATATAATAATGCTTTGCCTCAAACAAATCTTTGTTTCAGCTAAATTAAATGCCTTATTGATTTTGATGTTTGCAGTAAGCCTCTGATGTTAACACAGAAACAAAGGAACCCTTATAGTATCTGTTAACTGTATAGGGCCATTCCTCTACACTTACTTTAATGCTAAACTACTGAAGTCCCAACTTGTGGTTATATATATAATTTTTCAGACAAGCTAATGAAAATCACATATTTGTCACGGCTGGTATTTTCATGGTGACAGCCAGTTCCTACTATTATTTTGGGTTCAGATTTTTCTAAGAAAATTACTACTATAATTATGAGACTTTGAGACTTCATGTTGACAGTGAATCCAGTCATGTAACAGATAAATGCAATGAAAAAACAAATTTAGAAGTCCAGGACAGGATTTTTTCAGCCTCTTCCAATAAACTAATGTTCAGTATATTCTAGCAATGGGTTAATACTTCATGTAAAGAGTAACGTGCACTGTTAGTTAGTTACAGAAGATTATCAAAATTGCTCTTTGCTGTGGGGGGCCAGTTATTACTACAATAATAACTGGCATGTTACTGTGTCATGACTCAATTTCTAGGAGAGCTGATGCTTCTCAGGGAGGGACAGTCTAGAAGGTTAAAGCAACCATGGTTCATTAAACAAACGCATACCACTAGATCAAGTGCCAATAATGACATAACTGACATGCAGCAGAAGAGGTCTGCACTAGTGTTCTCACCTTGTTTCCACCGGCATGTGTCATTGCGGAAGCCTGTACCAAGGCCCTGCACCAGCTAGAGGAAGAAAACAAATGATGCCTTCACAGGGAGAGATGGGCACAACGTACAAATGTAATTTGTCAAAACAAAGGAGAGACTGGAGCTGAACATCTGCATACATGTGTGTCTGGTACACCTCAATTTCCAAGGTGTTGCAGAGTATATTCTAGCGAAGGAAATAAAGATGCTTTTCAGAGCACTGTATTAGGGCCAACTGTACACAATACAGAGGCAATTGTGGTTAATCCGCAGTTCATGTAAAACATCTGACTACTTGCATCTCCATTTTTAATTTATCTCTGAGTAGGTCTGTAAGAGTTGCCATGCAAGTATTACGGGCTGTTAACATAAACTGAAATCTCCATCTGTTTGCATGAATACTCTGCTCTTTATAAAACTTTATAATAAAGTTCAACAGTTCATACCATTAATTCATTCTTACTCCAGCGATAAACTGTAGCAGAGGGACCAGATGGACAGCTAACTGACAATATTTTTTTAAGTGACCCAGCTATATTTATTGCCAGGTAAACTTTAGTACCAGAAACATGGCGAGATCAAGCCACAGTAATTTTCTCCATTATGTTTCATCAGTTATGTTCCAAAAATCTTGAAGCAAGTTTACTAAGTGTTTATTTAAGTGCTGTTACAGGGCTACTTTCCCCCAAACACTCACAGTGCTTTTACTTAGATATTAGCAGTTCACTCAAGCCACACTGGCCACCTTTATTTGAATTTACTTAGGGATTTTTCGCCTGTTCACTTTGCGGGGAGGGTGCATGCTGACTCAGTTGAGCACTGAGGGTCAGCAGCACCTCATGAGTGTCCTCAGTGCCCCAGAAGAACCATTTCACCCATCCCTAGAAGAGAATCAGGGAGCACTCAAACTACTTTGCCATACAAAAGCATGAGAAATAACCTGGCAACTGTAACACCACAGAGAATCTGTGAGGGTGGAATAGTTATACCAACATCGTCCTTTACACTCTACCTGAGGTGCAGCATGGGTACCCGCAGTGTTCATCTTTGGGCCTGGGATAAGGACAGCAAAGCTGGGGTGCTCAGGACGAGAACTGTGCATTTGCTCTCCTGTTAGTGCACTGGGAAGGGATGATTTCCTGTGTATCTTGTTACTGGACTATTGCAATGGATGCTGACTACCACTGAGATACAGATTAGGCAGAAAAGATGGTTCATTATTCTTATTTAGAAAGGACCCACTATCATTAAATATCAGATGAGTTTTACAGAGAACTTAACTTCAGATTAAATTCAGATTGAGTTGTCTGTGAAAATAGTTCTGCGCATACACATAGAAACATATGTACGTACGTACATGTTGTTGGGCCTTAGCTGGGTGCGCAGACCCCAGGAGCAGTCTGCGCACCGCAGCAACTGCTAGGCAAGTGTGGACATTCACACCCAGCCTTCCAACTCACTAGCACAACTAGTATGTAAAATCATGGGGTTGCCTTGTTCCTGTCTTGACAACTTGGAGGTTTCTTTAGCCCTTCCAAGAACTTTGTGTCTGTTGCTACTATACTGTTTAAATCTTGTCTCTTAACATGCATGTCTGATGTTTTCTGTTCAGCTCCTAAAGGTTCAAGCCTGCCAAAAGGCCTTTTAAAGGGCCATTGTAAGTGCTGGTCACATTTGCCACCCTTAGATGTGAAGACCACCTACAGTCTTCTTTCCTGGTTCTGTAACAAGCCAGTCATCACACTTTTAGTCTGATAACTTTTGCCATCAGCAAGATTATTTTTTAAGGAGAATGGTAGTATGGAAAAGGAAAGCATCTGAGACTGGGTGTTTGCTGCCGTTGGCTGTGCTTCAGTTAAAGGAACAGTGGAGAACAAGTACAAGTCACATTTATCCTGTGCACAATACACATGTACAGCACATGTGAGTGTGCTTTCCTGTTCACTGTTTTGAAAAACTTTTAAAAGAATTGACTCATCCAGCTATTTCTCCATGCTAATGATAAAAAAATCAAAACACCTTAAAACTTGCTGCTTGGATATAAAAGCTAATAAGCAGTAATTAAGGTTGAAAAATAGTGTTTTTTAACTAAGTTAACAATACAATATCCTCTATAGCAGGATATTTAGGGGCTATGGAAGGTTATTCACTGAAAGTTGGGTCATAGCCACTATGGTAAAGCACTTTAGGGACTTCAAACTAGGGTTAACTGACTTGCCTCCACCTCAGTCACCCCTTATCTGTGCACCTGTGTAGTTAAGCACCTATTAGCGTACAAAATTAATAGGTCTGAGGTACTTAAGATGATCTAAAGACTTATATTGATGTAATCTGTTTAAGATGATGTAAAGGTTTAGCATAGATTATGATACTTATGTATCTGAAAGCTTTAGTTTGGTTTATCTGCAAAAACCCTTCCAAGACATGGTTTGGAGGGAATAGAGGTAAAGAAGGAAAAGGAGAACATCTGGAACGTTGAAGAATAGTTAAGAAGTGAAGGTGCATACTTTGCCTCAGGCCGTGCACTTGGAAGAATATACAAGTACAGGTCTAGAAACTCATTATTAACCTGGAATACTAAGAAGTTGTTAGTCAAGCTAGTCTGTTAAATATCTCCCAAGTGTGTTCATGGGAAATTACTGCTGACATTATTGGGCAGTTGCTACATTGGGTATTTGGCATCGTTAGAGTTCTTTGTCTCCTTTAAAAAGGTAGAAATTAAATTTTAATTTCTGGGCTCAATATATTCATTTTTACCAAGTTTACTTAAACAAAAACATATACAAAAGAGAACATTGAGGAGAGTTGAAAGCATTCATCACCTTCCAATTTCCACTCAGCACTGCCATAGAATAGATGACACTTGTGATGGCTGCTGGAAATTGCTATAAGTTACCTAATTATAAGTTATATTATTATGCATATATATACAAGGAGGGAAACCTAATTAAGGCATTCAACCCTAATTTGATGCTCCCCCATCTTTCAGAGCTTAACTGAAGAACTGAACCTGTTTTCCCTTATATATCCATATTGCCTCACCAAAAAAAAAAAAAAAAGATATTTTTACAATTGATTTGGAAAGGTACACAACAATGGCTTCAATGTTTTGCATTTAATAAAAGAAGAAAGCAATTAAGCATTTAAGCTTTGTTAGAGTTTTAATTTTTGCCTGCCTTCCAAAGCGATGTGAACTTTTCAGCCTGTGCGCTAAAGATTGAAGTTCCACAAAGATAAAAATGGACAATGTTTCTTTAGCAGACAATTTGTCACACAGCCTTTAAGTTTTACTAGCCCGGAGAGATATCCGACAACTAAATAGTGAAAGGAAAGTGAATGATTAGCTGGCAGACCTTCAGGCTACTGAAAGATAGTTTTAGTAGCCTGTCATGAAAATCTGTGGCCTCAGGCTGCGGGGCTACTTTTTATTTCCAAGCCTGTTATTGATTTTGGTATGAAGAAAATAATTTGGTATTGTTGCTTAAGGTGTCACTGAGAAAGGGAAAGAAAAACCCCAACAAAAAAAAACCAACCACATGTTTCATTTGTTAACAGTTTTTACTTCAAATTTACCTTTTTATTACAACAGGGATTGAGCTGGTAGATGAAGGGCATTTACTACTTAAAGGTACTACCATCTTTATGAAACATGGCACACTAATCGAAAACACAAGTAAACTGAAAATTAAATTTAAAAGCCTATAATTTAGTATCTTCCTTGCCAGGAATGATGACTTTCATTTACAGAGGGAATCCAGAGCTGCTCAGGGTCAGTCTGATGTGTGCCATTTTCAGTCCTATCGTGGAGGCTGATGGAGTTGATTAATTTCTTGGAACTCAGCTTTGTCTTCTCCAGCTCACTGAACAACTTCATTTCAGCTGATGAGTTCAAACAGGGGTCAGAGCAATCCTCATTTCTGACAATCCCACAAAATGGGAATTAATTTTATGAGTTAGTACTATTGCGTTCAAAACTAAGCAGAAAGCAGTCCACTAACTTAACCTAAGGAGGGAAAGAAATATACCATTTATGAAGCCTACTAAGATAGACTGAAGTGTTTTAAAATACAGGAAATTATTTACATTAGACAGAGCAAATGATTAAACATCCCATAGAATCTAATACCTGAAAACCAGTTTAAGGTCCGTGTCGGAGCAAACACTTAAATTGTAGCTGTTGCTCTTCATCATTATTTAAAAAACACATTCAGATGGATTAAAATGTGTTAGAGAGAAATGAAAGATGCAGGGCAGTGAGGAGAGCATACCTGCTTTAGAGGTAACAAGACTACATGCTCTAATGTTGTTCCAGTAGCTGCTGAGACATAATAAAGCAATGCTGCTCATGTAAGTAGTAATGGCATTTAGCATTATGAATATTGATACTCTTTTCAGAAGCAAGTATGTCACAATGCAGTCTTCAGCCTTTCTGCTCAAAGATGATTAAATACAAATAGCATCAGTAAACAAATGCAGTCTTGAAAAACAATATACCAACAACATCGCTTGACCTAATTGTATTCATATCTTTCAGATGCTATGGGGACTTATTTTAAAGATTTTTTTTTATAACTCTTATTTGCATGGAACGAGCAAGAACTACTCATATCTTGACATAAACATATGAGCTAACCTTACATATTAGAAGCTTTTGCTAAAGACATTACCTTGGGCTTTTTTGTTCCCAGTGCTCTGGTTTGAAAAATCTGCAATGTCTGAAACACCTCCTAGACACGTGGAAGAAGTTCTCTTTCAGTGTGCTTGGGCCCAATTGAACAACAGAGATCAGGAATGAGGATATCACCATATGCAGCAGTATGTGAGTTTTCTCAAATAGATGATTACCTCTTCATGATTTGATGCAGAAAAGTTGAAACACACCCTTAGAAACTCAAGTTCCATTCAAGTCTTGTAGCTTCCTATTCATATATAATCAGAGTAGCGCTAGAATACTAGCTAGAACACTATCTAGAATCTGTAGACTTTCCTGTTTCACCTGGACTTTTATCTCCACCAACACGCAAAAACTATCATCTTGTTCCTTTCTTCAGGGTACAACACAACTCTAGCTGCATGGCGTGGTGGAAACATGACAGCAAAGTCAATTACAAAGCTCACATTGATGTTATTTTGATGTTTCACTTTTCCTCCAATTTGTAAAAGGACCCTTTTATTCATTCCTCAACTTGGCAGTCCAAAAAAAAGCCCAACATCCAAAAAACATCAAGCCAACATTAATTCTTTAGGAGGCTAGAGTCAGAAATCCTACCTTGAATGAAATAACCACGGTCATGGATTTATCCTGACAGGAAATTATCTATTCCTATGCATTGCTAACCAACATATGTATAAGGACAGTTTCTCTAACTCAAAAGATGTGATACGAATTTTGTCGCAGACATATTAGAGTTTCTAGCATATTCTGAATATTTTTGTTACAATGATTTTAAAAATTCAAATCACTTACAAGTCTAAAACTGAGACCAGGACCAAGAAATATTATTGTATTTCATAATATTTCCTGCAATTTTTATAGGCAGATTTTCATAATAATTTCAATAGGTGATGTTCAGACGTCAGACTAATTTTACCACTTTGAAAATCCCTAATGCAAAGCATCCAAGTCACTCATCACCAAACCATACATGGTTCATGCACTAAGAACATTTGTCCCATGAGATTCCTAGCAAAATAGACCAAATGTTTTATTCTATGGAAGACAAGGTTTATGTAGTTCATAAAGGTTAAAAAGGCATTGTTTTTTAAAATACATAATTTTGTCTGGTTTTCTGGTTCTTTACAACATACGTAAAAAAAAAATTCTGCTTTTCAAGGAAAGAAAAAATCATAGGAAAGAATAATTTAAGAAATTCACCGAGTCAGGTAACTGTGGGATTTTTGTTCACAAAAAATTGATCATATAATAGAATTATACTTTAAAAAAATCTGTTTTGAACTCCTAATGCCTTATTAAATATAACAATTTGCCTTTTTGCTTGCACCTTTCCCCCTATTAGTTTATAACTGGATCTAGAAAAATGTAATATTCTACGAATCAATTTATCTAATGATCAACTCCAAATGCAATCAAAAATCCCAACAGTTGTTTAGTTGCATTCTTGTCATAGTAATGCTTTTAAGTGGTGATAAAATACATAGGAAAACAGAAAAGAAAAAAAATTATAATTTAAATGACACACCTGAGAAGAATCTAGCAATTTACTATTCATATCACAGGAAATGTTGCTCTGATCTCTCTTATTTAGAAGCTTCTCTGCATGTTTTATTTGCATGGGAAAACTGTTCAGGCATAGATTTCTTCTAGATTATTCCTAGCTTTCTAAGTATTGCATCCGACTGGACCATTTTGGGGGGGGGAAATCAAAGTTAAAAGTTTTTCTGTCAGAGACCAAGTCTCAGACAGTTTCTCTGCAAAACACGAATGCTTAAAAAGAATAAGTGATACTGAGGTACAAGGGATCAATGTTTCATGTTGTTCTGCATAATCTGGCACAATTCTGTGTGGGCACTGAAAAATACACTTTCTTTCCCAGCACTTTATGGCAGTGCATATGCAGGCACTGATTTTTAACTCTGTCCCTTTTCTCACCCTTTACTTGCCTGGGAGACAAGGAGATGAGTTAGAGCTTGTGCTTATCTGTATGGTGTTCTGGGTTGCCCTCTTAAATAGGCTTGACTCACAAAATTGCGAACCTTGGGTTCAAAACATGAATCACTTTGCTGAGAGGAATAAATGAAACATTTTCCAAGTGAACCCTTTCAACTTTCATTGTTTTGTGTATTGAAAGATATGGCAAATCAGTAGCTCAGAGCTAGAAGACAAAAGAATAATTTCTGCTGTCACCAATGAGTGCAGCGACTGTTACTCCGTGCTGGTGGAGAAGGAGTTTTCATTCAACAGCTCATGTTTGACACTAACCCTGTAAATCTTATAAATCTTGTCCAATGAAGTTGAGACCTTAACAAAGATCTTACTAGCTGCAGGTGTGAACAATACGATGTTTTCATTGATAAATATATTTACATTCTCAGGTATTTCACTCAGAATAAATTATCCCATTGCAATTTGCAATGAAATAAAGCAAACTGTGAATAACAGCTGAAAATGTCACTATGAAAATGAACCTTAGCTACTTAGAATTTTTCTGTAGGTCTTATTTTCTGGATAGAAAGATGAGGGGAGCAAAAATCTGAGCATGACTTAGTTCCACTATAGAAGCCTTGAAATGCTACAAGTCACAATCCATGGCCAACAAAGAAGGTGGTCTGCAAGTATTTTTTGCTTTGAATTATGCACCGAATCTTCACCACCAAAGGTATCTTCCTCTTTGGTGGGGGGGAAGAGGGAGAAAAAAAAGAAGAAAGAAGGTATTCATCTTATTCATTTTGAGCATAGTATTGCTCATTTTTCTTCAAACCTCTCCTATTGCCGGGTTTACTTAAGTAATTAAGTATCCCATTTGTAACTGCAATTACTAGTTATCAGATTATACACAATAATGATTAAAAGGTACACAGAACACTGAAGGTGCATGGGGAGAGTTATCTGATCCAGTTCTGAAAGCAGTAACACGTTTTGCAAAGTGAAAAATCTGTCTTTTTAGACTAATTTTCCTGGCTGTGTCTTCTTCCAGCATGTGAAAAACTTTCACACTGCCTCTGCCTTTCCAAGTCACAGGATGATAACTTATGTTTTGCCCATAGCTATCCACAGTGCATCTAACCCCCACCTCAGAGAGTCTTATTACAATGGTTTTACCTTTGCTTTCATCAATAAGGGAGGAAGTAAGGCTATTAAAATCCGGAGTCCTACTATTTATCCAGATTACAGTGCTGTGCTGTTTCTCTAGTGATGCAGTGACTACTCAGCGTTTGGCATTTTCTGTGTTAGAATCAAGTCAGACTGTGAGATGTTTCCAAATTCCAGGTATGTTGAACACAAGGTTACAAGCAGTGTAGCTTGTATTTTGATTGCTGCAATCTACTTGAAACTCATGTTTAAGTAAGCTTCTGAGTAGGACTGCTGACACCTAAAATCATTTGTGGACATACATACCTCTAGATGATAATTCCTAAAATGAAAACCAATTACCAGTTTTAAGAAGAAAGTAATTTACTCATTAGATCCATCATATTTAAATTGATGTAGAAGCAGCCACAGAATTTCAGCATGGCTGAGACTGTTCCAATGTCCCAGCACAGGCAGAGCCACCTAGATCAGGCTCTGACTGATTTTGAATATCTCCAAGGTGTCAGACTCTACAACCTCTCTGGGCAACCTATACCAGTATTTCTTGATATTCAGATGGAACATTCTGTGTTTCAGTTTGTGCCCATTGCATCTTGTCCTGTCACTGGGTAGCACATAATGAAATACCCCTGAGCCTTTTCTTGTCCAGGCTGAACCGTCCCAGCTCTCTCAGCGTCTCCTTACATCTGCAATGCTCTAGAGTCTTCATCCTCTAAGTGGTCCTTTGCTGGACTCTCTCCAGTATGTCCGTGTCTCTCTTGTAACCCAGAACCAGATCCAAGGCCTCCAAGTGTGGCCTCACCAGTGCTGAATAGAAAGGAAGAATTGCCTCTCTGGACCTGCTGACAACACTCCTGCTAATGCTGGATACCATTTGCCTTTTTTGCCTGAGAGCAGATTGTCAACTCATGTTCAACTTGGTGCCCACCAGGACCCCCAGACCCTTTCCCGCAAAACTGCCTTCCAGACAGCCAGCTCCATGTACTGGTACTTGGGGTTGTTCCTGTCCCGGTGGAAGACCTGACATTTCTCATTGTTAAGCTTTTCAAGAGCCAGACATACAAGACAGTGCACACAAACCCCACATACTAGGAAAATAGAACAAGAACTTAAGAAAAACTTTCTTGTACTTCGGTTCCCACACTTTACATGTGTGAAGAAGAAGCTGTATATATAGTACACTGAGAATAACAGAATGCACAACATGGGTTAGCCATCACCTTTCTACATCTTGAGTGCACCTGGTATTTCTCTGTCAACCAGCACGCATCGAGGATTCAGGACACCTAGGCCCCTTCATGCCCACTCCCTGAATGAATCCAAACTGTCATTTTCCATGGGATTTGACCATGACAGTCAAACCAGCACAAGTCTTCATTGATCCCTGCCATGTATCTTGTCCGCTCCCCACTCTGCATTTGGGAATGCCTATCTGAAGGTTTTGCCTCCTGCAATGGATTTTATCGTGGACTTTCTTACTGGAGATAAAGCCACCTATTCTACTACAGATGCTGGGACTTAATTCACAGGTTTTATCATCCAGTCTGTGCATTTTTATATATGCACACAGCAAGAGATCTTTATATATCTGTATATAGTTATTTACATAAAGCAACACCGATATTCCCTATATGTACAGTATATACTATTGGTGTGTGATGTTACACAGCTATCCATAAAAAGGCAGGTATTATAAAGACCTTCATTTTATATTTGCAGGTGTAGCTG
Organism: Gallinula chloropus; assembly: GCF_964237585.1. Taxonomy (NCBI): domain Eukaryota; kingdom Metazoa; phylum Chordata; class Aves; order Gruiformes; family Rallidae; genus Gallinula; species Gallinula chloropus. The sequence continues at coordinate 68,096,644 of NC_140086.1, forward strand.
TATATTTATATTTCTTTATAAGACATATCTAAAAGTTCATATTTACATCTAAGTATCTTTCCTCACTAATTGCAAGATGTTGGATATAGCTGCATTATGTTGAAGGAGACATCAGCTGCACACATACACCTCAGAATGGAAGTATAAAATTAATGTGCATCTTATAGTGATGGGCTACCTGCCACTTCAGTTCCTCTCAGAACAGCCAGGCCAGCAGGAACAGCAGCTTGGCTGACAGCGTTGGAGAGTGGCAGCAGAAAGCTGTAAATTACTACTGCTAAAAAGGAGGCTGTATATCTGCGTATACATCAGTAAGTCTTAAGGCACTGGGAAATATGACAACTGGTTTCCTGCTTATCCGTTTTGTTTGCTGTATCACTGATGCAATTATCCTTTTTGCAATTTAAGCTTTTAAAATGCAATAATAATGGTGTGAGCATTAAAAAAGAGAAAAAGAAAAAGGACCCATCAATTCCTCTAGCACCAGCTTTTGTTAGCTATGTGCCGTGACACAGATCTCACTTTGCTCATGGAATACATTTTTTTCCCCTCAAAACTACTGGAGAAAGTAAGGCAATATTCTTTCATTTTCATGTCATTTTTCATTATTAAATTGAACAAGTAGGAATTGGAAAGCTGAGGATATGGTTTCAGGGCACCAAAAGTAGCTTGTCTCTTGGACAGAAAGAATGTTAGGCTATGGAAAGTATTAATTAACGGTTATCATTTGTGGGAGTTCTCAGCAGTTGACATTGAAAAGATCATTAGTCTCCTACATATTTTTTTTTAAATGTTATTTTAAAGTTAACAATAAATTTGTCAGTCTCCAGTGTAAATCAAATGAAAGTAGCTGTCACAAAATGATGGACAGTACTGCTGGAAGTCTTCACAACAGTAACACCGAAACAAGTTACTTATACCACTGTGGGGGTGATCAGAGTTTTGGAAAAGTTATAGGGGGGAAAAGACAACATCTCTTTCCTCACATCAGTACACCTGCTTCAGAGCTGATCTGATTTTTCTGTTCCTTGGAAAAGTGCATTTATGATGGAGGTTACAGTGCAAGCCAGAGGTATGGACGCTGCAAGTGCATGCTTCTTCAGCTGCCCTCTCATTTAGACACTGCCTTCCACAGACTCTTAACAGCAGTTTTTATGAATTAGAAGTAAGAGAAAATGAAAATAAATAAATAAGTAAATATTTGTTTACTGTAATATGTTAAAGAGAGGAAAACAATAAAGCTACTTTTATAGAGTGTGACATTTTCCCAGTAGAGGAAAGAAAATATTTTGAAAATTAAGGAGTCATGAATGAATATTTAACATACATAAACAGAGGTCTATAAAATCTCTTAACAGCTGTTTCAGATAAGATTTGCAACAGCCATTTAGTTTTTCACAAGTGTGATAAAGTCTTCTGACAGAAGGAACATAATTCAACAAGTTAGTAAAACTCAACAGAGTACTCCATTTAGGTCGCAACAGTATTTTCAAGCACGTAAACTTTCCCTGCGTTCAGGGGGCAGCTCTTACAAATCAAACTACATTCATAAATACTACTGTGGGATTGAAGGGGGGTGAAACAAAACATGAAGTTTATTAAGATTGAAGTTGGCAAATGTACACTTTTATTTTCCCTTGTGCTAATATCATTCAAAAGTATAGAGCACAGAAGGGAGAAGTCAGCAGGTGACTAGCATGGAGAAACAGGGAAGAAATAAGTACTGACAGTGATTGAATTATGTTGATCATATCAGCAAAACAGCTATCATTGGCACAGGAGACCTGGGACCATCAGCCTGGGACCATCTGGCAGCGATCATTGCAGTGCCTGACATCAGGCAGGTAATGTTAACTCCACCACTGAAAGAGGGCTATGAACTACGATCAGAGATACAGCCCCATCAATAGACATCTATTTTCCTGCTTTGCCATAAATGTCAGTGTCCATAGACCCCTCAATTATTCAGTGTTCTGCTGAAGGTTAAAGGCTTAGAACTGATTTTATAAGCCAGTCTTGACACATATTGTTTCCTCTGGCCACACACATGCACGTGCACGTGCGTGCATGCGCGCGCGTACACACACACACACACACACACACACACACACAAAATTCAGGCTGGGAATGCCACACTAGATAAGGATCAGCTGTAATTCATTTGTGATAATTAGAGAAAAAAAACGAGCAGTACTCAAGGTGAAGAAAAAGCACTAGACTTTGCTTCTTCGGAAAAGACCCTGCAAGCAAAAGGCTAAACGCATTCAGCTATTTTGTTGTTGTTTTTCCCATTTTCAAAGCCAACATTACAATTTTATGATGCACAAAATGGAAAACTTTCAAAAATGTCAGGTTTGGAAAAAGATTACTATGAATAATGTATTTCAATACAGCTTTGCCAAACTGTTCTATAGTACATACATTTGTAATTTCTTAACACTGAATTTACTGGGAAGTGACACTACTGTGCTCATGCTGTTCACACTTGTTTACAAATAGAGGCAGTCAGGCTTTGAGCTTCAAATTCAAGTGTCCAGATACTGACGTGACTTGCCTGAAAGCACTGGCAGGGAAAGTGTGCTGTGTTAAAAATTCATAAAGAACACTGCTTTTTATTTCAAGAGTAACAGGAGCAAAAGGTTTTTGCAGTGCCCTGGGAAACAGAAAGTTCAAATATTGTGAAGTTGCAGGAGTAGATCAGAGCATACGATTCACAGCTAAAGCCTACAAGGCAGTTCTTTATAGTGTCTTGGGTGAGACAACTGAAGGAGAACTGAACCTAAGGAGCCAATTTGCTGAGTTTTGTTCAGTCTGTAAATTGAGTAGTTTTTATTATAGAATCACGAGCTGCAAGAACTGCATATTGAACAATGGAAAACCAGACTTGAATCTGTGTATTTCTAGGTTGTCTAAACTTACCTTTCTGTAACTCCTTGAAAATGTCACATAGACCCATGCAGGGCTGATAGAACAGGTTAGATCTTTCAAAATTTTGAGTAACACCAATTATTGATCCCACAGCTGGCTACTTTTTCAGGTAGCCTCATGCGGGAAGTAGCAGTGTTCAGGTTCCAGGCTAGGGGGGAACAGGTTTTTGTTGGTTTGTTTGGGTTTTTTTAAAAGACAACTTTTTTCTTTTTTTGTTGCTCAAACTTCCCCTTCAGAAATGCATGCACTCACTTTGAGTTAGATCTAAAAGTCTGCAACCTAAGGTGAAACATTTATTTAGCCTCTTGTCCTCTTTATCCTGTAGTCTATACTGACTGCTAACAAAATTGCTATGCATCACATATTTTAAAATATCTTTAAATTAATATTCAGCAAAACAGCTTTGTATTTTAGACAGTTCCTGAACCAGATCCTTCTAGGAGAGACAAACAACTAGAAACACTTGTCAAATATGTTATTTCATACATTTAATTAATATCTATCAAATGTCTGTCAGATGGCTGACTGAATCCTTTGAGGGAAAATTAGTAGAGTAAAACCTCAGTGTTTGACAGTAGTCAAATTATGCAGAGAGGGTCCATCTCAAGCATATGCACACAAATAAGGAAGTGCTAAGACAGCAGCCTGATACGGAAAGCTCTCACACTTTTGAGAGAGGAAATAGCATTGACTAGGTGACCATCTGAAGTGTCAGTACTCTAATGTACACAATATGGGCAATGAAGAGGATGTATTGGAGCTTTGTGTGCAGGTGCAGGATACACTCGTATTGGGGTCACAGATAAGTGGTAGGAAGACTCCCATGTCTAAAGCACTACAATGAATATACACAGATTTCTTAGAAAGGGCAGGCTGGAAAGGAAAGTAGAGGGAGTTGCCCTTTATATGAAAAGATAGCAGACACAGTCGGAGGGGTCTGCCTTGAGATGGATGACAAGCTAGTCAAGAGCTTATGGGTTAGAGAGTAGACAGGCATGGGTGACATTTTCATGGGTGTCTGATACAGGCTGGCTCAACAGGAAGAAGTGACATATTCATATGCCCTTGTCTTTGTGGGACGCTTTAACGACCCTTGTATGTGCTGGTAGGGCAATGCAGCAGGCCAAAAGCAATCCAGGGAATTTGTGGAGAGCATTGATAACAACTAACTAATGCAGAGCATCAATGATTGGACAATGGTATGTCCTCTTCTGAACACATATACAGATAAGAAAGACCCTGTGGGAGATAGGAAAGCCTTGGTTACACTGACTAGATGATGATGGAGTTCAGGATCCAGAGAGAAGGAAACAAGACAAAAAATAGGATCACAGCTCTGGTCTTCAGTAGAGCAGATTTTATCCTGTTCAGGGACCTGCTTGGAAAAGTCCTACAGAAGACAGCTATGGGTAGAAGAGGGGTCCAGGAGAATTTATTGTTTTTCAGGGACCTCATCTAAGCTCAGAAATGGCCTACCCCCATGACCAGGATATCAAGCAAAGTGGCAGGAGGCTTGCATGGATGAACAAGGAGCTCTTCACTAACCTCAAATATCAAAAGGAAGTATACGGAGTGTTGATGGGAATCAAGACACACAGGAAAAATGTAGAGATACTACACGCTGGGATGAGTTAAGGTAAGTCAAAACCAGTCTGGAGTTGGACTAGAAAATCTCCAAAGGTGCCTTCCAACCTCAAGCATTCTGTGAGTCTGCAATTCAATGATGTTGCGGAATACTCAGAGAAATGTCCAGTTCTCCCTAGGGTGCCTTTATGAAATGTTACCTTTTTTTTCTTAGTTTCATTCAGCCTTCTCATTCCTTCTCCATTCTGCATTACAATATGTGTTTCCAGGCCATCTAGAACATATACCTCCTGTACACATGCATGCATTCCTAAAGCTTCCTACAGTTTTCTTACAGGCTGACAGCCGGAGTCCCTAATACCTAGTGAAATGTCAATGTCCTACTACATTCCAGGCTCAAATGAGCAGCATAGAGAAGATGTGAGATTCCTTGAAGAAGCTTGCTATCGTTCATGAGGAAGCTTCTAGGAAAGGACATAAGGCTGTGATTTGTGATGTTAACTCCCAGTGGCTCAGGCAATGTACAAGACTTCAGAACTCAGTTCTTCCAGTCCCCGAACCCTGAGCAACAGTGGAGTGCAATATTAATAACTTCCACCCCCCCACACCTCTTCCCCTCACTGTGGCAGAGCTGCTTGATATTTTAATTGGTCCAGTATATTATGTCCTACTTTTTTTTCCCCCTCTCCTCCTCTTTTTGTGCATGTTTATAATGGAAGTAGTTGTGGGGTTTTCTCTCAAATCTTCTAGCCAGAAAGAGAAAGGACTTCAGTATGGCAGGCCTTGGGATGAAGGCAACCTTTCTGTCATTCCCCAATTGTAACTTCTGATGATTAACTATTTTTGATTTATCTGGAAAACCAGGCCCTAGACTCAAATTACATTTAAGAGTCTTGATGTAGGTTTTCCTTACTACTGAAGTTTTTAAAGCAAATTTTGCAAATGCTGCTCTGTGCTCTGTAAACCCCAGAACAGCATTGGTTTCATGCAGGATTCCTTTCTTTCTAATGACATGGTACATGTAAACAGCTGGGTGGGAAAACCAAGCGTCCTGAACTCACAAAATGAGTGACCAGAAAATTTTCTCCTTATGCAAAATCATATTGCAATTAAGTTTGGTTGGATGAAGAAGCAGTCCCCTGGGGCCTCTTCTTACATACCACAACTCTGTAGGCTCCCATGTAATACAGATTTCCACTTCCAGCAATAGCTATGCAAGCGTTTTTCTCGTATCTTATTCAAGTCCTTTGTTTCTCACTGCCTTGCTGCCTTCTAGTCTCTGCTTTTCACTCTCACCAAAGCAAAAAAAAATCCAAGGTTCCTGCGGCTCTGCTACAGCTGCATGCAGCTACAGCAATGACTATACAAAGTCTTGAAGGTCAAACATCACTTGAGTACAGGTTCAGTGCCTATTAGCTCAGATTTTAATGACATCTTTATTCACCGAGAACATTGTGGAAATTCTCCCTGTTAGACAGTCTAACACCATAATAGAAAAAGTTCATCTTTTTAAAATTAGCATATGTACAAGTCAAAAGCTTCATCTCGAAAACGCTGCTACAGTAAAGGAAAACTGTCAAGTATCTCACGATGAGTAAGAAGGCAGGGAGATGCAATTACAAATAAAATGCCTTCCACTTATTAAATAAATATAATAGTGTAGAGTTAATTCTTATCAAAATTAGGTGTATTGTCTTTGAAATTTACTCATTTTTAACTGATCAGCTTTTCGTACCAGGAAAAGACTTTACCAGGCTGATACTAAAACAACAAACTATTAATCATGTGATGATCATAGTCAAAAGATGCCAAACAGTTTAGACAATATATTCTGCTACATGACTGCATGCTTGCTCATTTATAGAGTACCATTAGAAAATCTAAATCAAATAAAGGTTCATTTAGTAAGAAACAATGGTCAGACATAGGATTTATCATAGCCTATACCACTCAGGATCTAGTCAAAGAAACTATATGTACTTCATTACTCTGAAAAAACCACATGCTCTGTAAAAAGTCCCTGATGAATCAATTGCTATGTGGAAAGGTAGATCCCTAAGGCTGAAGATAATGTGAGGAAATGGATAATATTTACATATAATACAGTTTATGGAATATAATTATTTTGTGTTTTCTTCTATGTCAAATATATCAGAAAAACAAATATACTTTAACAAAAGACAATTCACCTTCTCATTCGTATTGTTATCAGCAAGTAACCTAGGTACTAACATCCTGTTCTCTTTCTTGACAATGCAGTTTTTCAATCGGAATTTGGATGCCTAGACTTCCAAAACTAGGACTTTCCTTTTTACTTGAATTTTAAAGGATCATTGCCAGACCAAATTTTAACTTTGAATAAATTACTCATTACAAATTTTTGCTCAGTTTCAATATATTGTTACAGTTCCTGAAAATATTAATCAGATTTCTTTGAACCCTCCTTATGCTTGAAAACAAACAAGGCTATTTTCTTTAGATTTGCTGCTTCCTTTTATTCCTCTGCAGGTTTTTTTGACATTTGAAATATTTTCTTTTTATCTTAATCATTGCAGTGAATTTTAATAAAATTTTCATTTGTGGCTTATTTAAATTCAGGGATGATTCTGGCTACCTTAATATATACTTTTAACTCTCTAGGGATAAGTCCAAACAGAATCATATTCTCATCTGGTCTCATTTCTTTTATATGCAGCAATTTTTAATGATTTATATATCCACTAATCCCACTTTTCTTTTGAGTGTGTCAGGTTCAGTCTAGTTCCTAATTTTCAACATCTTAAACTGCATTGAACCTACTCTGAAAACAATTCTTCCCTTCTTAAATCTTTCTTTGTGTACTTTCACTCTACAATCCTTTTTCAGAATAATATTGCAAACAAATAGGATTATCCCTGCCCGCCCCCCCCCCCCCCCGTTTCCTTGTAATTTGATTATAAAGACAACATATAATTTATAATTTAAGAAATTTCCCATTTCAGATCATTGCAAATTACTGCGGGGGGGGGGGAGAATACTGATACATAATATTCTTTTGTCTCTAATACTCTTTTATATTCATTACAAAAAGTCTCAGACATACTTTTATATGTCAGAATATAGTACAGCTTGCTACTCTAGAATAATATCTATTATCTAAGACCTATTGTCCTAACAGTATATATGCTTTCTAGAGACCAGTTCTGGCAATTTAAAAAATAGTTGATAAATTGTGTATGCTTCTTTTGTCAGCATGCCCATATCAATACACTCAAACCCTCAACAGACCTTTCCACACTTTTCATACAGCAGGACAAGACACTCCACAATGTGTTCAGATATAAAAAAGCAGGAAAAGAATACTCTAAAATCATCTGTATTCAGGGCAACACTTAAATATGTTTAACCTTGAATGTCTATCTCATAGACTTCAATAAGAATTAATATGCTGAAGATCCATGCGGAATAGCCTTAGCTGTTACGAACTGACTGTATATTGTACATATGTGCTCCTCTACAAAGATACCTAAGTATAAAATATTGTTAAGACAGCAAGTGAAATGAAGTGTCTAAAAGACAAGTTTCATCAAAGACTGAAGAAGAAAAAATACAGCATTGTAGCATAATCCCCCTATGTCACTGAGCCTGGTACTACTCACAGCCTGACTCTAGTCCTAGATACTAAAAACACTTGACAAATCAAGTTCAATCAATAAATGGCTCCTGTGAGGACCACAGATATTTATTTCCCTTTTGGCTAAATGTTTCTTTTGTTATCATTGATCACGTTTGGTACAACGATTGAGTTATTGCAAATTCCAGCTGATTAATCTTCTTTGAGTATTCGAGTATTCTGCTTCACTGGACATGTCAATTACTTTTCTTTCCTTTTTTTTTTTTTTTTTTTTTTTTTTCAGAAAACTCTAGTGTTCACTAGCTTTTGAGGATGCTGCTCCTAGGTTGAGTGCAGTGGCAAGCATGACCAAAATACAATGTACCCTTCAGCGTACAGAGTTAAGAAATCTTCCTTTATTCTCAAATGGTCTGTATTTTTTTTGTATCTAGAATTACTGTTGCATATGGACTGAAAATGCAAAATTATGGGTTTAGAGTAATAGTCAGAACCATCTGAGTAAAGATTGTGTAAAGCCTTTGGCTAGTATCATACTCCATTACTTCATAAATTGTTCACCAGATTGAATGCCTAAAGAACAAAGAACAAAGGAAGAGCTAAGACAAACAGAAAGATATTTGCTGTTGTTCTATTTAAGAAAGGGGTCGATGCAGGTAACTCACTGAAAGCTGGGGAAATTCCCTTGCTGTTTATGAGACTATTGCTTGCTCGGTAAAGCTCCAAATGGGAATGTCTTGTCATAATGCACAATCTCATATGCAATGTTGACTCAACCCTGGATTACACAATGCCTTAAAATTAATCAGTGTTGCTTTAGAGATGGGGGGGGGAAATCTAAAATAGTAAAACAGAGCACACAGTTTCAGTACCTGTCCAGTGGAGCCACTTATTACAAGCCTTGCATGTCGACTTTGGATATGGCTTCAGGACCACAAATACTGCCACTGAGTATTCATGTAGTTCATACTCTCAAATAATATCTAGCCTTGTAATGAGTGTTAAGCTTCCACAGGAAGATAAAACCACTGTTTGTATTTTTTTAGCATAGCAGCAAAGAAACACAAAAGATTAAACCAGTTAGAAAACAATAAAGAAATACCCGATGCACCCCTCTCCACTTGCACCCTCTCCTTCTCCCTCCCTGAAAAAAAAATGACAAAAAAAAGAAACAAAAAAGAGACCATATGGCTATTTTGCCACCTACTGATAATGGGATTTCCAACTTTCATATTCTAATCCATCACACAGGAGTCTTCAATAAAAACACTTAAAGAAATATGGGTACATCAGACTGTTGCTACTGCTTGAAAAAGTTTTTAATCTATTTGTGGCAGAGATTGTGTCCCTAAGTAAGTTAACAAGATTATGTTATCACATCACCTTGCTGTTGATAAATCTTGACATATTTCATTTACCTTGTTTCTAGTAGAAAATGTTTATGGTATAGCACCTGCATTGAACTGAATGTTTATAGGATGTTATGACTCTGACCGAATCATCAGTTTCCTCCTCTCCTTCAATGATCATATGGATTCTAAAAGTCTCTAAATAGGCATCTTCTACTGACATTCAAATCTTGTTCTTCTTTCAACATATGGACTCTTTCTCATGTTTTGTTTATACCTGCATCTTAGTGCAAGAGATCCTTTTCTGTACTTTGCATGACAGAATTGTAAAAATGATCAAACTGTTGCTTTTCCTTTGACCTTGCTTTCTCTCACTGTGTGTTGTGAATGCATCAGTGTGGTGGTTTGGCCCTGGCTAGAGGCCAAATGCCCACCAAAGCAGCTCCATCACTCCCCTTTTCATCCAAAAAAAGGGAGAAAATATATGGTGAGATGCTTAGGATTCGAGATAAGGACAGAGGGATCAGTCTCCAATTAGTGTCATGGGCAAAACTGACTCAACACAGAATAAAAGAAAGTAATATATTACACTATAGCCCAGTGAACTGAAGTCAGGTAATGAGAAGCGTGTCCAGGTCTTAAAGCACCTTCTCCCCACCTCTCCTTTCTCAGCACTTAACTTCATTCAGACTTTACTCCTTTCTTCCCCACCCAACATGCCTCGGGGAGGGGCAGGGAATGGGGAGTGGGGTTCCGGTCAATTCCTTACAAGCTACTTTCCTTCTACAGATCTTAACAATTCTACTTCCCCCCACCCCTCCCTTCTTCAGGGTTTTTCAGTCCATTCCTCCCAAATTGTCTTCCTTCTTAGCTTGGGGGGGGGGGGGGGGGGGGGGGGCATTCCACACACACCCCCTTCCCCTGCTGCACCGTGGGGTCCCACCCATGGGAGACAGTCCTCCATGAACTTCTCCAGCGTGAGTCCTCTCTATCAGGGAGTCATCTCCTCACCACTTGCCTCAGTGTGGTTCTCTTCCATGGGGTGCTGACCTTCAGGCCCAGACTACTCTGGCTTGGTCCCCCATAGAGTCACAAAGCCCCCTGGCAAACCTGCTGTGGCATGGGTCAATCTCTTTACAGGCCCTTGATGGTCTCTGCTCCCTGTCCTTATCCATGGGCTGAGACTGGACACCTGCTCCACTGTGTTCTTCTTCACAGTCTGCAGGGCAATCTCTTTCTCCAGCACCTGGAGTGCCTCATTCTTCCCCCCCTCTTCTTCTTCCCTGGCCTTGGTGTCTGCGCAGCTCTTTCTTCTCACTCCCTTCTCTGGTGGCAGTTTTTTTTCTCCTAAATGTGATTCACAGAGGCGCTGTGACCATCGCTGATTGGCTTGGCCTTGGTCAGCAGCAACTCTGGTCTTGAATGGGACGATGTTTACTTTCTGGGGCCTGCAGAGACCTTCTAGCTACTTCTTGCAGAAGCCATCTTGGCAACACCCACCTTCTCCATTAAAACCCAGCTACGCAAAACTGCAACAATCAGTACAAATGTTTCAGAACAAGAGTTATTCCTATAATGTACTTTTACCTGTAATGTAAAGCAATACGTTTCTGCCCCTTATCATTCCTCATGACACATTGTGCATCTTTTCCATACTTTTAAAAATTCAATGCCTATTACCTGAGATTTTTCAGTCAGACTGGCTGCTTCTGCCTAATTTTCTGGCCTGCATTTCAGTTGAGGTTACCAGATTTCCTTGCAGACTTGTGTGGTTTGCAGAGAGACTTGTTTCAGCCATATACTCCTGGTGGCAGAACTTAGCTAAATGGGTGTATGCTTTTCTGCCACAATCAAATCTCTTTCAGGACATGCAGATTCATATTAAAATAAAATAGGAAAATGAAACCTGATATGAATCACATTTGTTATAACTGGATATATTGGGTTTGTGTGGCAAGGTTTTGGTAGCCAAGGAGCTGTAGGGGTGGCTTCTGTGAGAGGCTTCCCCTATGTCTGATGCAGCCAATGCCAGCCAACTCCAGGATAGACCCATGACTGGCCAAGGCTGAGCCAATCAGCGACAGTGGTAGTTACTCTAGCATTAGAGTTATCTTACAAGCTACTTTCCTTCTCCAGCAACCGCACATGGACCTGTGGATACATGAAGAGAGGAGCCTATGCTGGAGCAGGGTTGATGGCGGGACTTGTGACCCTGTGGGGACCCATGCTGGAGCAGTTTGGTCCTGAAGGACTGCACCCCGTGGAAGGGACCCACACTGGAGCACTTCATGAAGAACTGCAGCTTGTGGGAAGGACTCACATTGGAGAAGTTCATGGAGGACTGTCTCCTGTGAGAGGGACCCAATGGTGGAGCAGAGGAAGAGTGTGAGGAGTCCTCCCCACGAGGAGGAAGGAGTGGCAGAGACAATGTGCAATGAACTGATGACAGCCTCCAATTTTTTGTCCCCCTGAGCTGATGGGAAGGTAGGAGGTAGTGAATTTGGCATAGAAATTAATCCGATTAAGGCGAAGGGAGGGGTGTGGGAAAGATGTTTTGAGATTTGTTTTTATTTTCTCATTACCATACTCTGATTTCATTGGCAATAGATTAATTTTCCCCAAGTTGATTCTGATTTGCCTGTGACAGTAATTGGTGATTGGTCTCCTTGTCCATATCTCATGCCATGAGCCTTTTGTTTTCTCTCCCCTGTCCATCTGAGGACGGCAGTAACAGAACAGCTTTAGTGGGCACCTGGCTTACAGCCAAAGTCAACCCACCACACTGGAAAACTGGAAAATTATGAGTTGGTGTAAGGGAATTAAAAATCAAACTTGCTGTAAAATAGCTGTACAATAGCTCTCGTTAAACAGATAAACAAATAAACAAACAAAAAAAAGGAGTCATATGAGGAGCTATTGTAAAAATGAGTACATTACCTGACTCTCAAACTATTCTTTATGGCAGAGCATTTCCAGCACTGTTGATTAAAAAATTTAAAACTTCTTTCTTCCTCTGGACATTTTTTCTTTTTCTGCTGGAGTGTTGTTAACTGAGTTACAAATAACTTAATTTCTGTACAAGAAATATCTACATAAGTGTTTCACAGAACAATCTGTACCTGAAGTTTCATTCACAACACAATCGGACAAGGAAGGATCAATGTTGATTGAGACACAGCAGTGAAAAAGAAGGAAAAAATCATATTCTAATACAAAAGGAAGTTGATAATGGAGTATCTGAAGAGGTTTTACGAGTGCTTAAGTATTTTCATTGTTGAATTTGATGAAGGGTTGGAGCAGCTTTGCTGAATTGCTCAAGATTGTTTGGGTCTTAGGATAAGTCCACAGGAATCTAGAAAAGCTAGGAGAAATGTTACCAATGAACAAGACAATATGCCCTAGTCTTTGAGCTGATCCTGTTCTTAAAGGGTTTTTTAATTTGATGCACAGTTGTTCAAGAAAAATCTCTAGATCTAAGCAGCTCAGTGAACATGTCTGTTCAGTACAGTGTCACAGCCAAATAAAACAAACATTATATTTAGTTATTTTAAGTAAAGGATATATAAAACTTCAAACATTAGGCTTGCAAAAATATATATGTGCATGTATGTGTATAAATGTATATTTATATATATGTATTACACATGTATGCAGCTTAAATAACAAGCATATACAGTTATGAAATATATCAATATTACCATTGTTTGCTTTTATTTTGGTGGCCACATGGAGTCTAGCAGATGTTTTTAAATATCATCTTTAGTCAATGTATGTTCCAAGCCTCTGCTGCATCATTCAAAAAACCACACCAGAACGTCATCTCTAATGGGTAGAAATGTTCTTTTCATGTGCTGGGAAGATATATCCATGACTAATTTTTACATTCTTTTGATCTTGTACAAGCATATTTGGTTTTGACAATCCTTGTCTTTCCATTGTATTTATCAAGTAAGTGTATTTATAGAAAATAATCATATCCTGCCCCAAGTTTCATCTCTTCTTTTAAGATTTGTTCTCTAAAACCCTTTATCATCCAAGTAGTCTGTTTGCTTCAAAATTACCATTCTAAACTTAGCTACTCAGAAGTGAGCCTGATATTCTAATGAAGACTTAGCAAAGAGTTGTACAATAAAATTAATATTTCATTCTCTTTACAAACCACCTACTTACTGCCTCCTGGAATTAAATTGTTCTTGGCCATACAGTGTTTAGATTGGTGTATCCTCAACAATTATGTCTAGTTCCCTATTCATTTTGTTAGTGAGATCCTAATCTGTAGCAGTTTCTTCTTGTCCACAGAAGCTATGATTTTGCACTTTGTCTTCATAAGCCAGTTAATATTCTCCAATTCTTGCTGCAGAATTCTTGGTCTGTCTAAATACATGCAATGGACTGGGACAGTGATATCTGAAAGCTTTGTAAGAATACACCTTGTCCTTTCATAGACCTGGTTTGTGATCACATTAGCCCGCATTGTTAGATGGAGAATAAAGTTTTAGGCATGAGTACTGTGACCTGCTGTCGCAATTTTTACACATGTAAGACAAGAATAACTGATGACAAAGAAATAGACGTGTATATGTAGTGACTGGCATAACAAAAATTAAACAATGTAAAACTTCTGGTTTTGCCTACAGATGAAAAGTGATAGCTGTGAGAAACATCTCAGCAGTGTCAGTGTTTTCAAAAACACTATCATAGACTTGCCTCAGAACTGTGTAGGTGTTGCATCACCACAGTGAAAAAACGAGGAATGGAAGGGAGAAGAAAAGTGTCGAACAACAGAAGAGCTCGTATGACAGAAGTGAGGACAAGATGTAGCCAGTGATATGTATGGCTTCATAAATTCCTGGTCACTTGCTGTGTGCCTCAGGAGAGGAGCAGTGAGCAGACAAAAAATGAGCATTTTGCGTTTCCTAGTGTTTTGCTGTTGCTCTGACCAGCAGCGAGGAAGATGGTCAGTACAGTCTTACTGGATATATGGCTCCCTCTCGTGCTATGGGAAACAGCCACCAGAAAAGAAAGAAGCAACTTCAACATGCTATGTTTGTTTTGGCTGAACTGTAGCAGATACCAAACTGGGTCCTAAGAGAGCTTTAACATACTCCGAATCCAGCATATTTTGATAATAACCTCTCCATTATATTAGTCATTAAGGAAACTTGAAAATACCAGTTCACAAACTAAACAGAATAACTGCACTTCATTCCAGACTTCTGCTACAATTAGAGTAATTTATTTTGGGGAAAAGCCAGAAGAAGATAGAGGGAGGGGAAGTCTGAAAGAAAGCAGTAACAATTAGACCACTTCTGCCTCTGCTTGCTGGGTGGGTCCTCTGAATGTCAGCCTCATTATTCTGGACGTCAACTCCAGGCAGCAGCTCCTAAGTGCCGTTCCAAATGGTGGCCTAAATGGCAGTCCCTGTTGTACATTCTTTCTCCAGTAATAGTGGCAGGCTGTTGGGAACTTCTTTTAGTTCATAATAAATTTCAGGAGCGCTAGCTTGAGAACAATGTTTGAGGCTTACGCCAACACAGACTGGCAGATAAATGCTTCGAATCCACAATTTCATTATCACTTCTGAAAGTCTGTGGGCTGCAAGTCTTGTTCACTGGTGGGGAAGAGCCCAGATATTCTGAGGTGACAAGGATGACTTACATAAACCTTATATAATTTCAGTGTCTCAAGGGCCCTGAATGGCTTGGTTCACCAGGGACTTGAAGCCACTCACAAATATTAAAGAAAGCATCTTCATTGTGGTTGCACTAAAGAAAGAATCCTTCTGTGAGGTCAGTCAGGATCCAAAACATGAACAAATTAAGTGAATAGACAACAAATCTATGGCAGTGCCAGGAAATCGTGTTGTAATTCTCAGTCCACAGCCACAACCACAAGAGTAATCTCCTTGTACATTTCTGGTAGCAAAAGGCAGGGCGGGGCACCAAAAAACTCCCTCACAGAAGTCTCTTCATTCTTGTTTAACATGGATATTATCATGCATGGGAACAACTGTTCCATTTTCTCATGTAGACTGCAGCAGGTTGTTGAACTAAGCTCCTGGCAAAATGCTTATCCAATGTGTAAAGCTGGGCTGTTTGAAACAAGAGCGTCTGACTTCAGGCCGATTCAAAATGCAGATTCTGTTTCTAACTAGCAGCTGTCCCTCAAGCACTATAAATTCACGCCTCCGTCATTTGTTTGCAGGGACAGCCTCTACCTTCAGCCACAGGAGGTTTAACCATGGCTATAAAAGTACCTTCATCTGAGCTGAGCAGAGGGCAAATCCTTCTTCAAGCTATTCTTGCTGTCAGTTTCGCTAAAAGGTGGTTAGGCAGCCACATCTTGTTATGGGCATTTTGTAGTTGCCAGAGCTGCCTCTGCAGCCTCTTCTGGCACCTTTGGACTCCCAGGACAGGCTCCTTGAACAGTGCTGTGACTAGGTCATCTCCACATGATAATGCCCCTCAACAAATGTTACCTGTATCCTCGAAGCCACAAAGTGCAGGAAGTAACAGAGTGGTGAGTGTGGCTGTGGAGTTGTCTGTATCATGTGAATCTGTCTGAATCTGATCTTCCTGCAAAAAGGAAGGCAAGATGCCACAATTCAGCTGTGGTCCCTTATTTAAAAAAAAAAAAAAAAGCAATAAAAAAGCACATTTTCCTCCTGAGTGGCCTTTTTTTTCTCCAGTTTAGTGTTGGAATTAGCCAACGGATTAGCACTGGTAACAGGAAAGTATAGAAGTAGTCTGTTTTACCGGAGGTGGGAGGGAAGAGGGAAGTCCTGAATTATCACCACTGTCTCACCAGGTAATGAAGGGTTTACGTTGCCTTTAGCCACGTCCATGCACAGCAACAATTTTGTTTCTACTCTCTGCCCTCACCTCCTCCTTGGGCCATGTGGTACCCTTGCAAATGGGGGACATCTCCTGGTCTTCGGCATGTAGGAATAGTACTTGTCCCTGCAAACAGCCACAAAGTCCTCGGGGTCTAGCTAATTTCATAATTAAATAGGAAAAAAAAGGTATACGCTAGTTATGAGTCAAAACAAATGTAAACACAAAATAATAGTCTTAGATATATCATCACAGACTGTTACGAAAACCAAAGCATAGGGGTTCTAGGCGTCTATTACAGTCAAAAAGGGGAACAAAAGGATGTCAGATAAAGACATTTGTCTCAGTCATTTAACCAACAAGCTTCCAAAAGAGAAGGCAAACATTTTTTAGAAGTTAAAATTTCAGCGACTTCCCAAAGAGAATGAAATTTTACCTGGAAGGTGCCCCTGTGCTGAAGGAAGTCACCATGACTTATCAAATCTGTTTTGAGTATTGCTCTGTATAAATGCCATTTCAAAAGATTCATTGGCTATGTAGGCTTTTACTATCAGCATATTTATTTCACCTCCTAAATGAAATCCAATTTGAGGCTATTAATATTAATGTGCTGAGATAATTCTGATGATGAATTAATAAAACACTTGGCCTCTCAATATGCTGTTTGCTCTTACCATTTAATGATGCTCTTAACTGGAAAAAGGAAGAGATAGAGCAGGCTCCAGCAGGAGCCTGAAAATTAGAAACCACTTCATTGTTTTTAGCTTGCCGCTTTAATGACAATCGATGGCATTGATTTTGGACTAGAAAAGTATTTACTAAATCTTTACCATGTGCTACAATCCCTATTTAGATTCCTTAAGTATAATTTGTATGTAACGCCTGCTTGAAGTACTTCAACTACTTGATGAGAAAAATTTTGAAAATATTTAATGCATTTCAGTAGGTTGTTAGATATTTGACCCTATTTCTTATGTTTGTTGTAAATATTGAGGGATTTTTTTCCAAAAGAATTCTACTGCCATTGAAAGCACAGCTGTATCTTAGAAAAATGAGGTAGCATTCACAGTCTCATTCCTTTACAAGAGGAATTTCAGTTCACTGAACATTTTAGATCAGATAAGCCTAATTCACCTACCTTATTATGCTAGAATAGATTTCCATTTGAAGAACTGAACTCAGTTAATGTACATGATTTTTACATTAGTCTTCACAGTTAGCACACAATCCTTATAGAAAAAAAAATCCAATTAATAATAGAATATTTCCACAGACAACTAATGTAAAAAAATATGTGTAGACTTCTATTCCTAATTTTATAGCTTTTTGTTATTGATATAAGTAAATACAGAAGATATTTCAGTTTAAGCTTGCAAATAGATATATTTTATTATGGTTAAAACATAGAACTTTAATGCTAGTCATTTTTAGTTTTCATCTAAGAAAGAATAAAAGATTTCTAGTTCCATGATTGCAAAAAATTGTAATTTCATCCAAGATTTCAGTCCTGGAAAGCCTGTCAAAATGGTGACTAGCAGAACACATGCAATCTAATTTTCAAATATGAGGTGTACTTTAAAAATTCTAGCAGGATGGCAAGCATGAAAGTGCTTTTCCAACACACTTCATATTTAAGCCCATTCAAGCCAAAGTCCCTCTTTTTGAAATGGGTCAGAACTTCAGATGGTATAGACTATTTAAATTTAACTGCATTTTAATGTTATGCAGCAATATCAGGAGACAAAGCAACCATAGCTATAGCGTATTTTTGGTGAAATTAATAATATTAGCAATTATGTTTCTGAAACAAAAAAGCTAAACAAATTACTACCTTCAAATTGCTTCAAATTCTGAGAGAAAACAGAATAAATTTACCATTGTTCTTTTTAATTAAATTTTGAAGCACTCAATGTGGTAAAGCCCTGTATGCATCTAGAGAAAGTTCTCTAATGTGGAAAGCTTTATCATTTCTAAAATTATGCTGAGGGTCAGATTTCCATTTTTATTATTTGTGACAGGATAATAGCAAGCAAGTGTAGGTGGCAAAAGAGATGGATGATGTCATAGAGTAGTGGTTCTGTATCAACTCCTTTTGCTGCTGCTTCTTTTGAGCAGCCATGGAAGGGAAACCGATGCAGCTTGTCATAATGCAATCTGCACTCCATAAAGTTTGCCTTCTGCAGCCATGTCTGAGTACAAACTAGGAAGTGCAGGTCAACAGTCACTGAAAGGCCACATTATGAACCTGATGAGGGGACTCCCTTCTTTTTTTTTTCTTTTAGTCTATTTCCATTTTCTACCTACCTGGATGAAATGTTTTCTTTCAGTTTTTAACAACCTAAAAAGACAGAGTGAATGATAACCTGCAATGATAACTAAAATTATTAAGGTTTAGATGTTTCACCTCTAAGCACATTGCAATGACAATGTTTCTTTGGTATTTATCATATTATTTCTTTAGAACTAACACTGATTATCAAATATACCTTATAACTTGCATGAAGCATAATGTAGTGGTCATTAATTTCCTTCACTGTAAGTGCTCCAAGCTTTCTTGGGTTTTTTTCTGCAAAACTGTGTCCTTTCTCCTGTTCAGATATACCCAGTTGTGAATACATTTTTGCTATTTCTTTCACTAGTCTGGCATATGAAATCTTCAGTTACAAATTCATGATTCACACTACATATGAAGAATGAATTTCAAACATGACATTTATTACTCTTGACTTTCCATTCCATATACTCTTGGCTGAAAATTACAGGATCTCAGAAGTTGTATGGGTTTGTATGCTTCTTCTCAGTGTTTAATCTTTGGACTGAGAACTATAATTAGCAGAAATTAAACAAAAGCCAGATAGCTTTTACCCACTCCTTCCAAAACAAGCAAAGTTAGCTACTTTGGTAGCCACTCTAACCATAAATAGGGTTCTCATGTGTGGTAGTAGTAGTGGTAGTCATAACCACAACTTTGATATATAGGAATTTAGTTTACTCTGAACAAAGACTTCATTTTTCTTAATCACATACATGATGGAAGTGTAAGGCTTTCACAGTGCACTTGATGCTTTAAAAATTTCCCACAGGTCTTTGGCCACCATTCATTAGGATGACCAGGATGCTACGAAGACTTTCGTATGTCCTTGATTTCATGCAGTTCAAATAGTCCAGTCAAAATCAGAGAGGCTACCACAATGCCTGTAAGTTATTCAGAACTAAAAGCGTAACATACAAATGAGCTGACTTGAGTAAGTGATGTTTCTCCTAAAGTCCCATCAATGATGTGAATGACATTATTATTTCTAGAAAGTGTACCTGCTTTCATCCACTCTTAGAATATTTGCATAACTATAGTTGTGCAAAAGATCTGACCTCTGAGAGAAAAAGGAAACAAACAAGAAGAATCTGAACACCTTTAATTTGAAGATATGTAAGAGACTGTTTTGAGAGGCTGCATTATTCTGTTCTTTCTATCATATATTGCACTTTTTAACACCAGTTAACTTGATGAAAGAAAACTGATTTTAAAACATGAAAAAGCATTTGAAAATGTCAGGTAGCCTTTTTTAATCCTGTTCAATAATAATCGGCTAAAACATTCCTATATTCCTATATTCCAGCTGCAATATATTTACTTAAGAAGCCACAGTTGTGTTTCATAATTAGATAACCTAGGGCTAAACAGTGGGAGTGTCTAAGTGCTGTGCACCTTAAACTTTTGATAAAGCAAGAGGAGAGAGTACTCAGTGCCTCAAAGGATAGGTCAGTGTTTATATAACAGTGTGTGAGAATCAGTTTTTGTCTTGTTTTTCTTAGACATAATTTGATGTTTTACAATAGAAAAAAAGTGTAAGCACACCCCAGCATATCTCTTCTATCACTGGTGTGTATAAAACGCTTCCCCTACGCTTTTAAGGTGATGAAAAGGACAACTAGCTTGTGTCTAAATCAGGAGAGCTTGATATGATGTCAAAGCCTTTGGCTAAACATAGATTGACTTAATTCTTTCAATAATGAACTTTGGTCCAGAGCATTTAACAACCACAAGAGGAGAAACCCAATATAAAAGAGAAAATCTCCTCATTCAGGTTATCTTGACTCTGCTGCAGGCAAAACATAGAAATATTTTTTTTAATCGAGATTCTCTGCAGCAGCCCGTTCCAAATGCCAGTATCCATCACTGATGACTGGATCAATAGCTCTGTTTTGGCCCCAGTCTCCTACGAGAGATGGCATGCCATCAGTGACAGACAAATATCACAGTTAAGCAAAGTATCCAGCCAGACCTAGTAACATTTTTATTGATTTTTGTTGTGCAAATAATGTCTTTTTGGGCTGAATAAATGGCTTTGAGCCAAACAGTCATTGTTTATGATTCCAAAATGCAATAAAGGGACAGGAAATATATTATAGCCTATGTCTCAAGGCACACAACATAATCATCCTTTGGTGGTGAAAAACTATCCAGCTGAAACCATGAGTGCATATTTATCCATGCTTAAAGGTACCTGTAGGACTTGCAAATCTTACACAAAATGTCCTGTTAGGAAACAGATGGTATTGCCCTTTAACCTATTGAATAACTACTAGAAAACCAAGCAAAAAATAAGCACTATATTTCTTCAATCAATACAAAGAAAACACTTTATTATTTTCCCTTCAAATGAAATATCAAACTTGCCAAAATGGCATTAAGATGCTTTGAAAAAAGGACAAAACAAAAAGTACCCTGACAGTTTTTCAAATGCTACAAAATTGTATTAATAGTTGTCCAGCAACAATGTTTGTTAATTTTGTCTTCTTTTTTTCTTTTTTTTCAGGAATTACTAAAACACATTTTGTTTGGGTTTTGGGTTTGGGGGTTTTTTAGTATTAAAAGATCATACAATTTCTCTTGTAAAAAATATTTTTTTGTTTTGCTAACATAATTTAATCACTTGAGCCAGCAATATAAACAAAAAATTATCCTTATGGTCATATCTGAGCATTAAACCCCAAACCTTTTCTACAGGATGTGCGCCTAATATATCCAGTAGATTTAATGAGAAATCTCTCTTAGTCTCAGCAAGTGTGTGGTGGCCCAGCTTTCTAGACATGCAGGTGTCATAAACAAATATTCTCTTTCAATGATATAAAGTCAGAAGCACAGGTTTTCGGCAAAGAATAAATATTCTTAGAACTGCCGCACCACACTATCTACACTGATATATTTTAACAGATTTGTTGTTGTTGTTGTTTCCAATTAGCTAGAAATAAGCTGTATTAACTCACATTGTTTCAAGGCCGATAAAATTATCTTGCCCTCATCGCACAGCTTGTGTGTTTTCATGGAAAATATCAATAATTCAAACACCTCTCAGAAAAATTCAAGAATATTTATTCTCACCCCAGAAGAGTCCATTCATCTGTAGGAAAAAGCTACAGTAATCGAGTGCCAGGTTAAATCCTGTCTCTCTCCTACGTCTTTAAATTTTAAGCTTTTATTAACTCCCTCATGACAGCCCTAAATATAGTTTTGAAGGCTTTTGGGGTGAAAGACAAAGGCTTTTCCTGAGAAATGCTACACAAAATCAGGAGATTATTTGTAACATTTTGAAAATTAAATTGCAGAAAAAAGGATGGAAGTCAATAGGAAACTTTAAGAGGAAACATGGCTATATTAGCCTATGTTTAGTAATGGCCTTGTTATTCCTACTGTAAAACAGTACAACAATTGCAAATTTTTTAAATTCTTCAACAGAAGTAGGTGTTGCCTTTGAATTGCATAAACCACTCCAAGAAGTCTCTTAATCACAGATTTCTGCTGTATGTCTCTTTAAGGAGTTATTCATCTTTAATCAGCATGTCATTCAATGCTTCCAATAGTATTTAGAGGATATAAGTGCATGTTTTCTTTTTTTCCTTTTTTTTTTCTTTTTTTTTTTTTTTCTAAAGGAAATTTCCCAGTCTCAACCCTGGAAAGATTGCACCTATGATCAGAAATCATATGTGAGGACAACTTCCCTGAATCAGGATATCTTATGTGTCCAAAGTTACTTAAGGCAACTATCTAAGTGTCTAAAGGTTCATGAAGGTAGGATGTGAAAAGACTGAACAGAGACAAAAGAAGATGGATTTTGGACATATTGCTTATCATACAGGATACCCACAGACTGAGCATTTCTTTTCCCCTTGCCTGCCTCATCCAAGTATTTAAAAACCAGAGTAATCATCTTCAGAGAGAGATTATAGCAGATCATAGACCTGGTCTTCTGTCGTTTGCTGACTGGTGTCGGTTTTTTCTACACATTACAGCCTCGTATCACAAGCAACATCTTATCACTCAACCTAAAGGGAAATTAATTATCATTCTTCCATTTCATAGGGTCAAGTCTATTAGACAAAAATCTCTTGTTCTTTGAACCCTTGCCTTTGGCAACAAGCACACATGAGCCAAGTCTCTCTGAATCTGGCATTCTAGCCCTGACAACACTTCTTTTGCTCCAAGAGAGAGAATAAGAAAACAGTAAGAAACATCTACGGAGTGCAATTCATCTGCCCTATTTCCAGATGTCTCTCTTAGCAGGAGATGAATAGTCCTCTGAAGGTGTCTGCTTCTTTCTGTCAACTGGAAAGGGAGCCCAGAGTTACAGGCTTAGACTTAGGTGTCTATCTTATTTTAGATATCCAAGTTAAGATAAATGAATCACAACGTCAGTCACTCACATAGTTTCAGGCTGCAGACCCCGAACTGGAAAGGGAGCCCAGAGTTACAGGCTTAGACTTAGGTGTCTATCTTATTTTAGATATCCAAGTTAAGATAAATGAATCACAACGTCAGTCACTCACATAGTTTCAGGCTGCAGACCCCGAGCAGAAGATGGTTTCTGTGGGCTGAACTGGGCAGGATTTCAGGCACAGTCTTTATATTTTCAACGATCACCCATCCTGTGAAGTTTGTTTACGTATTTGGGAGCTTCACTTTAATTTTAACCCAGAAATCTGCTACCTAATATTAGATATTTTTATATCTGTCTTTAGATATCCAGATGTTTCATTGGATTAGACCAATAAGATTTATTTGGGCTGAAACCAAACTAGGAGTCAAGTGGAGGTAATTAGACCTGTGTAGTCCACAGAAAACATGTACAGTTTTTTCTTCTCTAAGCTTAGAGGCTTTCAGGGCACGTTATTTGATATTTTAAACTCAGTGTAAAACAGAAGCATTAAATGATGGAGTGTGAAGCTATTGGCAAACACTTTGGTGTGTAATCAGCCAGGTTACCAGTTCTCAGGAGTAGGTAGCCCCTGGTAAACTCAGATCCATAGTGAATCACTGCTGAGCCAGAGGAGGAGGCCTACGTAAAACCCAGGCTGGGTATTAAGAGATCTGTGATTGCTCCTCCTGCAAACCTCAGGAACATATGTTCATATGCTTGACACAAACCGTCTGTGCCAATAAAACCCAGGCCATTGTCATGCTAAGGAAATTCAACCCTCCCTGCAGACTAAGCCCTGTCTATGTCAGTTGGTCAGGCACGTCTTCTCCTGTGGGAGTTGAATCCCGCCAACTGAGTACATGGTTTCAAGAGGGCAAATACATATGCTGTAACTGGATAGCATGTGAAATCTTCCTGCAAAGACTGGTCACCTGGGTGTTATGAATTGCGAAGTGAAGATACTAGAATAAACGTTGTTAGAACATGAAATCACTTTCACTGATGAGGCTAAAAATAATGGAATAAAAATGGTTCATTCATAATCCTCTTACTACAGATCCTCTTTTCTCTTTAGGTAAGAACCCCTCCTCCCATTGCTCTCTCTTAAAGAGTGCAATTTAAAGGATTTCTTTATAGCAAATGCAGCAAGGTAAAAACAGACATGCTTTACTGGCTGGCTTTTAAAGACAATGACAGCTGTGGCCAGGCTGATCTCATCACCCCACCGGCAATATTTTTATAGCAGTTAAAGTAATGGTAAGGCAGAAGCACTCATACTTTCATTTACCTAACTCTTTTCATTCCAGCTGCTTCTTCTCTGCTGATATCTAAGTTTCTGATCCATTTGGAAGATTAACTTTTCCACACACAGCTTCTATCCACAAGTAAGTGACTGAGAGCATGTTATTAACACTGGAGGTGTGTGAATTACAGCTTCACACTGGACTTTGCTTCTTGGATGGAGAGAAAGGCTGGTGGGGAGTTACAGTAGGCATGGGAATGTGCAAACATGAGGCCTGCTCAGATGCATAAAACTAGCAGAGGCTTGGATATGGAGCATCTAAGATTTGCATGAGACAGGCTTCCTGGAGGAAACAGTGTGAGCCAGTGGACAGGCCTCTAACAAAGCAATCCAGATGTCTTGTGATCTATCTCTAGGTTACCATGTGATCTTGGGAAAGCCGCTTCCCTTCTGGGCCTTAATTTCACAGTCTGTAGACGCTTAGAGGGACACCTAACCTATAATGATATTTCAGCTCTTTTTGAAATGCCCGTTTCCACCAACTACAAGTCCTACAAAGCATTAGCTGACTATTCATAGCAAATTTAAGAGGGAACAAGGGGTCGTCTATTATACACTTGAGAGGCAAATCTCCACTTTGTGTGAGCTCTGGTTCTTCCTTATCAGCAATATCTGTTTGCTTTGTCTTTTTCACTGAGTACATTTTGTACAAAAATTATTCTTGTGCTTCCAAATATTAACAATCGATTTTAAGGACTGTACTAAGAACAGGAGGAAAGTGTGATTTCTGCCTCACGTAGAGTGTGCTTTTCTCTTTAGAACTTCTGAGTAAGTTTTCCTTTGAAATATAACTAACCATAGCAAGACGATATCTAAGCCAAGGCAAGCTGCACTAGTTTTCATTGAAAGCAACAAAGTCTATAAGGCACTGTTGGCTGAATCAGAGTATCTCATGTCTGTACCTCCTCTGTGGCCTCCATAGCATAATAAAGATGTGATTATAGTATATGTAAGCATATACAAGCAACCATATTCACAGTGAACATCACTGGCACAGGTCACAAAACAGAGCAAGAGAAAGGAAGGAGCAGCAGCAGCAGCAATTAGTACACAACTTCTGAAAAGTCCCTGAAAATATCACTGGCTTTACTAAAGTGCAATAAAGTCCACACTGTTGCATGTAGAGATACAACAGATACACTAGATAAACTTGTTTTGCCGGGGTGAATGAGCCAATATGAGCTCTAGGTTCATAGCCTGTAAACTGTGTGGTTTCTCCAAGGATTTGGAGATTTCAGAGACTTTTATAGGTTGGTTGAGGAAATCCTGATCTTTATGGGTAAACCATCTCAATGACTTTGGGTTTCTTCTGATACTCATGCTCAGGGAAGGAGACTTTATTAGAGCAGCAACATGCTCTCCCTTATACACGCACATTCTTGTCTATGAGGGAGAGTTCCATCTCCACACTTCCTAACTATTCAAGCCATGCTGAAGTACTCAGTCATTTGATCTCAGAATCATCTGGGGACCAGCTGTCCTTCCAGCTCTCCCACTCCCCATGTGGTCTCTGCACCCCATATGTTTCCGGCCCTTTTTCCCACATGCCTTGATCTCCCTGTATCTACCAGATACCCTGATTCCAGCTCCCTTACTTACCTTACAAGTTATCGGGGCATGGTACAAATGGTGGTTTCCACCACCATTTTATCATTAGCAGGTATCAGGCCAAGCTTTGTGCCAGTTTGCCACAGTGTGACAGCAAAAGTGACATTTCTGGAAAGTTCTTGTGTTGCTTAGTAAAATAAATCAGAAGAAAAAGTGCAAAAGATTTAAAAACTCAGAGGGTAGAGCATTTTTTTGTCACTGTGATACTATACTTATTACCTGCAAAAAGGGGAGGGTCTCTGAGGGCCAGTGGCTATCTTTAAAAAAATCACACTTCTGCTGACAGCAGAAGGTTGGTCACCAGAGTCCTTTACCTCTTTGTGTCTACATCTTTATATGTTGAGGACTCTGTAGGTGTTACAACCACTCTCCACTGTT
Organism: Gallinula chloropus; assembly: GCF_964237585.1. NCBI lineage: Eukaryota > Metazoa > Chordata > Aves > Gruiformes > Rallidae > Gallinula > Gallinula chloropus. The sequence goes on from NC_140086.1 coordinate 68,122,932, forward strand.
AGAATCAGTATTTATTTTAATCTTAAAATTATAATATATAATCCAGCATAATATTTTATCTGAGTCTATCCATGTGACTTTAAATTCACTTCTCTATCCTACTATCCTTTTCCAAATGTTCTTGATCATCTGAGATTTGTCTAGTAATACAAATTAAAATATGTTGTACTATCCCCAAACATTTCTTATATTGTGTTATATTTTATATATTGCATTTTATACGTCACTAATCAGTTATGAGTATACAAAAGAAAATGTTTTCTCTACAAGCCAACTTTAGAATATCACTTTGACTTGATTACAATTGAGGTAGTAACAAGGGTTATACTTCATTGTCCCCAGCTGAGCTCTGAATATCCTGTCTTGACAGCTAGATACAAGATACAATACAGATTTGCCAGAGTACCACTCCACTCATTTCTCAGCAGTATGTATTACTGGAGAAGAACTACCTGCAAAATATTTTCAAAAATACACATGGAATTGCAAATTATCTGTGTACAGTTCTTTGTTTACTAGCAGGTAGACATATTCTTACATCACTGTAGCATTAGTGCAGTAACCTTTTGACCTGGAATTTTGCCTTGGGTTGAGAAAGTTATATCAGCCCTAGTATTGGAGCCACCTTCATGAATGAAATGTTTAAAAACACTTAGTCACTGTAAATAGTATCTGCACAATTTTCCCTTCACCATGCAACTCCACTTTTCACGATTGGACCCTGAAATAGCAAAGCATGGAGCAGATGCAAAATTTCAATTATGAGAGAAATTTTCTTCAATGAACTCGTGCACAAGAGTTTTTCCAGATTTTACCTTGCACCCTTACATCAGCAACTAAGGCAGAGTCAGGCTAAAAACCTAGGGATGAAACCAAGGATAGGGATAGGAATATCGGTCCCAAAGAGTTGTGCAAACTTGATGAGGCTTTCAGGACATGAGGACAGTCAAACACTGAAATGGGTTGCCTAGAGAAGTTCATCAGTGGAATGAACTGTTCATATGTGGAAGATTTCAAGACCAGAGGGGACAAAGCAGTAAGAAAACAGGTCTGACCTTGTAGCTTACAATGCTTTGATCAAAAGTTTGGCCCGTAGGCCTCCTGAGGACCTTTACGCCTTACAATAAATTATCCTATGACCTTATGAATATAAGGATACAAAAAAGCAAAAATCAAAACCTTAAACTGCATCAATTTATCTGTGTTCTTACTTCTCTTATATTATAACATTGGCATATTTTGTAAAAACATATGGAAAGGAAATATTGATGACACAGACCAAAGATGTCATCAGAGTTTTGGCCCTAACATTGGTATTTGTTGCCTGATGGTTCTCTGTCTTCGACCTTATGATTATTGAAGACACTTGCTGATAATCACAGAATCACACAAATTTTCAAAAGCACAAATTAACTGGAAGAGTGGATCAGTGCTTGTAGTCCCTGCTGATGATTTTAGTATAACAAAGGTATAAAAAAACTTGATCTTCATGTTACACTAGACATTTGTGAACAAACAGAAGTTGTCTAAAGACATTTTAGAAGCCTACATCTGGACATGTAGCCGAAGATGATTTCTAAATGGGTGTGTTTGACCATGTTCCTCTGCATACATAAATACCGAGAGACGATGCTTGTTCCTATAGTAAAGTATTTTTCTCATTCCTTTGTGTCTTGATTGTAGCATAAGTAATGACAGAAAGTATCATTTTGCAGAACAGAAAAGGACTTTAGCACTTGAAAAAAACACTTTACAAAACTATTGCAATGATATTGTCATAGTAACCTATTCCTCCTGGACTGTGATTATAGGAATCAGGGAGCGAGCAAAGCAGTCGTGAGGATTTTTCTGGGTTATCTGGCTTTGAAAGGATCATGTTCAAACCCTGAAAAGATAAAAGAGAGACTATACAGAATATAAGCTGGACCGTTAAACATTTCCATATGACAAACTCCTCTCCTGAGATCTGACCTGCCTGTAGATTCCCCAGTTTGCAGATCTAAAGGAACCAGGCCCACCCGTGCCTGCTCTAAAGAGAAGAAGCTGGGTCTGAGTAGCGTTTGAAAACTACTTTAAAATTCTTGCCAGAAAATACCTCAATAAAAAAGGAAGATATATCCATAAAACATTCAAAAGAAAATCCCATGAACCAGGATTTTTAGAAAGTAACTCATCTAAAAATGATTGTAAAAACAATATCCCACGTAGGCATTTCTCAAAGAAATATCTGCCCTCTGTAGAAGACATTTCTTTTTCCTACAGATTACTGGTAAATTATGTCCTTAGGCAGCAATCCTGACATTTATGCACATGCATAACTCCAAGCACATGGCTAGTTTCATAAACCACAATGGAACTAACTGCATTCTTAAAGTTAAACACATGTATAAGCATTTGCAGAATTGAGATCCATAGTCCTAAATCAAAACTTTATCTGCCAGCAGTAATTACACTAGTAGGGTAGAAAATTGGAAGCACGAGTAGTCAGATGTAGATGTGTCTCCTTCATACAAAAGAGTACTTCTCCACTCCACTTCTAGCATCACCACAGATGCTAGAACCAGAACTCACCTTCCATCCCTGTGGCAAGGCAGGGCCTTGGCTAAGCCACAGTGAAACCTACGTTTCTGCTGCCTCCCAGGACAGTCCAAGCTCCACACCTACCTAAAGCAGTTAGTGACGGAGTGTGCAATCCAGCTGCCATTGCATATCGCAGTTGTTCATGTCATGTTGCCCTGTGGATGATGTCAGGCCAATAACATAAGACAAGGTCGTTCCAGAAAGCTCATGACTTTGTGTATCACAAGACAAGGTGGGATTTGCAGGCAACCTGAAATGAATCTGTTCTTTGAGTACAACAGGGACCTACCACAAAGCTATAGGTATCTCACCTACAGGAGAAAATATTGGTACTGCTAGAATGAATTACTAAATAGCAAATAGTCAATGAATCACCAGATTTCTAGGAACAAAACTATCAAAATTACAATTTTTATCAATTATCAAGGTAAAATCGGGCACCCAGGTTAATATTGAGTGACCAGCCATCGTATAAATAGAGACATAAAATCCTCTTTAACATTAATGGGAGTCAAGTTACAATGCACCCATTAACTTCTGACATCCACAGTACATGGAAACCTATATTTTAAGAAAGCCTACCACTTAACTATTTAAATCTATTCTTAGCAAATGAAGAACAGCTTCTTTGGCAATTTTCCCATGTGGATTCCCAGTAACTATTGTAAACCCACTTGAAGCACTCATTTCTCATCACAAATTTCCTGCTAGTTAAAAATAATAACATTTTTTAATCATCTACGTCATCACATCCAGTGATTACAAAAGACTGCTTCAGCAAGTCTGATCAGCTAATGTTTTGCAAAATGTTAGTTAGTAATGGTCCATCCTGTGTTTGGGAAAGCTGGCACTTGCTGGATAGTGAGCCACAGGTTGTTTCTCATGTTAGCTTGATACCAAAGGCCGTCTGACAGAAAGCCACACTCGATTGCATATATAGGTCAAGAAACTCCTCTTCATAGTCAATATGAGATTCTGAAAGCCTTCTTTCTCTTACCATGTATATACTGTATAACAGAACAAAGTTCTCGCTTTTGCTAATTACTCTGAGTAGATCCACAAGCCTCCTCCATGCTGTACATCCCCCAGGAACCTCTGAGCAGTCAGCTGCACATGGCACAATCACAGCCCAGCCATCTGACAGCCCAGGGGTGTTTCACTTCAGGCATCTTCTCCTAAATCAGGAATTTTTCACAACTGCAAGTATCAATAGCAGCTGTAACCATTATATGAACTACAGAAGCTAGGAAGCCTGGTTTCTTGTGACTTTTGTTTTGTGGTTAAGTTGCTCCATGTCTAATGAATTAATGCCTCCATAACGCATTTCCACATGGATCTTCTGATTCTAATATTAGAAATCATAGTACATCTTTTATTTCTGCCGGCCCTTCTCCATTCAGCCACCTCAAAGCCTGTGGAAGCTTCTTATTTTTTTTTAATCTCTATTGTACTAAACTTGCTAGAAATTTTCTAGCAATTTCAAAAGACATTAGACAGATGCTTAGGCCCTCTCACTTCATACAACATATTCAGGAAAGTGGTCTGCTAGGTTTTCACATTACTGAAAGCATCACTCCGAATAGTAGACTTCATCTTCACAGGCTCATTTATCATTTCTATCTCTTTTGACAAGTCATTTGAGTACAACTTGTTTAGGTCCATTTAAATAATTGGGTTTAACAACCATTAATAAATTGCTAGCTTAGATTGCTTGGTCTAGCAGCCAACTCAGCCATCTTTTACATTTTTTTACATATATTTTTATATAAAGACAAGTTCTTCCTATTTAGAGTTTTACACTTTCAGAACTGAATGAGAATCTATAGACAATTATTCCCTATCAGAGGAGTATCAAACACATGCATCTAACTATTAGTTAAAGAATTATGAATTTTTTGCTCCTACCATAGCCTACAGAAAAAAAAAAGTTCCAAACTTCCAGCATCTTAGACAGAATGAAAATTTGAATACTGGAGTGTGGAAAACAATTCGATAGGCAGCAAATCCAGGGCTTTGAAATTTTGTGGAGCTGGAGATAAGTCATAGAAATTATGTCTGTAAACTGAGGAGACAGTAGCAGAAAACTCTTTTTAGTCACGTGTGCTACAGAAAGATAAAGTCGATTGAAGCAAAAACTTGCTATTATGATGGGAAGAATGGAGAGTTACTGCAGCTGACTATCTATATACCTGCATCTATGTATCAGTGCATTAAAGATCACTTTGATGTGAGTAATAAATGAGGCCAGTTTTAAACACTTGAATAAAACTTTACCAAATTATTTCAATAACAACACACTTTTTTGCCAACAATTTTTACACATTTTTAATTGTTTTCATTACATATGGAAATTTTTTAGTCTAACAATGATATCCTTATCTGTGAGTAAAAAATCTGTCTATGAGTATTCACAATTACAAGGTGATCAGACTCAAGAGCTGTTTTGAGAGAGAAGTTGGAAAAGAAATGAATTACAGAATCATAGAATGGTCTGGGTTGAAAGGGACCCCAAGGATCACAGAGTTCCAACCCCCTGCCACAGGCAGGGTCACCAACCTCCAGTGCTGGATCTACACAAGATTGCCCAGGACCCCATCCAACCTGGCCTCGAACACTTCCAGGGACGGGGCATCCACCCCCTCTCTGGGCAGCCCATTCCAGCACTTTACCACTCTCTCTGTAAAAAACCTTCCCTCTAACATCTAATCTAAACCTTCCCTCCTTTAGCTTCAATCCATTCCCCCTTGTCCTGCTATTGTCTACACTTTAAAAAGTTGATTCCCCTCCTGTTCGTATGCTCCCTTCAGGTACTGGAAGGCTGCAGTGAGGTCCCCCTGCAGCCTTCTCTTCTCCAGGCTGAACAAGCCCAGCTCCCTCAGCCTCTCTTCGTAGGGGAGGTGCTCCAGCCCTCTAATCATCTCTGTAGCCCTCCTCTGAACCCTCTCCTACAGTTCCACATTTTTCTTTTATTGTGGGCCCCAGATCTGGACACAGTACTCCATATGGGGCCTCACAAAGGGACAATCATTCCCCCGTCCTTGCTGGCTACCCCTCTTCTGATAGAACTCATTGTCTTTCATCAATTTTGCTCTCTTTACCTGATTTTTAATGCTATTTATCCTATTTACACCTCCCAGAAGGGGTTGTCCTCAGTTAGACCATATGCTTGTTCTTTGTCTTCCAACTTTCTGCTTCTTCCCTGCAATTACACACATCTTTTCCCCTTCGAAGGTCACATTGTTCACATACTTATGTAAAAAGTCTATACATTGTGCCTGGCTCTGCCATCACGATTTTGCTAAATACATGAATACAGTTCTTTAAAGTGTTTCACTATGGTTATATTTAACTATTATTAATGATATACTGATTGATACAGTTATATTTTCTAAGTGTCACAGATCTCTGCTTTGGTTTCAGAGTCCATCTTACAAAAGGAGACTGAAATAATTTGGCAGAGAACCTAATAAAAATAAGGTTTCCTGTTGATGGCCATGAGATTCTGGAACAGCATTTCAGCAGAGGAAGCTGGGGGAGGAAGCTTGTAATTTTTAGGTGGAGCTGATCAGTTTGTTCTATTTTTGAAAAGAGCAATATGTTGTGATTTCTGCAATGGCAGACAACCAGGTATGATGACTCAGTTCAAGTTCTATAATCTTGTGTTCTCTTTCCGTATGTTGGGTGATGATTAAGTTACCCAAGGGAGAAGAGAATTAATAGTCCATGCAAATATGAACAACTACAGTAACCTGCCATTATGCACATCCAGCACAGTATAAGGTTCTTCTGGACCCCTTAGTGACTAAACGATTCACAGCCTGCTCCCACTTTTGTGAGGAGGGAATGAGCATTTAATGAGTAACTTCAGGCTCTGTGGCCTTAAACAGGAATCGCACTGTTCCTCTCGGGATTTCTATCCTATCAGTCCTAGAACTGAGACCATTTTAGAAGTTTTATCTATTTGGTCAAATTAGGATTACAGTTCAGTATTTCTGAAAAAGGGAGTATTAAACAACCAATAGAAAAAAGAATTCATCATCTATCTTTCTATTTAATAGGAAACTGGAAAACACGGTACCCACTTTATACCTTACCAGCAGCTCCTCAGTCAAAGCAGAATTCATAGCAGATAGAGACAAATCATCTGATGGCAGAGGTTAAAAGAAACCTGTTACTATGACAACAGATAGGGTCAGATAACAAAATGAACAGACACTTTTGATCTTCAAAAAATTCTTTTTCCTTTGCTCTCTCTTCTGTTATCTGGACCACTCCATCAAACACCTAGCAGATAACAGAGTTGAAAACCCAATCGACCTTCAAGGAAGACCAGACAAGTTGGAAAGTCTATGGAAAGGTTACTATTACACTGGAAATGCTTATGATTACATTTTCCGTGTATGTGTATGTGCATGTGTGTGTATTTTACCAAAGTAACAGAGTACTGTTCAAAAGGCTTTACAAAGCCTCTAACATTGCAGCATTGAAGGGTTGTGGGGTTTTCTTATAATGCCACTCAAGGAAAGGAAATAGAATATAATGTGATCTGAAATGATCAGCTGCATAGTCATATTCTACAGTTAGAATACTGTAGGTTAAAAAAAATTGGAATTGGCACTTTGGAATTCAGAGCAATAATTTATTGTGCATGCCTTACCACTATATGTTACTTCATGCATACTATGAAAGCTAGAAAAATACTGAAGAATTCCAAGCCTGAAGAATATTGCCGTGTCACATTTGTGCATTATTTTACAACATTTCGAGGATTTGCATGTTGATAAACACATGTGTATACGTTACTCACTGATGAGTTGGAAATATAAACAAAACACCTTGTTGCCACACTTTGCATTTGGAATGACAAAAGAAAAGAGGGAAAAAATAAACAAACCAAACAAAACACACACAAAAAAACCCCCCAAAAAAGCCCAGAAAAAACACACTAAGGTAATGGGAAAAGCCTGCCTTTCCATCTTTGGCTATTCACAAAGTAAGTTTTCAATGCATGAGTTAAAATGTCTGTGTAGGAAATGGCCTTTCCTACCTGAAATAGTCCCACTGTCCTAAAAGTTTGTCTCAATCCAGGAACTGGGTTACATAAGTGAATATATTTGGGGCCAGGGTTTTCTACTCTGACATCATTCTCCAGTCCTCTGCATGGCTTTGCCATTGAATGGCTGAGACAGTGACTGTTCAAGACATTGTGTTAATTTAAACTGTGTGTGAAAGATTTTCAGTGCCACATGCTGTGGGTGAGAAATCTCTCCTGGTGACTATGGGCCACCTTCATCCATCGTACTTGTGCACTGTATTGGATTTACTCTGTGTGTCATAGGAAATATTTATTCTGCACAAAAGCAAAAGTTCTGTGAAAATTTCACAGGGACTCTTGTCCTGATTTCTCTGAGTTTCACACAAAACCAACTGAATTAATGTTAAAATTACCAATCACCAAAAAAAAGATGACAAGGTGTGATGCTGTTACAGAAATTGCACTGCTACTTTCAATATTGTCAACAGAGAAACAGCCAATCAACCACTGCCTTTGTACTAATGACACTGGATTCTTTTCCTTCTTTCTGTTCCAGCGAGAAATCTAAATTCTCTATCTTTGACCAAAATTAATATTTTTAAAAGTACTCATTTCCCTTGGAAAATGTTCCTGTCAAGGCCAGACATTTGCATTTTAATTTATTCTACAGCAGGACCAAAAAAGGCTCTGAGGTCTGAATGAATAAGACCCTATATTAAAAAAAAAAACAAAACAAAGCAAACTTGCATAAATTTTTTGTTTCATAACTGAATTTTTCAAATCAATATTTTCAGAATATTATTCTATTCTTTTTCTATAGCTGTCAAAGAAGAATTAAAAGTTCAGTGTTGGAATTACATAGGGTTGTGTTGACTTAATATTTTTGCCAAATAGTTTATTTACATTTTTAGGTTTTTTAAATGTCAGATACTTTGAATTCGCTGTTTAATGGTTCCTTGCCATTAACAACTAAATTTGGAAGTTTGTTTGGGTTTTATCAGCTTTAATTTTCAAACTGAAAAGATAGTTTTACTTAGCTTAACTGATTGTAAATATCATGCTCTGAAACTCATATAGCTTCTGGCCACAATTTTAATGGAGAGCAAAGAGAGAAAGTGCTGTGCTATAAACATTATACAGTACTATTCAATTTCTGTAAATTAATCAATTATAGATAATCCTTGCATGAAAATCCTAGTACAAAGCAAGAAATAAGCATGGCATATGAATGTAATTCCTTACGATTAGCTGATCTTTGAACTTCACAAGAAACCTGAAGGGAGTCTTCTGTTCTCGGTGAAATGGCTGCAAAAAAACTTCCAAAACAAACCAAAGCATTTGTATTCTTTCTCAAAAGTACTAAAATATTATCCATAGTTTAGAGTTACAGGGGGTGGGGAGGAGACAAATTTTAGTTAACTCTGCATTTGAGCAAAGATAGCACCATCTTGATGGCACCTCTTTATTGCATAGAAGTATTGCATTTTTTGTATACTGTGAATTAAAAAAAAAAAACCCAAACAAAAAACCCACAAAACCTAATGTTGAGGCAGCTTTTCATTTTGGCACAGTAACACATTGTACATGTCACTCTTCTGACCGCTACCATGCTTGATAATATGCTGTTGCACCACAGCAGTCATGAGATTAGCTTTAACACAGTAGTTGTGTAAAACAGGGTTCTATATTTGGTTTTAATTTTTTCTTGAGTTTTAAATTCTGTCTTTCTAAACTTTATTTGTAATTCCTTATAATTTCTTATCAAACTTGCAACTAAGATGGTAAAGCATTTATTTTTCTATAAAAGTGAAAACTAAGTGTTTATATAATGACTCATGTCTAGGTGAGGTTTTAGCAGAAGCATCACAAGTTATTAGTAATGGGAAAAAAGATCATTTATCAAAATCTCAAGTTTGACTCTTACATTGTGGCTCTCATGAGGCTCCTCATGCACTTCTTGCAGAATTAAAAAAGCTTTATGGTTTTATATCTAGAGTGTTTTACCAGATATCTTCTCTAAATTCTAGTCCACTAGAAAAGAAAGAAATCAAAGTAACCAGGATGTCCTCTCAGTGAAAATGTAAAATATCGTTTGCTTATTTCCTTACACATTGTGTAATAGAGTTGAGTGGAACTAAGGAAATCTGAGGAAGCCAAATCAAAGCTGTTCTAAACTGCATTTCCTATGCTGGCCCGTTACCTCATGGAAAGATTTATTTATGTTCAGGAAAGCTGCAACCTCTTCTAAGGGCAGGTAAAATGGCCAGACTGCATCCTTATATAACCTTCCCCTTGGCTCCTACAGCACAGGGTATGGAAAGCTCAGAGGCATGATGAGATACACAATTCCTCCAGGAAAAACTACTGTATGGGACAGGCACATGATCAGCAGGCATTTCCAGTAAATGCAGATTGACTATGAACTGATTTGAAGCTCTATGACTGACATTTCTCGATTTAAAATCCATTTAAAATGGGTTGTTGCCAGTATTTTAACATATATTCCAAATTATTCTTGGACATCAGTGTACAATGGCATTGTACGGTATGTGTGCATACAAGTGAATGAATATTCATAGAAGGAGCCAGGGCAAGGGTCTGGGATCCCTTCCAAGGGTCTAGGATCCCACCCCTTGTTTATTCATGTAGCAGATAGATAGCTTGATAACAGCAGTTGCTGCACACGCTTCCTCCCCTTATCCTAGCAGGTCCTCTCTTTAAGTTATTCAGGCCCTCTGTTGAAACATCAGCAAGGGGAACAATTTGTGCTAATTACCAAAAACTAGACTTGGGTGTGGAAGGCCTTTTGTTCAGGCCACTGCAGCCTTCCCAGTCACCTTATTAACCTGATAGTGAGAAAACAATCCATGTTAGAACATTTGTTGTACCTTAAGAAGAAAAAAAGAATGATTAGAGAAAAAAAATATATATGTGCTACATGGTATGTACTTCATTGATGCATCTACATCCCAAAGTAGAAAGTCCAATAGCATTTTTTTTCCCAGCTCTATTCTGAGAACAGAAAAAGCAATTTTTTATTTTAGACAATGAGTGTTTATACAATTAAGTACACCTGTAGCCATTGCAGGTTTGGTTTGGTTTTTTTTTTCCTTTAACATTCTCCTATTTAAGAAAACCTTCTGGAGAAAATATTTTTAGGTAACTCCAAAAAGTGCTGATGTCAAAAACCCTGCAAAGGAACACTATTTGGTAGCTATTCAACTTGCCTTTTTAACAAAATAAAAGCGCGCAGGTGAGTATTGTACTGTATGTCAATAACTGGAAAAAAAGAGATGTTAAAGCAAGCTAAATAATTGCCTAACGGTACTTGTACTAATGACCGTAAACTTCTACTATGCTAATTTTTCTCCTCACTTTTAATTACAGATCAATAATACTTTGTGGTTGACATTTAAAAATGCTGAACTGCATGTAGGAACACAGACTGAATAAAAATATACAATGTGGTACTGAATTTGCCAAATCAATAAACTTTGCCATTTAACAAACAGTAGCATGTAAACAGTCACCAAGATTAGCAAATGTAAAAGACTGTGCTTCGAGTGCTTAATTATTGTATAATAACACTACGCATCAGCTAATTGACAAAATTCCACTGCTGTGAAAGTCAGCCATTCAATTGTTTATTTATGCATAGCATCTCTTTCAAAGGTTTGAGTTTAGCTGAACCAAAAGCTAAACAGCACTCGCATATTCTCTTTAGCAAATAATATACTTAAAGATCAAAAGGTGAATAATTGCATGGCTTTTAGCTTACCTTCCCTTACTTAGATAAATGATTTTTTTCCCCTTTGGAATTGCTTTATTGTGACAAGTATGTTTAATAAATAGGATCACGGAATTAAACAGTAGTTACATATAAGACTTTCAATATAATATCAATGACTTCATTTGAAACTAAGGCTACAATCAATAAAATGCCATTCAACATTCCTATACTAGCTCCTGCTAAGATAAGCAGGAAAAAGCCGTTTTTTTACTCTTCTGCAAACTGCTTTGCTTTTTTTTTTTTCCTTTGTCCTTTTATTTTTTTTTTCTCCTCTGGGTTTTGTCTTCATTGCAGCAGTAGGCTGAATTTTAACTGAGCATTGTCACTACCTGATTCCCATGCACATAAAAACATTTCTAACCATGTTAAGTGGGATTTTAACTCTGAGGAGTATGGAAAGGAATGTCAGTGAGGTTGAAACTAATAATTCAGTAGGAGAATTGGTGATTCTGGATTGCTAATGTAAAAATAAGTTCAAATTCTGTTCTACTGTTTGAATTTTCTGGCCCAAAACAGGAGTGTTCAGTTCAGTGTGGGTAATTGTTATGGTTTAGCCACAGGCAGCAGCTCAGCCCCACACAGCCACTTGCTCATTCTCCCTGGTGCAATGGGAAAGAGAATTGGAAGAACATAAGTGGGTTGAGGCAAAGACAGTTTAATAGGTAAAGCAAAAGCTGCACGCACAAGCAAAGCCAAAGATGGAATTCGTTCCCCACTCCCCATGGGCAGGCAGGTGTTCAGCCATCTCCAGGACAGCAGGGCTCCATCATGCTAACAGTTACTTGGGAAGACAAACACCATCACTCTGACCCTTTCCTTCTTCCCCCACTTTATGTGCTGGGCATGACATGATATGGTATGGAATATCCCCCTGGTCTCTTGGACTGAGCTGTCCCAGCTATGTCCACTCACAACTCCTTGTGCACCCCCAGCATCCTCACTGGTGGGGTAGGGTGAGAAGCAGCACAGGCCTTGCCTCTGTGTAAGCACTGCTCAGCAGTAACAAAAACACCCCCGTGTTATCAGTATGATTGTCAGCACAAATCCAAAACACAGCCCCATTATTAAGAAGAAAATTCATACTATGCCAGCACAGTAACTAAATCTAAAGTCATAATCAGGACGACCAGCTCATGAGTATCTACAATATTACCTAAAGTATGTGACCCCTTCATATAATTGCCAATGTAAATGATCATTATAGTAGCATATGCTACACCAGAAATGTTTCTTTTCTGCTGCTGTGCGAGATATGGCAGATGTTCTGATGCCAAATCTGGACACAAAATAGAAATCCTAGCCTGTGAAAAATGTTACATTTTCTGGAGGAAAAAAAGCACATGTTGAGTCAGGATTTAAAAAAAAAAATAAAAAAAAAAAAAACCCAAAAAACCCCACAAACCAGAAAAAGGGTGCTATGGGTGTCTTGTTTCACCAGCAGTCAGACTTAGAGGAGGAAAGAAATGCCAGAGGCAGGTGATTGGCATCTTCTGCCTATAATTCAGGTCATCTACAAGAACATTGGCAAGTGTCTTCTTGGGAAGATCAAGTAAGTGCCATTTATGTATGGTATATCAATGTGTATAAAAAATTTCAGAGAGGGGAAAAAAGGATTTTCGACTGGTAAAACATTTCATCAGTGTATTACCAACAAACTCTATTTATTGTTTACTTCCTGGAGCTCTCAATCAGAACTGAACAGATGCAGAAATTGTCTTATTAAGGCAGTTATTGTACGTTTGTATATTTAGAGCTCACTTTGGCAACTGTAATTGTCATTAAGGAGCACTTATTCTTGTGAGTGGTTCAAACTAAGCCCCATTAATCAATGGATTAACTGTTTTCTCACTGGGTTAAGTATCTCCATAGCTCCTGGAGCTGACTTAACAAAGTCTGCTTGGGAGACTTTACACAAAATTAAGTAATACAAAATGTGTTCAGTGTCTAGACATTTTTTCAAGGGATTTTTCCCTACATGATACCAGTCTCCCACAGTATGAAACACAGCAATATCTCTAATCCCAGCTACACCACCCAACATAGGAATGGGAAGATGATAGAAATGGGTATTGAAAGGTGAAATTTAGGAATGGTTAGGCTTTTAGGGGTTTGTATTGCTACCATGCCTGTTAGGTGGTTGGAGAATTGTGATTAACATTACAATTTCTAAATGTTGGTGGCCTGGTGTGCACACGAGTATAGCATATTTGAGTTTGTGTGTCTAGGCATGCCTGTCCCAAGGTAGGCCTGTCACAGTTGCCCACCAACGGATTTGATTTGCCAGGATTGCCCAGAGGACATCAAGTGCTATAGAAAAGTTCATTTCAGATTACCTGCACACTTTCTCTCTTGCCTCGCCCTTGACCATTTGTCCTTGCCCCCTGCTGCCTACTCCATCATGCTGGTGCAAATGTCTGTCAGTACGCCAGACCAGGACTCCATGCATAACTAGCAACCAGAGCAGTTTCTCAATCCATTTCACCTTATGAAAAACACTTGTGTTGGCAGAGAAGCAGCACAGCATGGGACAGAAACTCTAGTCAAGAACAGGGAGGAGAAAATTATAGCTATAGTTGACCTAAGCTGCCACTGAAAGTGAAGTTACAATCTATGTACCTAGAGCAGCTCAGTGAGGGAATTCAAACACCTCCATGGTCTGCTGCAGCAGGAAAGTCATTAGGAGAATCTTTTTATGATGACCTTGCCCCTTAGTCCTATATCTTTTGTCTGTTCATCACACTGTGACACTGTCATGGTGCTCCACTTCGCTTCTGTGCTTTGTGCTCTGTGACTGATATCATATGCTATTTGACTACTACCTTAAATATTAAACTTCTGGTCACGGATGTCAGTCAGTGAAGTTACTGTACCTCAGCTGAGGCCACTTACAGTGTTAGCATTCAAAACTTCATCTGTCCAGAAAAAGAAGTAGATATTCTGAAAGGCTTCCCGAAACGCTGTATCAGCAGAAGCAATATGTTATTGCAGCAAAGTAGAATTTCTGGGCATTATAAAGAGCAGTTCCTTTCAAATGGGGAGGGTCTGGGAAAATATTTTTTAAAATATTTTGAGAAACATGAAGAGAAAACACAAAAATCTTGTAGTATGTTTTGCTACACTTGCCAGTGAGACTCCGGTTTCAGTTTGCCTGCCAACAATATGGTCAATGTTAAACAATAACTACCAAGTTTAGTGAAAGCTTTTGGTTTGCTCTGATAAGAGTGTCAATATAACTTCAACTCTGAATACATTATAGAAAGGCCTGACTGACCATGACAATTTCCAATATGCTTTGTCAAGTTTCATCCGTATCACTCGCGAATACAAGGGTAATAGCCAACCTAAGTTCAGCCACGTTAGTCTGCTCTGCTAATGCCTCCCCAGTTCTCCTTTTCCAATCCATCTTCACATGATAAAAGTAAACTAGAAAATACAGTTACTAAAAAACACATTCCAGCAGCACTTGAAAATTGTCTGTTCTCTAGTAAATACTTCACAGCTGTATGACAATTATCAATAGTGAAGTGTTCAACAGGGGAAAAAAAAAAAGCAGATTATTCCAAGCCAAAAAAATATTCATTTCAGAAAATCCTATTCAAACAAATATAAATGCTGTCTAATTGGTTTTTAAACTACCAACTACAACAGGTAAAATGTAAATTCTGAATCTTAAAAACCTAATAATGTAGAAAACAGATTAAAATGAAATACTTCGGGCTTACCAGAAGTTTATTCGTTGGCTTACTGTTCCTCCTAGTTTATAGCACTGCTAATTTATAATGGGAATATGGACATCGTTTAGACATTAACATATTTAACTGGATATTTGAAAAAGCTGTTGGGAGATATTTATCCCAGATTTTTCTAGTAGTGGATATGAGGCAACTTAGAAACTAAAGCAACAAAAGAGGAAACTGAAATAAGCTGATGGGTGAATATCACTATGGTGATTTCTAGCTTTTTTACCTCAGAGTTCAGAAGACATTTAGTATTTGTATGCCTAAGCTCTTTCCAAAAATATCTATCCTTTTTTTTTAACTGTCGGAAGTAATATGTTAACAAGGTGATATATCCCTATTGCATCAAGTACGAGAATGGGAATGACAGATTAGAGAAAGTTACTAAAACTAGAAGTAAATTAGGTTAAGCAGAAAAGTTATGCAACTTAATAGTAACCACAAAATAGTAGCCTTCCAAAGGTCACTTATGCCTCAAAAACATGCCAATTTTCTTTGATCATGACAATAGACAAAGGACAAAGCAAAATACCACTATCAATATCAACTATTTGACATATTTTATTTCACCACTTAAAACCTTTTGACCAGTTCCCTAGAAGCTTGCTGTTAACAAATTAATGATGAACAGTAAGTTTTAGCAAAGATAGAATATAGATCATTCTATATCTAGCATTGGGTTTATTACTAGATAAAAGTTCTGTGCAAGGTGCTTAAGTGTACAATCATCATAATGTTACTTACGCAAGTCAAACCATCATATCTTAGAGAGTTTCATAAAATTACACAAACATGAAGAAGAAGAGAAGATACACCTATGACTGGTTCTTGGGAAGACGCAGCTCATTCACTCTCTGCTCAGCATGCCAGAAGTTATTTGTTCTGTTCGTCCCCAACAGCATGCCCTTAAATGTACTTTGAAACTGAAGAGTGTTTTCAGACATCACCAATGGGATTTTCAGATTCCATCAGTGCCTCAAACTGGGATGTTATATGCAAGTCCTGGGAACCTGGTGCAAGTGTCTGCAAAGCAGACACTGATGTTGCAAAAAAATAACCACACTCCTGGTATCAGTGCACCTTTGAAGGAAGACATTGGCATTGAAAAGGGGATTCATATTGGCATGTCTTGTATTCCACACTCAAAACATTGGCAATGTCACCCTTGCTTTCAAAATCTCATATGTTTACATTAAACCATTACACTCAATGAAGTCTGGGGACAACCTGGTGTGGTGGTTTGGCGCTTGCTGGAGGCCAGACACCCACCAAAGCTGCTTTATAACTCCCCTGTTCAGCTGGACAGGGAGAAAATATATATTAAGAGGCTCAAGAGTCTAGATAAGGACAGGGAGAGATCATTCCACAGTTAGTGTCATGGGCAAAAAAGACTCAACACAGAATAAAGGAAAGAAAACTATCTAATTTAAACTGCAGACACACACACAGTGAGACCAGAGTCAGATAATGAGAAGTGCAACCAGACCTTAAAACACCTTGCCCACCGCTCACTTCTTAGCAGACTTCACTTTAGTCAAGTGAGTCCCACCCATGGGAGACAATTCTCCATGAATGTCTCCATGAGTCCTTTCAGTCGGGGTGTCAGCTTCTCACCAATTGCCTCAGCATGGCTCCTTTCCATGGGGTGCCAACCTTCAGGCCCAGACTACTCCAGCCTGGTCCCCACCAGAGTCACAAGTTTCCCAGCAAACCTGCTGGGGTTGGTCTCTCCACAGGTTGCAGGTTTCACTGCAAGGAGCTTGTTCCAACCTGGGCTTCCCACAGGGTCACAGCATCCTTCAGGTGTCTCCACCTATTCTGGTGTGGGGTCCTCCACAGGCTGTAGATGGGATCTCTGCTCCCCATCATCATCCATGGGCTACAAGGGGACAGCCTGCTTCACCATGGTCTTCTCCATGGGCTGCAGGGGAATCTCTGCACCTCATCCTCCCTTCTCCTTCCCTGGCCTTGGTGCCTGCATAGTTTCTTCTATTTTCTCACTCCCTTCTCTGGTGGCAAAAAGCAGCTGCTTGGGGTTATTTTTCGTCCTAAATGTGATTACCAGTGACCATCACTGACAGGCTCAGCCTTGGTCAGCAACGACTCCGGCCTTGAGCCGGCTGGTGTTTGCTCTGTGGGGCCTGCAGAGAGCTTCTGGCTGCTCCTTGCAGAAGCCACTCCTGAAGCCCCCCCTTCTCCACTAGAACCGAGCCATGTAAAACTACACCTGGCTACACTTCTAGACCATTTCTTTGAATTTCACTGAATGCGCTGGACTGTCTGACTCTTGCAGATTGACTACCAACTTTGAATAGAGCCAGGAATAGGATAGCAGCTGTGCTACTCACCTAGAAATCAAGGGAGGTAATTAATCTCCCCCAAAGCCACATATACTACTGGTACACAGTGGTTGGGGTCCCAAAGTGTTCCCAAAGAACTTTGAATCCAGGGACACTCCTGGGACACAGAACTTAGCATTTTGCACCTTTTTTGGCAGTCTGCACTGAGCTTTAGCTCAAGGTACAAATCTCAACTTCTCCCTCTGTAAACTGCATCTAAATACTGAAAGGATTTAATTCCCTTAATTCCCCCAGAGCCCTGGAAGGTAGAAACTCTGGTTGCAATTTTTGCTGTTATTGCTGGGTCCAATGGGACAGTCAGTGTCTGAACAGATTTGTCATTCCTTCATACTCTAATGCTAATGTGTTGGTTCCTATTTTCTTCCCTGTAGTTAACATGGCATAGTTTAGATCTCCTTGGTCCCCATGACCTGCATTTTCTCTAGTACTAGCAGGTAATCAGCCTCATATTTTTAAATAGCATCTTTCAGGACATTAAGCAGCAGTGATCTCAACTTTGCCACAAAAGATGTTGAATAATGTAGTCTCATCAGTTGTATCTCAGCACTCATGGTAGAACTGTTCATATTAAGGTGTTACCAGGTCCCCAGTCAGCAGAAAAGTAGGTTGTGCTTGTGGTGAAGTTGCTGCAACAAATGTCGTATAAAGAGACTGTTGCAGTGGTTCAGATGTCTTTGTGTATGTGGGCTCCAGTCACTGTGCAAATGCAGCAAAGTACATGTAAGCTTCAAAATGGTTTTCCTTCCATCTCATTAATGTGGAGGAACTCTTGCTCAAAGACTGGCAACACCGTCTACAACTTAATTTCCTTAGAAACTTAGCCATCAGATTTGTCTTTCTTCATTTTTATGCTAGAATCCATTCTAGAGAACGGTATGTTCATATTCTTTAATTTTTGGGGGTTTGTACACAATCATCTCAGATTCTGTATACCCTTCTAGAGTTGCATTCTGTGCACCAAGTGAAACCTGAATCTCAGCCAACAAAGAGGAAGGAAATTGAAAGATCCAAGTATGCCATTACAGCAGCCTCTTTTGTCTTTCCTGAATAACAGAAGGCTCAGATTTTCACTAAAAGATTCCTACATGAATTCCACATATCCTGAGTACTCAGAATGTGTCTTTTATACAGTCACCTACCTTTATTTGAAGACTTCAAGTAGTACAGAAACCATTGCTAGAATTAAGAAGTTAGGCGGATAGTCAACATTGGTCCTCACCATAGAAAATATGCACTTTATTTCACTTTACCCTCACATTGAAAGATCCTGTCATAACTTCTCAAGAAAGATGAAGGACACTTCTATCAGAAATGTTCTCTTCAGCTACATATGCAACACCAAAACGAGTAACCACTTGACTTTCTCTCAGACAAACAAAACAGATTGAGTTCTTCTAGACTGTCCCTTAATTCAGTCAAGGGTCCCTGAAAAAGTGAAGGTAGCTCAGTTCTGGCATTGGTGGGTATTTTATCAGGACTTCTGGTGACCCAACACATATGTTAGCTGTTTGTTTACCTAAAAAGGTATGAACAAGGATTCTAGGAACATCCTTGTAGCAAAGTTTATAGTACTATAGCAATGTTTAGCACTTATGAAATAACAGACTGATTAGTATGCAAGCATGAATATTCTTGTCTCTAATTTATAAATTCATTTCTACATTTAACTGAATGAACAGTGTTTTCTCACTTTAAAAACTTGTTCTTTCTAAAAGATTTTGACTATTTTTATCAAACATTTAACTATGTTTATAAATATTTAAACAGTTACTAACTAACTTTTAGATTCCTGGAATCAGAGCTATTTATTTTAAGGGCTTGCAAACTATGTAAACTATGTGTGTGTCACTCCTTGAACCAACTTGTTTGGTGTATAGAGCTTCAAAACAATATTAAGTGTGTTTTTTAAGCTGGCTCGCTTTCAAATTTTTTTTTTTTATATTTCTTCTTAGTCCCATGAACTACTAAATTCCTGCACCTGAGAAGTCTTTTTGACCAGCACTCTGGAAGTTGTACATGTTTCAATTACCATAACCCCTGTGACAGAGATCTGAAAGATGTTTATGAAGTTTGTTAAGATGTCATAATATTTTGAACTCTATGAAGCTCAAATGTTGATTACCAAAATATTAGCTAATTAACTGTATATAACATCAGGAAATATTTCTTGTGGAATGCAGGTGTCTGTGATTTACTGTAAAAAACCTGTATTGCACATCAAATCAAGGTAAACCAACTTCATCCAGAAATGCATTTACTCTAATTATCTTGGCACCTGCTTCAGATGTTGCAGATAAACCAAATTGAGTTACAGATGTAAAATCTGAAAGAAAGACAAGAAATAGTCACTGTAGCAAAGGCTGAAAGCACAGACTATAACAGGAATTTTCCAAAACCTAGAAAGAGTGGCCTACCAGAAGAAAATTACATTTCTGTTTACTCCCAGGTTCCTGAAAGAATACTGATTCTGCTGATCTCCATGCTAGGACTGTCAGATCAAACTCATTTCCTCAGCAACATAAGAATAGCTTTAAGTTCCATTTTTCAAGTACCTAACTTCCAATCACTGCCCAAACACTTTATCTGGTATACAACTGTACCTGTGAGTCCCATGCTCAGCCTGACTAATGTGTTGTTCATCATGAAAATTGGGGGAAAAAATGAGAATATTTTAAGGACTAGCTATCTTTTTGGATGAAGAAGCTGTCAAGCTCTTTCAACCTGGCCATTTCTAGCTTTACTGTGATGAAGAATTAGTCACTCCTTGCTAAGGCTTTGGCATGTTGGGGAGTAACTGGTGATCAAATTTATTGATAACATATTCCCATTTTGTGTTTTAAAAAGAGGGTAAAAAGTTTTATTTAATCCAGGTCTGGCATACAAAAATTTTCAGACTTTTTCAGATTGCTGGATATTCTCGGGATGCAGGGGTCCAGTCAGACCAGTCCTAAAACTACTGGTCTTGCTGTGGGTAGTAAAGCAGACAGTTCTCATATACAATGCAATGAACCATGGACAAAAAAAGACCTCAACTGAAACAACAGGATAAGCAATTGTAAGATTTTTCTTAATGTCTAGGCTCAGATGGAACTTCACCTTTTTGAGCAGGTGTAGCCTGACAAGTTAAAAAGTGACTATTTTCAAAGTGAGTTTGAATAAAGAATATAAATCTGTTTATGTTTCATATAGTTATAGATTATATGTGTGGATGTATATCCAACAGCTGTCATTTATTTCTTTCTGCCATCTAAAAGCAATATTGTTTTACTGTCCTGATTTCATAATATAAATTGTGTAAATGGAAAGCTGCTCTATTTCTATTAAAGATTAAATGTATTCAATGAGCAGAGGAGTTGCAGGAATATAATTCAATTTAAGACCAGTAATTTGTGTAAATAAATGTCTAATATGAAAGAATCACCACAAGTGGAAATTAGGAATGTTCAATTTTTCATGATACTTATCAAAAGAACAAAAGAGTTCATGCTCATTAAAAAAGTTCTAAAAACAACAAGGTTCAGTTTTTCCTATGGGTTCATATGAATTTTTTATTTTCCATTTGAAAATTAGGATTGTGCCATATACATGCTTTTTTGTGCATACATGAATTGAATTTAAACTTTTCTGTTAAATTATTAACCATGGTTTCAGTATGCTCTAAGGTGAGTAAATTAAGAAATCTTCGATTGTAGGAGATATAGAAAGTGCCTGTATCAAGGGAACTAAACTGGTGATCAAATTGCCTGGAATTATCTAAGAATAGGGACTTCAGATTTCTTTGCAACAAGAAGAAATGTGATGCCTGATTTTAGCCCTAGCTTTTAGGGGCTTTTGATTAGGTCACTGATGGAATGGATAATGCTGGTAGATTACAGCAAGCAATGCTTTTCCCCACAATAGAGTTCTATGGAAACTAAAAAGGTTGCACAATAAACAAGAGGGCCTTTGAGGTCAATATCTTTATCATTTAGAGATCTAAATATCAGGCTGTCCCTCAAGTTTGGAAATATTTTTTTGCCCAAATGCAGAGGGGATGCTTACTTTTAATAAAGATGGTCACTTTTGATCTTTAGCAACTGACCATGTGCAATTTATACAAACTTATTCTGGATTTGTATTTCAACAAATAGAGGAAAAATTGTGAAAATACAGGATGGAAATGACAGGGAATAAACTGGTTTTGAGAGCAATAATACGCAGCTAAGGGCTGGAGTTTTGGATTGTTTTTTTCATAGCAGCACAATTGCTTATCATGGATTTAAATGTATCATTCTAGAAGTGAATTCTAGGGTCTTTCATGACTGCCATGACAAAGACTCTTTTGGTGCAGTTTTCCAGACTATATCTTCTTCAGTGTAGCAATGACATCATTTGAACACTGCTATGACAGAGAATTAAGTTTTGGGCTGACAAGAGAACTGTCTGCAGTTTTGGTCAGTTTTGTCTACTGAGAAAGACTTATGGTAAAATTGTGATCTGTAGCATGAAAGTAAGTTTCATGCTTAGTACAGTCAGCTTGTATAAACACATATTTGTGATTATAGAGATTGTTATTCTCTATGAAATTATGCTTTTTCATAGGCTTCTACGTAAGAAGGCATCTCAAAGAAAATGCCGTCCTTACAAATTTTAGCATTAGTTCAGTCATTTTATCTATAGAGATAACTTTAAGCTTGATTAAGCTCAGATGTGATTATGCTTAGATGTGGCAAAGGCATTTAGCTGATCTCTAGGCTGAATATCAGTTCCCCATGGAGAAATTCTGTTGCAATTTTAGACAAAATTTGACGTCTACATTTGAGCTATTTACTTTAGGCTGCCCTTACAATCAATGGATAGAAGTGCTTAAGAGCAATTCAGCTATCCTGTTTTAGGTGCTTATCTTAGCATGTCTGGAGGTGTCTATTTTCTTCCACTGACCACAGACAGGACACAGAGCGACTGCATCAGGACTAGACATGATACTTATAAATGACGAAGTTACAGCAGAGGTATCCAGCCTCAGCAATGAAGGTAAACATTGAGTCTTGAGCCCATAGCAGTCTTTATATTTTTGGGCCACAGAATGTTGTTAGCTTGTTTCCAGTGCCTAGGTAAGTAGTAATGGTTTTCTTTTCTGAGCATTTGATCATCTGCCCATAGAAATTTTTGTGCAGCATTATGAAAAAGTTCTGTTTAAATCATCTGCCATGTCCCTCGTGTAAGAGGCTGCATGGTATTCTCAGTGTGTATATCTTTTTCCCATCAAACCTGGATGATTATGTCTTCACTTTCCAAAGTTCAGGTGAAGTTGGTATCTGTACTTCAGTTTGTGTTCTCAACTGTAAATGTGAGGTGGGATAGTTGTTATCCCTTTACAGTGCATTTCTTATCCTTTGTTAAAAAGATTTTTAATTTATGCCAAATACCATGGCCTCTGTTCACACAACTTGAACTTAGCATCAAAAGCAAGGAATAGGCTTTTTGAAAAATAGGCATTTGAAGTCTGGCTAGTCATTTGTAAGTTGCTATACTAAGCCAAGACTTTAGGCCCTCTACAGTGAACCGCTGGAAACTCTTATAACTGAAGATGCCTGCCATGACCATGTGAGTTAGTAGTGCTGTTAACAAAGTCAAAATACATAAGAATAATAACAACACTGTAGAATATTATTTCAGCCATTGTATTTTAGAATAAACTTTGTCTTATCTTTCTATTTCACCTAATAAAGTGAATTAATACTGGCAATACTTATTGAAATAATTACCTTTATTTGTCTACCATTAAGTTCAGAGGAGTGATAACATCAACAATAACACTATTTGGAGAAAATAAAATAGGCAGACTAATTATAGAAGCCTGCTTAATAAAAACATAACTCCGTTGCCTTTAGCATTGACATAATGTAGTGTGGTATAATGACTATAGTTTTTAGGGGGAAATAACCAGCATGTTTGTCTCAGATCTTTATTATTTAAATTATCATATATTATATAATTACCTTCAATGTAACCATCTTATCTCATGGAAGATCTGCGGGAAGGGAAAATAACCTCTAATGACTTTTCTGGCACGATCAGTCCTTCGTTCTGTATCCTTTTATGTGAATAAGAATACTGATACTGATTTGAAATGGGGAGACTGGAAATGCGTAAGAAACACTGGCCCAAACCACCTACTATAAAGTACCTTCAAGTCATCTGATATCCAGACCCTATTCCCAGAAACGCATCTAGATTTGTGCTGAACATCTAATTCATCTTGCCAGTCCCTAATCAGGCTTTGTCAGAGGACCATGTTGGGTTTTTTCTTTTGCTTTCTTCAGGTGCTTCTTCAAGCTTATTCCCTCCTCTCACAGCATTGCACTTCTCTGTCCCAGCTCTCTTTGTAGGTGCAATTTCATAGGAAAATGTTATCATGTCACAAGACTCCCTTTGCCCTCCAGCTCAACTACTAACTGAAACCTATTATGCTAGCAAATTTCACTACAAAGTCACTTGTGCTGTGAACCCAATAACAGGATCAGAGATCAGAGGGAAGAAGGAATCTTTGTGAGAAGGAGAGAAGCTAGCATAGGAGTGGGAGAAGAATCTTGGAAGCTGGAAGCCCTCCAAGTCTCATATCTCTGGAGTGATGCTTGCTTGTTTGATAGCCTGCCATGGGCTCCTGCGAATAAGTTAAGCTATGGCATACACAGCTGAGACTAAAGGATGGGTGATGGTTGCTCCTTCTGCCAGCAAGACAATTTTATGGCAGACAGGACCACTGGCATTTCTGTGGTGTGGTCCTTTGTGTGACACAGGACCCCTAGGTTTTAGATTTGGAAGACATCGCACTTTTGACTGAAAACGAAGAATTTACTACAGCCCTATCAAAGCTGCTCTAGGAGAGCCAGTGGCTCCTCCGGGCAACCAGACAAATGATCCTTCTGTCCATTACATCTGCTGTACCTGAGAGAAAAAAAATAACAACTGGGGAGTACTGCCAGAGAGAGAGAAGGAGGCCAGCATCTATCCCAGCAGCTTTCCCTGTTTCTTATGAAACAGAGCCTGCCTTCAGTCCCAGGCATGTAACAGCTTTCCACTCACAAGACCTTCCCCCCAGTACCCCGAGTATTCACCCATTTAGTCCCCCTACAATTGAAAAGAGTGACATGGGGCATGCCTTTTCTCAGGTTTTCATGAGAGAAGATATGTTGCCTTATCATCTGATGATTATGGGTTTTTGTAACTGAACTGCAAATATGCAAATTATCTTATTAGCTAATGCCAAATATGGAACTACAAAAAGCTCAACAAATAATTCATCTGCTCCTGGCCACAGATTTGGCAAGAATGTAAATTATTACACTCTGGGGCTGTATAGGCATAAGGAAGAGTACTGCAGTGAAGTCTGAGTGCTTCTGCAGCACAGAGAAATGAATGTGATTCTACTTTGGGAAAATACAGATGACTGAGAATAAATGATGTATTGATTAAGAAGCATACGTTTCTGATGAAATTTGAAATATAATGTCACAAGTTATACTACAGTCAGTGACTAATTGAAGCCCCTTCAGCACATAAATATCTGTGTCATGTGTGAACCAGAAGAGACCTAGATTCCTATGGCTTCAAACCTTGAAATTGAGTTGGCATCAAACTGCATCATGGCGCGGTGATTAGCCACACTGTGAGTAAGCTTGCAGCAATGTTTCTGTTTGAAGACAGATTCTCAAATCCATCCAAAAGCCACATGCAGTGATGTCACCTTGAATACTGACAGGGTGAGTTTTCCTTGGGTCTTTCACATTTGAAGTCTAGGGCTGGAAGTCCCACGATCTGGATGCACCCAAGGAACAGAAGATTGTTTAAGCAAAAACAGCAGGGGAGGATGAAAGAGGCTGACTGAGCAGAGTACTCCACATGTCAGTAAAAGGGAGCTGGTGCTGTCTGAGCTGGAAGAAGCATTAAAGAGCCCTCTCCAGCATGGCACACCCCATTCCACAGGTTTACAAAAGGATACTTGATAACCCGTTTCTACAATACTTAGGAAATGAACCCTGAGCGGGATATAAAATATGAAATATGCTGTCTTTACGGCAGTCTTTTTCACTTTGGGGCCCTAGTCTGTGCTGAAGGATGGAGAGAGCCGTGGCCTGCTTGGTGGCATTAATCAGTAGCCTACAAGCATTCAACATTAAAGCTGTACATAAAGGTCCAAGATGAACTTGCAGATTTGTTTCTCAATACTAATTTAAACAGCTGCTACAAAATCAAATTGAAAATTAAAACTATTGTGTACAGGATGTTGTAATCGTGTTCCTTTTTCCAAAACTTTTTGTAAGTACTGCCTGACAGCAATAGGGCTGTGTGGCAGACCCTCAAAGGAGAGGTGATTGTTGGGTTTTGTGGCATGACAACCACAGGAATGCAAAAAATGACAATTGGGAGTCTTTTATGTTTGTGCTGTTATGGATTCTGTGAAGTTAATGTTACTATTTGGAGTGTCTAAGATTAGTCAAAGCTTCCTTTAGATAGCACATTAATGTAATGGATTGTTTTCCATGTCTGTTTAATTTTAGCAAATTGTTCAGTTGCCTCAATATTGTAAGTTTAAGGAAATCCAGCTGTCAATTCCTATTAAACTGGCCTGAGTTTTATATTGTTAATTCAGTTGTCTTTCACACTCTGGCTGCTAAACCTAAAGAACTCTTTACAAAGGCAGATTTATGATGGATGCCATCTGGCCTGATAGAAGGAAACAGATATTGATTTTTAATATTTTCTCCAAACTTGTTTACTCTAGGATAATACAGCAGCTGTGTGGCGGCTTGTCTCAGAGTGGAAAGGATTATTACCAGTGCCTTTTGATGAGATAAATTACCTAGAATGACTTGAATGGCTAAAGGGTATACTTTGATGTTATGTCGCTTCATTTACCCTTATGACTAAATGATTATTGATTTTATATTTTTAAGCTCTTGAAACGTGAAAATAAGTTGGTAGAGAAGCCTAGCTGTGTTAGTTTTATTAATTTATTTCTGCAGGGCATAATTCACTTTGGACCAGGTTGTGAAGGTTTTGGGTTCATGACCGACTCCAGATACAGTTGCAAAGAAATGGCTTATTTATATAGTCATTGCAAGTAGTTCCAAAATCAATACAGTCTGGGATTGGATGATTAAACTTAGTCCCTTTGTGGGATTCATTCCTATAGCTACCTCTGAAATGATCTTGACTGAAGCAGATTCATGTGATCCAGTCTACAAATAGCAAGTTTGTTCAAGTTGAAATATTATTTTTTGCTCATCATTTTTTTATCTACTGTGCTCACTCAGTGACATTTTAACAACCAGAAAAAAGCAGTTGATTGACTACTTCAATGAAATCACTAATCTGCATTCAAAGAGTTGCCTCCAAAGACTACTTAGATTTTCCATGGATAGATTTAACTACTGCTTTGATCAGTTAGTCCCAGTATGCAGTGGATTTAGGTCTCTGTACTTATGTAGGCAGCAGGAATCCAAGGTGTACACTAAACCTTTAAATAGGCTTCACAGTTCAAAACAGCTATTTGCCTTTTGTGTACAGCAGACACCTACATATTTCTGTGAAGTATTGCCTTTTCTATCATCATTTAACATGTTGGTGCTATTTAATGTTTGTCTGAAATGTGACTCTCTTGTCAGTCTATTGAAGTATTTTGTAGACACTGGAACAAGTGCAGAAATGTGCTCGAAAGAAAAAGAATTCTCTCTCCGTTTTCCCACAATGACTATTTATATATGCACTTTGCTTGGTGCCTTTTTATACTTTAAAGAGCAATACTTTTAAGCTTAATTTCTTCTGGAAAGGTTCAGCAACCAAAATGCTGTATTCTTTTATGTAGTCTCAAAAATTGTGATTCAGAATCCTGACGTTTCGTTTATAAAGGCTATAAGCAAATTATAAATAGTATTGTGAATAGTGTTTCAGCTCTAAAAAAGGAACTGAAGGAAACAAGCTATAACAAAAGCAATGGCTCTAACAAAGTTTATTACTTGGAAGAGTTAGCAGTGCATGAACCTGCACAAGACTGTCTAAACTAAAGAATAATATTTCATGATTTTACAGTACATATCTATCCATCTTCTGTACAGGCTATTAACCATATGCTTGTCTCTTGTTGAGATGTAACTAAACATGGAGTTGTGTGAGGTTTTTTTAAAAAAATCTATGTCTCAGCTAAAACTGTGTGTTTCTAAAATGCAGGGATCTTTCTAAATCTTAAGTTTATATAGATAATATTATTTACTTTAAATGTGTACGTGCGTGTGTGTGTGCACGTGCCCGTGTGTGCATTGTCAGTCAGGAATATTATTCCCCCAAAGGATCTTTTATTGTTGTAAGCCTTGGCAGCATATTTTTACAGAGTTAAAAAAGGTGTAAACCACTTTTCCTTACTTTAGTCACACTATATGTATAATTAATGTGTAGTAAATTATATGGCCCAGTTTAAGGCTTGTTTAAATGCATAGAATTTGAAGTCTAATGCAGGAATAAAATAACTTTTGGATCAGTGTAATGTAATATGTTGATCCATTTTACGGGGTGGTGGTGATTATTTAATTAATCACCTTTTGACAATTATTCACACTGGTCCAAATCAAGGTCTCCATTAAAACCGAAGAATAGCTTCATTACAAATGACCCATAAAAGTGTCAAGTGCTGGCAGTGAAGACAAGTAATTTCCTTTCCCTTTAAAACCATTAGATCGAATGATGGGGGTGGGGAAGGTGATGAAGTGCGTAATAGTGTGATTACAAAGAAAAGCTTAAACAGTAAATTTGACAGCCATGTTAGAGTGGAGAGAAGATAAGGGTTATAAACTGTTGGTTCTATACCTCCAAAATCTTTTAATTTTACAAGAAGACAAGAATAGTGGATTATTTTTTTGCAAAACTTTTTTTATCCTCTTTTGATGTTTACTTATAAATTGAAAATTGTCTGACTCAGAGCCATGGAGATATAAAATAAATACCGTATTGCCTTCTGAATGTTCCTTAAAATAGCAGTTAATTGAGAAAAAATTGGTTTACAGCTCTGAAACTATTTTCAAAGCCTGCTTATCTATGTAATCTTTTCTATATCTTATTGGTGAGAAAAGCAGCAGGACCTTTATGTCAGTGTAATTATACTGGGCACTTTCTTTTACATCTGGAAAGTACCAAGAACTACCAATTGATTTTGTGTAGAGATAAAACTCCACTCATCTTTGATTAAAGGTAAATGCTGCACCACTTGCTGAAAGTCCTTGTGTTCTTGCCATGCCAAAACACGTGAAATGCCTTTAATTCTCAACTTCCAATAAAACCTTGTATATTTCTCTAATGACCATTACGGTTTCTCCACATAAGGATTTTTTGTTTTTAAATTTTGCACCTTCAAATCACAATATAGTTCTTTCTCTTCGTTATTAAATACTGCTAAATATGCATACACTGACATTGGACAGGAATGTAGCTTCAGCAAGTATGACAAGAATATTACTGTGTCCCTTTCAGTTGAGCTGAACCCAATAAGACATTATTCACAAGCCAGGTTCTTATTTTGAACACTATTATAGACTTTGTTGTTGTTTTGTTCAGTTGCACTGCCTAAGTTGGTGGAATGGAGCTTTGCTAAGGAATTCTACAGGGTGACCTTACCTCTTATGTAGGCACGCTGGCTTCAATTTGTGAGAGCTAACAGGTGGTGGTTATTAGCTCAGCTACCACCAAAAAAAGATGTTAAAATAATACTTTCACTTCAAGGTCCTGGATAATCTTGCTAGCATAGATTCCACTTACTACAGAAATGAATTTGTATTTACTAGTTTTTCAAAAGTGCAGCAAATATTGACCTGTCCCAGAGACGTATTTGTTAAATCTACTTGTCATTCTTTCTTTGATCTTCATTTGTTTTAAAATCTTGCACCTAAGGTTGGACTAGTTACTGTAAAAAATCCCAAAAGTTCAAGTGCTGCTTCTAAAAACTAATGGCTATTGACTTTCATTAGGATTTCTGTGATGTTATCTAACCCTGTAAAGACATTTGCGGTATGCAGTTTACATTGTATCTAGTGATTGTATAATCATTATTGATTTTCCTTGTGTGTAGTACCTATGTCAAACAACCTAATATATTTAAATGGTGATTATTTCAGCAATATATCTATTATTAGATAAGATCAAAGGCAGTTAAATGTGTAGCAGATAGTGTGATAAGATGATATAATGTGCATTTGTGCCAGTACCTATGCCCTTTTGTGCATAAAACTGAAATTCATAGTCTTTAATGATTAACTCTCTGAAGCATGTTGTGATTTCTATCCTGTAGTAGAATAAAGTACGACAGATGGATTAAAGGAAGCTCACTTTTTAAGCAAAAGGCCTAGGAGTTATGTAAATGTAATACAATTAGATGAATTGCTTTTCAAAGACCATGGGAAATCACTCTATATATTCTGTTCACTTCTTGTTTTCCTACCAGTACTTCTGAAGAAAACTAGAAATATATTTAGAAAGCTGCATGATTTCCCAAAGGATATAATTGCTGTTAATCCCATGAGTATGGATTAACAGAATAACTCGGCCCTTAACAGCAAGTGATTTCTCAGGCTAATCTCATGAGTAGAATGGTTATTGTATTTTATTAGTGATCAAACAGTATTCTACTTAGACTGTAGCAGAAAAGTGGCAAATCTAATGCATTCATTTAATATCAAAGAATGATATACTTTACTTGTGGAATTTCTCTGCTTTTGCTAATACCATTTAATTAAAATATGTTTCTGGACAGTAAATAAAAGTGCTATACATTTAATGCAATTAAATCCCAAAGAAACCCAAAACTGACTATGTAAACATACCTGTATTGTTTAGGTGAAAGTAGAAACCCAGGCTTTTCATTCTCTTTTTATTGTTACAATATTATCACTTGCCATGTGGCTCCAAAAGCAGATGTTGCATTTGAAAATACACTATCTATGCATACAAAATGTACATTTGAATATGTGAAGCAAAGCCGATATTTTTATTACAGTTTTTTAAGTAGTTTTGTGAGACAGAGCCTGTGATGGTACGACAGGCCCCCATTAATTTTCTGTGGTTTCATTTTCAGTTTGAAATGGTTCCTGTTATTGCTCACAAGTCAGCACACAGCAGTTCTGCTAGGTTTAGGTTGGAAGTCCTCTCTGGCTACATGTGAGTCTTGATGATGAGTATTCTCATTCAGATAAGAGAGCACTCCTTTCAGTTGGGAAAGAGTCTTTGACTGACAGTGAAGCTCCTTGGTTGATTCTCAGTTACAGAAACAAAGTCTTTTTCATTGGAAAATTTCCACATGCAACGGAGCAATAGAGCTAAATTGTAATTTATTTAATTTATTAATTTTCTCTGGATCCTGATTGTGCAAGTTTCATCAAGGCAACATCAGGGATTTGAATAATTCTCCTGAGGCTAGTAGAATAGCATGTGTTACTATAAAGGTACTTACCATATGGGAATGCTAAGAACAAATTTTAGACTTTAGAAACATGATTTCTTCATGCTCCAGACTAACTAAAGATACTTTATTAAGTACAGACTTGCAGCCCAATAATAATTTTTAACCTGATATTACAAATTGACATAGCTGTTCCTGTGCAAACCAACTAGGTAGGCTCAATTTCAGGACTAGGACTTATATATTATCTCTGCTGTACACACAAATGCACCAGCTGAACCTGCACCTGATTCAGTCCCAAAATATGTCAGGAAGGTAAGGAGATGTAAGAGCTGGTAGCTTGAAGAAGATGAATCTCATAAATAAAGGTGGCTTCACAGAAAATGTCCAACCAACACTTTCCTCCTTGTACTCATTTCAGTTCCATCTTAATACTGCCCAAGCATACACAGAAATAGGTGGAAAAAGCACAAGTAACTAGTTCTGAGGCATTTCTTTCTCTATAGAAAGTGCAGTAGTGATGTTCTACCTTGCATTTAGAAGCTTAACGGTACAGGAGTTCCCTCTTAATCCTCTGATATATTACGCTTTAAGTAGCAATGCAGTTACTCGTGCAAGACTGTAGTTCAGCCTGCTGCAGTCATTAGAGAAAGATGAAGGAGAAAAAAGGTCTATGATAGCCATGTCTGGAGTCTGCAATTCCTTCTACTGCAGGCAGAGTGTGGGAGAAGATGGAGTAAGCAGCCAGGAGCAATGCTGTGAGCAAGCTTGCAGGGGGTATCCTAGCTGTCAAGTTATTCTCATATGTTTTAGTGTGAACATTTAACTAAAATACTCATTTGTTTATTTTAATGTGGTCTTTTCCATGTGCGGGAAACAAAGCACCCAGACAGGAACAAACTTGCTTTCTATGCAAATGGATATTTTAACAACGTTTATAATGCATTTTTTTCAGATAATACAGTTCTTTCTCAAACTTCAGGCATTATAAACAATCTAAATTAGTCTGTATCTACTGCCTGAAGCTTTAAAAGTGTCTGTTAAACAAGTTCAAGTAAACCTCCCCTCTCCCCCCCAAACCTCACATCTTTTTATGCCAAATACTAAATCTCATGGCATAAAGATCCAGAGGCCAGAAGGGTGCCATGGGGCAAATTGCAGACAGAGCCTCTAATTCCATGTGTCCTTGAATTTTATTGAACAATTTCTGTCTCTTTCCAAAAGGGTGCAAAGAGGAAGCTGGGAGGAGCACATTGAGAGTTTGACTGTTATTATGTCTCTGCATCATGTAGAGCCGCTACGCCGACGAGCTCTGTAGTGGTTGGTTACAGCAGCATAACTTCTGCACATCATAGCTTTGGGCTGCAGGGAAAGAATTCCCCCCTCCACCCTCCCCTTCAACTTCACATTGTTTTTCTCCCTTGCTAAGTTCATTCAGTCAGACTTTGAGCAGGATGCAGGGGAGCTGGCAAGAAATTCCACTCATCCATTACCACAGTTCTTAAGGACTTGTGCCTGGGAGAGATTCAACCACCTCCAAGGTGACTTTAGGACCAGGACAACCTTACAATAGGTTTCTTTATGGTAGCATGACCAAGCATGTCATCTTTGGTATTTTATTTTGTTCTACCTTTTGAGGCATAGAACAAAACTCCTCTTGGGCCATTGCCCATTCCCAGCTGTGTCAAAGCCTTGGAGACAGACACCCTGACCCTTTTGCTAGGCTATGTAATCCCTTGGAAAAAGTTTGCCTTCAGATACATGATACAATCCAGAGAGGTGTACTGTCTGTCTTCCATTAATTATATCCTGACCAAGGACTGAGCCCATATCCCAAGCTTTTCTTTTTATTTAACAGGCTATTCTGTCTTATATTAATCCTCGCCTCTACCAGACTCATTACATAGGTGCTGAGCACATCTGAAAATTTTGGTGGGGAAGAAAAATCTCTGTCCCAAGCTAAAAAAAAATAAAACCAAAACACTATTACTGTTTTCTTCCACTTGACTTTGGGACAAAATGAATTTTTAAAATGTTCCATCCAAACCCATGAGGCTTTACACAGGGAAAGAGTGAGAGAGCCAGTTTCACCTTTAAAAACCAAAAGGCTGGTGGAAAGGTTTTCCCTACAGATTTCTCCCACATGAGAACCATATGAGGGCTCCTGCATGGTGGGACATGTAGCGGGGATGGGATTCTCCCTCAGCTGTGTTGTGTTGGGTCACAACAACCCCATGCAATCCTACAGGCTTGGGGAAGAGTGACTGGAAAGCTGCCTGGTAGAAAAGAACTTGGGGTGTTGGCCAACTGTCAGGAGAATATGAGCCAGCAGTGTGCCCGGGTGGCCAGGAAGGCCAACAGCATCTTTGCCTGTCTCAGAAATATTGTGGGCAGCAGGACTAAGGAAGTGATCATCCCCCTGTACTCGGCACTGATGAGGCCGAGCCTCAAATACTGCATTCAGTTTTGGGTCACTCACTATAAGAAAGACATTGAGGTGCTGGAGCCTGTCCAAAGGAGGGCAACAAGGCTGGTGAAGGGCCTGGAGAGTAAGTCCTGTGAGGAGTGGTTGAGGGAACTAGCCTTGAGAAAAGGAGGCTGAGGGGAGACTTTATCGCTCTCTACAACTGCCTGAAAGGAGGTTATAATGAAGTGAGTGTCAGTCTCTTCTCCCATGTAATGAGTAATAGGACAAGAGGAAATGGCATAAAGTTGTGCCAGAGACGGCTTACATTGGATATTAGGAAAAATTTCTTCACCAATAGGGTTGTCAAGCACTAGAACAGCCTGCCCAAGGAAGTGGTTGGGTCACCATCCCTGGAGGTATTTAAAAGACGTGTAGATGTGGTGCTTAGGGACATGGTTTAGTGGCTGACTTGGCAGTACTAAATTAACAGTTGGATTTGATTACCTTAAAGGTTTTTTCTAACCTAAATGATTTAATGATTCTATGGTTATCCTCAGAGCTACTATTCCAAAGATATCTCAGAAAGGAATGGGGAGAATCAGGCAGTACCCAGTCAGCTGGCGATGCAGACTGCTGTCACTGTACTGTACCTATATAAAATACATTTACTGTAAGCCCTTCTAGAGGAGTTGCAGCTACTGCCTTTATTTAAATTTTTTTTTAAAAAAAGCAGCTGTCTTTTCATGTGCTAAACATGGCATAGAAGATATTTTACTGAAATAAAAAAAAATAAATAAAAGCCGCCACGCGGTATTTTAGGTTATAGTCATTATTTATACAAAATAAATGATCAAAACTAAGTAACAAACTCACATCTCTCTTTTGAGATTTCTATACACAAAGAAATTGGGTTATCTACAAACACATTATGGTTTTGAAATATGTTCATGCATTCTAAATACTTGAATTAAAACAATTTGGTTTGAATTGTACTATTATAGGGGACTCAAAATCCTTTTATCAGAGGTTCTTTTTTTTTCCCCCTTTCTTTCTTTTTTTGGTATTATTAAAGGATTTCAAGCTTTGTTATTCGAATGAGATAAACACTATGGTAACTAGAAAAGCCAGCATGTTTTAGAAGTCTGCAGTTTTGAGTGCCTTCCAAAGAGACAAGGTAGTATCTGTATCGTAATATTTTCTCAGTGCATGAAATATAATACAAGGGAGCTATTTCAGTAAGATTCCTTAAAAACTCATAGGCATAAAAATCCTGACACAGTGGAGGTATTGCTTGAGGCACAGCTCCAGGATCAAGGTCAGTCCTTATGCCGAAGCCTCACAAAGTAAGAGAGTCTCAGTTTTGTGGTACAAAACAAAAGACTTTTAAAGTAAATCCTAAATGCTAAGGAAAAATATTTCACTGCCAGGTTTGTGGAAATTCTACCTGCGTATGCCCTTTTTTGGTGGACAGGTGGTTTAAATGGCAATGTGGAAAGAATACCATATGTCTTTGCTATTCAAGTGAAACATGAAGTCAATATTAAAAACTTTCTGGTTGATGCTTACTGAGTAAAGATGGCCAAATTTCAAAAACCTTGAAGTCTCAGTTTACAAGTCTGGATATTAGTTTGAAGTCTTCTGAACTGTTCAAATGTTTTGGATGTGGAAAATGTGGATGGACATCTTGTGAGAATTGCCTGTTTCATTTTAGAATCTGTGTCCTTCAGACTTCTCTTACTTTGTATTTTTGAATCAGAGCCACGTGCATAAGGACATATGGCATTGTGCATTTGCTAATGGTCACAAAGCCTTCAGAAAGTGTGACATAAACATAGTAAAAAAAGTTCTAAATACATTTCCAATATGCGCTGATGTCCCAATTGGATTATATTGCTTCAATTAGCATATATTTTTCACATATTATTTAAAAATACATTACTTTTTGGACTGTTTGGGGAGTTAAACATCACTGAATTTTTATTTATACTCATTTGTTGGTTAGGCACAGTCCGCAATTAATACATCATCTTGGTAGCTTTTAAAACTTATCACCACAGGACATCAAAGCCAAGACCTTTAAATTTATTGGGTTAATATTTTTATAGGAAAACAATAAATGCAATTTTAAAACCCCTGGAATTTTTTAATAAAAACTATCCACCTAACAGATCAGCTTCTAGCAACCTGGTAATAGGTAGAAATTCTATGGATCAGAGCATTTATATACCTGCTTCTGAAATATCTCAACCACTTGCAGAGACAGGCTGCTTGACTTTATGGATGCATGCATTACTTTTGTAGTAGCAGACTTTGCTACATATGGAATTTGCTTTCCAAAACCACGAATTATGAGAGTTCAGATTTAGAGTGACCAATCCAAGTCTCCTTAACCCTATCCCTATCATCAATCTAGACAGTTCTTTACAAGGAAAAATACCTTTTTAATTAATTTTTTTTAAACTAAATTATTTTTCCTGATTTTAAACATTCAGGCATTTTTTGTGTGGCTTTATGACAGGAGCTAGTGACTGTTCAGCTATTTCCAGTGAGCATGTAAAGTACTTTCAATTATCAGAAAAACTGAATATTTCAAAAATTATAAAGTGACTTGCATCTTAGTGGAACAGCTGCTTTTTTCTCTTGTTTTGGTGATGTTCCTTCTTTTTTACATAAAATCAGGAAAATAATTAGTAAAAAACCCCCCAAAAAAACCCCAAAAGTAAACAAAAAAACCCCAACCCTGCAGCTAAAAAGTTTTACTCAATGTTTTTGAATACAAAGTTAAAATAAGATGTTTTTTACTGAAAGGCTGTACTTAGGCTTATACTTCAAATATGAGAACTAGGAACTTTACATTACTTTATATACACCTCACATTGTTATGAAGAAACGACAGACCGAGTCTTGATCTGCTCTTGGGTCCGCAAGAGCATCTAGCTCTTGAATCACCTGCTGCCTTGGTGGTTACCGGGAACAAATTAGTTTTAAAAAAGAAGAGGAATCAGATTCATATCTAGCAGGATTCTCTCTTGTACGTTAATTCTCAAAGTGCCACTGCATGATCCAGGCTTTCACAGAATCACAGAATCACAAGGTTGGAAGAGACCTTTGAAGATCATCAAGTCCAACCATTCCCATCATAAGCTAAACCATATCCCTAAGTACCCCATCAACCCTCTTTTTGAACACATCCAGGGAAGGTGACTCAACCACCTCGCTGGGCAGCCTGTTCCAGGCCCTGACAACTCATTCAGTAAAAATTTTTTTCTAATATCCAATCTAAACCTGCCCTGGCACAGCTTCATGCCATTTCCCCTTGTTCTATCTTTTGTCACCTGGCTGAAAAGACCATTGCGCACCTCTCTACAACCTCCCTAGTTGTAGGTGGTGATAAGGTCTCCCCTCAGCCTCCTCTTTCATCTGTTAATATAAAGCCTATTACTAAGTTTCATACTTAATGTGCCCACCTAACAACAAGAAGAAGAAAAAAATTGCTGTATTTATTTTCTGCTTTGGCTGCCAACCTGTTTTGCAGTAACCCAGCAATATGCAACTAGTTAGTGTTCAACAGGCTGACAGCAAATTCTCTACCTCTAGAGGCAGTAACTACTACCTCTAGTAAGTTATTCAGGCTTTCTTTATCTCAGATTTTCCCCCAAAAACTAAAAAAACCTATTTGTTATGGACAGAACTCTTTCATCTGTAAGCAGCAAAAAGGCTTTGGTGGAAGTGGCAAATAAAACTAGTCTGAATTTGCAAGTAGGTCAATGGGTCTGTAAGCATATGAAATTATTTACTCCACGTCACTGACAAAATATGAGTCAGTAGAAGAATGAGAGTCTACTGTTCTTTTCTGCAAGTCTTTGATCAGCATGTGTTTTAACATTTTAGTGACTTATTTTATAAATAGCATTTAGGATGAAAAGTTTTCAAACATTTCACATCTTTAAGATGCTTAGGATCTGATTTCAGTAGGTACTTAGTACAATGTACTGCTTTGTATCTTCAATTCTATTTTTTGTTTGCTCTTATGAGTTAACAGAGCTCAGGATGTCAAGTACAAATCTAAAAAAATAAGGAAAATGCAATTAGTGAATACGATTGACAGCACTAATTTAAGTCATCTTCCCAGTCTGGCAAAAGGGTAGCAATGTCAAAACACTGCCTGTTTTGGATTATTTCTGTCACCCTGCCTGGTCATCTGCTGCTTTTCCAAAAGTCTATGGGTTCCATGGCCCTCATGTCATATCTGACATCCCTGTGTAGGGCTTCTTTATATTCTCTGGACTCTGTGTTTAGGCACATGAGTCACTTTCAGAGACCCTAAGACAAAGACATGGAGATTCTCCAGAACAGCACTAAGCTGTCCTTTGTCCAATTGCAATCTCCAGTTCTGGTCACAGCACCATGTCAAGCTTTTGGGGTAATTTTC
Organism: Gallinula chloropus; assembly: GCF_964237585.1. NCBI lineage: Eukaryota > Metazoa > Chordata > Aves > Gruiformes > Rallidae > Gallinula > Gallinula chloropus. The sequence continues at coordinate 68,160,699 of NC_140086.1, forward strand.
CTAACACACAAGATTTGTCTTTGCAAAGCTACCTTGATTTACTCCAGAAGCAGGATTCATCCTCTCCTCAGCAATTGCAATTTTGAGCTCTTAATGTATTTTTTCCCAACATATCAAAAAACATGTTCACAGGAGTTTTTCAGGAGATGGAAATGTTAGCTTCCCTCTTCAGTACTTTGTCAGTAGGCATAAATGAAAAATCTGATGGGAGTCACTGTACCAAAAGGATTCTTTAAATTAAAGCACAGGGCCATTGTGCTGTTATCCAGTCGCTGATTAGACAGGATATTTGAAATATTAGGAAAAAAGAAATCCAGAAAAATGGAAATGGTAGAAATGCCAAGAATTAATACCAGGCCAAACTTCTGTGTTTAGAAGAAAAACAGATTATATAGGTACTGAATGCTATGATGATAAAGCACTTCCTCCTGCAAAATTTATTGCATGGATATTACACAGCATCTGTTAAAACAAGTAATTTTTAAATCATTAACTCTAGAAAATATTTTTTTTTTCAAAAAAAAAAGAACTAATAAAAGTCTTTAGATTATTTAGGCTGGTTTTCAGTAACTGTGTATTTGTGAACGTCACGCAAAATGGAATAAAGCTACTATCATGTCCATATTTTAGAAAAACAATCAAGAAGACCATAGCAATTACAGGCCTTCTAACCTGACATTGACCACAGATTAATCAAGTACCCAGCATGGCATGTCATTAAAAAAAAAAAAAAGAGTAATATAACTGATCCTACTGAACATGCACTTACAGAAGCTTGCTTTATACATTTTCCCATAATAAGTCTTTTTAAAAAAACCCACACAAACAACAAAACAAACATTTAAAGCAGTACAGAGAGGGTTTTTTGACTTTTTTTGCAGTTGAACAGATACCACACACTCTAACGAAGAAATCAAACTAATATTGAAGCCTAAGTAATATTCATTAAATTAATGAAAAATCTAACTGTTCAGTAAAAATATGAAACGGGAAATATTATTGATCAGTTCTTGTCCCTTCTTACTTAATCTTTCTGTCAATAATCCAAAAATAGTTACTATTGATAAAATCAGTGATTGATAAAGGATAGGGAAAGTGTAATCTATAAAGAAGATGGGCCTCTGATTAATGGGCATGTAGATAAACTTGAAATATTGGAGGAAAAACCTTTTTTTTTGTGAAGGGTGGTCATGCCTCACAAAATTATAGAACTATTTTGAAGGAGTCAAAGCCTATCTGGATGAAGATTTAGTTGATCTAGCCTTCTCAAATATCCCAAAGATGTTCCAAAAAGCTCTTTTTCAAAGGCCTTTTAAGGGAAGGCTCTTACATGGATAAACAGTTTTTTTAACAGATGGTAGGAGTAAGTGGTCAGTGCTCATAAAAAAAAAAAGAAAAAGAAATCACCTGAGGAGTCTCAAAGGTATCAGATTGTGATAATCAGCCATCTGAAAAAGAATGGATATTTAGGCAGTAAGTTTGATAAAATGATACTAGGGTACTTAGAATGGTAAAGATAACTATAGAAAAGATGGCATTGGAAGATTTGTTGGTAGAATGGAAAATTCTGGGGGCTAAATATGTGTTTGGATTTTTTTAAAAAAGAGGGAAAAAAGGAAAAAAAAAGAAAAATAAACCCCAGACAATTTAATGGAAGAAAAAAATTGTCGGCAACAGTTAAGTGTTAGGACAGTGCTTGGGAAATTCCCGTGTCATGTACTGTTGGGGACTGGGAGAAAACCCTCATAAAAAGTACTGCTACTGTACTCCTCTGTTTACCCTTTAGCGCTTACCTCTGGGGTTGTTTAGGGCTTTTGTGCTCAGCTGGGGGAGAGCTTAAGTGCAGTTCACCAGTACCACGAAATATACAGCACTTTGCTGTATATGACAAATTTAAAACATGAGATAGAAACACATCTGATGAGCTTTTCCTTGGGCAAACCACCAGGGAAAATATATGGTCACCATATCAGCCCTCCAAGAAACTAAGAACTGATGCAAATAAGGGATATTTAACTAGATAGCATGGTTGTATGCCTGTAGGTAAGAAGGTAATATAGCTTCCTTGATAAACCAGGCATGAGCAAAACCCCATTTCTATATGGTCAAATATAAAGTGCAAACTGTTCTGATAAAATGTAAATGCAAAAAAGCAAATATATAAGGTTTCCCTGATAGCAACGCAGTAGCTTGGAAAAGATGGAGCATCATGTAAGCAGCTAAAAACGGCCCTCTGGAAGGTTTCTGTAGCCAAAGAGGACTGTTTCCATATCTCAATCCTTTTTACCTGATCCTATAAGATCGGTCAGGTTGACATAAATCAATGTCAGTCACCTGACATTTAGGGGAATAATATTTATTAGTGGAGAGGATTCAAAGTTTCACTGAAGAAAATTTGAACTTACTAAGACCAATCAATAAATGAACTGAACTCAGGTAATTTATTGCATTGGTTAGATGTGCAGTACCTGAGAGATTATGAGAATGATGATGTTACCTGTTTGTATTGAGAAGAAATTCAACCTTTGCTAATTTCCTCCAACCACAGACCTAACAAATGTGTGTCTGCAGAGCCCTGAAAGATAAAAGTGACAGCTCTTAAAAAAATAATGTGCATGGTTGGTACAAGATTTCTAAGCACTCTCAGCTTGGAAAGATCAAAAAGCTTATCTAGAACAAGCCTCTGCATTACACTTTACTGAACTATTTCCATATGCAAAGCCACTTTCCAACCCCATACATTTCATATGCATATTTGTTGGACAAAAAATAAATGGGTTGAAAGCTAATTTTCTCTGATCTCTAGAACACATAGATCTGAACAGCTTTCCTCAAACTTAACACCACCTTGAGAAAAGTCCTCTTCAGTATAGATGCCATTAGCAAGAAATTTCAGCTAGAATACATAAACAACACTCATGAACATGCTTTGTGAAATTGAGTCTGCCACATACTTTCAGCATTCAGGGGTTTTTGCACTAGTTCAGCTGGAAGGGTTAAATGTAAATTTACAGCTTTTTCTGGTAGATCTCCCATGACAGCAGCTAAGCTGGATTTCTGGAGACTTGTGGCATCTTAAATGCTGGTCTTGGACAGTATAGTTTCTCCACGGGACAAACTAGAAAATTCCTCTGAATGTTCCTCTGAATATTCTGAGTACAACATTAAGGCTGAAGTTAAATATCATTTAACAGAGTTGTAAGGGGGGAAAAAAAAAGGCTATTATACTGTCAACCCCAGTCGGTGGTAGCAATATAGGTCATACAATGGTATTTTTCTGTAGTTGGACATTAAAAAGCATACAGACATAGAACAGATTAAAGGATATCTCAATATATATCTGGGACGGCAAAATATCCTAAAAAAAATCAAGACAATATAGTATGTTTTGAAGTCGTCGGTTTCTTAATGACAGATGAAACATTCACATTTCTTTCTGTACAACTTTTCTTTATTTCCCCCCACCTTTACATTCCTATTTTCTTTGCATATCTCTAGAAAGAAAAAAAATCTATTACCTTATGAGAAGATTAATAATAGCATTTATTCACCAAGGTTATGGGATATAGATTTCCATTGGCTTACTATTCATCCATAGACACTAGAGAGGGATGAAACCTGCTAAAATATGTAACATTAGGTTTTGCAAATACAAGGCCTTAAGAAGCTAGAATATTATTCATACTAAGCTATTCCATTCTCATAAATTAGCCAGCGGTCATTTGGAGGCTTGCTTTTGTGTACTAGCATTACAAGAATGTTTACAAAGTAGTTTTACTATGAGCATTAGAATTATTGTATGATAAAGCAATTAATATATTAATATATAATTAAAAGGCTTTTCTTTGATTATATTCTTTATTTTAAAATAATTGAACACATAATAAATATACAAAAATTCCTTTTAGGGGTAAATTTATTCAGTGTTTACTTTTCCTCTAAGAGGGTATTTCAGATATCCCTCTTTCATGCTGAATAAAGCTGCATAGGAACACACCTAACAAGCTCTAAATGGTGGGTTTTTTACAGGGAGCAGAGTTCAGAATGTTGTTCAAATAGCCTGAGGCACTAACTGGACTTCATTAGGCCTAGTATCCTTTGTTGTAATTGCTGCCTAAAAAGATGTGAAGATCTTTGTCATGGTACAGAATGGTAGATAAGGTACATAGCAGATGAGTGGAGGAAGCAAGTGTTGGAGTAAAGGGGCAAGAGGCTGCTGGTGTTAAGCTTTGTAATTCTGTTTGTCTGTAACCTCCCTCCAGAGGTTATTCTAGTCACTTCCCCTGAAATACCAACTCCAGCAGCTTCTAATCCAAGAGATGTAGTTCACCAGTCTTTTCCTGTCAACATCAGTTCTTCCGTCTCCAAAAAAATATCATGGAGTCTTTTCAGTCCCATGTGCATTTCAAGAGAAGCATCCCTTCTTGCTAGCTCTTTCAGTCCTTTTGGTTTTGTCTGCCACTGCACAGTGGAGGGACACTCCGAGACAGCATCTGTAGCTGACCCAGAACATCTCTGGCAGTTTATTCCTGGTGATAAAGAACCAGAAGGACCAGCAAAAGGCTTCAGTCACCCGTTTGTTCAGGGAAAAGACTGGGCCAGGGAACACGCCAAGCTCCCCCTCTAGCAACCAGTGGCCATGCTTGGTTTTAAGCCATTTGTTGTATGAGCTGGGTCAGGTCCGACCGCAGCAAGTCAGGGGAAGTTAGCTAAATAGGTACCCTGCTCTGCACCATAGGCTGAGAGATTCAATTTAATGAACACACTGTAGCAATGCTGCCTAATTTATTTAGCTGCAATACAATTCTCATGTAATTTCTGTACTGCAATTTGTATGCAACTGCTTTACTTTCACCTTATTTGTCTCCAGTTTAGAGACAGGTCACATGGTAAGATTCTACTGACTCCTGCTTTTGCCATTACAAACCCTCTGTCCTTACAGGGACCAGGGCAAACACAGATTATAAAACCCCATTTCCTATTTAAACGCTCTATTTCCAACAATCTCCTAGCAATTTTGTTATTTTGACCTTTGTACATATTTTTGCAGACCAAAGATGGGAGGGGGCCAGCCCAAACCAAGTGTAGGGAGACTGAGTTATAAAGAGCTATGTGCAGACGGGAAGGAGCAAACTTAACTGTTAATTCTCAGGTATTCTAACTTTCGTAAAAGTAGAGAAATATGTGTGGGTTTTAAAACCTGATATTGACTGTTGGGTGGCAGCTGGATTCCACTTGTAATGGGAGCTCGGGATCTGGTCTTTAATCCTCTGTTTTGTAAAGAGTTTTGCTTATAAATGAATGTACCTAGTACTGTTTCAAGCCTCTAGGCCATGTTTTGGAACTCACTGGACAATGAGGTCTCTACAAACAAGTATGTGTACTTGGTTTACATGGCATGGTTTTGGTGGGGAGGGGGGAGCTACAGTAGTGGTTTCAGTAAGAAGCTTCTAGAAGCTCCCGCTAGGTCTAATAGACCTGCTTCTAACCAAGGCTTAGCCAATCATCAATGCTGGGATAACATAGTTAAGAAGAGGAAAAAAGAAACCACCGGTGCAGCCACAGAGAGGAGATGATGTGAGAGGAACAGCTCTGCAGACACCAAGGTCAGTGGTAAAACAAGGAGGAGAAGGTGCTCCAGGTGCTGGAGTAGATATTCCCTTGCAGCCTGTGGAGAAGACCGTGGTAAGGCAGACTGTCCCCCTGCAGCCCATGGAGATTAATGGTGGAGCAGGCATCCTCTTGCCACCAGTGGAGGACACCACGTCAGATGGATGCACCTGAAAGAGGCTATGACCTTGTGAGAAGCCCACGCTGGAGCACCTGAAAGAGGCTGTGACCCTGTGAGAAGCCCACGTTGGAGCAGGCTCCTGGAAGGACCAGTGGCACTATGAAGAGAGGAGCCAGGGTCAGGTTTGCTGGCAGGACTTATGACCCCATGGGAAGCCTGTGCTGAAGCAGTCTATTCCTGAAAATCTGCACCCCGTGGAAGGGACCCATGCTTCTACACGTTCATGAAGAACTGCAGACCGTGGTAAGGACTCATGTTGGAGAAGTTTTTGGAGGCTTGTCTCCCATAGGAGGGGCTCCATGCTGGAGCAGCCCTTCCTGTGAGGAGGAAGGAGGGACAGAGACATGTGATGAACTGACCACAACCCCTGTTTCCCATCCCCCAGCACCACTAGAGGGAAAGACTGAAGTTAAGCACAGAAAGAATGGAATGGGAGGAAGATGATTTTCAAATTTGGTTTTATTTCTTATTACTTGAATCTGATTATATTGATAAGAAATTAAATTAATATTCCCACGTTGAGTCTTTTTTGCCCATGATGGTAATTGGTGAATGATCTCTCCCTGTCCTTATCTCAACACAGGAGCCTTTTGTTATATTTTCTTTCCCCTGTCCAGCTGACAAGGGCAGGGATAGAGCAGCTTTGGTGGGCACCTGGCATCCAGTCAGGGTCAATCCACCACAGTACAGAGCAAACAGAGGTCTGATTACAGGGGGAGTGAGACAAAAGACGGGGTGCAGCCCAGCTCCAGCACCACGAGGGCAGGACTACTCACTGAAAGAAGCAGCATGGAGGAAGACAGGCTTATTGTCCTCAGCCACCTCCATAAATTCATTCTCACAAACTGTAGTCCAGGAACTAAAGGCTGATAACTGAAGAATGGCTTTGCTTGTACAAATTTCATCCAGAGAACCTCTTACACACACATGAGTTTCATAACATGCCTATTAGCAAATCTAGATCTGCTCCAGGTTAAAAACACATGCTAATGTATTATTCCCTGGAAGTGATTTCCTTAGCTGCCTTAGAGAAATGGGACCTGAAGGGCAGGGCAGAGGGGAGTTCCCCTGTTGGAAAATATGCCCCTTTCCAGGTATGCACATGAACTGGCGGAAGGGCAAATTCATCTTATGAATACACTGTGCTTCAGGCATCTGCTGGGGTTACTAGCACTAGTTCTTTCAGATCTGCTTCCAATACCCCAGGTAGTACTTAAAGACTAAAGAGAACATTTTAATCAGTTGCCACAGACAGGAGTTTTTGCAGCCAGAAGAATTTTAAGACAGTTAGTTTTGCCAGGTTAAATTAAAGTTGGTATGCCATCAGTAGAAAGCAGCATTTTTTGTAGGGAATGTGATACGATATGGTATGATATATGATATGAACTACCCACAGTGTAACAGTCAGATGTAAGCATGGTGAAGTAGGCAGTTCCTGGAGACAACAAATAGTCCTGGGCCTATTGTTTACTTTCGCCTTTTCTGGGAAGCCTGTGCTGCTGAGAGCCCACGCTCCATGTGCAAGTAAGCCATCCCTTTCCACAGGAGGAGTTTGGCAAAAGAAGAAAACTTTTTTGGGCAGGAGAGAAAAAAAAAATAAGTTCAGCTCTCCAGGGCTCTTCCTTCAGCTCTTTCTCCCTTTCACTGCAAGAGCTCCCATTCTTGTCCTGTTCCTGGCATGCCATTGCTGGCAAGAAAATTCTTTTTTTTTCTACAACCACTGAGAATCTCTGAGCCAGCTCTAGCCAGATAAGAGTTTTCTGTCTTGCTTTCATGCTTCCTTTTAACCAGGCACAACTAATTGGACATTAATGTCCTGACTACTCGGACTTGCAGTATGGCAGTGTCATTTTGCCACCCTGCCCCTTGCCTGAGGGCTGATTCTGCTGTATAGCCAGGGGCTGACCGCTGTCATCTTAAAGGAATGGTACTGCGAGAAAAGCCAGGGCCTGTGGATCATCACCTCCTCCTGTTAAGTTCTCCTGGAAGCATAGGTTTCCATTAAAATACTGAAGGTTTGATACAGGGCTTGGACATTAGGAGGCTGATGCTGTTAACTGCAGCAGGTTTTGTATTACCTCTCTTTGATCAGTTATCCTTGATCCTGCACATGACTGAACAAGGTAAAACAAGAAGGAGAAGGTTTGCAGAGAAATGGAAAGGAATTATCATTCACCACATTTAGTAGAGAAGAGGAATGACTGGGCTGGTTGGGATTTCACAAATCCTTATTCAAGCACATGCATTCAATGATCAGGTGGGGTTTGGAAAGCACAGCCCAAATGATGTGCCCAGCTTGGTCATCCTATTTCCTGGCAAAGACATTCTGGCTGTCACAAATTATGGTATGTTATTGTCTATTTATTGTCTATCTTTTCAGGGATGAAAAAATTCCTCCTAGACAAGGCGTAACATATGATATGATAAACTGTGCAGTTATGGAAGTTTACAACCCCTTGCTATTAATAAGTGGGGTAAGCAGCATCCCTTATATCAGAACATCCGCCTTTGAAATACAAAGTAACCACAACACATGATCTGTCAAAAACTATCACGATGATAAACAATGGGGTGAGCTCCAAAATAAATAAATAAACACTGCCAAAGAAATTATTTGCATATTTTTCTCTCTCCCCAACCAGTGCTTGAAAAATGTCCTCATTCAATGTGCTTGCTCATCCACGCAGCTGCCAGCTGTGCCTCCTTCCTTCAGCGGTAGTCACATGTTACATGGTTTGTAATACCGAGTCCATATTGCTGCAGAAACCTAAGATGTGAAATACAACTCTCTGGCCCTTTAGAATTTGTGTGGAATTGTGATTTCAGTGCTGCAACTAAAATTTGACGTTCGGTTGAAGACTGTGGCATGCAGGAAACCAAGACAGACAGAGTACATGCAAAAATGTCCAGACTCTAAGAGACATCTCCAGCAACCCTCATGTAATTAACATAAATCTGGGCTGCCAAAAGTACTAACAGCACTTGAAGCAGCTTTGAAATCCCAAATGCACAACTTCTAAATTTAGAGCTCTGCTCTTACTATATTCTGTTATGCACATGTTTAGATTTCTGTTGATTGTTTGCAGAAGAACAGGAATGTATAGGTTACTTGTTTAGAGCAAAACTGTGGCCTACAACTGCAACTCAGTATTGGGGGGAATGCAGGATTTTAGAGGGGCATCGTGATTCACAAGGCGCTCAGAACTGAGGCAGCTGCTCTGCTTTTACAGAGGGCGAGGCTGGCGATAGCGCCGGTTGCGAGCACAGGCAGCCCACCCTGCTCCCTGCGCCCTGCCTCGCGCAGATGCTAAAAGAAATGGTAGGTCCACACAGCTGTTATGAGATCCTGACCATGACTGTCCCCTGCGTGGGGGGCACAGACATGGGAGGTGGAATTAGAGCACGATGCAGTGGAGCCAGCGGGAGGTTGCAATGGGCACTGAATAGAAACACAAACCTCAAATATGGAGGAAGAAGGTAAGGACCAACATGGATTTTTTTTCTTATTCAGGAGCACCACCATTCCAATTCTGGTGCTCGATAGATACAATGCAATGCTTCGTATTCCCCTTAATATGTGGATCTGGCTACAGTTCCATTGGTTAGCACCACCTAATTATCCATAAGGTCTGAATTTTTAATCTCAGTATTTGTTACTCGGCTTCTACTTCAGCAGTTCCCTTCAGACATTTCTCCCGTGGGCTTTTAAGTCATGTCTGTGCCATTACATAGCTGATAGAAGGAACATCTATCCTACACCCGCTATTCTTTCTCTCTTTCTCTCTCTCTCTCTTTCTCTCTTTCTCTCTTTCTCTCTTTCTTCTCTTTCTCTCTTTCTTTCTTTTAAGGAGATCAATAAAAGATCATACTTTTTATCTACTTTCCAAAATCTAAATCTTTCTTATTTCCTGTTTCTAGGCATATATGCGTCTTTGTGAAGCTGAAACTGCTTTAGCGTGTGCTTTTGCATGTGCTTCTGTAATGATGAGCCTCTTTTGCTTGTTGATTATACATGTTTTTAAGCCACTATGAATCCTGAGATTAATTTTCTCTTACATTTGGTTGGGGTTTTTTTTGGGTTGATTTTTTTGGGGGGGTGTTTTGTTTTGTTTTCTGGTATTTAATTTTCCACTGTACTTGTATTAACTTGGTAACATGTATTTTGATGGGAAAATGCTATTGCTATTATTGGTCAATGTCATTAAGTTTCTCCCTTTTCTCTGCTCCTTTGGGGCAATTCTGTAAAAATGGTTTCCTTTCCCAGGAACCTGAAAATTTTATTTCCTTGAGTTTAAGGTCTTTTTATACTGATATCTCTTCCTTTTCTTTGTAAATAATTTTAGCACTAGGAGAAAGAGCATGTACTCAGTGAAGTACACAGATACTGTGGAAAGAGGCAGATTGCAAGATTCTAATGGATACCATCTCAGTAGTAGAGCGAATAATCTCTAGGTAAGGTATTAGGTTGCTGTTAATGTAACCATGGAGGCAGAGGGTGGTAACAGGATAATCCTGGTAGATATACTCAAGTGTTTAAACCAGTTTTATGGCATCCTCCACATGATAATGTAAGCAAAAGGGGTCAGATAAGGAACACATTTTTAACCATTTGCATATTAGTGAGAGGAGCCCAGATAATAAAAATAACAGCTGGAGATGCTCTTGCCTGAGAAGGAATATTCCGCATTTGGTACTGGAAATATGATAAGATGGTTGTTATGACGAAAATAGCCTTTCAGTCTTCCAGTTTCTTCCAGAAGGATAAAGTAGAGGCAAAAACCTACAGAGGGACTTCACATCAAAGATACTAGTTGTTTCTGATAGCTCAGAATAGGAGGCAAATGTCAGGGATGTAACAACTACAGAGAAAAAAAATAATAAAAACTATCTACTGGCCTCTTTGTAAAATCCACAATAGAAAACCTACTCACACTAGATAACAGCCTGTACTGTTCTTTGACATCGGCCCATTATGTGCAAAAACCCTAACATTCTAATAGGGGTGACTTAATCCCAGAAGATCATAATCTCATGCATCATAAAAATTTTCCAAAATTTCTAAAAAAATAAATGGTAATATCTTTGTGCAGAAGCTCTTGATGTCAAAAAAAAAAATCAGGTTTTAATATGATTTAAATGAACTAAGAGTTCATTGTTACCACAAAGCAAATGGTTTCCTAGGTATAGATATCATGGTCTGCTTACATTTACCTTGTGCAGACAGAATATATCACCAAACTATTTACATATATATACACACATATATGTTTTTGTAGGGTGTTTTTTGGTACAATATACATGAAACAGTCATGTATCACATATTTAAAGTGGTAAGTAATGTCAAAATGTGGGATCTGCCAAAAAATATAATCCTGGATACCCACAAACATGGTTCACAAGTAAAACAAATTATACTGAGCAAGAAGCTATCCTAGTTAAAAGGAGATTGTAAACAAAACAGAATATAAAATATTAATACAAAAACTGAGTAAATAATAAAGTATTATATGCTGCAAGTTGAAATATACCCAGCCTGAAGAAAAGACTCTGACAAAAATATTGTCTGTTTTTTCCACTTACATCTGTTAAAATGTCCCCTTTCACAGCAAAACTTGCACTAAATATATCCTCAAATAGCCATGGCTACAACAATACGTAATAACAAAAGGAATTTGAAGGGAGAGGTCCAAGAAAAACCCTAGGTTATGAATGCTTAATCTAGAATACAAGCTGTAGCTAGGTATGTATGTTCCCTAGGTATTTTTGGGGTTATCATTTCAACAAAACACTGTAGCAATCACTTTCAAGATAAGGTGCCAGGGACCGAGAGTTCATTGCCTTCAAAGGATGGCCTATGAGGAAACATGCTAAAATGGTACAGTTTCAAATGAAAGTATCTTATGAAAATACTTTGTATGCAAAAGCTGTACAGAAAGCAATGACAAATTTTTGAACAAATACTATTATGTTTTGAAAAATGGGTAATTTTCAAGGTATTGAAAAATTTCCTGGCCCAATAAAATTCTGATTGAATATCCACCCATCTCACTTTAACTGAAAGATTTTAATCTTAGGATTCTACTTACAGGTAAGCTTGGGTGAAAGAACTGTGGCCAAACAGCCATTTCTGTCAAGATAACAAGTTTAATCTACCATAATAAACCTGTATTTCTCCGGAGTACAGGAAACTTCAGAATTGACAGACCACACAGTTCAAGTTAACACCAGCTCATCAAAAGACTAGGTAGCCTTGTTTCTAAGAAAGTCTCCTGGAATCTTTTTTAGGAATTTCTTTTTCTCCTTTATATTTTACACGTCAGTGATCTAAAGATGGTACAAAAATCCTTGTTAAGTTTGGTAGGTAACACAAAGGCTAGTGAGGTAGATAATGACGAGGATCATCAAGAATGATCCAAACAATATACTTAAAATGCCATTTCCCCCCCCCCCCCCAAAAAAATATTAATTCAATAACATGATTGTTATGAAGTAATATATGTGGGAATAAAGAATGAAAACTGTGCCCACAGACTGAGAGGATCTGTTTCAGAAAACTGTGGCAAAAAGATCAATTTAAAGGTACTTGGGGTTAACCACATCAACTACCAGTGCAAATCTAAGGCAAGAAAATAAAAAAGACTTGATTTGATGCACAGTTTCTTTGAAACCAAGAAAAATCGAGTGGAAGCAGAGAGGTGGCCTTGCCTCCATACACTGTCTGAACTGTCAAATCCCACCTGTTAAACAGGCCCGTTAAACAGGACTCTAAGCCAAAAACCGGACTGTCAGGTCCCTCCACACAGATTGTGGGTATAAGATGTGCCACACCAGGGTTCATCCAACACAAGAAACCAGGCCTCACTGGTGTGGGTCATCCCACGCAAGTGTCTGACCAGGCAGAAATTTAAGGAAGTTTTGCTTTCCTCTTAACAGCAAGAAGCACTGATGGAGAAATATCCCCCCAGACAGTGATGCCATGGTCTTCAGTCTCTACTGTGACACTCAGCTGAACATCCCTAAAAACGGAGACATTTAAATCTAAATAGTTGGCTGGGTAGAGGGAGTTTATTAGAGGCACCTGAGCAGCTTCTGTCGGTGTCAGTTTCTGAACTGGAGACAGCACAGCTGCGGCCAGGAGCTGCCGCGCCTGGACTACGTAAGCTGTACAGCTTCCAGCACTGCCCCCAGTCTAACACAGCTTTATTGCTTCCTGTAGCTGAGCTAATTTGTTCAGAGGTAGCATGGGTATCTCTGTACGGCACTGCACCATGCCATGTGCATATACCTTTTATGGCCTGTAATGCATGAGATGTCAGGCTAAAATGATCTAATAATCCTTTCTGGCCTTAAACTGCATGAAACCATCATCAGTCAGTTCCATTAATCTTCCATGAAGGAAAAGGAGACACCTGAACATAGCAAGACAGTGAGATACAGCAGTAAAAATGTTGAAAACGTTTCTCAACTTCATCCTGCTCTCTCTCTCTCCCTCTAATTCTGCTATTAATTACCAGTCTGAGTCATGCACTGTCCATGGAGACATCGTATCGGGCTACTGCAGAGGGCTTGGATTTTGTCTTGCTACCTAGACAGTAGCAATTAGAACAGTTTTGGGGGAGGATAAGGAAAAGATAGTTGTGCACAAAGAGCCCAGTATGGTTATCAAAAGCCCTGCACAGTAGCACAAGGATTTTTAGGCAGCCTGTAGGGCCACTATGTCAGGTACTTCTGGCCATCCAGCCCTTGCTATTTTCATGAGAGAGAAGTGAAGAGTCTTGGATTTACTCCCTCTGTTTTCATGTGTCTCATGTAAAACGCAGTAAGCAAGTTGCAATCTGGAAATGGGTAAAAGCTTTGGATCAAAAAATCTGATGGATCTTGGCCAGTTTGTGCTGAAGTTACCAGAATACGGTCTCATTGCTCCATACACAGAGAACAAACAGCTGGAGGGCCTAAATGTCCATGTGATGGGGTTTTGAGAGAACCAAGCCTGGGATATGTGCTGATTTTCTCTTCTGGCATGTGAATAGGTTTATTTTGGACAGCATCTGTTTTATTTTTTTTTTGTTCTCCGTTGTATGTCATGTTCCTTTAAAAAGGGAGTGACTAGGTCAGATGGACCCCCTGGAGGGAGCAGAGATTCCTCCTTTCCCTGGAGAGCAGATGAACATGCTTGAGGACTGGGTGGGAGGAGGAGGAGGATAGGAGGAGCTCCCAGGCTTCAGGGTGTAGCGGAGACAGGAGAAGAGAATGGGAGCCCTAGCGAGAAGATGGGAGCCTGCTGTTCATGGAGAGGCTCATGAAAGGAGCAGGGAACATATGCACAGCCAGGCTCCCTTGGTGACAGGAAGAAAACTTCCTAGGGATCAGAGAGGACTGCGCGGAGCTTGCTGCAACCCAGAAAGTCACTGAGTTGACTGAAACCAAACCTGGAAGCAAGTACCCACCTAACACCACACAGGGAGACAGCGGTGAAGCTGTTTACAAACTTTTTTTACTTTTTTTACTTTTTTTGTTGTTGTTACAGAGAGAGAAAAATGTTTCTTTCTTCATGAAGTTAAACTTTCTTGTTTCTATTCTATACAAATTGTCTTTTTGAGTTTAAAAGAGCCTTTGGTCTCTTCAGGAAGCTCGCAGTAAGGAAAAAGTCTAGATTGTCACCAAAGCCCTGTCTGTCCTCTCACGAGGTATGGAACCAGACGTCACCCCCAGTTTTGCTCCTCAACAACAGAGGATATACACGAATGATAGACATACCGTGAAGCAGTTAAATCTCATCTGTAGAATAATATCGCCTCAAAAAGTGTATGAAAATACATTAGTTAATATTTCTTTAATAATACTTTGTTTAGTTTCAGTAGGTCAAACAGGGTGAGAAATTAATTTTGGTTCATTGGCAGTTCAGAAAAAAAAAAGAAAGGGTTTGTTTTGGATCAAACTGAAAATTATTTTCTTTTTTTATAATTTCATGAGACATGGCAAAAGTGATGCAACACAAAATATTTTATGTGGGTTCAAACCTTTTAAAACTATTTTTCTCAAAATATTGAAAGGACATTTCAAAATGGAATGTCATTTCAAATGAAATAATTGAAATGCTTCACTTAGAAAAATGTCAAAAAGGAAGCATTTGATTCTTTAGAAAATTACAAGGTTCTTTTCAAAGTGAAGCACTCAACAAAATTAACACAATTTTGCAAAACATTTGGGTATATCCCTGCCTCTGTCGCCGGAAAAAAAAAATTGGTTGAAAAATTTCACTCAGCTTCACAAACAAGCAAACATTAAGAACTAAAAAGCATGTAAGCACTGAACTTTTTCTGGCCATACAGACCAGAAGTGCACCCGAAGAGTTAGTTTAGTCATAACCGGAATAGCCTACCAGAAACCCAGATCTGTTAAGAATAAAAATTAAAACCAGATATGCCATGAAAGTTTTTGTTGTTGTTGTTGCTCTTTATTATTTTCCATTTTCTTTTACATTCCTTCTCCCCTTCTTTTGCCCAGTCCTTCTTAGATGCCTGTGTACCAGACATTCCAGGACAGAACATCTTGTGATCTTCACACAAATACCTCCCCAGAACAATTATGGGTCAAAGTCTCTGCTAGCAGAAATTGTCTCCCTACTCGCAAGCTGAATTCTGTTTATCTGGGAACCTCACCTGATAATTTCAGATCCAGTGATTTTAAAAGCTTGTTTTACAGAGACGCTTGATGTATTTTGGCAGTTTTTATTCCGTAGATTTTCACAGTCGCAACACAAGTTTCCTATTTGGCGTTTAGAGAGGAAACAAAGCCAGAGCCAGCATCACCAGTGGATTTCAATTATTTAAGAAACGAAATTATTTTCAGGGCAAGGTGAAGGACATGCAGCACTCTCTTTGCAGGCTAAGGACTCTCCTGAAAAAGAAGAAGATCTGAGAGGTTAAGCAGAAAAGAAAAACTTGTGGCCTTTAGGACAAACTGAGCCTACTGAGTATTTTCACACGTTCCCAGACCTCCCAGAAATCTACAAGCACATCAAACTGTGCTGGAGGAAGAGCGCCTTGAGCTAATGCTGACCTGAAGCGCTAAGCCATATGGCCTGCTGCTGTGCCATACAGATGCCCCATCTCCAACTGTCAGCTGAGTTTATTAGTTTTAGTATCACACCTCAGGAACAAAGTTACATTGCTTTTGAATATCCACGCAGGCCCCCGAAGTACCAGGTATGCATGATTCCAGGGCACAGGGAAAAATACGGTGTAAATGTGTCAATGTGGGTTGGGTTTATGCTGTCTCTCTTTTGTAGTGCTGGATGAACGTGGACCACAGCAGGCACCAGGATGCTGGAAAATAAACCAGGTAAAGTCAGTTTGATGTCCCTGAGATAAAAAGTATCTGCTCTGTTCCTAATCTGCAGACTCTTCTGTCTGGTGCTGATGAATTCACATGGGAGACTTCTGTTGTTTTCAGTGTTTTTCTTTTGAGGACAAATCTTCCTTTTGTTAAATCAATTTTATCTTTTTTTTTTTAATCTGAAAAACAGAATTCACTTGAAAGCTCTCTCACTCACTTTCCTTCATCTTTACTAATTCCTTCTTCCTCTTTCTTCGTCTTTCTCTCCTTTTTCTTGATTTGCTCTTTTGAAAACTTTTTAATATTATAGAAATACCAAGTTTGGTCTTTGCCATTTTTTTTTCCTGGAAGCAGCTCTGGGAAGTTTTGTGTTCTGGGTGTTCTGGCACTGTTGTGTAAAGAATGAGGATCTTGAACAAAGACTTTCTTTGCCCAAAATTGTAATTAGTTGCTGAAGTTGCTAACAAAAGCAGAGGCAGATGAACAAAAATGATTCTAGACATTAAAAAGCTTGTATGATGACAGATTGAAGAGATAGGGACTGTTTAGAGGGGGAAAAAAATAGGTCATTTTTGTTTAGAAGTAAACCCAATTTATTAAAGCAATAAAAAATTACTTAAAATAATATTAGCACAATTACTATGTCGTGTAAATCATTGTTGCACCTTTATGTTAAATACTTGGCTATGTTGACTAAGGTATCATGACAAACGTGAAGTGAGTTTTGGAAATGTTCTAAGTTTCTTAGCTCTTGCTACATTGAGGACAGCAAGACCTTGTGAGTGGATGAAGCTTTTGATAAGAAAGTCCATGTCTATTTACTGAACCTAGCTAACTCATGAGATTTACAGGATTAATTTTGTCATCTTTTGCGAAAGTCCAAATAAATTATGTCTTCCAATCTTCTTGTATTCACTCTTTTGTTATCACACCCAACAATTAAAAGAATGTGAATAGCTTACAGAGGCACAGATTTCTTTTACAGAAGCCATGGTGATCTGTCTCCATCATATTATTTTCAGCTGGGTCTTTTATAATTCTGTTTTTAATTAGCGTTTCAACCAACTTTCTTGGTGCTAAAGTAAGAATTCTCAGCCCTGAATTTCCCAGAATAACCTTTACAGTAAAATACTATTTGCAACAGAGCTGTTCTCTGAGAGAGCAGCTATTTAATTCTCTTTTCTTCTACTTGCTTTTTGAACCCTTTTGACTAATATTTTATTTTTCAATTCTAGTTTTCAAATGCTGGCATGCTACTTTTTTTTCTATTATTCTTCACCTCCCACAGCTTAGTTAGCATCTACTTCCCCTCTAGTGCTACATGAAAGAGATTGGGGTTTACTGTAAACCCAAAGCAACTCTCTCAAGAAGAGGCCGTAGACAGGCAGGTATCACATACAGAGTAGAAGAGGATCAACAAAGAGGCTGAGAGGGAGCTCAGCAATCCAGCACAGAAAGATGACGGTATGGTAGAGCAGATGTCTTACATTTCCAGTTGGTAATGGATCAGTTTAAGTACCTGATACATGGTTCAGCTCTACTAGCCTGGGACATGTAGGACTCTCGGTGCTTCATCAACTTAGCTGAATGCAGCAGGATGTATGACCTGACCAAGGCCTTTTTTTTTCAAATGAACAAAAGCTGGGCACAGTCTGGCCATGTTTCAGACAAATCAATTTTTGCAATCTCTCTCTTTCCTCAAAGAAACAGAAGTTCCAGCACAGACGAGGACTGGGGATCTGGTTTTTACCGGCTTTTGGGCTCTGCGCTGTTTATAGGCACAAGCCTAGGAACCACATTCTTAAGCAGAGTATTAGATAGTCAAGCATTTCAGAAGAATTTTCCTTTATCAAATACCAACTGTGGAAGGAGTTCAGACACTAGCCCAAATCACACTGAGACCAATGAGTTACAGGATCCTAGGTTTGTCACTGTCTTCGAAATTGTCTTTTAGGCCCAGAAATCTTTTTGAAGCAGTGTCAAAATACTCTCCAAAATCAAGGCTGAGATGCCTGTGTAACTTCTTCATCCAGATCTTAACCCTGTGGTACTGACCCGTCATCAAGCCAGCTTCCCCAGCCAGCTTATTCAAATGGCAGTTCTGTGGTCTCCTATATATGTCTGTGAAAGGTACACCCACCAGCCAAGTGTCCATGGCACTACACCTGGTCTAGTCAGCAGTTAGGTCTACACAACAGTTGGATCTACACGGTGGAGGATGTGTACTCCACCATGCATCCTACAGGCTCGAACCCTATGTCATCCACAGGGAACTGGTGATCATCACAGCTTCCTTCGTAGGCCCACAAGAAATTCTTTTTCTCAAATGGAAACGAAGGGAGCTGAGACAGGTTTTGTCCTGACATGCTTACCTCAAATCCCTTGGGCTGACCCAGAGAGCACACATTGCTGTGAAGTGCACTCAGTTTCTATATTGTTCCTCAGTTTTATCCCAAAAGTTAATGCAGAGTTTACATTTTATATACAGCTTCTAGGATGAAACAGGGTGTGCCCTAGTGCTTGAAACTACTTTTTGTGGTATACAGCTTTTTTTTGTAGAACTACTTTGTATTATTGTGCTGAAATCTAGTTATATATCACACAGCATATAACCAAGAAAGATCAAGTGATCAGTTCCAAAGTTCTAGAGAACTAATTTAAAAGAGCTTTGCTATAAATATCAATAATGCAATATGACAAATGAATTAAAATAATTAAATACAAATGTTGTTTGAAGGAAATAATTCATGATGCAGTTTTAATAAAAGTAGTGGAGTGAGCAGTCTTACTGCCGATGCTTTAAGATATGAAGAGGCAGAAACATAATCCATGAAGAGATCATTCCTGCCCGACTTCAGACATAAAAGTTCAAGGGTCTCATTTTGTTTGTTAAAGCAGAGGAACATCACAGAATTCTTCATTATCTAGTCACTAGAAAACTATAAAGTTCATTATTACAAATATGACAAGTGGATGTCTCTAATTTGCTCCCTGTCCTGTGGCTCATTCTGTGTAAAGTTTCAGCTCATGTATATGCCCAGTGGTTACCTATCCTAGTCCAGCCCTGCTGTGCACTTGGTCCTCTCTCTTGACTGGAGAAAAGTCATGCTTATATATATATATATATATATATATATATATATATATATATATATATATACACACATACATATATATACACACATTTATTATTTTTTTTAATTCTTCTGTGCTTGTTGTCTTTTTTATTACTTAAGTTATGCTAAAAGTGTTGACTTGGAAAACATAATTTATGTTCCTAAACTTACTAACAGATCTGTAGAAGTCCATTAGCATTATTACCTCCCCATTAATACTCCTAAATATGTGTTGTATTTACTGGGTAGGTTAGGAGCAGTCCTTTTGACGGTGCATTTGTGCTGTACCTGGTATTACAGAGTCTCAATCTCTGACGTAATATTGAAGATCAGTCTTGAATATTGCTACAAGAATATTTTTTTAACCTCACTGAGTTTTCCTGTAAATGATATTATGAAGCTGGAAACTAGGCAGTAGTGGTGGCCTACATGTTCCATTGACAAATTACTGAGCAGTGTCTTTAAGAAAAGTAAATCTGGCAGACAGTAGGTGGCCAACTAAAGTGGAAAAGGGAGGAAGCAAAGGACTAATAAAATACTAGTCCCAAGTAAATGTCACAGATTTGTTTCTAGTGTTAGTCAACAAACAATTATTTATAAGCAAACTCTATTAAACAAAAATCAATGAAAAGCGCTGAAAGAGACAATTCCACTAATTGGGTAAAACCAGAACAAACTATTAAAACATTTAAAAAAAAAAAAAGAAACATATGAAATGTACTGTTTCTTCTTTCAACTCCATTTGAAACATGCATATCTGCAGAGAAACCTGTATTTGTTTTACAAGGGTTAGAATATTACTTTATCCCTTTGTATGGGATTTTTAATCAAGTTAATGGAAATATTTTAGTGGATAGTGTTCACAGATCTGATAGGGTGCATAAATTCAACTGAAACACAGGAGGTGTAAGCACCTATCCTTGGAAAAAAAAAAAAAACTGATGTGAAAGTGCGTGTATCATATTAACTGAGCTACTGTCTAACCAAAACCCTATTATACACTCTTACAAGAGTGGTGCTAAACAATTTCTTTAATCATTGAATTTACAGAATTCAGTTTTGTTACAATATAAATAAATCCCACTAAACCTGTAGTGAAGGATATCTGATGTGTCTGACTATTGACCTGGAGTTCAAACAGCAAGCAGCAGCTCATAAAGTTCTTCTGGTGAGATCATTGCCTTCTGAAGGTCACAAAGGCAATTCCACCATTGCCAAGTCATAATGCATCTGGCACACCATTACCTCCTAGAAAATCTCAGATGAGTGAAGGTAAAAGAGTAGCAGCAGGGGAGGAAAAGAATGAGAGATCAGGAGGAACTTTTGGGTTACCTTTGTTTTGAGAAACCAACAGCTTAAAAAAACTAAAAGACCAGAACACTATAGAAATTTTTATGATCCCAGGATAGAATTATTTGAGACAAAATGTCACAGAGGAGACTGATGGTTAATCAGTTATTTTTTGCTTCCCATCCTTATCGCTTCCTATCTTTCAAGTACAAGGACTCCACCAAATGGGTCCCAGATGAAAAAGTCAAGCAGTGTATTTGCATGAGAAATAAAATTTAAACATTGTGTACCTCTGGTGCTTGAGATAATGACATCACGTAATTCTCAACAACAGTTTCAAAAATCCATGTTCAAAAGTGCAGAGGAGTCATGACCTTCTAGGACTTCACTAATTAGCAATTGGGGAACATCCAAGAAAAGAAAAGAAAAGAAAAAAGATCATTTCACTACTTGCCTTTGAGAGATATATTAAAAGGTCATGTGTTTTAAGTCTGAGCTGCATAAAGCAGAATTCATTGTCTCTTGATAAGAATGAAGAAATTTGTTCTTTTAAACTCCTGGAACCCCCATTTCAAATGTGCAACATCTTTCTGAAAACTGAAGAGAATCTGCTGATCAGTTTGTGTTGGCATTAGTTTAACGTGGATCTTTCGGAAGACCTCTGTCAGGTTCTTTTTCCCCCACATGTCTTACTACTGGCAAAACAATACAAGTTCTCCAAACCTTCCATAGAGCAAAGAGTCAGCCTACACACAGTAATTTAGCCATGACAGAATCCCAATGTTGTGCTGAGCATAGCCAAACACACAACAAAGTCAGCAGTTCATGTCATTCTTAAAACCACGTTGATATCAGAAGGAATCAAAGCACAGCTCTTCAGCTAGTTTTCATTCTTTGCTCCTGCTGATGGAAATGAGTCAGATGTATGAGAAGAAATCTGCACGTGTTTAGACTTCTGACTGGCAAATTTGCAACCAACCTTTCCCAGACAAAAATATCTTGAAACCCACACAGTTGTAGGTACAAAGCTAGAGGCCAGATGGTCTGTCTGCCCTTCCTCTGCGTGAAAATAAGGTAAAGAATGAAGAAAAAAAAACCAAAACAAAACCAGAATTCTGTAGTAACTCCTTAACTAACTGTAAGGAACACTGGATGTTCAAGATTTATTTAGAAAAAATATCAACTTAAAGGAAAATATGAAACTAAGAACTTCAGTTATCTGACTCTGCCCATTAATGGAAGAAAATACAAAATTATTATAAAGCTACCTGAATGTTTGTGAACCATGCTGCATCAATTTTGAATAGATTTTTTTTAATACCTCACGGTATCACTAAACACATGGGTATGTAATAGTTGTCCTAAAGTATAAGTACAGTTCTTCTGTCTGTTTTGGAAATATACCGGCAACCTCAAATGACACTATCATAGAATGGGGAAAGTTGCTCTGAGAAAGGAAACTACCTGCTTTTAAATGGATACAAAGAGGGGCCATTGTTCAGGAAGGTTATTTATTAGAGAGATTAGGACTTTCTGGTTCGGGGGTGGGGGGCTAAGCTTGATCACTTGATCTACAAACGAAGGATACACATACATGTATACACACGCAGAGGTGAATGAAAGTATCAATGAGAGAAAAGCACAAAGCAGGTGAGCAGGTGCTCTCTAGTGTTAAAAGAGGTGATCAAACAGATGATGTCAATTACAAGAAAGGCAAAGGGACTGGTAGAGTGACTCCAAAATTATCTGAAACGATTTTAACCCGACAGCAGATTTCCACACCGCTGGCCTAAGTATGGGGAAGAACGGGTAGGAAAACTTCCACTCAGGGTAAAGCACTGACAGCAGCCTGCCTGCCTGCCCACCGGTGCTCCTTGGGCACCAGAGTGACCAAACCTACTTGGTGGCTATTATTCCTCCGTCGGGAGAATCTTTTTTAACGTGAGCCCTTAAAAATACAGCAAACCCACCCCCCACCACCCCACCGCCCCAGTTAGATCGTCCCGCTTTTCCTTTACTCTGTCTGTCACCCACTTTGGAAACGTACGAGGCGCTGAGCGGACCCCAGCCTCCCTCTAACTCCGCAGCAGTCTTTCCAAGACACTTCGGCCGAGTACAAAATCCAGAGGCAAAGCCGTGGTATTGACTGACTGCCTGGCTCCCGCGGAGCAGGAGATGGGGGATGGGGAGCGCTTCTTCCCCAGGCAGCATGCGGGGCGGGGAGCGGGGGAGAGGGGGGGGGGGGTGCGCTTCGCCCCCCCATCCTCCCCTCCGCCCCGAGCCAGCCTTTCCCCTCCCGACGGCCCTGCCCGCAGCTCCGGAGGGCGGCCCTCCCTCCCCGCCGCCCATGGAGGGGGGATCGCCGCGGCTTAGCCCGGCACGGGCTGCCCGCTGCCGCTCGCACCGAAACCGACTCGAGGCGCTGCACGAAGCGGCCGCGGCTCCGCGCAGGCGGCGGCCGAGCGCGCAGGGATGCTCCGTACGCCTCCGCGGGGACGCGCGGAACAGGGCGCGTCGGGGGGGCTGTAGCTCCGAGCACCTCGGAACGAGCGACGGGACCTCCGCGCCTCTGCCTCCACCGCACGGACAACCCGGCGGCTCCTCCAAAATCCGGATGCGCCGATTTAATTTCTTTCATTTACTATTTCCCCCCCTCTCCCCTCGTTCCCCCTTAAGAAGGAGGAACTATCCCACCTGTGGATCATACACTTGTTCTCTCCCTGAGACACGGTGCCTGCCTTTCAGGTGAAAATAGCAGGCTTCAGGAAAGCCTTGGAGATCTTTTACCTTATGCTTACGGATACATATTTGCTTGTATTTCCCTAAGCAGAAAATTACTAAGACTTTTAATAACAGTGTGACGTATGGGAAACAACTTTTCTAAGCCTCAGATCTGATTTTTAGGGATCCGCTTTACTTTTCTTTCTCTTTTCTTTTTTTTTTAAACACTTCCCTCCAATAATGTGCGCACACACACACACCACCACCCCCCACAACCCCCCCAAAAAAGGGGGGGGGCTAAATCCTCGTGGCCCGTTATTAATGCAAAATGTGGAACCCACACATGCACCGGGCGGGGGGGGGGGGGGGGCAGGCGGAGAAAAAAAATGCAAACAAGGGGTACGTTTCGTATGTGTCTTATTTGCGTGTTATAGAAAGTTGCCTAAAATCCTAGCGCTCCCCATGGCAGACCCTTCTAGCGATGTATTTTGAAAATGAAGTAGTTATAGTCTTACCGAACTGAAAAGAAAAAAAAAGGGAGGGGGGAATAAGTTCGGGCAAAAAGAAGTGACCATAACTCGTCCGAACGGTCCACCTTTTAGTGCAGGTATCGCGGGGGGCGACAGTTAGATGATATTGTTAATAAAAGTAATGACTGAAATATGTAAAGAAGCGCCGGGGAAGGAGCTTACATAAACAATTACGCTGCCAGCGCTCGGGAGCGCTGGAGAATTCATTGCCACAGCGCCCCCTCCCACACGCAGCCTGAACTAAAGATTTTATCCCGAAGATGGAGAAAGAAAAGTTCTTTCTTTTCCTTTCTCCCTTGCTGTTTTCCCCGCTCTTTGCTTTAAGCCTGAGTTTAGATCTACAGCAGAACGGCTCGTCCAGCTCACCGGGGTCGCTCCTGGCAAGGCACCTCGCCCAGAAAGAGCCTCGTAAACCAGGCTCTTTTTACTAGAAAACTGGACAACTCCGCTTGCACAGTATGCGTGTGTCATTTGTTATTTTTAAATACAATAGTCTATTATTTCACGTCGTTGTCTCCGGGAGATGGTGGCGGTCCCCCATTTCATGAGAGAAAGGAGAAAGCATTCCCAGACCATTGTGTGGTTATGTCACAGGAAACTCTTTCTGCTGCGCATTGTGTTGCATCTCCAAACCCCACCAAGTTCCACTCCGCTCTGCTTAAAAAGTTGCTGTGGCCGGTGTCATGACAATTGGGCAATTGGCATTGTCCGGGTAATAGGCGTGTGCGCCTCTTCGGGCCACAGGGAGCCCTCCCCGGGCGGTCATATCTCCCCTTCACGCCAACGAGGAGTTTCTTTTTTTTTTTTTTTCAATTATTTCTTTTTGGTTTTTTCCCCCTTTCTTTCACCTGAGTGGAACTAAGGGGAGCGGGGTCCCGAGTGACCGGCCGCCAGGCAGGCAGACGCCCGGGTGCCGGGCAGGGGCGGGCGGGCAGCCGCTGCTCCTCGCAGCGAGCGCTCCCGCAGCAGGGGCACGAGTGCCATTCCCACGGACGTGGTGGCTTTCAACTTCACTCGTCCGAAAAACTTCAGCCTCTGCTGTCATTAATGCAAAGACGTAGCTAGTAAATGACAATCCGCAAAACCTGTCTCCCAGGACGGCAGTGAGCGATAGCTGAAAAGGGACAGGGTGCCTGGAAAGCGGGGGGTGGGGGGAGTAGGGGAGGGGGAGGTGGCGGGCGGGGGTTGGGGGGCTCTCGACTACCTTCTCAGCTGTGCTGGAGCAAACTGAATTAAAGAAGACAAGGCAAGAGCACCGCTTAAAATCTAGGAAGGCAAACGCTGAGCTAATGAATAGATTATTCAAATAAAAAACGCAGTGTGTAAAGTCTTAATGTCTCTGTGTAGGCATGTTAATTTGCCACAGTTATTACCAATAAAAAGTGCATGTAATACTATTCTACTGTTTAACAGCGCAAGTTAGACGGCTTTTTATTAGTAACGGGTAGTACTATGGGAAAATTAGATTTCGGCGGCGGAGCCAGGCAGATGGGAAAAAAAGTCTTCCCTGCGAAAGGCATTCAAATCAAACAGAGGTAACTCCGAGGAGAAGTTAAATACAGCCACGTACACTGACCGGTGTTTCAAAACGTTATTGACACGGTTTCCTGGTTTGCTTTTCGCACAGACTTCGCCGGGTCTATTTAAATGACCCCACTAGCTATTCGTTCTCCGCATTGTGCAGAGTCAAATTAGTGGTGTACTACTTGTAATAAAATGCATACCGTCTCCTTGCAGTGGGTAAATCCATTCCTTTCTGAAGCCACACAAAAATTATGCAAATCAAATCAACGCAAGAACTTGTCTTTTGAAATTATAATATTTTG
Organism: Gallinula chloropus; assembly: GCF_964237585.1. Lineage (NCBI taxonomy): Eukaryota > Metazoa > Chordata > Aves > Gruiformes > Rallidae > Gallinula > Gallinula chloropus. Next base: position 68,186,311 of record NC_140086.1, read on the forward strand.
CTCCATTAATCTCTGATTGCGAAATTAACCCCGTTTCTGTGTATAAAACAGTATTTTTGGACTGCACGAATTAAAACATCAGAAATATAATCTGTTGCTCTTTGTGTTTGGGGGAAGGGGGATGATGTTCCTGAGTTAAACATTCCTCCCACCGAAATCACAAAAAATACTTTTTCGTAGGGAAAAGACACGCAGACGGAGGCGAAAACAGCCCCTACGTTTTCCACGGGCGGGCACGTATACAGCTAGTGTGTATAACATATGTATAGGCGTGTAGATATGTATGGAGATTTGTATCTCTCGTGTGTGCGTGTGTGTCTCTGCGTATCTACACACACTCTGAACGGAATTATATCAGTTCTCCTGGGATCACGTTATTTATTTAAGTACTCTTCCCAGGTCATAACTGTAACACTCACTTAATAGCATTAATCCCTTGTTATAATGTAAACACAACGGCCATTGTATTCCCAATCTGTATTGTTCCACTAATTATTAAAGAGGAGGAACTAAAAGCAATCAATTCGCGTAGATAAACACTCACTTACACCACTCCTGCTGGAAAAGAACAGACTCGGCTTCCCATATAAAAATGCAGAGAGTATAGCACATTTTGCAAGGCATGCAGGTTGACTTAGGGAGATTCATGTATGACTTTATAATGTTATAATTAATTTTGCATTCTCAGCTCTCCAGCTGCTGCTCCGTTCAGAGGCAGAGAGCTCATATACTTAGAAATCGGTCTGCGGAACACAGGAATTGACTATTCAGATGTAATCGCGTGATATCGATTATTCCATAGAACTACTGAAATATGAATGTGCTTTCTATAAAGCTCTGTGTTTTTAGAGTTTCTATTTCTATTTAATATATGCGCATTAATCACCAAGCAGGGAAGCAAATGTCTTTTCTGTAATCTGTTGCACTGAGTTTACCAGTTGTTTATCACTCTCTTATCAGGAAGTCGGGAGTTAATGACAAGAAATACCTGTTGGTGTTAACCTCCTCCCCCTCACCTGCTTTTTTTAAGGATTGCCTCTTCTACAGGCCAGCTGATAGATCTGGATAGGAATTAATCCGGTATGTCTGGTGGCCAGATCTCTACTGCTGCGTGCAGGGACAGGGGTAAACTGGTATGTTGGTTTCACAGAAGAGGATGAGAGGAAGGGAAAGAAATAATAATAAGAAGAAAATCAGATAGAAAAAGCAAATGGAAAGCTCGGATTACTTCAGACAGTGCGCGCATCCCGATACTTGACGGTAGTTTCAGTACGGCGTTTTGTTCGCGGGGCTGCTGAAACGGCTTCTCGAAGCGTATTTTTTATTAGCTGCGTGTTTAATTGATTAACAATAGGCTGCCCTGCTAGCCCGCAATTCTTCAGCTATTGCCATCTCCCCTCCGTCGGTGGCCACCCGACTCCCCCGCTACCTCATCAGAAGCGTTCTCTCCATCCTACCTAGCTGAAATTACCGGAGGTATTCCATCAAGAAGTCGGCCGTAAACGTCAAGCGACTTCATTTGCTTAAATACGGAATAAGTACTCACTCACAGATGTTGGAGAAATAAAACACACGGTCTGCTGAACATTTCTTTTTCTTGGGTTTTTTTTTCCTTTGGTTTGGGTTTTTTTTTTTTTTGGGTGGGGGAGGAGGGTGTTTTGGGGGGGGGGAATCCTAAGAATTTACGTGCTTTTTTCAGCTCGTCCCGGGGTCCTAAAACAGCGCGGTTTGCGGGTGAAGGGCTTGCGGGCAGCGCGGTGGCTTCCAGCCCTGCAGCCCCGACGACCCCGTCCCTACCGACCGGCCCGACTCTGCCCCGCCCGGGCGGCGGCGGTGGCGTTGCGGGGCGCAGGTGCGGGCCAGAAGGCGCGGAGCGGCCTAGCGCGCCTCGGCCCCGCCGGCAGCGGCTCGGTGGGGCGGGCAGGGCCCACCGCCGTGCCCTGGGGCAGAAGCGGGGCGGGGGGGAAGTTGAGGGAGTGCAGGGGAGCAGCACCGCCCTAGGAGGAGGTGTGGGGGGGGGGGGGGGGGGGGGGTGCGACGCGGAACCTCTGGCTGCTGCAGGACGGCGTGCCGGCACCCCGCCTCGTCCCGGGAGGCAAAGGCCAGAGTGCGGTCAGTTCACCGCCGGTTTCTGAAGGGTCCCTCTAGGCTAATCATTTAAAAAATACACGCTCACACATATATATGTATTTATTTCTGTTTGCACTGAGGAGAAAGAGGGAGAGGTGCCTTCGGCTGCTCCTCCCTGAGGAAGCAACGGCTGGAAGCTGACGGTGGCCAGGGCCGAAGGGAGAGGGCAGCGGAAGGGATTACGTTGTTTGGGAAATTAATTACATCGTGATCGTATTCCAGCAGATTAATCTGAACTGCGAAAGGGGGGGAAAAGGGGGGGGTAGGGCAGCTAGCCCCCCACCCCACCCTCCGGGAAGGGGTCACGCAGGCCTCTTCCCCACGCACCCGAGTAGACATAAAGGAAAGACGAGGGGCTTTTCAAAATATCTTTCCCCCCCCCACCTCCCCTTCATATGCAAACGTACTCCATGACTAGATCGTGACTGTTCGTGACAACTTATAAAACTATAAAGCTCTGTCTGCCAGGAACGCCGCGGTCCTGGATCTGCTGATTTGAGCAGTTGCTCCTCTCTGCTACCATATAGGGCGGTACTTGCGCGCAGCGCTCTTCCCCCGCGCGCTGCCCAGCTCCCTCCAGCCTGGCCCTGCGTGCCCACACGCGTGCAAACGCACACATCCACGCTATGCGTGCGCGCACGGAGAGCTCCGGCGACTGCATGTGCGAAGGGTTGCGCATATATATATATATATACACACACACAATACGTATTCTCTTCTGTTCCCCGCCTGGGTGTAGAAGGAAGGAGGCAGCGGGTGCAATCGAGAGTGTGCAAAAGAGTATTTATGGCTCCGCGAGTCCGGAGAGGAGCTGATGAGCAGTATCATCGTTTGGCTTCAGCCTCGGAGAGGCTGGCTTGCATTACAAAGCCTGCTTTCGCTGCCTGCCTGCCGGCCGCGGGAGGAGACGGGGCCGGAGCGGGAGGGGGCGGGCCCGCCGCGCTATGCAGATGAGCGGCGGTGACGGACAGCTCTGTTTTCCAATGTCCCTCAGAAACTCGAGTGCTCCTTCCCTCAACTCTTCACTTCAGACTCTATACTTCCCCCAAAATACAGGCTCGCAGGCGCTGGGGGAGCTGGCTGGCTGGGAGAACTCCATATGCAGCAGCCACTTTTCTGATTTCGGGGGCTCGCTTCTCTCTCTCTCTCTCTCTCTCTCTCCCCCCTCTCCCCTTCTGTTTCTCTCCCTTTCTCTCTCTTTTTATTAACCCTCTCCTCTTCCGTCTCCCCAGATGGCTTTCCCCTCCCGTTTAGATTTCTGATCACTCGATTTATTTCCCGGTTTTGGTTTTTTTTTTTTTTTCGGTTGGGTGTTTTGGTTTGGGTTTTTTTTTAATCTCCTGTTTGTTTTTATTCTGTCCGGGTGCGCATGGGGGGGAGCATATAACAATTCTGATTCTCTACATAACTGCACAGAGCCAACCGGGGAGAGAGAGAGAGAAAGAGAGAGAGAGAGACGGGGGGGGTGGGGGGGGAGAGAGAGAGTGAGAGAGAGAGAGAGAGGGCGGGAGAGAGAGGGAGAGCACGAAAGCAGAGCCAGGAGCAGCGGCAGCAGCAGGGCCGGTCACCCTCGCCCCCTCCCTGCTCCTGTGCACGCCAGTGCAAGCCATGTCCTATCCTCAGGGTTACCTCTACCAGCCCCCCGGCTCGCTGGCTCTGTACTCCTGCCCGGCGTACGGGGCGTCGGCGCTGGCGGCCCCCAGGAGCGAGGAGCTGGCCAGGTCTTCGTCGGGATCGGCGTTCAGCCCTTACCCGGGATCGGCAGCTTTCACCGCCCAGGCGGCGGCCACAGGCTTCACCAGCCCGCTCCAGTACTCCACAGACCCCGCCACGGGATTCCCCTCCTACATGGTAACTACCGAAGAGAAACCCTCTCCTTCTTCATTAGCATCCGCATTCTCATCCTCATCATCTTCAGCCTCTCTCCTCACACACTCACCATCAGCCCCCGACACCACGCCGCACAGCTTGGCGCCCCGCACCGCCGCCGTCTCCGCACTGCGCGCCGCCTCCAGCCTGGCCGGGGCCGGCGGAGACGCGCGGAGCCGGGCGGAGCGGAGCGGCGGGCCGGGGCCGGGGCGCCGCTACAGTCCGCGCCCGGCCGAGCACGGTGCCGGCGGGCCTGGGACCCGGGCTCGCCCCACGGGTCGCGGAGCCGGGCGGGCGCCCTGATTAAAGAAATACGGATGGTCTCAGTCAGTTGGGTTGGATTCTTTCATTCTCCCCCCTCCCTTCCCGCGTTCTCTTCCCCCCCCCCCCCTTTTCGCTATGGTAGGATAGGGGAGGGTTTCTTTCCTTTTTCTTTTCTTTTTTTTTTTCTCCCTTTCTCTCTTTCTTTTCCCCTTTTCCCCCTTCTCTTTTTATGTCGGTATTTAGAGGCGCTGCGGGCTTTATCCCCGTGTGGTTTTATTTACTTCCAGTGTGTTTTGTGCTAATGGTTTAACTGGATTTTAGGAATGAAAAGGAGCATCTGTTTGCGATCTGTGAGCTTCGCTTAAGCCCAAAATGGTTGTGGTGGCCGCAGTTTCAGATTTCACTTTCTTCTTATTAGTTAAAAGGAGCATTTGCGATTGCGTGTGTGTGTATTCTGTGCATAAACTATATAAATAAAGCCATAAACTATATAAATAAACTGCACGTCGAGATGGTTATATAGTTTTATAACACACACACACACACACGGAGTCAGACACGTATCTAGTCCGTACACACAAAGACCTGTGCCTGGAATTTGAGGCTGGAGCCGCTGTCGAGATCTAGGAGGGGATGGCAACAGGGGTAGTTCGCTTTCCCTGCAAAGTGACAGGGGAAACTACTTGCTTTCTGTCTGTAGAATACGGTGCGTAAATGGCCGTGCAGTCTTTATTCGGGGTGGTATGAAAGACCTGAGGATCTCCCTTCCTTGTTTTTCCTGTTGAGAAGCAGTAGGCGAGTGGCTGGAAGTTGCAGCGAGGTTGTGAACTGTGCGGGATATTGGGGGGTGATGTTGCGCCTGTGACTCGCCGATCCATGGGATTCAGAGACGTGCTGAAAGTTAGCGAGTTCCTGAGCGATATCTTTAACTTTTCTTGCATTATGCAGACTTAAATAAGCGCAATTTAAACGTTAAAGGGCGAATTAAAATGCTAATTACATCGTATTTGAACAATTCGAAACGGTGCATATCTTCTGATTTGCAAATTGGATTTGCAATGCATTAGTGCAGTGAATTGCTAAGTGGCGGCTTTGTTGTATTTTCTATAGCAAAAAAGGAAACATCTTTTGAACCTTTGAGAGAAATGTAGATATCAAGACACTACCTGTAGGGCCTTTAAAATGTCTGCTGGGTTCAAAAATTATATTGGGAAATATTCAATTACAAGGAGCTGAAATTAGTCAGAAAGATTAAAACATCGCCGATTTTAAGCGCGTGTGCCTCTGTCTGTGCTGGGCGGAGGAAGGGGGGGGTTGGGGGGGGAATTCGCAACTTAATGGCCTTTGGGTGCTGCTTCTCCCCCTCATAGAATATGGATACAAGACACCGTCCCGGGGAAATACAAATATAACCAGCGATCTCGCCTTGACAACTTACTAATGGCTATCAGCAATAACAAATTGCCAACCCCATGGTTTTGTTCTGTCCAGGGCTCCCCTTACGACGCCCATACGACGGGGATGACCGGAGCCATCAGCTACCACCCGTACGGCAGTCCTGCCTACCCCTACCAGCTCAACGACCCCGCGTACAGGAAAAACGCCACCCGCGACGCCACGGCCACGCTGAAGGCCTGGCTGCAGGAGCACCGCAAGAACCCCTACCCCACCAAGGGCGAGAAGATCATGCTGGCCATCATCACCAAGATGACCCTCACCCAGGTCTCCACCTGGTTCGCCAACGCCCGCCGGCGGCTCAAGAAGGAGAACAAGATGACCTGGGCCCCGCGGAACAAGAGCGAGGATGAGGATGACGACGAAGGCGACGGGGCGAGGAGTAAAGAGGAAAGTCCCGAGAAGATGCCCGAGAGCAACGAAACCTCCGCGGAGGACGAAGGTGGGCACGGGGTGACGGCGGCGGGGTGATCCCATCCAGCCCTGTCGCGTCCCCAAGGGAGCGGGGCAGCGGGGAAGGTGGTGGTGGTGGTGGGGCGGTGTTTAACAAAAGCGACCCCCAAACCGTGTCCCGTCACGTCCCCTCCGGCTGCTCCGGGCGCTCGTCGCCGTGCAGTGCCGGTGATCGGGGTGGGCAGGGGGCTGCGGGCGGAGGTGCCGCGGCGGGCGGCGGCGCGGCGGCGCCGTGTAGGGGGCAGGCGGGGCGTCGCGGCGGAGCTAGCCTGTGGGGATAGATACTCCTCGAAAGGGGCTTGCAGGGAAAAGGCCGGGACGGCTAGCGTCTCCCTGCCCGCCGCGGTGGCGGTGATGGTGGCCGCGCTTGTTCCCCGCCCGCCTTCTGCCGCACCCCTGACTCTGCCTTTCTGTGCCCGGCGGGCCCTTGCAGGGATCAGCTTGCAAGTCGACTCGCTGACGGACCACTCCTGCTCCGCCGAGTCGGACGGAGAGAAGCTGCCCTGCCGAGCGGGCGACCCCCTCTGCGAGTCGGGCTCCGAGTGCAAGGACAAGTACGAGGACATCGAGGAAGAGGAGGAGGACGAGGAGGAGGACGACGAGGACATCGAGGAGGACGACGGCGGCGGCGGGGAGCGCGACCCACCGGCCAAGCCCGCCACCTCCTCGCCGCTGGCTGCCGTGGAGGCCCCGCTCCTCGGCCACCCGCACGCCGACGCCGCCCGCAGCGCCAGCAAGGCGGCGCTGGGCGGCCGCGCTTCCCCCGGGCCCCCGACGCCGGCCAGCAAGCCCAAGCTCTGGTCGCTGGCCGAAATCGCCACTTCGGACCTCAAGAGCCAGACCCTGGGCCAAGGCTGCCAGCCTGTGCCACTCTCCTCGGCCACCCCCGCCTCCGCCCCGCACAGCGCTGCCTACTCGCCCTCCTCCCTCCTGGGGAGGCATATTTATTACACCTCACCTTTTTATAGCAATTATACAAACTATGGGAACTTTAACGCTCTGCAGAGCCAGGGAATCCTGAGGTACAACTCCGCAGCAGTGGCTTCAAACGAAGGACTAAGTCAGACTGTCCTAAACGCCAGCTCTGTCCATAAGCAGAGCAGTGACTCTTTGAAAACGATCACTAACCAGCTAGAACAACATTACAGGCCCTCTAGTTATGACTCTAAGAAAGGTAGGTGACTTGCTCTTGCCACTTTCTTGCCCTTCTCCCCCCACCCTCCTTCCCCGACCCGTACAAGCCCCTTTTATACGCTGTAAATGCTGAAAGCTGCTCTGGAGGAAACAGCCGGCGCACTGTCACCTCTACCACCGCCAAGTGAAGATGGGCAATAGCGTAATCTGGGGATTAAAAATGGCATGTCGCCGTCGTATCAATACCTGCCTCTAACAGCCAGGAGAGGAAACGTAAAAGACGACTTCTAGATCAGTCTCACAAGCTGCAAGGCGGCTGAAATTTTTAGAAGGAAAGCTGCTCACAAAGATATCCACAGAGCACCAGTGTCATTGCTTGTATTTTTTTTTTTAAATTTTATTTTTCTGACAAACTGGTTTTGCTCTCCTTGTTTCCAGTACTCTCACAGGGGTATTTGGTTAGGAGGTGAGGTTTTTGGTTGGTTTTATTTTTTTTTTCAGCTTTGGGCTCAGATAATTGCTGACCTTGGACGTGAAATTACATGCAGCGTGACATTCTTAACCGTTTTTTTTTGTTTGCTTGTTTGTTTTTCCTTCCAAGTTTTGCACCGATATAATTGTCAGTTTATTCTAACAAAATACTCGAGGGATACGGGCAATCATAAAATATTGTCCGTCCTTTTAAACGACCTAGCTACCAATTCTTCATGAGTGAGGGTTGGGACCTGCACACAGTGTATAATCTAGTTAGCTGGCTATGTCCTGTGACTAACTGACGGTTATATTTTGACAGATCCCACTGAAGTCTGCACAGTAGGAGTACAACCATACCTATAGAAGTGCAATCACACAGCAATGCAAGTAAGTGAGAACATTTTCTATTACACTGATCATTTGGCATCGGGTCTGAGACACGCTGCACACTTCTAGGCTTGCTTAACGTTAATTTCTTGGTTCATTACTTAAGTGCCTGATTACGAAGACACTCTTTTCTGCTGGCGTTTTGGGGGTTTGTTGGTTGTGTCGTGTTTTTTGTTGTTGATTTTGTTGGGTTTTTTTAAAAAAAATTTTAAAGGGTCTCATTACGGCTTTTCTTCCCCGGGTTTATCTTCGTTTTAAACTCAGGTTAGACAGTTCCGTCACCTTGCATGCTCTTCGCTTGTGTAAGGCACAGCCGTAAGGGCTATTTAAATGCTAAGGAAAGGAAGCTTTAGGAAAGAAAATAACCTTTGAAGGTATTGTTGTTTAAAACCAAAGTGCCTGTGCTCACGTGGCAGTGCTAAAATTGTACATTCTGAGTGAGGCTTCACGCGGTGACCGTGTATTTAAAATAAAAAGGGATCATTATTAGAGATCGACATGCATCTTAAGCAGGGTGAGCTATCTGTGAGCTGCCTCTTGCCTAGATAGCAATGGCATTGTTAATGCCTCCACCACTGAGGGCTAAACAGCAACAACGACAACAAAAATACCGCCTTGCTGATATTTTTTCAACTAATTCTTTCGTCGGAAGAAATTAGGCGGCCGAGAATTTTGCCTTACTTCCTTTTTGTTCAGTTTAATGGTGTTAGTGTGTATTTGAAGGATTTTTGGATGATCTGGTTTTTTCCTTGGTCCACAGGTAGGTGTCACAATTGCTTTGAAAAAAGTCAGCAAGCCATCGTCTCTCCCCGAGCTAATATATATAACAAATCTCTAAATCCGGATCACATCTTGTGCCACTGTATAAAAGAAGACCACAGAGCACTATTAAATCTTCAGACTCTAATTATTAAACCAGAATTTTGTTGGACATATGTGAGTTTGCTGGTATAGTATAGTTTCCCCAATGTATGTGTGACTTTTGAAAACAGATCTGTTTTTCTCAGGATTGAATTGATCACTTCATTGCCACGGTATATATTCGATAGGTGTGATAGGATTTATTGTAAAATTTATTTGTAAAAGATGTATACAGTAGAGATAATAAAGACGTGATTGGAGAACTTGAGTCCTTACAAAGTGGAAACAAATTTGATATTTATTTTTGTAACGATATAAAGCTTCTAGTAATTTATGCAAGTTGTATTGCAATGGAATCCGAACTTTTTGTAAATAAATTTTGCCTGGTTTTTATTTGAAACGTTGATGGTTATACAATCTTTGGTTGTTTAACGAGAATTCTTTACTAATTTATATCTCTAATTGTAAATAAAAACAGACTAGTCTGCAACAATATGGTGTTTTTTCGTTCATTTCCCCCCAAATAATAATAATCTATTATTTAGAAAATGATGGGAGCTGTAGTTTTACCAGGAGAGCTTAGACCATAATAAGAGTAAGCTATTTAAATACGTTGCAAAGATATGCTTTGCATAAATTAATTCCTTCTGGGTTGTTCCGTTATACTTAAGCTTTAAATACACACATGTGTGTGAATACTTATTTGTATATATACATGCATATGCGTAGAGAGAGTGATGTGAACACATGCATGTTTCTTATAAACTACTTATGCTGGGTGTGAAGTAGCTCTTTATTTGAGTTAAAATTCTTTTAATCCACAATTTACAGGAAAAAAATAATTATAATCAGCTACGGCTTATTTTTAATTTCTTTGTTTCTGCTTCTGACTGAAATATGCAAAGGCAAAAAAAAAAAAAAAGATAAAGAAGTCCAATTCCCGCTTTTTTATGATTCTCCCCTTTTTCTTTCTATCAGTAAACTGTATCTTTATAGTTCCATTGGAAATCCACTTTGAATGGGCTCATAAAAATCAGCTAACTAATCATTTTAATTTTTAGTAAAATAATGGGAATCCTCATATAATATAATTTCAGAAAAGAAACGAGCAATCATTTATTTTCCCCAAAAGATAAATTGAGTGAATATAACTTACGGTTATAAAACAAGAATAATAGCTTCTTAGATTGCCCTTTAATCAATCATACACTTATTTTTCAAGAGGCTCATCTATTTTATTCCATGATTAATAATGTTCCAGCGTGAGAGCATTATTAGATCCCAGCAGGGGAGATCCTGAATGCTTTTAGCTGCTTTGGAATGGTCAGTTGGGGTTCATTATGGTCTGATATTGAACAATTTATAAAATCTTGTCTAAACATCTGCCAGCTCAGATAGGCCGATGTGTCTGAAGATGGGAAATTGCTGGACCAGTTGATATTGACAAACGGATCTCTCTCCAGTGGCTTTTTGTTCAGTGAAAATTAGTGGCCTCTTGCTCAGGTCTTGTTAGAAAGGGCATTTGAAAGTGATCTTAGATACTTCAGGCATCAGCCTTGGGAATGTTAACTGGATAAAGAGCCGTGCTAGTCTGGAGTCAGGAAATAATGTTGTGATTATATTAAATAGAGGGAAAGGAAGCTGTTGTTCCTAAACACATACAAGTAATTCCCATGATCCATCTTCTCTCCCCCAACCCCCACCCCCTACCCTCCCACCCCCCCGGTTCGTATCCTACCATATATATGTCTAACTGATTGAGAAAGTGCATGTGTTTTTCAGCTGATAGGGCAGAAATTAATACTGTAATTCTGGAAAACTCTGGGATCCATCTAGCTAAATATAAAACACTGACGATCTTTGCAGCTGGAGGCCTACTCATCTTATGCTGTTTGTAGAGTGATGCTTCCCTGCTTCTGTGACACCCTGGTTTTCGTTGAGGTAAAACACAATTGTGTCTGCGTGCAGCATGCAGCACAATTAGACAAACAGCTAAGAAGTAAATCAGTCTTTCCCCCTCCAATTTAGCATACGATGTAGATGGAAATATTTACTATAATCATCCTCGACTATCTTTACTGGGCACTTTAGGAAGATTTTTAAGGGGGGGGGGGGGGGGGAGGGTGTTGCGAAGGGGAACGGACACGACTTTTTATGTCAGGGGAGACGCCTGAACTTTCCTTTTCCCACTCTTGCTCCTACTCCATCCGCCCCCACCACCCACGTTTTATGTTCCAGGTCTCTGTTGGACGCAAAGTGTACATTTCAATTGGTAAAAACCAAAAGCTGTGGCAGAGATTAAAAAAGGCTAACGACATTCCTTTGATGTTTATACGCCCAAAGACTTATAAAAGATTTCCATAATTTACCCACCCTTGCTAGTATTTAGACCTGGATTTCTTTCTGGAAAGAAAAGTAGAAAGACTTGGAAAACTCGCTTTTAAGTATTCACTATGTATGTAAAACCCAATGGACTTCTCTCATCCTGAGAAATTCACGAACGGTTTGTGGATGCAGATGGGCGACACCCAAACGATTTGGCAAATAAACTACGGTTTGTTTTTTTTTAAACCAGAAATTAATGGGCAAGAACTGCGTATGCAACGTCATTTGAGATTTAATAATCAAAATTGAAAGCAGGAGGAAAGCGTAGCCTTGCTAGACTGTTGGCACAAAAAATGCGATTATTTCGCTATAGCAAGAAGGAGGCATGAACGATAGAATGCATCACTTCGTGTACGGTTTATTTCATAACGATGCTAATCAGACCCCTGGGATTAAAATCTCACACCCTTTTCTATATTTACTCCCTCTTCCCCCACTGCCTCCCCTCGTTTCTATGCTCGTTTCGGAACGGGAAAGACAAACCCTCCCATCTTCGGGGCCAGAGGTTTCATTAGAGCTGATTTATTGAAATTCAGGCTTTAATCTCAGGTGGGATCCCGGAGGAATTGGCGCTGTCGTCAAATGGGAAGAGGGTCGCTTTCCACTTTGCACTTCCTGGGCTGCTTTTTTCCTCGCTCCCTGCAAATGTCAACATTTGTTCTCAATAAGAGAGTTATTGTTTCAGGAAAGCTGCTCACCAACTGCCTTCGAGAGCGGGGAGGGGAAGAGAGAGAGGGGAAAAAAAGCGTCGCTCACCTTTGTTTGGCTGGTGGAGACTGGGGGAAGGGGAAGGGATGGGGACGGAGGTAAGACGCAGCCCAGGCCAGCAGCTGACGGACGGAAGGACGAACGGACTGACGGACGGACGGAGGGATAGACTGCTCCCACTCACCAGCTCGCGGCTGGAGGGGGACAGGCCCGGCTAAGGGGAAAGTTAATACAAAGCGCGATGGGCATCTATCTGCGTTTCTTTCCCCAGCCCGTTTGCGTCTTATCCACCGACGCGCTGAGCCCCTGTAAGGGAGAAGACGACTGCAGAAAAAAGCAAAATAAAAGGGGGAAAAAAAGTAACAAACTCAACAACCATAAAGAAGACTGCCGCCCCAAACGTCCACACGCGGTGGGGTCTCCAGGTTTTGGGGGTGAAGGGCGATTTTTAGGTGAAGAAATAAATTGCAAGATACTCCGTCTGGTTTAGCCTCACCTGGAGGTACCCTCTTCCCTAATGGGCCATCAATTAGCTCCCGACTGGAAGAGCCGACAGAACTCCGAAGAGCGGGAGCGGGCCGGGGCTGGGGCTGGGCAGCCCGGAGCGGAGCGCAGCGACCGGGCCCGGTCCGGTTCGGTCCGCTCCGTCGCGGCCTCTCCGAGTCCAGCGGAAAAAGAAAAACCACTGGAAGTTTCTGTCTCCGTCATATGTTACATCTCACTTAAAGGCGGTTCAGACTCACCGCGCCGCTGAGAAACCGTGGCGGGGATGTAATCAATACCGGGGGGATTTTATTGCTTATTAACTCTTTTTTTCTTTTTTTATAAAGCAAACAAAACAAAACAAACCCAAAGGCCTAGTTTATATATAGGTCGATTCGTTGCCTTCTGCTTTGAGACATTTCCCTGGTGCTTGGGCAAGTTTCTCACGATCCAGTTGGTCGAAAAGAGCCTCTCCATTGTAGAAACTGAATAATGATGGTAAAAAAAATACTGTTATTAACAGTAATACTGCACACTAAGTAATATGAATTTCACCCTTTTGCTTTTAATCCAGTAACTAATAACTCAGGTATGTTCCCGGCTTCTAAAGAAATAAAAGCAAAGCAGAAAAAAAAAAAAAAGTTAAGAAACAAAGGGATCCACTGTGAATATTCAAAGCACCCTTGCATCTAATCCCTGATTATTACTCGGCGGCTCTGAAGCAAAATCTTTATTAAAACTACAGAGGGAAGGCGCGATCGGCGGGGCGCACGCTGGCAGATCGGTAGCTCAGAGCTGCAGGCAGCGATCTGGAGGCAGGCAAGCTCTGGAGGAGCTTTTTACCTGTAAACGCCCTGGCCGAGGTGACAGCCAGGCTCCCGCAATCTGGACCCGTGCCCCTCTTCCCCCCCCCCCCCCCCCCCGCCAGTGACTCACGAGGGAATGTCACTATTTCACACCCAATCCGGGTCGAGCCGGCTGCATTTTCCCTCAGCAAAAGTAAGGGACGGCCTTGGGGAAAGGCGGGGGTGCACTGTTAACTTCGCTTCTTTTGGGATTCGGGGATTGAAAGTAAAGGGGGGCGAGGGGGGATGTTGGTGGGCGGTCACCCCGGCCCGGCCCTCCTCGGAAAGGCAGGAGCGCAGGCCGGCAGTGAAAGTCACTTCTGCTCCACCCGGAGCTTGTGTCATCCGTGACGAGGGATTTCAAAGTACTCCGAATATTTAGAAGGGGGAAAAAAAAAGCGAGAAAGGAACAGTCGTGCTGCTCCTTGCACGGCGGCTCTGTGGATACTGTCGGTGCCCGGGCTTTCAAAAATCGCCTAGGAAAAAAAAAATAATAAGTATGTGCATTTTTATAGGGAGATAAATTGACAATTTATTGTGTATAACTTCTGATCAATTATTAATCGTTAGTGTCAACAACAGGGTTATAATTACCTTCAGTTATTTAAAGGAATATTTATTTTTTCTTCTCTCTGATCTGGTAATTAGTTAATGCTCTGGAGTAATGAATTCAAAGCTGATTTGATAATGATTGAGACAGGTTTTTTTCTCTTTTGGCACCCCCCCCCCCCCCCCTCGCGGAAGGGGGAGGGAGGAGGGAAGATGTCTCTCCCTACACCTCCCCACCCCCACCCCCCCCCCTCCCGTTTGCAGAAGAGTCCATGTAAAGGCAAATCGCGGCGCGTTTCACTTTTCAGACCATAAATAACGATTCTGGGAGGAAAAGGGCGAAATGACAAACAAATAGAGCGCAGCTGGGATGAATAAGGTCGATCAAAGTTAGCGGCGGCCGACGCTTCCCGCAGCCGCAGCAGGTCTGAGTCCCATAAAGGTGCCAGCAACTCTTACCTCTCTCCCCGAGATCAAGGGCGAGGGCTGGCAGGGCGTTTTAACCCTCTGACATCTTTTCGCGAGCAGAAGAGGAAAACAAAAAACAAAGGAAAAAAAAAAAAGAAGGGGAAATAGGGAGCTGAGCGTTTCTTGTTTGAGGGAGTCATCAACACCTTCACGACAGTGCAGGGAAGGGGAGGGTGTGCTTTACCTGGAGCCCACGAAGCCCCCCCCCGCCCAGCCCGCGTAGGATGCGCAGGGTGTGTGTGAGGGAGCGGTGTAGCGCCGTGCGGGCTGGGCTCTGCTCGTCGGGTGGGAGAGGCGCAGCCTTGCGCGTTTAAACGGTCCTGAACCCGTCTCAGCCCTGCGGATGGGGAAGCAAGAAATTATTATTATTATTTTGTTTTCTCTCTCTCTCTTCCCCCACTACTCCCCCCCACCTCTTGCGGGAGGTCGGTAGAGCTTCATCATGAAGAAGAGCATCAAAAAGGCAGCCCGCAGGGACAGTGGCTGCTGCCTTGCTCCCGGGTCTTGGGGTGTGTGTAACACCCCCCCTTCGGGCCTGGGAACTGGCACGCAAAGGCGAACTAACCGCTGACAAGCCTCCCCGCACCCCCAAATACAGGCGAGTGGCGCTGAGCCGAGGTAGAAGCTCTGCCGTTGCCCCCTCCCCGCTTTCCTCCAGACCTCCACTTAATTTAGCGTCAGGCAAGGTCTCGGAGCCAAAAGGACTTTTCGTTTTTAGCGCGATGGGGTTGATTTTGCGGTAGATCTGCGTGAGCTGGAGTACGCGTATATAATATTATATATAGTAGTCATACGTTTTATATGTAAAGTGTTTCCCCCGTGCAACTAAACTGCAATGGGAATTGCAGTGCAAAATGCAAGTTTTAAAATTAATTCATCCTGACAGGTTTGACATCGCCCGGCTCCCTTTTTCCTGCACTCCGTCCGCAAATGAATGCCGCTTCCAGAGTGTATGTTTTAATTTGTCACATCAAGGCAATAAAAGGCAGCAATATATACTTAAGCCAGTTAACATTGTAATAACAGGTTTAAAGGAGCAATTAAATGGTAGTGAGTCGCATGTCTGACTTTCTATAGGCATTACCACATCAATGGTACCTTTTAGTCTGACTATAACTTAGCATGATTGTCTCAATTAGTTTAGCTACATGATAGTTATTGTGAACTCTTTGTGAGTAATCAATGTTACGCAAGCTTATGGGAAGGAGTCTTTAATAGGGGTGAGCAGCAGCTAAGTAACATGGACCTCCTATTTCCAGAAAAACACCTTTCTCCGTTTTTTTTTTCCCCTTTCTTTTCTCCCCCCCCCCCCCCCCCTTCATTTCTTCTCCCTAGCTCGAAAGAAAGAAACGGTAATTTATAGTTTTATAAATCTGTTTCCGAGATCGGTGTAGCTGAACGCAGATTTACAGGCAAATAACGACTTCTGCCGCGGCTGATAAACGAAACACCCGCTTCAGTTCAGCGCTGGTGGAGAGGCATCCCCGCTACTCTTCTCTCTCTGTCTGTTTAAAAATATATCTCTTTTTAAAATTATTATTAGTAGTAGTATTATTGAAGTGGTGCGTGTCTCTGCTGTTCGTGGTCACGACTCCGCCCGGAGCCACAAATAACCTTGAGGGATGCTCCCGTCGAGTGACATCTGCGTACGCAGCACTTACGGGCGCCTGAGTTTCTCTGCCCTTTGCTGACACCGGAGCCAGTTCGAGTCGGCGAGTTGCGGAGGGAAACTCCCGTGTGCGTGTAAACCAGAAACGCGTGCGTGTGTGTGTGTCAGAGGAGGGGGCAGAGGGAGGAATCACTCAAAAGCGGGGTTGTAAATACGATATAACGCGCAGAGAAAGGTCCTGCCGGAGCAACCGGCCGTTTAGTAACTTATTAAGTCTTCTCCACCTACAGACTCTCATTAAATACCGAGCCACGGGTGGCTAATGCAAAATACAGAGGGCTGCAAATTTAGTGGGAGTTGCGCGAACTGCTTCAGAACACTAACAAGTTTGTAATGTTTTCTGTCACGGGGAAGGAAAGGAAAAAAAAAAAAAAGAGCGAGAGAGCGTGTACCATTAAAATTTAAGATAAACAAGATGCAGGGATATTTCTGTTGGCGAAGTTATTCTCATTAGTCCTAACAATGTCTCACCATTAGACAAGGCTCGAGTCAGCTTCAGTCTCGAGATTTCAGATCTGCAAACCGCTTTTTTTTTTTTTGTGCATGCACATTACATTTCTGTCATGCTTTGCAGCAGAACACGATATCCCCAAAGAACCCCAAGAAGGAAAAAAAATACTCTGACAGCAACCATTAGTTAAGAGTGCAATGAATAAACCCCTTGCACAAGAGTATCAGGACTAATTAAGATTCTGTTTAGCAGCCCTGGATGGAATGTTAATGTAGCTTTGACTAACTGGGAATAAGCGGGGGGGAAAAACTGCATTTTAAGAGGAATGCTGGGGTGATAACATCTCTCACTTCTTCTGTCCAAGGTCTGCCCAAGCCTGTTACAAAGTCATTATCTCAAATTACTCCTGTACTTCATTTTTAGAGGGTTTGGGCAAGATCCCCTGGCGTTGAAGCGCTGCCTAGAGCCTCACAAAGCCAATACTCTCTAAGGGGATAAAGACTGAATCAACCCACTATCTCTACCTTCGAGAGTTTGCTGGTACCAGTTCCTTGGACAAATACAGCCAGGATTCTGGAGGCAGATTAGGATCTATTGCTGGCGTCTCCTCGCAAATCCCTAAAGGGTTTTTGACCCTTTGAAGTTTCGTCTATTTTGCTTACACAGAAGTTTACATGATTAAGTCAGGATTTTACAAGGCTCAACAAGGCAAATTTAGTCACCTCGGAACACTCAACACCAAAAAAAAAAAAAAAGAGAAAAAAAAGAGCAAAATATCCAGTTTTCCTGCTACTCGTTTAGCTCCAGAAATACTACCGTACCGTGATAGTTAGAATGATTAGTTTAATAAAGGAGAAAAATATATGCAAGACTGCTTCAGCAGGGCAGGGTAATAAAAAAAAGCCTCTTCCCCCACGGAGCTGTTTTTGGGTTTTTTTGGTTGGTTTTTTTTTTTTTTTTTTTTTAGTAGTAGTAGCAGCTATTATTATTATTAGATATGGAGATTCCCCCTCTCCGCCCTCCGGTTCTCGTAAATGCAGGGTTTTTTTCTTTTTTTTTCTTTTTTTTTTTTTTTTTCCTTCTTCCCCTTCTTGGAGAGTGGATAAAATTTCTTGAAATCCTTTCCAGTCTTTCTAACGTTTCCAGCCTGCCTTCCCTCCTCCTTTCCCAGGCAGTTGGCTGGTTTGGTTTTTTTTTTTCTTAATTTTTTTTTTGTTGTTATAGTTCTCCATCGAGCAACGAGCCCGCCTAATCCTTCTCTCTGAAGTAAACTTTTGCAAACGCTTTCCTCGTTAATAGCAACCTCGCACATAATGCAAATCTTTCCTTGGAAGAAGAGGGCTGGGAATTCGCAGCGTAAACAGGAGAGGAGGAGCAGAGCTCTTTCTCGGGGAATAGCTACCTATTTAAAGAAGTCCCCCGCAACCAGAGAGGGAGGGCTGCAGCCGGAGACTGCTCGCATCGCCCTGTGCGGAACACAACGCCTTTTTCTCTCTCTTTCCCCCTTTCTCCCCTTCTCTCTTCCTCTCTCCCACCATAGCCCTGCTAACGGATTACTGCTGCTGCAAAGTTATTTTTTTGCAAAGGAAGGAATGATCCGTTCAGGCTCTGAAATAATAATAATAATAATAATAATAATAATAATAATAATAATAATAATAATAATAATAATAATAATAATAATAATAATAATAATAATAATAATAATAATAATAATAGTAGTAGTAGTACAGACCTGGCAGACTGGAAAGTTTCTGTAGCTGGATCAGTAAGTTGCAGGGACAACAAGGGCAATCAAGCGAGCTGCAGATTTCTCTTCCTCAATTGATTTATAATTGATGAATGGATTTTCTCATGCAGCTGCAGCATGGTTAAAAACTATCGAGGAGGTAGGTGTCCTGGGAGGTGTTATTTTGTAAGGGAGACAGTTAGGAGTAACTGTGTGCGTTTATCAGCCGGAGATCTGAGCAAGCAACATGATTACATTAGCTGTTAGTGGCTAGGATTCAACTTTCCATAGGCCTTCAGCACCTGCAGTCCTGTAGGTGACTCACAGGGAAACGGGTTCCTGCAGCCGCCGGCCGCATCAGGGCATCGATCGGGTGCAGAGCTCCCCATTGATTTTGGCAAGGACCACTGCACCTATCTCAGTGTCACGCTGTGCACTGCTGCTGTTCTGGCAGAAACTGGTCAGGTCTGCTTTTGTGAGAGGAGAGAGAGCAATATCTTGCAGCATTTCCCTCTTTTGCACACCTTAAGGAAGTGGAAGGGGTTTTCATACCCTTTACAGTGGACATAGCTCCTATTTCTGCCATGACTTCTCCTCTTGAATGTATTGGATGTTTGGGGTAGTTAAAGCATTTGTGGCATGTCTCAAAGAGAGAGAAGCTTTAAAATGGGTATATGCTAACCTGTTGCACCTCTGGATCGTGGGTGTTCACTACAGCTTTGGATGAACTTTAGGACCAGGTGCCTTGATGGGTGGGGGTGAGCTTTCCATATGTTCTGCATTCACGCTGCAAACCATCTGGGCTTCGGTGGGGTGCTTTGGTTTTGTGTTGTTCTTTGGGAAAAAAGAAAAAAGAAGTCTTCAGAAAGGAAAAGACAGGCCTCCAGGCATCAGGACCTCCCTAAGGGGCTTAGGGCTTTATTCAAGAAGGGAACAAGATACAAATGGAATAGAAAATCCCTTTGGATCATTTTGCTTCAGGATCGTGTTCTTTTCTGGATCTTAAACTCACCCAAGTAATCATGTGCTGTCTTTCTTTATGCCTAGAAAGGCTTCAGCCTTCCTAACTGTGTTTGAGATGTCGACCCCAACATGCTCAGGCTGGTAGACCCTCCCCCAGGGAAGCCTAAAACCCCAGCTGCTTGCAGGAGGTGGTCACCCTTGCCTTCTCCACAGCACCTGAGCTGAAGCTGTTCCTGATGGTGATGGCACAGCACAAACTCAACACGCAGCCTTTGGAGCAGGGACAGAAACCTATTCCCAGCGGAGTGACTTACCCTCTAGACAAAACAGCCATGTCCCCATGCTGCCTCTCACTCCCCTGTGCTGCCCCCCTTGCCTTTTTCTTCCCAGCCCCATCAGGGGAGGGGGAGCGAGACCATCCCCTTCCTCCTTCTTCACCTCTCTTGTGAGAGAGAGGGCACAGAGCTGGGCTCCAGTGTGTGGACATTATCTTCCTGGAGTTTGAGCCCTGTGTGTGTGTGTGAGCAGATTCAAGCCATATTTTGCCTCTTCTTGCATTTCCTATCGGATATCTGCACACAGGCAGGTTGGTTTCTTGCCCGGGGAGAGGCAGGAGCAGGCAGGGGGCTGGGGGGAGCAAGGGGGGGGGGGGGGGGGCAGCTGTCCTGCTGACCTGAGAGGAAGCACTGAGGGGAAATAGCGGGATTTAGTTCCTCTCTTTCTCTTCCTCCTTGCTCTCCCGGTAGGTGGGAAGAATCTTATCCTCAGCACGTTTCTTCTGGGGGGAACAAAAACCCAAAGAACCCACCCCAAAATCCTCCAGTGTCGTGTTCAGCTTTATGTGTTTCTATAGATTCTTTTTATTATTAGTTTTTATTCCTCCTCCCCCCCTCCCCCTCAGCCCCCCGCCCTGGGTTTTCATTTGTCTTCTGATTTCTGAAATTCTTTCACACCAAATTTTGCTCTGCAAGTCTGGGAGAGAGGGATTAATTTATAAAATAATGAAATGTGGGATACTTACTTCATTACTCAGTTCCACGATCCGGGCTTTGAAGTTAAAAACAACCCACCGCCAACAAACAAACAAGTATGAGGTTTCCTGTAAAACACTGAAATCTCACTTGACTTTAAAATATGATCATTGTCAGCAAAGTGACTGCATGATTACATTTCTATCTCTCCATGTTTAGCCAGTGTTAATGTCTGTAAGCTAGATCTCTTCGTTTCATTGGCCCACATACATTTTTTTAAATTCTCATTACAGCTGCAAGATCTGGTTAGGGATGAATAAAAACTTACCTCCTTTGGATTTTTTCCTAGTAAGTCATTTGAATTGCAGAGTATTATTAGTTAACACGTAAGAACACAGCATTTAGCTTTCTTATGCTGAATTTGAAAAGTTAGCTGTCACAAATAAATTATTTTTTTACAGGAATTACAAAAAACCTCTATGTAGTGGAATCCTCCAAACTGCCTTTGTGCAAAGCCCTTTCTGAATTAAACACACATAATTCTACTTCAGCTGACTTCAGTGGGAGTTAACTACTCAAGAAGTAGCATTCAAACGAACTTTTCTTTATCTGTATTAGCAAGAATGAAATTATAGTCCTGCAGTTGACATAACAGGAAAAAATGTTTACACAAGCTAATAAACAGAAGAAACTACTCAGTTAAAAGCACAACTTTTTGGATGTTTTAAGAGGACTAGAAACTATAAAAATGTCTGTGGAAATATGGTCCATAATATCCTTGAAAAATCCATACAGCTGAGTCCAATTTCTGTTATTGAATCCAGTCCTAAAAAAAAAGTGGTAAAGGCGAACTATTCATCCTTAGGTTATTTTAATGTAGTGTGTGTATAAGCTTATTTTTATTAATGGAGTAGGTTTGTGATTCTGAAGATAATAAGTCACAATGTAAATCTATAGTAAACTTGTTTTCAAACTAATGAAAGGATGGGGCAGCAGATAAATCTGTACATTTTACCTCTGTATTTTTTTTTCCTTTTATTTTATTCTAATCCCTTCTATAATGCCCAAGAATACGAAGCATGAATGCATTAAGTGCCTGCATGAGTCAGTGGGAAATATGGCTTCAGTCATCTCCTTCCATTAACTTCCATTACCACACTGTCATTAGAATATTATAATGTAAAATTATATAATGAATATGCAGCAAAAAATCAGTTGTAAGAAACAGCCTTTTAAAATATGTCAAATCACTCAATACTGGGAAAACAGTTTCCAATTTTCCTATTGTGAATTAGATATTTGATGCATTTAAAGGTAACAAGAGAGTTCTAAAATCCAAAATCTGAAATGAACAGGATGAATGCAAGGCTATTTAATTAAACAGAAGGACCGTTATTTGTGAAATACCACTTTTTTAGCAGAAAACTGCTATCATGGGTATCCACCTTTGTACACAACTAAGAGAAGTGGGAAAAACACCCTGTGTAGTCATAGAAATAATTACTTTATTGTAAGCATATGAATAAGAGGACAAAATTAAGATTCCACAGCCGTTATTTATGTGATATTGACACTTACAACTGCTTGAATTTAAAGCCCAAATAAGTTAAATGCTTTTTTTTTAACTCTCTTTTCATACATAAGATTCCCTCTGTGGGATCATGTAATGGAGGACGAAACTTCAGGTACCTCAGGATCCCAAGACTGTGATGCTCATGCGCCCAAGGCACACTAGGCCCACAGACAAGGAACGCTATTGTCCTGAGCTAGAACTGGGTGGATTTGGGGATTTTCTTGCAGAAATCAGCTGTGAGGCACTCCATCTCCAGCCCTGTGCCATAGCTTCTCTCCCAGTCTGTGATTCCAGATGCAGCTGGTTAGTAGATCACAGATCAGGTCAGGCAATTGCATTTGATGTGTGGGGGTCATATGTAAGACCCATATGTAAGGGAGAAGGAGGTGGAGGGGGGAGAGAGAGAATAGCACTGTCTTGCAAATGTGCAAGGCATAAGCACAGTAAAAAGAAGATGTGTTGGTAATGAAATGATATGAAATGCATGAGATCTGATGTTTCCGTAGGTAAGTTATTTCCACATTAAAAAAAAAAGATAAAAATAATTTACCATGACACATAGCTACCTCTTACCATCTATCGTCATCAGTAAGAATCCAGCATTTTTTGTATACACCTCATCAACTGAACTGAACCACCAATACATTATGTAGTGTCAGGAGGAGGAGCTGGGACTGTGTTGGCTGCTGGGAGCAGCGTAACCATCTTCTTTTCACCTCAGCTGCTGAAGCCATTGGATATTTCCAGAACAGCATCTACTGGTGGTAGAGAAAGACTTCTTGTTTCTTGTCAGACAGACTTAGACATCACAGCAATTAGTTGATGTAGGGAGTAAAGAAGGGCAGCTCTTGTGACCTAGATTGAAGCTGGGAAAGTAAATACCTAATGTTTAGAACATTCTCAAGAGAAATATGACTTCTTATATATGGGAGAGAGGAGAAGAAAACCACATTTTTACCAAAATCGGACCTTTATAATGTCAGCCAGGATCTGTCAACATCCTGGGACATAGCTATCAACTTGTAATGTAATGTTGGCGATGCTCAGGTTAAAGGAAAAGTATATATTTATGAAATACATTTTACCTTGAAAGTGTGACATCACATTACTATAGCTCTACAGAATTACATGTTAAACATATTCATCTCTTCAAATATGCTAATAATCCATGAATCAATACATAAGGATCTATGAGTTGACTTTAAGGGAATAGTTACCTTTATCTAAGAATGTAAACACATTTAGAGGTATAATAGATAAACCATGATGAGGTGAGGCTTCCAGTCAATTCATTTAAGATTCATGTGTGAAAATGCTGCTGTACTCTGTAACTCTGCAATCTTTCCCTACATGAATACTTTGAAAGGAAATCAGCATCTTAAGACAAAACAATGAAGATATTCTTTATCCAACTATGCAGAGTTTATTGCCATGTATAAGAGGATGGGATAGACTTCACAGCAATTTGAGAAAAAGTGTTTCTAGATATTCCCCTCTGCCCCAAGTTGTCAATAAATTGGGTTTTGCACTGGCAGATAACTATGTGCAGTGGGATTTCTCAAGTGCGTGGAAGACATGACCTTGAAGAGGAACATCGAGTACCGTAGGGTGTTCAAGACACTTTAGTTTCTTAACTCTAAGTAAGTTCACATTTTTACATCAGTATTAAGTATACCTTGGCAAAAATAGTCACTGATGTTACTCAGAAGAGGCGGGTGAATTTACAAAGAGGAATTTGGCCCAATGAGTGTAGTGGGAATCCAACATGAGAAATAGGTCATGTATTGTGATTACATACAAATGCAGGTAAACAGAAAAAACTTTGAAATGCATGGGAAATAAAAATGCTCGCAGATGGTGAAAAACAGATAGCACTCAAAAATGAGCAACTTACGTGTGTATATATGCTACAGATGTACTGGAAATGAGATCCCTATTTAAAGATGGATAGCATTTTCTTATGTAAGATTCCAGTGTGTTTCTTATTGTTAGATGTAATTGTTCAGACAAGAATTTTTATGACTGATGTGTGCCTCACACTGCGTGTCTTGCTTTTATATAAAGAGAAAGCTTCAGCAAAACAATTTAACTGTTTCCAGGAATGATAGGGAGAAACGATTTCATTTGCTAATGCTAAAAATCTGTGTGACCTTACTGAATAAACTGCTTTACAGTAAATGATGTAAATTTAGAAGGAGGGTATCTTGAGGCCAGAAAGAGGTGCATTTTTTTGCTTTCCCTATAAAAATACACACCCATTTGGCAGAGTTATCATTGGGTATACTTGATATAATAGCTTATAGTTTAATACTTTGTAGATTTCATCTACAGTGTGTATATTCAAGGCTGGCAATCTCAGAGCAGAGCTAAGCATGTCATTTACTATAATTGTTCCTCTTATGTGCCTCAGTAACTCTAGAAACAAGGGCCAGAAGACTGTATTCTTTCTGTTCTCATTTCTCCTTCATTGCCACCCACATCACTTCAGGGCAGTCTGAAGGACAGATTAATCAGCCTTGAATAAAAGTCAGACAGTGGAGCAGAGCGGGGGCAGTGGCAGGTATCTGTAGGACTTAGGGTCTGAAGGAGGTGTCAACAGGCTCTAGAAGTGGTTGTGGACAAGGTCAGGCAGTAGAAACAAAAGAAAATAGGACAAGAGCCAAAAACGAGTTATGCGGAGGAAAAGGCAGAGGTAGAACATGACAGGTTAGAAAAGACTATAGAAGGTCTATAGCTACCAAAACATACCATCTTCCAGAACCTGGGGCAGGACCCAGGCTGTTTTTCAGGGTTCCTCTGCTACTTACTAAATAACCGAGATTTCACTGGCAGCATAAATCTCGTATTCCCCATAGCACTGTGTCCACAGTCACTGCTGATTATTCCCTTGTCTCTTGTGCTAAACTTCTGCTGGAATTCAGATTCCAGCTCTGTTGTCCACAATGTGACAATTGGAAAGATTTCATATGATTAACATTTTTTTCAGACTAAGAAACAAAGAAGTGATTATCTTTTTCTTCCCTAAGCCCTACATCATCCCACTTGATTGTCTGCTGGATAGACAGATCTCTGAGAACAAGGCACTGTTTCAAAAACTAGCCTTTACTTGTGGATTTCCTACCTTTTCAGTGTTTGGCCTTACAGCCCCGATGTTTTGTTTAAACTTGATTCTCAAATGCAGTGAGTGGTAGAGCAAAATGACACAGCTGGGCTTTTTGTCAGTCATCATCCATATTATGACTGTTTATATATGTGTGTGTGTGTGCATGTACACCTATATGTGCTTTATGTATTCATATATGTATATATGTATGTTGTTTATGTGTTCTCTCTTATGTCTTTTTTGTGGGTTGAAGATGGAATAAAGAATAGTAGAGAGGAATAAAGAATAGCAGACAGTATCATAATCCTATAAACAGGTACCCTGGTGAAGTAATTTACCTTATGCAAGTGAGAACTGCCAAATCCAGCGTGAGAATTTGTGACATTGATGTTGTTCAGATGTGAGAGTTTCTAGGATTGCAGCTATTGGCTGTAGCTATTTAGAGACTTTCTGTTTCTTCCAGCAGTGTTAGTGCTGCAATATGCTGTAACTAACTGATTGCAGCAAGGCTCCATGCTAAATTTATATATACAGGGCTCCCATATCTGTCCAAAAATGTATGCAGATAGCTAGTGTCAATGCAGGCACCAAGCCATTTGTAAGTTTAAAGTTACTGGCTTTCATTAACGTTTGCAGGATTTGAGCCTTGGTTATTTTGTTTTCTTCCTAAATGGGAAAGGGATATGGACAAATCAGGGCTAAACTGCCAGATGTGTTAGTCCTGCCAAAGCACTTGTAGTGTATCTAATGCTTTCCTCGAGCCAGTTGGTCAGTCAGTCAGTGATTCTCCCCCCTAAAACTACTTCTAGGGAGAAAAACAAACTGAAGAATTTAACGGCAGAAAGGCTATGTGAGAGAGAAGTTTATACTTCTCTTTTGCTTCCTTTCAGCTACTGCAGAGAGGTAAGATGTGAGATACGGCATATAAAGTAACAAACATCTAATTCTTGATGCCATCCAAGAAGTGGATGGAACAATGGGAAATCATATGAAGGAAAATTCTGAGGATCTTTCAGTTCCCAGCTATGCAGATTAATAATACCAGCAAGAATTCAGATCTCTGGTTTCCATGTATGTGTACTTGCATCCCTGTTCCTCCTGGTATTTTACACATGCGTGTGCACACACAGTCCTCTTTTGTATGATGAAGATTGTTACTTATGCACATCTGCAGGATAATTTGATCTCAAAGATTTATTTCAGAATATTTGTTAAACTTCGATTGATATTTATGATATCGAAAGAGTTACTTCAAAATGTTTTTGCAATGGTCAATCAACAGTGCTAAAAAAAATGTATTATGTGATATAAAGCCTGTCAGTCTAGGGTAATTTAAGTATAAGATTAGAAGAGCATCATTATCTAAAAATAATGCCATTTACATGAAAGCAATTCAAACTTGCTTGAACAGGCCTGAGCCTGATATACTTTCTGTTGCTTTACAGTTAAAGACTTCTCACTTTAATGTGCTCCTGTCTTGCGAGTAGCCATGCATTGTGCTTCTTTGACAATGCACTATAAGATCTCCTGGTTTGTTTTTTTTTTTTTCTAAATGATAAAATGTTGTCTGGATATGGGAAAGACTGAGTAAATAAGCAAGACAAATGTAGGGATAGTTCCTCTGCCATGTCGACTGACTCACGTGATGCACAGGATAGCGACCTCAAGTGCTCAGGCGCTCTATGACTTTGTCTCAGACAGGGACTGAGGCACTGCAGATCTCTGAAGGAGCTTTGCTTTGTTACATCCTGCTGTTTCCCACCACATTGCATCAAGAGACACATGCGGCATCCGAGGGCGAATCTGGCTACTGCTGGCTGGAGATGTCTTTCCTTCCACTGAAGTCACAGGCGAAGAGCAGTCGTAAGCTGAGCAAACCCCACGCTTGTGAAAGAACTGTGCTCAGGATCGAAGCAGGCAGCGTTTTGTTTCGTAGCATTACAAACAGACAATAAAGGGCACAGAGAGCCAAACTGCATAGGACTTCACACTAGAAATTCAGAGGATTTCTTCAGGAAGCCTGAGGACATCCATATGGTCTGTCGGAGGTCCAGGGAGAATTCAGTTTTGTCTTTCCTAGACTAGGGAGCTCATGCCTGATGTGGGGAACTGGAGGCCAGCTCCAAAGAGCAAGGCGTGTGGATCTTGCTCCATCCAGAGGGATGGGGCAGTTGTGGCTGCATCATCTGTTTGCAGCAGTGTCGTGCTTGGTTTCACTTTCACCCTCCCAAGTGCATTCCTCTAGCAATCCTCTCCCCCAGGCAGCTGCTCATTTTGCCTTTGTCTAGAAGCCAGCCTTAAAAAAAAAAAATAATAAAGAAATACTAAATTATAGATAAAGTCTCATAATGGTCCACTATAATATTTTGCTTAAACATCTCTAGGTTTTACGGCTTCCTTTTCATAGACACTAATAGTGGTTTACACACCAGGTTTTTGAAGGTCAGAGTGAGCGTCGTGGATGCTTAGGTTATATTGTTATGGTAGCCTCTTACGGGCAAAAATGAAAATTATCAGGAGCTAAGCAATGTGCAAAAAACCTTCAAACATAATACTGCTAGAAAGTGTCTTAAATATCACCAAAATCCTGGGAGCCTTGAGAAATACAAAAGAAAAAAAATAGGATCAATTAAATACAATATTTTGTGCTTTTCCCCTGGAATCTGTTGACACTTGTATTTTTGAGTTACTTCTTGCAGTCTGCTTTGTTACTGATACAACTGGGTTCTTCACTATTTCAGGTAAAGCAATAAACCCCTACCAAACCTAGGGGCATAATGTTCAGTAGCTAAATGTGACACTTCTTTAGATTTCTGTCAATTGATTAAATCAAATGGGTTGCGCTGTTTGGCAGACCTTACCTAAAGTTCACCGAAACTGTCAGAAAATCTCCCCTTTATTTAATGGTGATGTAGTTGTAAGTGGGGGTATTTTTTCAAGTTTAAAAATTTTTGAAAAGAAGAATAAACACTTTGACTTTTCAAATCCTTTCTTGGCTGTAGAAGGCGAAGCGGCTAATGTCTTGAGCATTTCAGCTACTAAGGATGGAAAGTATCCTCAAATTAATCTGTTTTACTTGTCAATTATCGGTAAAGATATTTATGCATGCTATTATTTTTTGAGACTCTTTGCTAAATTGTTTTAGGAGTATCTTTAAACAATAACCTGAGCACAAATGTGGTTATTCATTATATTGTTTGATAGAGTTAAATTCTTACCTGAACCATCAGAACATCAAAGTGACTTGACAGCACTTTTAGTGTTTTGGTTGAATGCAGTTTACCCTGAGGGTCTTTTTTTGGTTGCTCATTTGAGTCTTTGTTTGTTTGTTCTTCCCCCCCACACTTTTTTTTTCTCTTGCAAAAGAATGGCAAGTTTAGTTTACTCATTTGTCCAAAAATATTTACTTCATGGATTATATTATGAATCGATTATACCTGTAGCTAAAGAGGGAGGTTGAATTCCCAGAAAGTTAATATTTCTTGTTAAGCAAATCTGGAATATAGATCAACTGCAAGTACCAAACATGATGAAAGTGAATCTGGAATTTCTTACATCTCCTCTAGTAAAACATAAACAGATGCAAAACGTCCAACATCATATTTTTGGTCACTTTTTGATGCCTGTTGTTATTCCTAAACTTTCAACATCAAGATGAGTTTCCTATATACTGACAGTTCTACATTGTGCAGCTTAAAGCTTTTATTAAAAAACTTTACTTAACCTACAAGCACTCTGAAATAATCCTTTGAGCTTTATATTCATTACAGTAGAACATTAAGAAGGTCCTGACAACAGAATATATTCGCCTAGCTTATTTATTTAGCTTAGCCATTTGTATGAATTCAGCTGAGGTGAGACATCAAAAATAAATCAGTTAATTTGTGCCTTGATTTAGTGTCTTCAAGGAGTCTTGTAATAATAATAACAATAAAAAATAGATGCCCCTAAGAATTTTCTTTGTAAATTGAACTTTTGAGTAAGTTTGCTCCCTGGCTAAATCTCACATAGAGAGTTGTCTTCCTTTCAGGACAATCATCTTTCAGCAAATCCACACAGGAATATTAGTCTTATTTCATTTAATCACCAAATCCTAACAACTAAGTATTCACTTCATTAAAGGCACTCAAAAATTCTGGCCAGCTGTTTCCTGCCACTTGGCTGAGGACAAGGTGGAGAAAGACAAGCAATTCAATCCTCAGTAACTCTCAGTTGTGTTCAATGTAATTCTGCCACATAATTATACTTTCATTATTTTATTCCTATACTAGAATCTGAATCCAAGGTGGGTTCTGTGATTTATGGGCTTAAATTCTGACATGTTGAAATTCATGTTGTACACACAAAAATTTCCAGAGATTTTACTAATCATCCTGGACTAATTCATTGTTTTGTCAACTGTGCTTTCTCTTACTTTTTTTTTTCCTTAAAATTTTTTAAAGCATTTTAAATTACAGTAGTTAAATGGGTTGAGGAGGGAGGTATAAATACTAGCTAGATATACAAATGATGGATTGGTTACTTGGTCTATGCCAGGAAAACTGTTTCCTGTTCTGGTTCAAATACAAAATTCTGGAAAATTAAGAACTCTTTGTTAAAGATCAAGGTAACTACAGTATAGTGTTTTTAAAGCTGGTAGTAATTTTTGTGCACTGAAGGTAAAAAGAAATACTGATTACAACTGAGGAGTGACTAAAAAAAATATCTATTTGATTATATGAACTAGCAGGACTGGTGCCTGTGAAAGTAAGTGCTAAGATATCAAATCATAAATCAATATTCCAAGGCTAGAATCTAAGCAGAGGTGAATCAGTGAAGTTATATGGACTTCAGCTTAGTTGTACTTATTTATACAGCTGGCTCTGGCTATTGGGTGCTACAAAAATGGCAAAGTTATCTACTTCAGTCATAATTCAGAACTCTTGGAGAAAGATGTCCTTGTCCTTTGAAACAGAATTTAGTGTTCTGTACAGCCCATGAGGAAGATTAGGTATGTCAGGATGGGATTAAGCTCCCGTCCACTGGCCCAGGAAACACCGTGCAGGGCTGTGTGAATTCCTGCCTCTCCCTTGGGCACAAACGGCCCAGCACACCAGTGCACCAGACATTTCCATCATCCTTCCAGTATAGGGCTGCTTCTGATTTTCTTTGGAAGGATGAGCAGGACGCAGTCTTTTCAATACAGGAAATCACCTGCCCAGCAGCCTAACAGCTACAGTCAGCAAATTTTTGCACATTTTATTCTTTCCTCTGTGTAATTCCTGTCCCAGTTCAGTGTCCTAAACCCTTGAGCCAAGGGAGTGGGATGCATGGAGTTCTATACCCTATTTCCACTACATAGGCTAAGTAATGGGATAAAGTATATTAATTTCCCCTTGCCCTGGGGTTCTAAAACCGAGGCACAGCTTCTCATGATACTGTCAGCAGCTTGATTTTATGAGCATTTCTTGGGTTGTGATCTGAATCAGGCAGCTCAGTCAGTAGGGATTCATTCAAGGGGCAAGAAATACTTAAGATATTTACTAGATGGAGTCTCTCAGAGGAGCCATGCCTAGTTTGGGATTCCCATCAGGTTGGTAAATGAGGTGTCCAGCCCTTCATCCCAGCTCGAAGCAGAGCAAATCTAAGCACTGTAAGGGTCATGTTGTCTTCAGGGGTAGGCAGAAGCCAAGGAAAAAGTTTTGGTTACTAATTTTGGACTTGGGTTAAACTCAACTTCAGGTGTTGTGTTCCTGATTTACTTCCTCCTCTATTAAATGCTTAGTCTCAAGAGGTCTTCAGCTTGTGATTATGAGTTAGGCATAAAGCTTAGATGTTGTCTTTGAACAAGGATGTTTACTCAACTTGGTAACTGTGACCAGTCTAGGTAAGTATATTAAAAAGTGATGTACTGATTTCCTCCTGTTGCACCTTATGAACCATGTGGTTTCCTCTGGTTTTTAGCTTTCTGTATATTGTACTTGGGGATGCTTTGCTTTTGACTACACAGTTTTGAGAAAGGTTTTATATTATTCAGATAACATTCAAATTCTGTTTGTGTTTTTCTGTTATATGGTGGAGATAGAAACTGTGGCACAATACTTTCATAGAAATTTGTAAGTAAGAGTAACAAAGAGAGGAAAAGTAGGCAGGTGGTAGTCTGACAGTATTACATAGACATTTGTTTCTCTATCGTGGTTCCTGAGCTTAGTTTACCTGTTTGCAGTAAAGATGAGTATCACGGGAAAGAAATAGTATTTGCTCAATTTTTTTTTCTCCTTCAAATCCCGTTGTAAGGCTGTAGTTTTTCCTATTGCTGCTGTTCATTTAATTGGTACCCTCATCTCAATGGACTTTCATGCCCTGAAGAGATATATGGGCTTACAAGGATCAGATGGCATAGGGATATAAAACTAGGAGACTTGCTGACTGCAGAGATGAACCAGAAAACTGCAAAACTGTCACCTGCAGTTTGCAAAAGACTGACTACTCTCAGAATCAAATGCTGCTGTACTTTCTCAACAAGAAAAATAAAAATGCAAAAGTTTTCAATATGTCTGTCCTTTTTGGATCTTTCAGCTTCTCTAAAGGGAACTTCCCATCCGACATGAATGCTAACGATTGCAAAAAAATCTAGTTTTGTTGCTAGATCCCTGAAGGAATTGGAAAAGGCTTAACAGGCTTCAGTCAGGTGTTGAAGTTTCCTGTATAATGTGGGAGGATGGTTAGACACCTCAGATTCTCCCTCACTGCAGTCAGTGAACAGATCCAAAATCTGTCCCAGGAAATATGAGAGAGAACAGTCTTTTATCTTGTGCAGGTAAGTGCTCTGTTGAGTGCTGCATCAGGCCTGTAACAGTCAACAGCAAATGAGGATCTGCAATGCAGAGCACAGGTTGACATTATCAACTGAGCCATTCCTTCCAAAAACAGATGGAGAGAAATGCTGCTCTGTATTTTCTAAAATGCAGACTGAGAAGGCAGGCAAATACCAGCACAACTTCCAGTAACTCTTTGCTAATTTACGACCACTGACTAAACATGGAGTTCTGCCAAGGAGGAGACAGCTTTTGGTACACACAGCAGGACTGTGGAGGTCGAGGAAGCTTCATTTTAAAAAGTTCAGATCCCCACCATTTTTTTTTAATCTTACGTTTGACATCTTACTGGCAGACATCAAAGTCTGAGATAATCACCCTGAGCTCCTTTTATGGTCAACTGTGGGACAAACTGGGTTCCTAGAGCCTTCGGTAAAGGCCAGAGGACTTAGGTGCATGCAACTACCTAGATGCATGAGGAAGCACTTAAGGGACATACAGTTTTATAGATCTGGGTCCTAGTCATGTACTCAGAAGTTTCAAGCATGGATGAAGCTACATGACCCTCTCCAGGCTACTGGAGGTCTCTGCAGGGGCCTCTGAGGTAGGCTAGCTTCTGTTCTCATTCACTCCATGACTATTGATAAGACTCCCACTAGACGATATGGATGCCATTAAAATCTGTAACTGGTTGGTATACCCAGGCTACTTAAAAGTTGGCAGATGTCAGATTTTATAATGAGGCTACCAGAATGGCAGAGAGAGATAGGAGTTCTTGACAACATGAGCAAAATGAAAGGAAAGAAAAAGAATCGTTAAGATCAAATGCCTGCATTTTCATGATTTAGTAGATTAAAATAAACTCTCCTTTTCTGAGTTGACTTAATTTTAGTATTAATTTGAATTTGGTTTCATTAACAAAGTGAAAGCAAAAAAATCCCACCCCAAAGCCCAAAGCAACCCGCCCCAGATATTTTTTATATGTGCAAAACTGTTGAATCACTCACAGTTTGTCCCTCCAAGTAAAGGAAGGCGGTCCTGTTCAGCTCATGGGTGAGTCAATCTCAGTGGGTACAAAGAAAACTTGTAGAGGCCTGTGTAGGATAACTACTTTTTTACCATGCTTGTCACCATGCCACTCACTATCTGCATGGAATGATCTATTGCTGCTGCTGCTGACACAATCCTTTTTTTTTCCTTTTTTTGTTTTCCTCCTGCATGCTTTTCCTGCCCAACGGCATCTGTTTTTGTTCAGAGAGGCCTATGCCTTCCCTCACCTTGATGCTCCATTGCTGTCTCTTTCTGGCAAAGAACTCAAAAGATTTGGCCGGAAGGTTGCACTCAATCAATCCTGCCTTTAGGGTGTCCTAGAAGCACTTTCTTGGATCACCATTGCTTCCTCTTTCCACTCTCCAGTTCCCTGCATAGGAGGTACTTGAACATATGTACATCATTGATCCAAGCCATATGTCCAGCCCATTACACCTGGGCCTTCCATGTGGATACGCTGCAGGAATTCATCACTGGTCAGCTCAGTGTAGCATATGACTCCGAGCAAGATGCATAGGTGCCTCTGGTGGAACTTCTCCAGCTGGCAGATGTGCTTTCTATACTATGTCAAAATCTTGAGTCTGTTCAGCACAACAGCCTTGTACGATTTTGGTCTGCATTGTAGTCTGATCTGACACTGACGCCATATTTGCTTAGCAAACCTGGCAGAAAACCCCTCTAATCTATGAATGCAGGAAGCTACCTCTCCATCAACACTGGCACAGTCAGATGAAATAATTCGAATGTAAGTGGACTCATGTGCTGCAAATGGCTCAGTCTAACTGTGTTCAGTGGGACAGCATATTCTTCTCCATGTTGATTGACACACTGTCTCAGTTTTTCTCAAATCTATGATTAATCTGAATTTTCTGTTTAGTTTTGCTTTGCTTTGTTTGTTTGTTGTGGAAGTAGCATATCTGTGTGTCAAGAATATCTGAAGGTCTTCGCCGATGTGAGCCATTGTTGTGTAGTGATGACTTCTTATGTACTCTGCTTGGTAACCTTGGGCCTGGTGTGCAGTCCTCCTGCAGCTCAAAAGTGAGTCCTGATATTTAACCCAAGGTTGCATTCATTTTATCTGACACCTTGGAATAAAATAACATTTTCTCCATCAAATGCATTCAGGACAACAGAGAATAACGCTCCCTTTCATAAGCAGGGATTTACAAAAACAAAGTAAGAGACATCCAGGGAGGGTCTGAATGGCATGCAGTCTGCATAGAAAAATAAAGGCAGAAGGAAGAGGAAGGAAAGAAGGGGAAAATGAAGCCAGAAATGTGGTTGTGGGTGGCATAAATGGACAGTGAACACAAGATGGAGGATGTTGAAGCTGAAAACTAAAGAAAGAAGACTGTCGGTGTGGGCCTTAGCAAAGGAGTAAGTGAAACTGTATCACAACAGCCAAAACACTGCATAAGCAAGAAGCTGTACTCAAAGCACACCTATGTGAAATTAAAGGGACCTTCAGTTCTGGAGGTATTGGTGGTAACAGCCTCTCAGAAATATTCTCCCAATGGAAATATTGAAGTGCTGTGCATAAAAGATTTTTGCAAAAAGGCAAATTAAATCACATCCTGGTATAACAGTGGAGCAATAAGTGATAGATACCAGTTTGATTTTTTTTTCCTAAAATTAGGAGCCCAGTTCCATGTATTCACTTTAACACCAAAGACCTTGCAGTGCAAAGCCTCTCTCTTATAATCCCTTTGATGCCAACATTTCATGGTATATTTACTAATTGAATGCCAGATTCATCACCATGCTAATTCAGCTTCACATATGTGAGTCTAATAGAGTTGGATCAATGAATCTGGAGGAAGAAACGGATTATAGTTTGTATGCTTAAATCTTTGGGGGTTTTATTTCCCAGTTAGCACAAGTTTGTAAAAAGGGCTTTACAGTTCAGGAGCTACTTTAAGTTCTGCAGAGTTTGGACTATGGCTACGTTGAAGAACAGCTGATACAATAACTCTCCACATTGCCTTATGAGCAAAATATTCAAGTGTGCCTTAATGACAATAAACATAAGCCATCTGTCTTGGTCTCATTTGTTTTAAACAATTGACGGCATAACCCCATATTATGAAGAATCTAACTCAAGATTTAGAATAAGTAATTATAATCTCCCATCAGGAATTCCAGAGTCTTTTTTTGAAGTAACAGTGTGCTTGCATTACAAAACACTGATAGAGGTCTCAGTACTGTAAGCCACATGAAGAAATGAAATCTCAAATTAAGAAAGTTAATTGCAAATAAGAGACATTTCTCATGTTTGTTTGGTTGGTTGTTTTTTTTTCTTCCCCAGAAAATGCCAACTTGGTCATTTAAAGGACATGAAACAATTTTATTTTATTAGCATTTTTTCCCATGTTAAATATTTGCACAGGAAATACATATACTAAGTGCCCAAGAAGCGTGGCATGCAGCATCATGTAACTGCCTTCTCTGAAGAAGCAGATGACTGCTTTCTACAGCATCCTGATTTCAAAATTGTTCAGTTCTGCAATAGTCCTGTTTTTTATGACTGAGAAAAGGAAAAAATAAAAAAACATATTTTCCATTTTCTCTTACAACTTTTAAGCATTCCTTGAAGATTCTCAAACAATAATCTGAAACTGTTATCTGAATCTACAGGAGGAAGTTTAAAGTATGGTGACCAAACTGCTCCATATGGAAGAAATCACATTCTCATGATTAAGAAGGATCAAACAAACATAATAATACAAAGTGATCAAACCATGCCTCCCATGAAAGAATTATAAATCCATACACAAGCCTATGGATAAGATAAAAAGTTTGTAAGTAGGAAGGTGAGATTTCATTGATTGCAGTGTGATTTGCAGGCACAGCCACAAAGCAATAGCTCATGGACTGTGGATTCAGGAGCCTGACATAGGCATGTAAGTTTACAAAGGGCTACTACCACCTTGTGATAGGAAGCTGTTGGGTGTCCCTACAGAGATCTGTCTGTAAGGATACATGTCTGAAGAGATAGCATTCTTGTGTTGATTAGTGTAAAACTTAGTAACCACGTAAAAATATTCTCAGACTGAATGCCATAAACTCCAAATTAGGCATGGAGAGATAAATCCAGCTACTACCTTCAATTTAGTTTTGGGAGAACGCTTAGGGTTGTTGATAGGTTAATTTCAGTGAGTTTTCAACAGATGAGAGTTTGATTATTTTGAAATGAAAGTCTTGGGATGTCAGCTGTAGGTTTTTTTTTTAATACAAAGGAGCTATGGAAGTACCTCAAAGTATTCATTTTTCACTTCTGATTTCCTATACATAAAGTAGTGAAAAGGTCGGTTATAATGATGCAATTGAGTAGTACAGCAGCAAGGTGTGAATAGCAGAGTAAGAATTCGATTTATACAGAAATCAGTTTCTGAGATTTCCTTAATACCTTTCAAAATAGAAAGTGAACAGTACATAACACAAAATCTTTCCGTGTAAATTGTATAACAAAGAAGTCCACATCACCTTACCTCACAGTAAGAATGCGTAAGTAAATAAAAGAACTTACTTTTACTATTTAAACAAAGCTATTAATCATATACTACTTCCTTCCTTGATCTGATGGTAATTAAATGGAATTTAATACAAATTTGAGGACACCTGTGCTTAATGCAATGAATAATTCTAGGCTATCATCACCTCTTGTTATTATAGTTTGATTTCTTTTAGTGCAAGCTAATACCGATTCTGATTTTGAGCAAACCTGACAGGTACACAGTCAGAAGGGTTTATTTAAGACCTACTTTGTTTTGAAAATATTTCTTTTGAATCATAAAAGTGCATTGAAATTCTAGACTAGCATTTAATTTTTAATGACCTGTACATGTAAGTCTGATGTTATTCTGTCCAATTGGCATGGCTGAAGGGCCTCTTTTCAGCAGAAGCATGGCATTGCACTCACACTTTTTTTTTTTTTGGGGGGGGGGGGATGGTGGGGGAAATGTATGTATATATTTTTCACAGTTACCTAAGTGCTTTGTTTTACCTAAGAACTGGTTTGTCATGCTTCAGATGGGATAGCTCAGGTTTTGGCAAAGCAGGAGGAAAATGTCAAATTCAGACAAAACACTGGAAGTTAAATTATGTAATGTGTATTTCTTACTGTTTGGGAAATGAAATGGTGTGCATTTCTTACTGTTTGAGAAACCTACCAGAAACGTGGTGGTTTGGTTTTGGGGTTGGTTTCTTTGCTCTCTTGTTTGATTTGTTTTGGGTTTTTTTTTTTTGTTGTTGTTATTTTCCCTGATTCACTATGACTGATGGTATTTGCTTTACTTGTCAATGCTACAGTGTCATGTTTCTTCCAGAAGGGCCTGCCTTTTCCTTGGGAGCTATGAGCGAGGCAGCATCGCGGGTGTGTATTTGGGGGACAGCAAGGAGTTTGTCCACTGCAGAGATGAGAAGGGAGCACACAGCAAGAAGGGCCTTGCAAGAAGCATGAAGAAAGGCTGCTGAAGGTGTCAGAGCAGTGTTTCTGCAGATTTACAAATGCCTTGTAGCGGAGCCTAGTCTGGAGGGCAGCACTGATGTGCACATATGTAGACGTTTATAATGATATTTAATTCTACCTTGCCTTACCTTGGCATTTTACATTTCACCTGATCTAAAAAGGTGGTTGTCATTTGCTTAAATACAGCTGCCATTTGTGTTCAAATGCAACAAATACAAGATATATGTAAATACAAGTCCAGAATTTATATATGCTTGCAGTTTTACCACAAAGGTTCTAAAGCTTCTGGTGGTGAAGCTACCTTTAATTTCAGTATTGAGCTTTAGTATTAAAAACCTCTGGTGCTTCCTTAGTTTTTATGTATAACCTGTGGTTTGCAAATCAATGCAAGAAACCTCCCAGTTCCTAGCATCTGCATTAGCATGTTGTTCTCACACACATAAAATATTTGGTTCATGAGCAAAATTTTCAATTTTCGCTATGAGGCTTAGAGTCTTTCACAAGTAGGA
Source organism: Gallinula chloropus (assembly GCF_964237585.1). Classification (NCBI taxonomy): domain Eukaryota; kingdom Metazoa; phylum Chordata; class Aves; order Gruiformes; family Rallidae; genus Gallinula; species Gallinula chloropus. Next base: position 68,224,059 of record NC_140086.1, read on the forward strand.
TCTAGTTAATGAATGTCTGTCATCTTAATCTTGTTTTCTGTTAGTCCTTGGTATTTTTCTTTAAAATGAGTTAAAGTATTAGTCAAATGACATCATTCATAGGAACAAGTCATATGAATCTAAGTTCAACAGAGATTTGCTTCTTGGATCATTTTCCAGTATGTTGTTTTAATGAGTAACTGAACTGTACATTCCCATCAAATATTAAGGTCAAAGAAAAGACATAATTTTAAATGTGAATTTAGTCGGCACACACTTTTACAAAATGTGAATCTAATACACTACTATGTGTTTTTAAAAGAAATGATTGATAAAATAGTTGTTTGTTCTGCTCCAAGTAGTCATCACGGCTGATGATGTGTTGCACACCATACATGTGGGTAATCAAGCTACTGGAATAAAGGCTACTGCACCCGTTGTCCAGTATTTCATCTACAGGAGAACTGTAATATTTTAACTATGTTCCACTACTTGATGTTTTGTAATCTGTACAAAGTAGTAAAATGGTTTAATAGCAGAGTGTTATGATAGATATCTTGTAATAATGTAAACTCATTACTTTTATGGTAATCCTGCAGAAAATTTGCAAATAGCCTAATTAAAATAAATACATTTCCCGCTAAATTAGTGTGTTTTGTCATGTAGAAAAGGCCCACGCCTCCACAGGTCAAATGAACAGGCTGATCTGATTTCTACAGATTTCTTTTGGTCCTTTGTGCTTTCTCAGAGGATTGCGACTGCCTCACTCAGATACGGACCCTGCTACAATAATCCATCCCTTTGTCACACAAAGATATAATCTTCACAGGATTTTGTGCAATGCTTTATGCAGGTGGCTTTGAATCATGTATTGAATGTGATTTGAGAAGGTGGTGTTCCACCATCAACTTGGTTGCGCTCCTGCAGCAAGGTGCAGTTTAAGGCTCTGTGTTTGACCTACATGGTCTAAATGGAATGATGTGGTAGAGCAGTCTCTGTTCACGGCTTTCTACATTGAATTTGCCTTTTAGCTTGGACTTCCTGCAGATATTTGAGCCATGCCAAAGAGCTTAGCTTTGCCCACAGGGTTTTCAGCAGAGTGATTTGAGATTTGGCTATAGTTCAGTGCTGGTCATTACTACATTTCTGTACCAAATGAGGATTTCTGATATACATATTCCTTGGAGCAGTTCATCAGTGTTTGCATATACTTCAGGACTGAGACATGCAATTTAATTTGGAATAACTAGAGCAAGTTGTGGAGGTACAAATAGATCTAATTTACACTGTTGACAGCTAGGATGGGAATTTGCTGTCACCTTTTCATACTTCACCAAGCACTTCTCTCAAATAACAAAAAGCAATGGCAAATGAGTAAAGCATGATATATTTATGCAAACTCTAATATAGAGGGGGTAATTGTTCAAAGACTTTGCTTTCAAAGAAGCCCAGAAAACTTTAACTGAACCTCTTAACAGCTCTAAGTGACTATCATTAGAGAAAAAGCAACTGTCCACAAGCTGAGAACTGGTTTTGAAAAGGTCTTTGTCCTAGAATACTTGGACTTATCTGGAGAATATGTTTCTAAGACATTGGCCAAGACCCAGTAGCCATCTTGATATCCATTGACCTTTACTATGTAGTTTTCAAACATACGGAAGATTGTTGTGGATTCAGACTTCAACTATGTTAAGTCTTTCATCTTAGTTCACACAGCTCCTTTAAGATCTGAGTCCTACCTAGTCTGAAAAATCTGCCTCCAAAGATTCCTGGAGTTTAAGTACACTTACTGTCTGGAGAAAAGGAGGCTGAGGGGAGTCCTTATTGTTCTCCACAACTACTTGAAAGGAGGTTGTAGCCAGGTGGGTGTTGGTCTCTTCTCCCAAGTAACAAGCGATAGGAGAGGAAATGCCCTCAAGTTGCACCAGGGGAGGTTTAGTTTGTATATTAGGAAATATATTATGCATTGAAAGGGTTGTCAATCATTGGAACAGACTGCCCAGAGAAATGGTTGAGCCACCATTCACATCGATGTGGCACCTGGGGACATGGTCTAGTTGTTGCACTTGGCAGTGTTAGGTTAATGGCTCTATCCAGAGATCTTAAAGGTCCTTTTTAACTTAAATGATTCTATGATTGTTGCAAGATCAGTTTTGTAAAAGCTTGATTAAATATCTTCCGCATACTAACTTCCAAACACCTCCTCCATCCTCATTGTTCAGACTAGTCTGTTATTTATTGATGGCAATCATCCATACTGGTATTAACTGACAATTTAAGAAAAATATTCAGAAACATTAAAAAAAAAATCAAATGTTGGTTTGAATTTGATGCCCTTGCATCTTCTATATTCATACTGCAAGACTACAAGTTGAGTTAAGATTTTATTCCTGTGAGTGTTCATGATAATTAGAGAAATGCAGTCAGGATTAATTTATTAGAGAAATAAAACTCAATTTGATTTTAATAGAGTTAGAAAGAATCTGGCAAGAGTAGATGATCCAATTAGGATACAGAAACAACACCATGTGATGTGGGTGAGCTGTCACTAACCTTTAATAACAAACAGAAAAATGGCTGCTAAGAGTATTCCATTAGTCAGTCTCAGCACAACTCATAGATCAAATACATCACTATCACTGTTCACTGAAAAGTGATAGATAGGTAGATCAATAGATAGAAAGTGGAAAGAAGGGAGGGAAGGAGGGAAGGAGGGAAGGGAGGGAAGGGAGGGAGGGAAGGAAGGGAGGGAAGAGAGGGAGGGAGGGAGGAAGACCAGTTAGTCATGGTGATGTCCTTCCAGATGGTTCATATTTAGAGAATGCTCTAAGTGGCAGTGCAAGTGCCCTTTGCCATGAAGAACTGTTCTAGGTAGTTTCCCATGCAGTCTTTACTCTCTGCTTGGTCTTATTTAGCATTACACAAAACTGTCTGAGGATAATGTGAGACACTCAGGTTTTAAATGTTAACACTAGATTTTGCAATACTCAGCTAAACTTATCATCCTCATTTTGAATAAAACATGCTGTTTATTAGCTTTCTGAGTGTAAATACATACCTGGATGAAAACTAGGCAGTTTTAGTTTAGCCTGAGTTCATCAGGGCTGATGATCAAAGGAACAAGTGCAACTCCATAATGCAAAAGGTCAGAATGAGTTAAAAGTTTTACCTTTGTAGTCTGTTTGTTTACATTTTGAGCAAAGCTCTTGGAAAACAATGCAGGCATCAAACTATTTTATGTCCCCATGGCCCAAAAGACCTCACTGTCATTTGTGGATGGTGTCAGTTTTAAATGACTGCAGCATTGCCTTTCACATATGATGTCCCAAAACCAGAATTACTTAAAATGTCATCATCAATTTAGTGTGATACTTGCAAAATACATTTTTTTCACAGAACGCATGTATATAAGGCTATATAAACCATAACAATAATAGAGGACCTGTCTCAGTTTTTCAAAAATAGACAATAATTGGTAAAAAATAGGTCAAAAATGTATAAACTGTATGTAAAAACTGTATAGAAATACAGTAAAATGGTCAATTTTACTGGGATTTTTATTCAAATACTAATACATCGAATACAAGTGTATCCTGATAGAAAATTAATCCTCATTTAGAAATAACTTTTATGATAAAACATTACTTCTATTTAATGTGATCATTTTTTACAGGAAATTTAAAATAAGCATGTTATTTATTTAAAATTTCAATTTTTATAATGTTGTTTTGGAAAATTTTACTGTTGAAAATCCATATTTCTATTTCTCCTTCATTATTCTCCTTTCTTGATAACAAATATAAAAAAATATTTTCAAATGTCTATTTTTTTCTTCCTTTTTTTGCTGTTAAACTTTCTAGAACTTTTTCAAGATCAGACCAATATCTAATAGGCCAAAGAATAATGAAAATATAGATTTTTACCTGTATCTTCATGAAATTTGAAGGAAAAAGAGAAAAAATACAGAATTTTAAAGAAAGGAGTCTTTTGCTTTTAGAAAAGGGAAGGTGTTTCACCACCGTCCAGTGATCTGAGATTTCCTCACTCATCTGTGATTCCCGTGTATTTAATAGCTTCACTGTATTTCTCTAACAGGAGCATGCCTAGACTCCTGCTGAACATGTATAAACATTCAGTATTTCATCATTTTGAGACAGGGGGTCCCACCCTAACTACATTACTTTAGGAAACATCACTTTGCTTTGAACCTTTCTCTTTCTAGCAGTGTTCAGGACTTGGGTTATTATAGTGCAAGTGACAGTGAACTTGTCACCCCTGCACACCCTTTCCATCCCAAAGATGATTTTATTGTAACTTCTTATAGTTGTTCATTTTCCAAATTGAAAAAGCTCACGTGCTTCCTTATTGATCCCTGCTCTTGGTTGCTCTTGCCCTTCTCTGAACCTTTCCCAATTCAGTGATCTCCTCCTGGACATGAAGGTGCAAGTGCTCGTGTCATTGTAGATGTATCAATTCTGTTTACTGAGTGACATAATAATACACTTGCCCCCCACCTCCCTTTCCTTCTAATTCCTAGTGGCTGATTTGCCATTTTGATGTTAATGTTTTCCTGGATTTCTCCAACATAACTCTCATGTCATTGACAGCTCAGGAACCATCCCTTTAGATGGAAAGGTTGGACTTATTTGACCATCTATTTCATCTATTGTTTTACTGCCCAGACCCTGAATCACAGGAAATCCTTTTGATGTTCTTAAGAGTTGGTCCTTCTTTACTATCCTTAGTGTAATCAGAATATTTGTCAAGTGGTTATCTTACTTCCAGGGACATGAAAAGCATGAACCTTAGGCCAGATAATTTCATTGAAAAACTTTTTCTATCATAAGACTTTACCATCTTTTCCTACCCTGTTTTCAGCACAGTAGTACAGTATTTATCCATGTTATAAAACCTTTTACCACATGACTATATATTTTCTTGAAAATCTTTTGTAAGTTTATGGAAAATATTTTAAATTTCATTTATCTACATTCTACTGTTGAACTCTTCAAAGAAACATCACATGACTAATTTAAAAATACTAATAAGAACTGAAGAGTTAAATGAACCATCTCCATGTTTATCTGGAGGAAGACTTGTTACTTTTCCCATAAGATTCTATATAATTACTAAAAAGAAAAAAACATTCTGTGTTTCAAAAGCTTCTCATTGTGCTTATGTAGGCAGGTGCTTAAATTCAGACTTTTTGATACTCAATTACAATCATAGTCTGTTTCCTATCCTGTATGAAAATGCTGTTTGTTCTACTTAAATCTTTCTGATCAATTAGCATCCCATGAAAAATTCCAAAGAGAATGATTTGTCTGTCTAACTATTAAAGAAAGGAAATATGAATCTGTACTGGACACAGTTCTTTAGGAGGAACAAATAGAGGAAACTTCATCATAAAAATGGAAGTGTCATAAAGAGAGCAGAAAAGCACAAGCTGGAATCTCTAAGTGTTAGAAACAGCTGCATGCAAGTAGTGGGGAGAAGACTAATGTTAGATAGAAGTGACGCAAATACAGCCAAGTATATTTAAAATTATAACTGGAGATAGTTAAAGGATTTTCTGTAGGTCATCACTCATTGACAATTTCTAGAGAAAATCATACACTTTTACAGTAATGGTAACATGAGAATGCAGTCTTTTCCAAGCTGACCATAACCAATTATGTTGTGCTTAGCATTCAGCTGTTTTTCTTTTTGCTCCACTTAAGACACAACATCTGGAGGGCCTCATTAAATGAAGGTTAGATAATCTACTAATAAACTATTTAATTAGGAATTTGCCAGCAGGAAAAGTACTAAAGCTGTTATTTGTCTTTACTCACATTTATTAGTGAGAGAAAAGAAACCACAGCAGTTGCTGGAATATTTTGTGTCTTTGAAAAAAAAAAACCTACCCCACTTTTAAAACAAACTTATTGCACTCAGAAAAGACTAGCTATGGAATTTGCAGATATAATTTAAAGTAGCACATGGATGCTGCAGAACAGTTTACCTACCTTTCTGACTTTCAGATGATTTTTGTCATTTTCTTATCTTTTCTAAAAAGTTAAAACCCAATCAAATGAGTTACTTTTACACTGGATCAGTAGGCAAAATGTTTTCCTATCATTTTACATGTGACTACCTGGCACACAATATTTTTTGTCAGTGAACCTGTGCACTCATCCTGGGCCACTTTAGCACATATTTAAATCATTTTATCACCTGCCTAGTATGAAATAAGCCTTGCTACACTAAAGCTATCTGTTTTGGTGAGAATGCTAAAAGAGGACCAATGTTGGGTACCTTCTGAGATGACTGCTCCTCTTCAGTATCAGCTGGGTTGAGACCTTCTTAACACGTTTCACTTGTGATCTTTTAAAGCTGTCAGGGTGGAATGATTTTCAGTCACTTTGCTCTGCAGTGGATTTAAAATCATGTCCCAAAGGTGGTAGATTAATAGATTAAAAAGGCAAAGTATTAATCTAATGTACTTTCCTGTCTCCTTACCCATAACTTATAGTATAACTGTCATAGGATTATGGCAGTTCTCCGATGAAACAAAGTACCTATATTTTGTTCTCTGTAAAGCGTTTCACTGACTGGTGCACTTGTTATTTCAACACATTATTCTGAATGGAGCAGAAAAGTTAACCAAACTGATTTTTACCACATTAAAGACCATATAAGCATTTATTTGATTATTTTTACACAATTGAATATGCATTTAATTATGTGTAGTAAAACTGTACATTATTTGGAAGACGTCATTTTCCTGAGAACGTGATCCTTGTATAGTGCCAAGTCTCAAGAAGGCACAGAATGTTTTAATATGAAATGCCCTCATCTACTTCAGGTTTTGCTCAATAGCTTGGCTGGACAGATGGTGGAAACAAGCCACTCTTTGTACAGAATAAAAAAAATATTTTTCCATTTGCTGCTAGTGATGGAGAAGATTAAATGCTCACTTGCTTGTTGGTATATATATATATATCTATCTAGGTACTACAAAATATTTTTTGTAAATAAATTTCTGTATTTATTTATTATTTTAAAATAAAGTTCAAATACTTCATAAGTTTACTCTGTAAAATTGCTTTGCTAGTCTAAGATCCAGTTTACTTTAGCTTTAAAGGAGTTCTCAAGGTACAACCATTTCTAAAATGACCATCTTCTACAGCCATTTTTAGAATTGTCTTAGAATAGTTTTTAAAAAGGTCACTCTTGCATCCACTGGGGTTCACGGTTCTTGCTTGGCACCATGAACAGTCACAGGAACTTGGTATTTTAGAAGGAATTTGATTTGCCTTTTACTCTGTGGAACAGTGCTTTTGAAGTATTATAGCTAAACTGTAGAGCCTCTAGTTGTTTTATGGATGAATATTGGCTAGAAAACAAGAAACCTATGAATACAAGGTGCAGCCTATTTTACATGTGTGATTGAAATCTGTTAGTATATGACTGTAGAGCTGTCAGTACAGTTTAACTTCTGTGTTGGATGAGACAGAGGCTGTGTAAGTAGCCACAACTAATGTCAGTTGGCTTAAGTTTGGAGGTTTGAATCATTAAAAAGTTTTTTATAATAACAAAATCTGGGTAGTTCAAACAGAATAATTCTTATTTTTGGGTGCAACTCACAGGATCTGTCTCTAAAGATATAAATAGAAGGAGCTGAACAATTAATAAACTGAAGTCTAAAAATTGTCATAACCAGTTTGTGTTCACCTATCTCTTGGATTCTATAGGTTTCCTTGGATGAAATAGATAAAATATTAACTGTAACATATAATTTCCCTTGCAACACAGACCTGAAGATAAAAGCTTTCAGGAGACCATTCAGGTCTCATTACATATATACCTTACATATATATATATGTATATGTATATATGTATATGTACATATATGTATATGTATATGTACATATATGTATATATATGTAAGGTATATATATAGCCAGAAAATTGGTAGAAACTACAATAAAGGATAGAATTAGATAAAACATGGAGATATATATATATATATATTAGGGATAAATATGATAAGGAGTATAATATGTTAAGAAATAATAATGTTTGTTGCAAAAAGAATTCTAATCAATTAATGATCTATTATTTCTTTTCAGAAGTCAACAAGTACGTGAACAAGGAAGATCAGTTGAGGCAGTCATTTGGTTTTCCAGAAAAGTTTCTGTTTCTTCTCCAGAAGTTTCTTCTGACACTTCTTCCAGAAGTTTCTTCTACAGAAGCTCTCAAACTGACTTGCTATAAGATAAAAGAAAGTCTTCTCACATGGATAAAAATGAATTGTATGGGAAAAATAAGGTAGAAATATATTTTCAGAATGGAAGGAGATCACCAACAGTGTCTTACACGGCTCTGTGTCACATATGTGCTGTTCACCATGCTAATGAAAGATTTAATAAGAAAGTGAGCAGTGAGCTGAAAAATATTAATCAAGGTTATAAAAATGAGAGACCCCTGCAAAGTACTGAACAAGGACATAGTGATGATGAGTGACCGAAAAAACAAATGGCAGGTGAGATTAGGGGTAGATAAATTTGAAATTATATGTATCAGAGAGCACTCCCATATTTGTAGTTTCATGAGAACTATGCTCAACACTATTTGAAAAAGAAAATAGGGTTCTATGATGTATGATGACAAATTGAGCTCAGAATAGAAGATAGTACTGCTGTGCTGCATAAATCCCCCATCTGCATCATGAATATTGGATGCAGAACTGGAATACCAACTTTGAAAGGAATATAGGATCTGGGAAAGTCAGAGGACAGCAGGGATGATCAGAGGTATGGAATGACTCCCATGCAAATAAATAACTCATATGACTGGGATTTTTTGTAAAGGAGATGTCATATGAGAGATGTGACATGGGTCTATATATTCATGATGGGAAGATTAGAATAGCACTATGTTTTCTGCTGCAATAACTTTAAAGTCTTCAAATGAAATGAGTCATTGGTAGGTGACAAACAAAGAAGAAAATTTTTCTTATGATGTGTAGTTACTTGTGAAATTCCTTGTCAAATGATATTTTACATGTTAGAAATTTACTTGAGATAAAAGGTGAGTGGACAAACTAATGGAAGAAAAAAAAAAAAAGAAAATGTTATTTCTTACTTAAAAGTTTGAGTAGCATCTGAGGGATGACAAATTATCCATCAGAATCATCATCATGAGTTTGCCACGTTTCCTAACTGTTCCAGAGATGGATTCTGACAGGTATTGTCTGAGAAAGATTACAGGGATCCTTGGTCTGAGAAGGTGTTGCTGTTCTAGGTGTGTCCATTTCCTTCAAGGCACTGGTTGCTCAGAAGCCAGTGCCCCAAAAGACACAGTCCCTCACTGATATTAGGAAAATAGCTCAGGTGTGAGGTTTGCACTTCTGCCTTCAAAGAGGTTGAGCTATATAGAGGTTGGCTTGCTGTAAACTTGCATGTAGAGTGAGACACATACTCATGCTCATTTTGCTTGTCATTTTTGCTTGTCATTCACACTATTAACATGAAGAGGAGGTACAGAAAGACTGAAGACTCAATTAGACCAGCACAGAGATGTTTCATATATGTATATATACATGAGTGCAAGAAGAGGAATACTACCTTCAGAGCTAAGTCCCCTTCACATTGCATTGCAGAGATACGATCTATGAGTGAACTCATGGTTCCAGCACATTGAGGGCAGTCATGAACAGTGAGTTACAGTGCACATCTTCAGGCTGTCAGCGTAATTATCCTCACTCAGCTTACTTCCTATCCCTAATGCTTGCTTTATTCAGTGTTGTAAAAGTAGTGAAAGAGGAGGGACAAGCATGGTCTGTGCTACTGAAAGATACGTTCTGTACCTCTTCTTCCTCTTTGCTTTAAAAAAAACCCCAACACACACAACATCCTAAAGCACGTCTTGCACTGTAAAAAGTGGGAAATTAAGATAAATTCATACTGCAGCACCTGGATAGAGAAATGAAAGAAAGAGATCACAACTAGAGTAATTTCCTACACTGACTAACGTGAAATACAATGGACATCTGTAGGGATGCACTTGTTAACTGAAAATATAAACAGAGACAGAAAAGAAAAGAGAAAGGACAAGCAAGACATCTGCCAGTCTCATCTACAGTTTACTAAGGGAAAGAACTTGGCTGAAGGTGAGGAAAGAAGAGTTGTTCAAACAGAGGCTTTACAGTATATTCATGTGCTTTCTCAACTGCCCGGGGCAAGAGCCCTGCAGGGTGCTGTCAGTTTCCAGAGGGAACTTTTTTGTAAATCTCATTTTAGAATTAGAAAAGTGCTTCATGGTAAGTCCAAATCAGCTAAAACACATTGCAGGAGGAAGGTGGCATGACAGGCTGGATGAATGGCAAAAGTTGAATGGGAAATGCCTTTTTTTTTTTCCCAAGGAAGACATAAAGAGAAGAAAATAAGTATTACTATTTACTTTCTTAGCCAACAAATAGGGGTCCAGTGGATGACAGAAAGCCAAGCTGTAGTCCACTGTCAAGCTGTGATCTCTGTCATGCTAAGTAACTTCACTTGATATAGCAGTAATCACACCATATACTGACTCTGATAAAACCCACTATTTTTGAGCAGTTAAAGATTAGAAAATTCAAGTCTGCATTGGATATACTCAAGACAGAAGTAGTTCTCCTTTTATTAGGGCAGAGATATGTTACATAGCTAGAGGGGATATCACATTGGAAAAAGAAGCGTGATTGGTTTCTCTGGTGGCTATTCAGATCTTATCTGGAAATGAAAGGTGAGAGGTGAGACTGAGGAAGATAAGAAAAACTGTCAAAGTCGTATGGTTGGTTTTGTTGGGTTTTATTTTATTTTATTTGAGAAGATGCAGATATGTTTGGTACTGAAACAGACTATTTTAGGCAAGAGTCTAGGAAATACCCTATTATAAGTTCTTGCAACTTGTGAAGAATACCTTAGAAAATATTTGTGGGGTGATTTTTTTTCCTCTTTTTTCCTCCTCTTTTTTCTTTCAACATAAGCAGAGCTTAGAAAACAGACACCAGGATCAGAAAGAAGCAGGAAATATTGAAAGTAATGAGTGATGGTGGGCAACTGGGAGGCCAGGGCATAAAAGGATATTTAAATGATCATATATTCTGGAAGAAGAAGAGCAGTTCATACTTACCTGGTGTCCTGGTTATGTTAAACCCCAATCATTTTGTTTCAAGAGCAAATGGCTATTACACTCCCTAACCTGAAATCCAATGGGTTACATAATTGACCAGTCTTTAGGAGTTACTTACATCTATATCTTTTTGTGGTACCCTTCCATTTAAGCTTTCTTTCAGACCAGTGATGATAATATCAAATTGCATTGAGCAAAAAATAGATCATTTCAGCACAGCACTAACAAAAGGTTAGTTAGATTCCAAGTGCACATTTGAACTTGTTTATACACAACTTAATATTTTTCTCCATTAGTATGGTATGTTGCTAATACTTTAGTAGCTCTCACTTGTATATGATTGCATTTTTGTACCACCAGTAAGCCCTCACTGCTTTAACAGAGCCATGTATCAGTAGCAATGAAGAGGCGGTGGTACATGCTTCATCAGTTCACCACTACACCTATGTTGGGAGTTGGAAAGTGTTGTCTTGTGTTGTTTAGCTCTATCTACTGTCCAGTGCCTGATAAAAGTCCAATGACGTGTACGCATAACACAGTCAAACCTTGGTAGAAAGACCCGATTATTTTTTTCTCCTAAAGAATGCTTACCAGGTTTATTTGAAAAATCCAATTTTCCATAAAATTAATTCTCTCTAATTTCCTGGTAGCTTCAAAATGTATCGGTGAGTACCTCTCCACCCAAATATTACATTTTTTTTAACTAACCTTTTATTTTTGCATGTGAAAGCTGATGGGAGTTGAGCCCATGGTAATCCTTGTCCTTTGCATTTATCAGATGAGAATCCTGAGTGCGGGATCACAAAGGCAGGCGTGCTCTTAGGGAGGGAGCTGGGAAGCCAGTTGCAGACAGTTGCTTCCTATCACGTCAGATCAGCTAGATGTGGACTAGCTCCAGCAGGAAGATGTGCAATCACATTAGCACAGTGCTGCGCCTAAAGGAATGATCTCTGCTGGATTTGAGTATCTGCTCTGTCTGAAGATATTTGGCTCTTTTGCCTTGCAGCTCCCCCAACCTCTCCAGCATAGAAAGCATGTGGAAGAAGAGAGTGAAATGGTCACGACTGGTTGAAAAGTCCTTTCCCCCTTATCAGCAAGGAGCCTAGGATTTTGCTCATGTCTCTATGCATTTCAGATGCAACATTCATTGACTAAAATGCAAAGGTGGCTTTAAATTTTGAGGCAAGATTTTCTTCACTTTTTTTACCCTGTAAATCTCAGCCAAGTTACCTAATCTCTACACTTTGATTTCTTGAATCTCTTATAAATCTTGCTGTTAGTGTTTATAGTTCTGATCCTAAAGTAATAATAATCTCTTATAACATTGATCTTAAAGTAAAGATTAACATAAACTTCTTACATTATTCATAGTATGTTGGTTTTGTTAAGCTTGGGAAGATGAAAACGATGATCACAAATATGTTAATTTGAATGTAACTGTAGTATCTTAGGATCTATTTGCTGTCTGTGACTGAGACAAAAAACACAAAAATATCATCTTGCTTCTACCATCCTATAAAAAATAATAAAGTAAATTTTTCATTAGAGAAGAAAAAATACAGTAACAGTAATAAAGCACAAAATCTACAAAGTGGCACCTATGAGTAAAATTTGCAATTAGGATTTTTTATGTTTTCCTTTCCACTAATGAATACTGCACTGATGTGTTCATATGCTGGTGGGCTGAAGACCTTTTATGATATCCAAACAGAAAGGACTTTTTAAGGCAGGTATGCTGCATTGTCTACAGCATACTGTCCATATACATCTAAGACCCACTATATAATGCTCAATTACCACAAAAGCAGCCCATTTTAAAGAACCCATTCCTTTGTTCCCTAAACATTTTTTCCACCTAAAAAAATATTTCCTAAGAATTGACCTGTTCAAAGGCACTTAAAATAACAAAAGATTTTATTTCATTAGCAGTGGAACTGTATATCCCCTCTATAATTTCTAGTAGTAATTTATATCAGTAAAATATGGTATTTAAATACTTATCAATTAATTTATTTTCCTGTCTCTTCAGTCTGTAGTGGAAGTTATTTCCACATAACTACCCAAGACCCAGCAGGAAATGGCCTGCAATTTCTTTTTTACCTCTGTGAATGTGAATATTGCACTCGTTTTACTTCATCCAGTTTGTAGACTTTCTATTATTTGTAATAAACGGAAGTATTAAATATTTAAGGTGAGGCCTCAGTTGTCGCTTACAGCTTTTTTACCATGATTTAAAAGTTGCTCACGTTTAAAAGTTATTCATAACTCTAAATAAATATTTACCATCACTGGTCAACTGGTAAAAAGGATTTTATTGTAACCCATTAAAAATTTTGAGAGGACTGTTTCTCTGTAAGTATTAAGCATCAAATACTGGCCCTTTGCTGAAACAGGACACCACACCACCTTCTGCTTTCATCTGGTGGCAAGTTGTTTCTCATTGCACATTTCTTCTTGCAGAGGTAAGTTCTTTGGGATTTAACAATGCGAAAGGACAAGCAGCTGTTTTATAACCACTTCAAACTGTTCTAGTCACTGATGAGAACAGAGTGTTACCCTGATTCCTGGACAGTGTTTCTCAGCATTGAGCACCACATGGCTAGATCCAAATATTCCCATTCCAGAATCTGTGCACCTGTTTGGACCTGCCCTTTCCCAAAGAAACTTTTTCTAAAAACGCTAGGGGCTCTGCAAGGTGAGAGTAACTGTTTATAGGAGGAATTTTATGGCTTTTCACCCACACCCACACCGACCTCCTTTCAGCTACTGCTCTGCCAGATGCATTTAATTATTGCCATAAACTGTAAACACTACTGCATGACCATTTCCCCTTTAGCAAGATTGTGTGTGTGTAAAAAGTAAACAGATTGTATAACAAAGTGTTCTCTAGCTGTCAGCAAGGGCTTTGAAAATAAAACACTTCCCTCCCGACTCACAATTGGCTGACAGTCGGCACATAATGAATAATAGCTCCTGGGGACCAGCAGAAAGATGTGTGGGAAAACTTTAATTAAAAGCTTGTCAGTACAATTTTACCTAGGTGACATCACCTGACTGAAATCCTGCTGCCGGGCTTTGTTGTCTATAGGATCGCAGGTAGCGCACTTGTTTTGCTGACAGCAAACAATTCAAAAAGTACTTTAAAACACTGGGGGGAAGATGCTATGCTGCCAGTAAAATATAATCCATTTGTGGTGTTCTAATTTTCTAATTAGCAGCTGTAGAAGGCTCTTCGCCATTGTGGGAGGAGGGTGACAAACAGGTTTTTGTAGCTCATTATCTGTGATGCCCTCTTGATTATGTATTTTCTTGACATTCCATTCCAGAAAAGTGTGTTCCAAAAATCAAATACATTTCAGAACATAGACAGCTGGGCTTGAGCCAGAAATACAGACCTAGCATCAAATTCCCAGCTTGAAGCTTTTTTGTATATATTAAATCAGAACACTCAATCTAAACAGCCTAAAAGTTCACAGCAGAGGACTACGAGGCTGTGCAAAAATACTAAGGAATGTGATCTCTGTGATAGTACAACACAATGAAGATCATAATCGATGAGAAGAGTCATGATGATGGATTTGATTCTGCCAAACTCAAGCTGGTGGTAACTAATGCAATCAGGTGGCATCCATGTTTTTGTATGACTGTTACTGTAAAATAGGAACAGGACTCTGAAAGCCCAAATTTGGTCCTAAAAATGTATTTAGTAATGTTATTGGAAAAAAACCTCTCATCTAACACTGCCGAAATCATTAATACTAGTAAAGCTTGGCTATCTTACAAGTAATTTGTAGTAATGGAGAGTAGTTTCTCATAATTTAATTCTAATTAATTCAGTTGCATCATGATCTATCTCAAGTCCTGAGCTGACTTTAGTAGGAATAGCCTGGGTCTGATCCAGGAGCCACTGAGGCCAACGGAAGCCTTTCCATTGATTTTCAGAGAATTTGGTTTGGGTGTGTAGGTGGGTGGAATTTATTTACCTGACAGGGGAAAGACTCTCACTGAATTGTGTGTTTTCCTTCCTTATGAACATTCTCCCAATTTCCTTAATTTTATATAATTACGATTTGCCAAATGTTGAGGAAAATATTATATCTAATTAGTGGTGAACAAAAGTAAACAGAAGGTTTATTTTCTTATTACATGCTAAAATTAAATGCTGTTCTTGGGCAAGTATATATGAGTAATAACACACAGAGCAACTCCCAGGTAAGACTAAAGACAACGCTTCTAAACTCAAACATTTCTAGTACAACTTTTCTGTGCTGAACACTTAGTCTGAAGATTAACGAAGAAGCTTGATCACTTATTATGGTAGAAGAGGCTGGAATTAGGCAAGTGGGAAGGAAAGAAACTGGAGCAATTACTTAAGAATTTTCCATTATTCTTTGCTGCTCTCACACGTTGTGAAATAAATCTTTAGGAAGGGATATGCCCATCTGAGACTTTCAGTATATGGATATTAAAAAAGAAGCAGATGCTTTTGTACTCCAAAGGACAAAAAAAAAAAAAAGATGTTATGCAAAAATGTAAAATAATTGTCACTTAGTAGTAAAAATGTTCATCAGTTATTTGGAGATGAACAATATTTGTGAATTTCAGTCGCTGATGCATGATAGGCTACTTACCAAGACCTAGATTTACAAAGGCAGCTCAACAAGGGATTTTGTAGTAGCTGAGCACTTTCAAGGGAAGCCTGGACTCCCTGTGCTGTTCATGAGTCAGGAATTTCTGATTAGGCTAAATGATAGTTCCTATTCTGAGAAAAGTCCCCAAAGGCTCCTCTGTGGCCCAGCGGAATTATGTGATGTTAGTGCCAGGTATGTGGCCCTGTTGGTCAGACCACAGAAAATTCACATACTTCATAGATTACCTCCTGCAGTTCTTCCATTTTGCATGAATAAGCAGGTGAATACATATGGTAAGGTATTTGGAGAACGAAAGGAGGGAGACGCGGCATATCAGGATGGTGTTCAGGACACCCCTGTAAGGAGAGAGAAATTACAGCTTTATGTATTTGATGGAGCAGAAAGTGGAACTCAGTGTTAAAATCCTGACTGGGGTGCCTTTTTCAATTTCAGTCACTAGTTGTGACAAAAAGTGAACGTTAAGTGAAAAAAGCTCCAAAAGCAGTGCAAATAAAAGTGCATTGCACCCAGGCACTGTGGAAAAGCTTTAACTTGTTATTTAGAATTTTCCTCAGGAAATCCTGCTGACAAAGGCAGAACCCAAACTTAGATTTGCTATAAACTGAGAAGATAGAGAAAAGTTCACCATGCTTTTAGAGTAGCAGAGGCACAATCTCATTAATTTACTTTGAATTGTCCTCAAATATGCCTGTGCTGTGTGTTTAAAAGGGTGAAATTTTATGTATGATTCACAGATTTTATCTAGCAGTATCCTGTCCCCTCTTTAGTTCTTTTTTGTTGAATTATTTGAGGAAACCATGGGGTTTGGAATTGGCTAAAAGGAAAACCAGAATTTTTCTCACACCACTAGCTTCACATGGCATGGAGCATCTTAAGTAGAGGCTCTTTCATTCATTTGTGTTTATTCTGGCTACTGGGATACTGTCACTGTGTCGGTCTTGCCAGCCACTTATTGTGACATCATTATTCAAGAACTCAGGCTTCATAAAAAAATGACCTTTGCTGGCTACCAGTAGTAAATCTGAAGATCCAGGATACAGAAAACTAGCAGGTGTAGGGAACGGGAAGAATATGTTTGTTGTCTCATGAAAGTAGTTTGGTGATTTCGTTCCAGTTTCTGTAGTCAGGAATTCTCATCACAAACCCCACAATAATTTTGATTCTCAGCAGGGTTCATGGGGAATTTAGTGGATATTCTTTTTCTTTCAAGAAGCCATCCTTCATGGTGACATATATTAGGGATACAGTGCAAAGATGGTTGCAGTTTTCCTTATGTATATAAATCTTAAGCGATACACCACTGTTTTGCATAGGTGTTTTGGTATGAGTGAATGCTTTGGTGTTGTTTCTAGTAAGTAAAATCGGTGTCAGGTAAAGCATTAGGCCAATCAAGAGAAGGCATAGGCTTTCTGTGTGATCTTGAGCAAATCATGTATGGTGTAATTAATTAAAATGTTAAGTGATAAGGATCAAATGCCTACATTTTAGGCTGTTAGTCTGCAGAATTCGGATGCCTAAGTGAAGGGTGCTTTTTTAGCTCTTGTGATTTTTGTATGGCATGTAGGATGATTTAGGGGCTGA
Organism: Gallinula chloropus; assembly: GCF_964237585.1. NCBI lineage: Eukaryota > Metazoa > Chordata > Aves > Gruiformes > Rallidae > Gallinula > Gallinula chloropus. The sequence goes on from NC_140086.1 coordinate 68,241,428, forward strand.
AACAACCCCATGTCAAATGGAACATTTAGATTTCTAGGCTTGGCAACGAAGTCTGCAGTGAGTATGTAGTCAGCCTGTATGAAATTCCCACATCGGTGTGGTGGAAATAGCCTTTGTCCTTCAGAGTTTTGAGCACAGAAGTCTCCTCTACAGGAAGGTAGGTTTAGTAGCTTGAAATTTATGGTCATCAATAAAACATTAAACCTGTTTCTTGCCTGTTAATGTATTAGTTCCTGATTCATATTCCTTCTTGTGCTGTTTTAATGTAGCCTAGTTTTTTCCTCTATCTTCCATAAGGGAAAGGAGAAAGAACATTTCCTATTTTCCCTGACTATGCTTCCTTGGGATCTGAGATACAAATTTGCATACCTCTGAAAAGGAGTGGTGAACCCTGCTTTGTCTATGATAGGTGACCAAAACTTTGCAGAAAACAAAGTGGCAGTATCACTATTGCAAGTCTTTCGGTTTGCAGAGGCAGCAACAGTGCCTGTTCTGTTTTGCTGGGAACGCAACACTTCAAGAACATGTGCTCCAAGAAACCAACAAGATCAGGCATATCAATGGTGGTTGAGCCTACTCAAGGGTCGTCAACAGTGGCCAACCTCACAGAAGTGGTATCATACTTATATACGTGCATGGACTAACTAGGTAACTTACAACGTTTAAGGTCATCCATTACAATAAATATTGGTGTAATAGCATGCTAGAAGAAGTCTTCAGGTGGTAACAAATTCATCCACAGATGAAGATATAACAGTCTCTTGCCAAAGTCTTGCTTTAGGTATCTAAATCTTTTAGACTTCTTTTCTTCTGGTCTATTAATAGAAATAGGCTGTGAAATTCTTGTTAATGAGAACAAATATAATGAGAACAAGTATTCCTCCAGTCACAACTTACGAGCCTACTTGTGTAGGTGGGAAGTATGCCTCTCTGTTGACATTTAGTTATGCCTTGAAGCAGGGCTTCAGAGTTCTTAAAACCATGCCAGTTATACAAGTTAGCAGATGATAGTTGTTTTCATCACCATGGGGTTGTTACAGAAGCTAGTAAGAGAAGTATAAGCAGACACTTTTATTTATTATTTACATACTATCAAAGTGAAGGAAGCCTCTTTTAATTTAAGAGAGCTATGAAAAAACCTATAGAAAAACAGCTTTGCTCTTGGTATTTGATGAACTGTAATCTTTGATTGTACTTGATGATAAATTAGGTGGCTGGCCTCAATGTTCTGTCTGATTTACAAGAGATTCTTTTGAAGTGATAAATGCCTATCAGCCTGCAGTGTTACACTGTAAAACAGAAGGATCTGAACATACTTGACCAAACACCACCATGTTTTGTTTCTAATAGATAATTCAAATGATGTAATATAGAGACATTTTAAATCAGTTAAGAGTAGTGAAGCCACTGTGTTATGTATAAGAAAAGGTACTTTATTTTAAGACTGGCAAGTCTGAAAACAGAAGTTAACAGAAAGTCACAAGTCATTCTTGTGACAAGTGCGTGAAATCTAAAGAACAGATTCCATATGGTATCATATTTCAAGTTGTATGTCAATGACTTCATCAGAAAGTTATACCCTTCCAGTAGGAGAAATGATACCTTTGAAAACATGTGTGGCTGCATGTAAAAAGTAAGCTCTCCCTGTCTTCGCAGAGAGCCAAGACACTTTCTGCTGAACAGGCAGACAGAAGAGAAAGAACAGATGTAATTATCAATCATACACTGTCATTAGCCAAGCTCTCAGGATCTGCAGAAGAGCAGAGTATATACTGGTCAGTTACTGGTGCAGATTGTAGCCGCTTTCATTATGCATTTCTTGTCTGCTGTTTATACTCAAACATAGCAAAGGCAGGATTAATGTAAAGATGTGACTGCTTGGTCATGAGGATGGTTGCCAAGTCCATATGCATTTGTGGCCACTTGGACATCTCATGCCCATGCCACCAGTGAGATGGGCTAAGCCACAGACATTACACACATCGGTGTAAACACTGATAAACATCCTATCCAAATTCTTCTGGCTCCTTCTCTTTGGCATGGTGGACAGTGGATATGCAGAGTTCAGATCTGCTGCAGAGTTTGGATCCACCCTTTCTGCAAACAGAGAAGAATGGTCACCTATGGTGTGGAAATGAGGCTTCATACCACTCTTGAAAGGAATGGAGCCAGGAGCTGGACTTGATGATCCTTATGGGTCCCTTCCAACCCAGGATATTCTATGATTCTATGAATCCAAACCCACGTCTCCAAGATCCCAAAGGAGGACGCTAACATGAGACAGTTATATACAGCAAACATTTAGTTCATTGTTTCTCCCCTGAGCTATTTATACTATAGGAAAATATTTGCATCTTCTTAGGTACTAAAATGTTGTGGATAATTATATGCTGCTGAACATAAAGATGTCTCTAAAAGACAAAGCTCAAAGTGCTTTTCTGCACACAAGTGGAAAAAACAATGCCAGTATTTTAAGAGGTTCAGCATCTGTATTTATTTCCATTCTGGATGGCAATGAGAGAAGCTGTTAATTAGAAGTACTGAGTTTGATTGGGTTACTGAGCTCTTTAAATGTGGATTTACAGATATAAGGTTATTAATCTCTAAACATGGATTAATGAGATTGAGTTTTCTCATCTGTATTTGAAAATAAAGTCTTGAATCGCTTGAAGTCACCTTGTCATCTGTTTTTTTGAATCCAGATGATTTCCTGTAGACACCATAGCTCCTTAATGTATTAATAGGGCCATTCTTACATATAATTAGGAGCGGTATTTACTATGCCATTTATATGCATAGCCTGTAGAACTAGTACCTCACAAAAAGAAAGCAAGCCACCCACCTAACTTCAGCTCCTTCAAGGAAACACAAGCAATCAGATGCAAAGAACCTGCATCTCAAGGTTTAAGTGGCAGTGAAAATAACAGATCAAAGGCAATAGCCAGTTCTCCAAAGTTAAAAACTGACAGGGGGAACAGTTGTTAGAAATTCTTCAGCCTGGATAGCTTAGTCATGTCCTAGGAGAAAACCCTAAATAAGAGCTGAGAGCATTATTAAAATTTATTAATCCATTGATGAAAAACTTAATTTCTGCAACTTTGCATTGACATTCCAGAACAAATTACTTCATCTCGGACTTTGTTCTTGTCCAGCAGTAAACATGCGGATAAAATATCTTAAGAGGCACAGGGATGTTCTATTCTTTGGAAATAGTGAATTGACATGTTCCTAGAATGTTTGCTTCAAATATGTGCAGTCTGCATAGATCTGTGATAGGTAACCAGAATAAAAAAATAGGGAGATACATAAGTGGCCAGTAAAAAAGAAATCCACACAGTACCTATCAAAATGCTATTTTCTTTAGAATAGGCTCATAGGTCAAGGGGGCCTATAAAGAGCTCTGAATTCTCCTTTCCAGAAAAAAAAGGGGGAATACATTTGGTACTTCAGAATTCAAAGCTTTTGGAATCAAAAGGGGGGGGGGGGAATAAATTAAAACATATTTTTATGTGTTTGTGTCCTGCACAAACAACTAACTGTCAAACTTGCACAGACAGTTAAGATATTTGCACAACATAAAAAGAAGCCGTAATAGCTCTGCTTAACTAGAGAACAACTTCTATATCCGTAATAAGCAGTAGGCTCAGCTACTTATATCATTTACTAACCAGAAGAACCCTGATTGCCAAAGGCCTAAATCTTATCTTGAGGTCTCTGCTTAAAGGATGTGAGGTTCTGACTTTCTTCTTTAACCACAGGGATCTTTCCAAAGCTTAAAACCTGATAAAACTGAATGGTGAACACTGGTTCTTATTAAAACATAATTCTTTCCAGAGACTCTTTATAACTGGAACCGACAAAGATATATAATGCAAATGAAATAGACAAGTCTCTTAATTTTATTTTAAATTGGCCTGACTTCCTTCATGGCATTAATTTCAATGGTTTCCAAACCACAGCCCAAGAAGCCTCTTAAATTTATCAGGTAGGATTCTGTTCCAGTAAAATTTTTAATCCCTTTGTATCAAATAGAAAATTCTCAATACCAAAGACATCACAAACTGAATATATTGTAAATATGGGGACTAGTAGAATTTATTGCTGAACATGAATTTCAATATATAAAGCTATATATAAATACATGTGTTTATACACGATGTGTAAATTTGATACAAGCAAAAAGACTTATTATATATATTTATATATAGTAAACATTGGTAGGTGTTTGCAAAGAAGTTGCCTACAAAGACCTATGAAGGTTTCAAGGTACGATCTTCGGTAAAGCAAACCCAAAGAAATTTGTAATCATAACTGTTTTTTGCACACTGGTGTGAGATTCGTGCTTTCCAGGTGCTATTGAGATGGCTGTTATTGAGAAATGCTTCAGTACATCAGTGTTTCATCCTTTGTCTCCTCTCCTGTGGAGCAAGAACAGCAGTAAGTGTCTTGTCTCAAGTAGAGTTTTACAAGAACAGAAGAGATTTGCCTACAAGTTACCTTTCTGAAAGCATAAATGCAGTCTGTCGGGAGCAAAGGGAGGTCCAGCCCACCGTGTACCTGTTCAGCAACAACCTCTGATTTCTTTGGGTGGGAAAACTCCAGATATTCCCCTGGTTCTGCTGGAAAGTCACCTACTTTATGTTACTACTGGTGCTCACCTTCTTGTGTTCATCACCGCATGTCTTTTATTCTGCACCTTTGATGCATCTTTGGTACTTGCCGTGCTTTTCCTCCCACTGCCAGTTTCACCAGGTGCCCCAAAAGCTATGCCCAGATGTGTTTGATGTAACTCCTAGAAAAGTATTCTCCCCTCCAGCCACAAGCTCCCCTCACGCTCGGGTTGCAGAGCCAAGGCAGCCCAAGGATGCATTAGCTACAGCTTTTTTAAAGAATCATCATATGCAGTCAACTCAAAAGGAGTGTTATAATATCTCCCACCCTCACCTACTAATGTATTTGGGGGTGAAATAGTGTACAAAGGGAATATATCCTCTTTTCTAGTTATATTGCTAAAATATAATTTTAAAAGGAAAAATACTTTTCTTCTCATTTACATTTTCACTATTATTTGTGCACTACTGCCTCATTTTATTTTTATTCAATTTTTAATTTTTAAAACTTTTTTCACCATATTATCTCCTTTCTCCTGAAAGAGAGAAATTATTTGTTAAGCTGATTTCACAAAAATTGTCTTAGTCTCCCTCTTTCCTAGCACAAAAACCAGGAAAAATATCTTTATTTTTCTTAGTGTTTTGTTCAAGTTTCTTTTGGAATTTTATTTTATTAATATTTTATTTAATGACTTGTATTCCTTCTTTATTTTGACTTGGATTTCTCTAACTATTTATTTTTACCATTTGTGGTTCATGGGTAGCACTTTTGTTCCTAATTCTGAAGTGGCTGTATATATGTTTACAGTGTGGCAGTCCAGCAGTTTGCATGACTGGTTATAATAGAAACCAACAATCAAATTAAGTATGGTGTAGCAATTTCAAAAAAATCTCTAAATGTTTTGAAACATTCCTATAAATATATTTATCTCCTTATATTTAAAAAAAAAAAAATGAGAAGACTCATTAGGAGATGATGCATACTCCTTAGTAGGGATGTTTCTGAAACATCCTCCAGGTTTTTTTCTGAGTGTTACATCCCAAGATATTTCATAGGTCTTATTTATGATTGTACATGAAGAAATGGCATTCACTCTTCTCTGTTCCTTCCTCTTCAAGGTTTTTCATATCTGTCCAAGAAGATGGTTAGCACATGTCAGGGAAGCTCAACAGTTACAGTACGTTTTAGTACGTTAAAGTTAGCTCAAAAAAACAAATAGGGGAGTTTTCCTAAGTTTATCTACTTCTTGTGGGTTTATTCAAATGGATTTCAAGAATAAGGTAAGAAAGTGTATTAAGAGTGGAATTCAGCTGCTCTGCACAAGTAGATGACCTTGTCCGGGATTTTTGGGATAGAAGGGGTCCCTATCCATTGATTGGTTTGTCAATGGAGTCAGGCCAAGGAAAGCTGGCTTAGCCAGGCACCTCCTGAATCCTGTACTGAAGGAGTTTTGAACATTAGAATTCTATTTTTTGGTTTTGACATTAGATATAGTGGTAAGAGTGTATTTGAATAAGTATGTGGTTATTCAGGCAAACCCTCTCCTTTAACAAATTTTGCAGAAAGTAAGGGAAAGAAAGTTGTATCTGGAATTAACCGAATAGCTCAGTCCATTTCTCATTGATGTGATCAGAAGGTGACCTAATTAATTAGAAGGAAAAAAACAAAACAAAAAAAAGAATAGTTATCATTAACTTTTTTTCTGTTAAGAAAATAAAGAAATAAAATTACAAATTCAGTAATCCTTATCACAGCTTGACTTTTATAAAACTATGAGCATTTTAAATGGAGCATATACATTTAATAGTTCTTCACACTAGTGGTGTGGTGCTCATCAGCCATACATAAATAAGGTGTTGTTAAAAACAGTATTTTGTAAATTGCTAAAATAATATTTTCCAAGTCTGTGAGACAAAGAAAACTCTACATTCACCTTTGTACATCTGAAAATGCATTTGAATACTTCATCCAGACCAAGGAAATTATCCCCTCCAAGAAAGAACTAAATAATTGCCAGTTAAACTGGGAATAAATCCAAGAATTCAGAAACATGTTTTAGTTGAATAATTTATTTTGTCTATGGATAGATCTACTATTTAAAAGGAAGTTCTTTTCCTCATTTAGTTGATTGCCTTTGTGAAGTCTCAAAAGCAGTGCCCAGTGATGAATATGGTAATACTTAACAATATCTCCTTAGAACTTTATCATAGTATAATCCAGACCTTCTGGGATATATTCTACATTGTGTAATTTCTTTAGAAAAATATCTTTTGCTGTATTGAAGAAAGATACACATAGAGAGCACATCAACCCTGTAATATCCTGGGAGCAGCTCAGGGCCTGGGGTTCAGCCTGGAGAAAAGGAGACTGAGGGGAGACCTTCTCGCTCTCTACAACTGCCTGAAAAGAAGTTGTATCCAGGTGGGTGTTGGTCTCTTCTCCCAAGCAACAAGTGGTAGGACAAGAGGAAATAGCCTCCAATTGTGTCAGAAGAAGTTTAGATTGGCTATTAGGAAATATTTCCTCACTGAAAGAGTTGTCAGTCATTGGAACAGGCTGCCCAGGGAAGTGGTGGAGTCACCATCCTGGGAGGTACATAGAAGTTGTGTAGATGTGGGGTTTAGTGGCTGGACTTGACATTTTCCTAAATGATTCTATGATTCTATGGCTCATTCCCCACTAACTGAGGTCTGTAATATTCCCTTTCTGAAGGAAAAAAAAGGGAAAAAAAAAAGGAAATGAGATCATCATAATTCAATTCTGATCTTGATTTAACCAAAATGGGAAATATTCTCTAGTACTTTGAGCTTGGATTTTCTCCCTTTCTAACTTGCTGTCATTTGCATACTGCCCATCTCCCTTGTATTGTTGTAGTGGTAAGTGTCCCATTCCAGACAAGACAAAAGTTAATGTAGTGCAGTTTAGTTATACTGGCATTTAAGATATCACTTCTCAGAAATTTGTACTGTGCCACAGATCCTTTGAGTAGGGTCATGGGGGTCATGGGATGCTGATGCAACTGTAAGTCAGTGCCCTTATTTAAAAAAGCAAACAAAAACTCAACAAGATTAAAATCTCCAATAAACCTCTGGCATTTAACAGGAGCTATATGGGGCCTCCTTCTACACCCCTCCCCTCTCTTCCCTCCCCTCCAATATCTACTCAATGAAGACAATAAAGAATTACTGCATTTTCCAAATATTAAAAATGGTGGAAGGTTTTAATATTGCAAATGCTGTGTCCTATGTGCTGTGTCATCTAGTCATCTTGAGCTTTTAAGTGCAAAACAGAGGTAACTCATTATAGATTTTGATTAGCTGAGATCTTTATTTCCGAATTGCAAGAAGAAAGCCTAAGTGCAGATGGCAGTAGCTGAATAGAGAAGAGGAATGACTAAAAAGCAACAATGGTATTGACGACTTCTTGAAAATATACCATAGATATGCTCACTGTGCAGAGTTCCAGGATTCTGTCTCTTTCTGTAAGGATCCCACATTCTTCAAGCACAGAACACAATCCAGCACAGTGAACGTGTATATTGGCTCTTTCTCCATTTTGAAGTGTGATCAAAGTACAAAAAACATTCTTGGGAACTTGAAAGCCTGTATCTTAGATAACCAACACTGAGATCACAACTTCGTCTATTCATGAGAAAAAAAACTTCACAGGTGTTTTGATTTTTTTTAATAGCTCTTTTTTAATAAGATAGCTGTTGCAGTGACAATCTAACTGCAAATCAGATAGGTTTAATAGTGAAATTATTAAGTTTGGATAGTAGAGGCTAATGTATCAGTAAACTAAATGCATTTCCAAGGCTTCATTATTTTATATGTAATTTTTTGTTCTGCTAGCTCAGTGTGTATGTGGCAATTACAGCATATTGGATTTGGGCACAGTGTTATGCATTAAAACAATCTTATCCTTAAATAATAAGAGTATCTATACTCTCAGTTAATTTAAGACCCCTGCATATTACTTTAGAAGTGCAAGGTAGTCTTAAATAGAGTTAAATATAAGTTTTAAGTTACTAACCTTTGCAAGCAAAAAAAATTCTATAATTTGAAACAATACATTCTGCATATTTTTATTTAAAAAATAATTAAAAACCAAAGCAACACCTTTTTGATCTTAAAGAGGGAACAGAACAATTCTGAATCTCACAGTGTTGCGGCTACTGATGAAAGCTGTAGAGAGGTAGCTCAGCCAGACTCTCGCTGTACCACAGTGTAATAAAACCCACAGCAATAATAGTCAAAGGAATGAAAAAGTAGCTCATGGCTGCATTGGAGTGCAGAAGTTAAGTTTTTTTCCAAGTCTGAGTGACTACTTTTTTCTTTTGTGATTAGGATAATGCAAAAAAGAGCTCTATGCCGCAAATGGGAGAGGTATATTTCACTAAATAGTTCACTACCTGGGTAGAGCAGTTAATTAACAGATTTTTCAAAAGGTGGACTCTCAGCAAAATATCCTTGACAGATAACTGTTCCTAAGAAAGTTGGCTATAAATCATTTATTCAAAACAGTAACTGGAAGTTTTGCTTGTCAGATTTTTAAAAGCAGAGAAGTGTTTCCTTGAACTTTTGCCTGACTTTGGCTGCCAATATATTACTAGCACCTGGGAGAAGCCTCAGGCTCAAACAGTCAGAAACACATGAAGTTCCATTTTGTTTTAATAAGGGTCCCCTTCCTGTATTAGACTTTGTTGTATTATTTAATTTATTCCACTATTAAAACAAAAAAAACCCAAACCCAAAAATCTGGCTTACCGTCAGAAGACACTTGAACTTAGGTTTACAGTAAAAATTGCTCTCATTATAAAAGGTAGACCAGAATTCACTTGCTTTCCTAATGCTTGTTGAACCACTCTCGGGTCTGCAGATACTGTGAGGAAAACAAAAAACCTGCTTGTGTTAGGAAGAACTACGTGTGTGAATGTCACTACATGGAGACAGTATGTACATATTGCTGATTTGTGATGGACTCGACTATTACATATGGCTACGCAAGTGATCCTGGAGGAGAAATGTCTCTTTACAGTGCAAAAGGGACTGGAAGACCAATGTACCATCTCTCTATTGTGTTATATTTCTGACTTGTGGGAACACAGAGGCAAGGTAGTTCATTCTCAAGGCCCACCCAGGCCACGGCCTTTTTGCTGTCCAGGTGTGACGGAGTCATAATATTCTGGGTACTGATGCTTTATGAAAGTGCTTTTGGACTAACACAAAAGAGGAGTAATAGAGTACATCTGTGGCATGAATGCGTAGAAGAGCTCAGCTCACAGAATGTCCCTGCATCTAAAAACACGGAAGTTCACTAGAACGTGTTTTTTATTTGCTTCCTTTGAGAACTTCAGGAAGGAGCTGAAGCAGGACAGAATAAAGGGAAAAATATGATCTCATTACTGCGGCGCTTCTGACTTAAGGTTTGTTTTAATTTCCCATTTAATTCTTTCTGTAGCTTCTGTTTTATAGGAATATTTTCGTGCGTATCCTCAAGTCTTATGAGTTCAAATCTGAAGGTAAAATTCTTGAAGATCTAATTTTAGAAAATATTTGGACCCTTTCTACTAATAAATTACTCCTGTACAACCTTTTGACTCCTGCAAAAATCTGATAGTTACCATCTCACTTTCAAATATACATTGCCAGAAACGAAATGGTGGCTATAAAATTTACTGACTTTTGCTTATTTTTTTCCAATGTTATTTCAATAACTTTAAAAAAATGCCCACTATTTCCAACACCTCACAATAGTATTTTAGCCAATCAGCAGAATAGAAATACTTATGTTCAGATAGTTGCAGGATCAGTAGTGGTCTGACTGGCCACTGAGTCTCACTTCTGCAATGACATTCAGGTTACAGGCTGCCGCAGGGAAGTGGCAGTCCTCTTTCTTAAAATTTGCAATTATATATTTGAACTTTTAAGCCTGCCAAAATATGACACAATCACAGTGTACTCTAAGTTCTCAGAATATATAACAACTGTGTTTACTTTTGTGGCAGGCCATAGCTGAAAGAGTGTAAAGGCTTTTCCATTATAAAGCTTGTAAAAGAGTTTTGCATCATGTGAATGTCACAAGCTTCTAAAAGAGGGAAAAACCCCACCATGTAATGTTATTGTAGGCAGCCATAAGCATCACCAGTGAGACTGCTATTAGAATGTAAACTTTCTGTACCCTACTTCGGAATGCCAACAATTGAGTTACTCTTGGCCATCATGCAGACCCAGCTGCATAAAAGGATGTTAAAACATTTCACTCTCCATAAGTATCAGCAATAAAATATCATCTGGGATGTATATATTCTCTTGCCAGCAGAGAGACAATACAAGATCCAATATGGATGTCTGGAAATCAAACATCTTATTTTCTTTGCATTGTACTTTGTATTCTACTGCTTAGGGTAGGAGGAAGTTTGCTTTGGTTTCCAAGCATCTACTGCTAGCTGCTAGTACCTTGGTGGGAAGTATTCTAGGACATACGACTTTAAGCAGTCATATCTTTGCACAGTAAAGTTCTAAGATATGTATATGCTGCATACAGAATGAACCACTAGACTAATACAAGTCTGACATACTGGCCTGGTCTTTGCTAAGTCTTAGTTACAATGTTAAACTTGTTTATAAGGGGACAGAAGAGGAGGGTGTCTACAGGTCTGACATGCTAACAGGAGGGCATCTACTGTCAAATGAGCGGTTTATTGGTTGTTATCTTCACTCCTAGAAAGAACAATTTCACTGTTTTCTTGACCTGGCTGCCACATGAGTATATCCAGATGCACACTTCTGTTGATCTGGTCCACTCTTTAAAGACTGCTTGCCTACGAGAAAAGTACAACACTAAGGTTTATCAGTGAGTAGGGTTCTGGACGTCGAAAGAAGCTGTATACTCACTTGAGATAAACCATTGAAGTATTTTGCCTTGTTTTTATTCATTAAAGTACCAATGCAATAACTTTGTGGAGTACTAGATTAGAAGTCTTTTAAGTCTTTAAAGCATTTTATATTTTCTTGGGAACTTGCCCAACCTGACACTTTTATGGAATTTTTCAGTAACATGCCATGTTTTATGCTGGATAAAACAATTGCTTCCATACTCTGAGTTAGTGCTACATCTGAATGTCACTAAAGGACAGTCATTCACAGAGTTGTGGCTACAAAACTTTGCCTAAAATGTGTGTTGCAATTTTTGACTACAGTTCATTGATGTAGAGACATGATTTTTGACTACAGTTCATTGATGTAGAGACATGATAAAGCAACCTCTGCAGTCTCAATACCATCACTTTTTTTTTTCTGTGTCCCAACAGAGATGCAGTCAAACTCAAGAGCAGCAAGCATAGAAGTTCCTTCAGGGATTTGATTTATTCGTATGACCACCTAAGTAGGCCTGTTCCGCAGCATGCTTACATGTAACAGTTTTAGCAATGACTGGTAAACCTTTCAGTTACACCCTTCTTTCAAGCCTAAGGCCTCAGGTGTGGGTGTGTTAGGTAGTAACTACTCCTTTAGCTGTACTGTTTCATTGCCAGCTATTCTTTGCTCTCACAAAAAATGGGAAAAGATATGTGGCTTTCTCAACTTGAAGTGCTGTCTCAGTTTGATTGTTCACTTCTCATTGTAACTATTTTTCATTCACAATAATAATGAATTGTTACTACTAGTTTTCCTAGTAATACAGACAAGTAACATAATTTGTAACATAATTTTTAAAGATTATTCAATCAAAACACCATGAAATATTAAAAGTTAAAGTTCTGTGAAGAAGTTTCAAACTTTTCTCTTAATCATAAACTAGTGCTCACATTGAGTTGTGTGTCCACGAGGCCATTGTGGGCCATTGTAAATTATAGCTGTGTCCTACTCAGGAGTGACAGATAAATGAAAGAATATTTTATCCTTAGAATAGCACAAATTAAGAAAGTCAGAGATCTAAAGCTGTCTGTCAGTCCTGCAGCACTAGCGCTTATTCACAAAGCCTCCCTGAGGCCCTTGCCTAGTTGGTCAAAATGGGAGCTCACTGGAGGAAAGTCCGGTGGGGTTCTTCTGGCAGCCAGTCCTCCCAGGTATGAGGATACTCAGTCTTGAGTGTTATGTGGAAGGTTCAAACTCTTGTGTTATAAGGGGGCTAAACATTGTGCCTCTTGGATGCTGCTGGGAACATCTCCAGAGGTAAATTCCCTCTGATTTTTGTAAGAACAATATATACAGTTTTGTCTTCACAACTTACTGGTTATACTTTCACGTGGTCAAAGGCGGGAGAAAAACAGATTTCCCTGCAGGCTGTTTCACACCAACCTGCAGATGAACCTTTGGAGACTCTGCAAAAGAATGCTGTTATCTGTAGGGTGCTTGTCTAGTGAGTCTGTCTCTTACCTTGTTCGTGTATCATGGGCAGGTGAGTGCAGCTTGTGTATTAGGGTAATGCCTATGCAATTCTGATGGTAAACCCTGTGAGATTTGAGAAAATGGCTCAAGCACATCCAAGCAGCTGCACAATCTGCTTCTCCACTATCTGAAGTGGCAGAAGTTTTTCCCCCAAATCCATAGGAAGGAAGGAGTTACATCAGTTATTCCTTGAAAAGGAATGACTGCTTTTCAGTCTTTATGCATGAGTCACCTTTGTCACTGCTCCAGTTTGACTTTACAGAAAAGTAGTGAGGAAGCACAAGGGGAAAGATAGACATTTGAGTGACTATCTTTGGACCTTCATAGACATCCCCTATTCAGGAACATAAATATCTTCTGTGGTCTCTGTCAGGCCTAAGAAATCCTAGGTCTTCTTGGTTCTTCTTTGCCTTCACTATCCATGTGCAAGGGACAACACAGATACATCTGAAGTCATCATGAAGGATTTCTCTTGTTTTTACCACAGAAAACTGGTTCCATGGCAGAGGAAAGACCCCTGCCTACACAAGGACCTATGCCTGGTACAGATTTTGAGATGAAGTTTCCTTTTCTAAACATATATGAGCGAAAACCTTAATAAAAACTATTATGTCCAACAGAAAAAAAATCAGGCATCTGTGAAAACAAATTATTATAATCCTAATGTTAGATAATCATAAAAATGTGAAGAAGATCTTGGAATTGGACCAACATATAGATATTTAATATGTTAAAGCATTCAAACATAGCATGGCCTTCTGGGAAGTTTATAAGCTTCAGAGATTACCAAAGGCACAGCAATAAGAACTAAAAGAAGATCTCAAATGCTTTTCTTTCAGGCCTACATTATGTTCTATGCCTTCTCATCACCACACATTTTGAAACCTGTTAAACCATCCCTGCCCCACAATGTGTACCTTGGGAGAGACAGCTGGAGGCAGCAGACAGCCATCTTTGCCTTGGGGCAGCGCCTGAGACTGCTACTTTCTCCAGATCATAGCTTGGGGTTGTCTCTCTGCTCTCCAGACCTCCACCAGTGCTTCCCTCTTTCCACAGCTCTGGCAGGTACACACAGATGGGGTGAACTAAACCTGAGGTAGACCACATAACCATAAGAGAGCTGGCTTCAGGCAGGCAAGGTAGGAGAGCTGGAGGGATATGTGACCTGATTGGCTGGCTATGCCTAGACTAATTCAGAGCTGTCTGATGTGGATGTGTTCCCAGGCTACATCTGGGTAAAAGTAGATAGGGGTGAGTTTTTCCCCTTCTCCTGCTCCTGTCCTCCTGCCCCTCCCTGCTGCCCCAAAAGACCTTGTTAGGAAAGAAACAGAGCCATGTCAGCCATGAAAAGTCTGTATTCATTCTGGTTTTGTCCCACTACTGAATCTGGATATGGGGGAGCTCTTTATACACGAGTAGGGGGGATGGCTTTTCTGACTCTCTGTCTTAGAAAACTTATGTCTCCCACCTCCGCAGTGAAGACCCAAGCTTCAGGATTCTGTCGAGTCTACCAAGTTCTGTAAGTCTCTCTGTATCTTATGACGTGAGCTGCCAGCTCTTAAGCTGATACAGTAAACACCACATTGCTACTAAGAAAATTGCAGCTAGACAAGAAAATTTAAGTGCATCATCTCTGATGTAACCTCAGTGCTCCTTTGATGAGTTTTAGTAGTTAATAGGAAACAAGGTTTTGGAGTTTTGAAATTTCTCACTTAGGTTGTTAGGAAGAGTATTCATGAAGTCCACCTACCACTTCCCAGAAGGACTTCTCAGTAACACCTTGCACCTTTTGGTAGTTTCCTTTCTAAAACAAAGGTTCTGTTTTGCAGAACTAATTAACATTTCAGATGTGCCCGTGCTAGACCTTTAGAAATTTTGGGGCATTTTCAAAGATTCTCAGGCTTATTTGCTCTTTCACTGATCTTGCTTTCCCTCCCCCACCTTCCCCGCCCCATAGAGCACAGCTCTTCCTATGTGTAAAGTTATTGTAGGCTTTGTATAATATATACAAGACCGGCCAAATGAAGAGTATTTTTTATATTTTGGAAAGTTTATTTTTTCCAGAAATATTTGAATAATGTGTACACTCAGGTTGGAAAGTCCAAAGCAAAATTCTGCCATTGTGAAAAAAGAAATAGAATTCTGTAAGTGGTAATGAATGCAAAATGAGCACTCATTTCAAACCACAACTCTGTTTGGGCAGTGAAGAATCTAGAAAAGTGCTAAGTGTATACATACAATGAAGTGAAAACTTTTTCTCCTTCCTTGCTGGTTGTCTCTGTTAGAACAGAGTTCTAACTCTGTTAGAACAGAGTTCTATTAAGAACCTACTACCACTCATAAGCCAACACTAAGTTTCACAACAGTTAAAGGTCCCAAAATTTCTTTCAATTTAAGAAACAAATAAACCAATCATATATAAATATATATTGTGAGGCTGTCAGAGTGAGGTCTCATGCATGAACAACTTTTACACAGCTATACTCACTGAAACTGAGAAGTTGCCATGGTAACTGTCACATCAAATATGTCTTTTCAGTGTAGACACTTAAAAATCAAGCATTTGTGCTATAATTAGTACTAATTATGTTGAGATGGTGAAAATAGGTTGATTTTAAATACTTTTTATTCACAATTACATATTGTGGAAAGCAACATTTTTCTTTGCATTATCATTTTGATTTTAATTCCTTCAGAGTATTGTAACAGTAAAAATTAGTTTTGGGTTTCAAAACTGCAGTAGTTTATGCTTCTGTGAAGGAACTACAGACACAGTAAAGATGAGAGACCTCCTTGCTTTTAAAATCTCCCAATGAAAATCTATATTATTTATGCCATGTGGTATTTTAAAAGATGATATTTCCAGTTACATGTTTCAATAATACTGTCAACTAGTTCATTCTGATTGCAAATGAAATAAGTATAACAAGTATTTATTCACTCTCCATCTCAGGTAGGAAAACATGCCAACATTCCCAGCATGTTTAAGTATAATTTTTCCAGTTTTCAAATAGCTAAATAGCTAACGGCATTGCTTTATTAAATTTCCTTTTTAAAAATAAGCTATTAATTTGCAGCATGTACTATCTTTACATATTTTATGCTCAGTTTGTTTTTATTTAATTCCCCTAGCTTTTGTTGGAACAAATAAACTCCACAAAGCTTTCTTCTTTTCTCTAATAACTTTTCACGTGATCATAACAAGGCACTTACTGCAAACTGAAAAAACAAATAAACATCAAACCAAATTGAAATGAACATTAAATAGCTTTGCTTTTTTTTTTCCTGAGAAATCTTGCTTTCAACTGCTCTCACGTTTTCCTCCTCTCTTAATTCTAAATAAAAGTTTCAAGATAGCTAATTGTCTGTACTCACTTGTGCTAATGAATAGCAGAGCTTGAATAGTGTAGTTTAGTAAGTTGCTTCCCCATCATAAATTAATTTAAATATATGGTGCAAATATATGTTTGAAAGAAACTGTGGAATCATATTAGCTGACTTAGTATGCCAATGAACAAAATGGCATAATTCTATTTTAAGAGTTTCATAAAATTCTCTATGTGCCTGGCTAGACTTAACAGCAATACTGTTTTATAATTACTCCTTAGTTTCATTGGATGTTTTCTAAACTGTAAGAAAATAGTCTTATACAGGCATTTCAATTATAAAACTTATAAGAAAGTAAGAAAATATCTTTAAACACCTGTTATGAATCCAGCTCCACATCGTACTTCTGCTCAGGCTGTGAATGGCTTTCTCACTTTGTGTGGCAGCATGCCTTAGTGACCATGTGCCTATGCTACTGTGTTTGTTGGGTTAATCAGTTTCTCTTTCTTGGTCTTTCCCTTTTTGAAGAAGGATAATGGCACTGAACTTTGCACTGTGTCCTGACATCTGCGGATGAAAATATAGAGCTAAGGCTTGTGGTACATTTTGGTTGAGGTGAGGTGAAAGTTTCATAGCAGCCCAAAGCTGTTTCCATAATACATGATATCAAAGCAAGAAAACGCTTGGCAAACGTTATCAACATTTGAAAGTGTGAAGGAACAAGGTAGAATAGTGAGTGGGGGTTCTCATGGTAACAGATGTTTATGTTTGGTGCCAGTCAGAACATTGTACAAACAAGTTGTGTGCTGAAAGCTACAGATGGGTCATCATTTTTCTAGTTGTGGTGCTGTCTTATGGCACAAAAGGTTTCATTTTTCCCTTTCTCTCCTCCCAAGTTTCCATACCTTTTTTCCCTATGGCCCATAGGGAAAACAAAGAAATAGAAGTGTGAAAGAAAGAGGAGGAAGGTAGTGGATTTATGAAGTTCATGAGAGAAGGAAGGCCAACATGTGAGTTACAACATGGGTGCAGAAAAGAGTGATTGATGGGCAGAATGGAGACAAATGAAGAGTGGCACTTGATGGGGTGGGTGAGGAAATGGAGAAAGGCAGGCAAGTAGGAGGTACTCTTCAGTGCTACAGTGTCAATGTAACACTGATTCCCTGCCCAGGTCAAAGTACTGATAGGGCTGCGTAATGATGTCTGACAACAAATTGGCAGGAAAAGAATCATCTGGCAATAAAATAAGAGCTGAAGACTTCTAAGAGATTACAACTGTAGCAGTGGTATGGGTTTTGTGCACTTTTCTAAAGCATTTTAAAAATAGTGCATATTACATGGACAGCATGTAATCCATTTATTATTATTCTCTGCTTTCACCGATATACCTTCTACATTTGTGAAAAGTTGATGACTGTGTTTAATACACAGTGTTGGTACTTCATAATTCCTATGTCCTCCCTCTTTGGTAACAGAACTATACACAGTCAGTTCACATGTCCAGTTTATGATATTTCCATGATTAAGATGAATGTCAGAAAAGATAAATACATTCTACTAACTGGTCTCTGGTCAGACCTCAACTCTGTGGTGTTTACAAAACACCTAGCTAAGTTATTTCAAATACCAAACATGAGACAGTAATATACTAGGTCATACTTCTTGCTGAGACTTTATTTCATGGCAGTTTTAAGAAATTATTAATTTTTAAGGGGAAAGAGGAGATAGAAAATGCTGCATGTGTGCCCAATGACACATGCCTGTTTGTGCCTAATTCATTGGAAAAATTGCTCAAGAACTGTTCAGCCATGTTCGAATATGCTGCCAAGGTCAATGGGACCTTTCCAAAAGTGCTGGTTATATGAGGTAAAAGTGCTTGAGGCAACTTCAACTTAAACCTTTTTGTATATTTGCTTGCTTTATTTGGAGAGCAGATAATCTGACGGTTTTGGCAGGCCCACCTCTGAGCATTATTGACAGCATACCTTGGAAGGCTCAGAAGAGGAGTTTGGTTTGACCAGATGTCTAGAACCCAGCACTGTAGTGTAGAGCTGCACAGTATGGGTCAGCTGAAGGTACCAAAAGTGTATTCAGACACCGCAGACTTTCACGTCCAACTCCATTTTTATGACAGTGGTAAGCCAGAGACAGAAAAGGGTGTGTAAGTGCATTCATTTCTTGTCCTATCAGCATTATTTTATATTTTCCCAGAAGGCATCTAGAAAATACGCAAGAGTTGACTCCGATTCTGAAATGGTCAACATGCAGTATTTGAAGGCATTTTGAAAGTTAAAGAGAACAATTGTACCATGTACCAAATGCTGCAGTTCTGTGTGCCTCTTGAAACAGTAGCTGGGTAAGAAATTCTGCCTTGGTAAATACAGGTTTTGTGTGCATGTATGTGAGACTACCAGAGATGGTTTAAAGGGTTGTAGTGAGTCGGAGAAGTTGTTAGATAAAATCTGGTCACATTCACCTTACCTGCTTGCTCTTCCAGCCATTGTTTCTGCAGTGTGGTTAGGATACGGCTTCTACCTATTGCAGACAAAAAGAGACTCCAACAGAGACTGAAAGAAGGTTGGAATTGAAACAAATCCATCATTCAGTTAAAAGTTTAGGATAGCCCAAAAAGAGAAAAGTGTTTAATTCTCTTCCCCTAAGAGCGAGTGTGAACAGAATTAGGCATAAAAAAGACTTTGTTTCTTGTATTTTTCTTAATCATTAAGTTTGGAATAGGAAAGTCTCATATATAAGAAGGCTGCTTTGGGTGTGGTTTGTTTTCCAACCTGGTGGTTAAAAATCACCTCCAGTGCCCTGGATCTCGGGAGTTGCAATGTCAGTGCTTGGCTTAGCAGGAGTTTCCTTTGACCACAACTTCTGGCTCCCCAAGGCTCAGACATGGAATGGCTCCTGCACAGACTCACCTCTGTCCTTGGCTGTTCTTGGAACTGGATGATATTCCTTTGGCAGGAATATCCCTGAGGCAAAGCAGGGTGATGATACAAGTTCACCTCGTTTACTGGAATGTCACTTGTACCATCCAGTGCTTTTTGCATTGTAATTATTTCCTGGGGGTAATTGCATGCATTTTAGACTTTCTTTTGCGCTCCCATGCTCAGTGCAAAAACTGCCACAGGGCATTGCTGATCTGTTCCCAAGGAGAACAGTAATGTCTACTAGTCACTTTGACATTGTTATTATTTATAAATCCTAAACAAAAGAAGATAAAGGGCCAGATATTGCTGATCCAAATCCATCTGGTTTATGGAGGTGGTCTTATGGCTGACAGCCCTTTTCCTGACCATGTTAGATCTAAACTAGTCTGCTCTGATGTGAAAACTTGGGTTACTTCTGGGTGCTATTCTACATGTGAAATCGTTGGGTATGTATCAAAGTGGTAAAAAAGCCCAAGCGTTGCTATGGGTCCCTCCTTACCTGTGTCAGTTGGGAAAGTTATCCAAAAGGATAACTGTATGCTCCAAACTCTCAAAGAACTGAGGTTATGTCTGTTTCATCCAGAGCAGGATTGGGGTTCAAGGGAGCTTTGAATCACAATTCTTGGATGGTGCTGCTCTCTGGTGCTGAAGCTCAGTACCACCATTACCCCCCTCCCCCGGCTCTCTCTAGCTGTAAAATAAAGGTTTTGTGAACGACTTTTATTATCTATCAGAAGTAATGCACTATGACAAAATAACTTTGGTGTGCCCAAATATTTGTCATCTTCAAAAAAAAAAAAGATTTAAATGCCTGCCTAAAAGAAAGAAGTGCAGTATGAATGCAGAACACTCAAAACTCATCTATCTGCAAGGGGTAAAAGAAATGTCCATTTTCAAGTAGTGCCAAGTGCTTTACACAATCTACAGGAGTACATAATAGTGCACAGCTAGTTATGGCATCTAAGTAAGAACTAAAAATATTAATTAGTAGTAGCTTTTCTAAGTGTTATTTTTACATACTAAATTGAATAATTGTTTTAGTTTCAAGAAATTACCAGTTCATTTATCTCAGTTCAATTCATACTAAATAACTCAGCTGCTTACTAATTTAATAAGAACTACCACAAATTACTTGAACAATGATTCTTTTGCTGTTCCTAAAAATTTAAAAGTATTAATTTAGGGTAATTTACTTGCCTTTCTAAAAGACTCCACATTTAAGGGTAATCGCTACATATTAAAACCAACAGAGTTAAGCACACAGAATCAGCCACAGCGCTGCAAAGCTTCACAGTTGTACGCGCTGTGAAACTTGCATTGTGATCTTATGAGTAAGCAGTGGGAACTTCAGCTTACTTGTGTGTTTGCAATAGGAGCTTACTTCCACACTGAGAAACCTCAATACAGCTATAGTCATTCATCTTACTTTTGGTTCCTTGTGGGATATTGGTATAAATCTTCCTTAGAGTTTCAAAATGTAATGTAAGATTTTGTGAGGAAGAGTTTCTTTTAAACAACAGTCTTTAAATGTGTATGAGGAGACTCAATTTTCAGTTCTGTTCAATCTGCAGTTTTACCCTTTTCAAGTTTTATGCAAGAAAATGCCCTGAGTCAATATGTTAATTATATATGAAGAGTTTGTAGGTTCACCTCAACAAGCTATATAAGCTAAACTCAGAGTGAGTTCTGTTTATGACTTTTCCATTATTAGCTCAACAGGAAATTTTCAGGGCAATTAAGTTCTTCCACTGTATTTGTGTGGGATCAGGCAGGGAAGGGACTAAAAAGAAGTAATAATGAAAAAAAAACAAAAAAAAGAAAGCTGAGGAGCTGAGGAAACAAGAGAGAGGTTTTAGAGTAGCATAGAGGGAAGTCACAGGATGGAAATTTTGTTCCTGATTTAAGTGAGGCATTTATGGAGCTGGTGAAATATATATATAGACATGTGAAAGCCTATCCATAAGCCTTTACTACCTGCTCGCAGAGTAATGACACCCCAAATGCTCCCATTCTTGATTTAGAAACCACAGAATCTGACAGAGATGTAGCAACCCATTCCGCAGAGATGGAAAAAGCACTGAATTGAATGGGACTCCAGAACATACCCGTGCACTTCGTTTAACTGGGGATTGGATTTTCCTCACGGCTCCAAAATGGCTGAGAATTGTAGCCTTCCCTTTGATTTATGGGGGATCAAAGCACATGTTACAGACCTATCGGGCAAAACTTGTGCTATTTTTTTAGCTATACACTTTGTAATAAATAATGGAGAAGATAGCAGAATTAGAAGTGTGCAAGACTGACTGAAAACAGTGAAAGAGGAACTACAGGGAAACACAGCCACCCTTCTGACATACTGCTCTTTTAGAAGAGTCCGTTCACTGTATCCAAGCCGGCATTATGATTGAAAACCTGTCACATATGGAAGATGTTAGCAGTTTCCATTGCTTCGTTCCACTTGGTAGACGTACCCACTTGAACCTATACAAGGTCCATTCCGAAGTAGGTGATTTGTGAAAAGTTTTCTTGCTTCTGGTTCTTATAAAAACTGGTATATAATCAAAATTTGAGTTCCATTTTGTCTTTTTTTTCTACAGCATGAGCAGTTCATTTTAAGAGATAAATCTGATTGTAGCACTACTCTTAAGACGTTCTAACGTTAGTAGGTGGAGATTTTCTGATTAAAGTCTCTTTAGTCATTAGTACTATCTGCATGACAAAATGAAAGCTTATTTCTAATACAGAGTATTTACATGATCTTTATCACTTGTAACTATTACTGAAAAACGATAAATTAGGCATACACTTTCAAAATAACACCTGGAACAGAACTCCCTCTATAAACTTGTTTAACCTTTTATTTTTTAGTGACAGATTGGAATTTATTATTTTGAAAGTCTTGGAGCACCTGGTCTGTGATTTTATCAGAGTTATAAGAAATGCCTTAGAGGCAAGGGTGGGGGGAATGGTTAGAACAAGAACTGTGATTCTTTAAAAAGTGCCTTTTATCTTAAGAACAAATTTAGATTGCAACTTGCAAACTCAGAGCACTCTGGACTGCAATTCGTTCTGACAAATCAGTTCTTAAGGTGTTAGTTATATTGCAATTAAATAATCCTAACATCTTTGCTGGCTTTCTAAATTTAACCTCTCACTCTGGAAAATCTGATTAAGAGATAAATGTAGATGGAAAAATACATCAAGTATTTTTTGCATTTCCCTCCCCTCCAGAACAGTTGGTGTAATACTTCCTACATCCAAAATGCCGTGATGTTTTGTTAACAGCACATTTCAAATTATGTGGACAATTTAAAGTGGCCTAATAGTAACTTATCCAAAATCTGCTTTTTAGGCAAATACTTTGTGAGATTTGCAACTTTTCTGTTATCCAGAGACAAACTGCACCACTTGCTGATGCAATGAAGGGACAGTTTAAATCCTACCCTCCTTCTCTGTCACAAGTACATAATGATGTAAGTATCAAAGAAACTTCTTTTCTCCGTCAAGCATTCAAAAAGTCTAAGAGCTGATCTTTCTCAGATGTGCTGCCCAAACCATTACTGGCCCCGATTCTGCAAGGCATTGCTTACAGTGTCTTTCCTGGTGGGATTGTGTGTATTATCCCAGGACTGGGGCCTAGGAAGCCTGCCTGCTAAATGAAATTGTTACCCCTTGACTGGCTCATTAGTTGGACTTTGACAAAGCTAAGCTTGAGTGATCATTCCCATTTGAAACTTTTTTGCTGTTAAGAACTGCCTGTCCTCAAAATAGGTCTAAAGCTGTTATTAATGCAACTGGGGACACAGTATTTTTGTGCTAACCTAAGATATTAGGCTTGCTGCTTAGTGTGTCTAAAATAGGGCTGGCATGAAAGTTCAAGAATGCAAATCAGTACTAAATCCAAGGTCAGCACAAAGCATTCAGATCACTCCACAAAGGGGAAAAAAAAGGGAAGAGTCGTATAATTTAAGAACACATTTCCGTGTCTGCAAAAAAGCAAGTGTACAATCTGGGTAGCAAAGGAAAGATGGATTTTTGCTCTAGTGCAGATCAACTAATTTTGTTTTCTTTCCCATCTGTCCTCCATGTGAGTCTGTCCACATGAAAAATCCCGCTTGGTGAAGCCCCACAGGGATGGCATCCATATCACAGCAAATGCTGGGACTATTCATCACTTCGGTGCCTGGGATAATTTTACAATAACCTTGGCAGGCACACTTCTACGAAAGATGATTTTCAGCTGTAGGCCTGAAACCAGATTAGATCTTGTTGTTTAATCACCAGCATAGTCATATTCCCAATGCTCTTAAGAGAAGTTTCTTTGTGCTATGTATTTCTTCATTTCAGTGTTAACACTTTGGATGCATAAAGGGACTGCTTATAAACTCATTCGAGACGTTCCAATATTAATCTTGGACAAAAACACGAGGGGTAAAATTTATGTGATGTAATTAGTCAAATTGTAATTGAGTTGTGATTGGAGTTCGTCAAATATTTTAAGTTTCTGTCCTTCATAAAAGGGAGAAAGGATGAGAAGTACAGGACTGGGGTGATTCCAGACAGAATAGATGAGTAACAATGAAGCTTTCAAAAGAAAGTTCACATATGTCTGTATGACAGTGAGATTTATGATTATTCCGAGTTGTTCACTTCAAAGTATCTTTAAGAATGGTTATTGTAAAATAGAACAAGGCAGAGTGAATTTCACATTGGGAACAAAGAAAAATTATCACTGAAAATTATGCATAAAGGCAAAGAGGGAAAATGAGCTAAAGTCATTCAGATTTGCTCCTGGTTCGAGACTAGTGACACAGTGATTTCTAGAGTGGGAAGTACAGGTAAGACTGCTGAAAGTTCTTTTATGTTATTTGTTTCTACTTAGTTTCATAACAACATATTGCTACTAATGCCCACAGTCCAATGTTCCCTGAGGCCACTGAAACTTTCTGTTAGGACTCTCGTGAGAACCAGATCAGAACACATGGCAGTGTACTAGAAACCTACTTCAGATTTGGTTTCTTTTTAAATTATAGGTTTAAAAAAAGCCTCTGCTGTTTTCAAAAGACATCGAAACACAAGTGTGAGATATGTGGACTAGAAACATATGTATTTTCCAAAGAATTGTTTTGAGTATCACTCTGCAAAGTTTTCACTATAAAATCTACAACCATTAAAAACATGCTAGAAGCTGACTCCTCCTTTTTCAAAGCATCAAGGAAACCATGGCCTATTCTTGCTGAATGTAGGTTGATTTATGCGAGTGAAGACAAATGGTTCTCAGTGAGCAATCATCAAATTCAAAGTGAAACTCTAGAGCTTTGAACCCACATGACCTGAAGCAGAAACCAGTGTTCACACCAACCCTTGCAAGGCAAATTTGCTGAGTTTGGAAGAAGTATCAGCCATTCATCTGAATAGTCAGGAAAAAAAAATAGTTTCATGAATATCAGCAAAACAAACTTGTTATTTTTAATTTATGAAATTTACTGCTGCATCATTGGGCACTTTCCCATCCCTTGAAATAATTTGATATTGTAAAGCATTTTATGAGAAGTAGAATGGACTGGTACCCATTTACCTAGACAACAGGTAATTTTGAAGAGTGAATGTGCACTATGTTTGCATTTGCTTACAGGACTATAACAAGAAGTATGAAGGGATACAAATATTCCTTCTGATGTACAGATATGGTAACAAAATGAGTAAGTTCCATGCATGAAGTCCTTTTTTTCAAAGAAACTTTTTTCAAAACTAAGTGTAAAACTGCGTGATTTATGCGCAGTACCTGCGTCTTCAGGTACTGGAATCACAGTGATGATCAGTTTGACCTGTGGGAAGTAGGCTGGTCAAATAAAATTGGTATTATTTTTCAGAGGAATTAGAAATTTGCTTACAGAGAGGCCTCTGTAGGTGTATCTGAAAAGATATCTGTAGAGCTCACCATCCTCACAAAGGGTAGGATCAATTCTTTCCGAGGTCAAATGTATTATACTGACAGGTCTTATATGGAAAGCCACTGTGTGCCACTTTCCTGTCTCACCTTTCCTCAGATGCTCCTGTTAATGTGTTTCTCCATCCTCTATTCTAGAAGGTCCTCACTATCTGCATAAATACTACATAATGCTACATAAATTCCGCATAAAAGCTGCATTAATGCTTGCTTCTAATTTTAATTCTTTCCACCTTTCCCTGATTTCTGTTGCAGTTTCTTTTCCCTTTGTCTGGGAAAGGGCATCATTCGGGATGTCAATGAGTAACCTCTACGGAGGTGAAGAGCTTGTTTGGGCTCACAGGGTTTTGGTTGGTCTTTTTGTGGTTTGTTTTTTGTTTGTTTCTTAGGGGTTTTTTTGGGTTTTTTTTCTTCCAATGGCTTGGAAGAACTAGAGAAAACATTTGCTAATAAAATTTGTACGTGGTACAACAACTGATGGAGCTGTACATATGAAGTGATCATATAGGGAGCAATCTAGGCATTTTGGTGAAGTGTGTGCCAGAAAATGCACATATTTTAAGGTGTGAACACAGGACTGACAGGATCCTCTTAGTGACTAAATTGAGTTACATGTAAGAGTCTCCTGCACTCCTTCATATGATGATCTAACTCTATGAGGAAGTTTTAAGGCTGATTGTGATTTATAAATTGGTTTCCAACATTTGAGCTGTTGTTTCCATTTTGGCTGCTCCCATTCCTACCGTTTAGATTGCTGTGAATTGTTATTCCAGTCTGTACAGACACTTGAGGAGACCCTGGATTTACTAGTTCTAGATATCGCTTGTGTTTCTCCACCTTCTTGGGAAACCAAAGCATTTTCTACACTGGGCCAAGAGGTATGCTTTAGTCATATGAGGGCTTTGTAGACGTATTTCTTAACAAGTCATCTTTTCATCCCTTCTTCCCCTTGACACCATTGTACCAAAGTGTTAAGATCTTACCACCGTGGCCAGCTTCATCAGTCCTAAACCAGGAGGGTGACATAAACCTAATAAAATTGTAGAAAAGTAACATGCATTTCTTTAGACCATGAGCATGTGTAGCCAGGAACAAGGAGAGGGAAGGTGGTTACTTCCAGCTCGTGCACCACATCAGTATTATGCACAAGGCTATGGGTTGCTGCATGAATGAAAATGCTGTTCAGTCTCCAAAAAAATACTGTTTATTTCTCAAGAGAGAAAGAGTATAAAAAAGTGGAGAGAAACTGTTTCATTTGAGCTCTGCGTTGCAAGAAATTTGGGTCCTTTTCTCCTGAAACAAAATTTAGGAAAATGAAACATTTTTAATTTGAAGCCAGATAAAGTCTGAAATAAGACACACATTTTTATCAGTGATGATGATTATTATAGGAGTTGCTTATCAAAAGATGTGCTAGATTTTCCACACCCTGAAATCTTTCAGCAAAGATTGGATATGTTAGTGATTATCTCTTGTTCAGCCAGAGGTTATGGGCAGTGTTACGCAGAAAATCAGATTAGAAACTCATAATGGGCCCTTATGGCCATAAAGGTACATGAAAGTCAATGGCACAAATTTGCAACAGTCAGTGATTTGGTTTAAGGCTGAAACTTCCAAATGCAGATTTCTGTTTTCCATTCTGAACGGTGGAATGTCTAATGCGACAGGACTTGAATTCTGGTGGCAGTTAGATTGATGTAAATTCAGTGGAACCGCAGGAATTGATACAAGGACTTTTCAAACCTGCCTGGTTTGACAGAAGCATTATTGCCTCTTAATCAAAAGCTATTACCTCAAGAAGCTTGTTACCACAAGCATTTACTGCGAGGAGTGGGCATTTCTTTTTCTCTAGGGAAAAATAATTGTAAAATTAAAAATGCATCCGACTGGTTTTACTGTGCTTGACATAGGAATCTTTTTAAAAAGGATAGACATATCTGATTCAGTAATCAAAACCAAGTATCTGATTCTTAATAATCAAGCCCAAATTCACTGGCTAATGATCCTGATAAGCTGTGAGAAGTGCTTTGTTTGAGAAGGACTTGGGATACCTCACTCTCATTCTTTCAAGTTGCTATCCACCATCCTGAGCAGAATCCCACAACTTTACAGGTGGAGCCACATTGCAGCTAGTGACACAGACAGATGACATATTTATTAGCTTGTCAAAGCTTCCTCTGTTTATGGAAGACTCACCCGGCTAAACAAAACAGTCTGCTTCCCATTGGCTAATTGAGCTGGCCCCTGTTGAGAGTCTCAGCAAAGTGCTTGATGAGGCATAAAATGATGATTAATTAATTTACTGCTCAGTTGATCATCAAACTGAGAGGTTTATGATTCTCACAGCGGTCAACACTCTCTCTTCAATGTGCAACAGCATGAGCAGCCTTCGCTCTGGCCTGCTGCTGCCTTTGGTATGACCTGAGATATGGTGGCTTAACTCACGGGAAACGGGGGAAAAAATTAAAAGTTTCAAAAGGGATGTGCTCAGCAGCCCCTTTCAGAGAGGCTTGTGAGTGCCAGAATGCTTCTCACAAAGGGGCTTTTCATATCTCAGCACTAATAAAAGCTACTTTGCTGGACATATTTTACTTCAGCGTATCACATAAGAACCTCCCTAAAAATAACAGGGTTTTTTTCTCTGATTACATGGCTGAAAGTCAGAATTAGACTGAAGTTATATAAAGGCAGGACTTCACAGTTACAGGCATAGGTGTGTTAGGAGAGATCGAAATGCCAGTGCAAATATGGAGTGGTGTTTTCTATATTTTTGTTCCTAGAGATGAACTTTGGTAATTTAAAACTCCTTAAAAAATTATAAAGATTTGAAGATTTAACAAGATGCATTCTATGTGGGCACCACATATAAAGACATTATTCAAAAAGCATGGTTTTGTATTTGTATGCAGCTTGCAGCTTGTGTGCAGTCACCAAGTGTTTTGCATATGGGTTTTCTTGCAGTCTTTAAAATATTCGCACTTACAATATTCTGACTAACATTTCTGTGAAAGTTTAATGTGATGTCTATTGTTTATTCCCAATATGAAGGCAACTAAATTCTGTTTAGTTACAGTCATTTAATTCCAGAATAGTCCCATATGACTGAATATACATAGAAGAAAGAAATTGAATCCCGTTGTCAGGAGTGTGTTTTATACCAGCCGTTTGATCCAATTTTTCATAATAGTGGTGGGATATGTACAATGGCACAAGGATGTGTGCATGCTAATCTATACACATTTAGAGGTCTCTTTTCTCTCTTTACTGTAAGACTGTACTAGAATTACCAAGCATACTGGAAGACTCCAGGAAGGGTCTTCTAAATGTCTTCATGCCTGAGCATCTCAGTGGGAAACAAATGGTTTATCTATATAATGGGAAGCGAGGGTCAGTTTGCAAATTAAGCTTTTCTCAAAGTATGTATAGTCTTAGATGGGATTCTGGTTAGGCAGGACCCAGGCAGAAAATGAAGCTGTTTAATAGAACTTCAGTTCTTTTATTTGGCTCAAAAGAACTTTGGGAACAATAAGCAAGTGCAAAAAGGAATTGAATTAGTACAGTCAGTAGATCCTTTGTTTATGAACTATGTTTATTCTTTGATTCAGCCTTTAGGAAACTTAATCTAGTTTAGATATACCAGAGGAAACAGTCTCGGTAAATTAATGCGCAGAAGCATAAGTTTGCATATTTACACCAACATGCTACAGTGCATGAGAAAAGCTCAGAAATAGTACAGAAAAGCTCTAACTTAAGATAGAGAAATTTAATGGGGGAAAAAAAGGAAGAAAAACGGTTAAATTTTTTTCAACTACAACTCATCTATTTAGAAGACACACACAAAAAAGGCATAGGTGAGGAATGTCTTTCAAAGGATTTAAGAGTACAATGGACAAACATTTAATATGAACATCTGAGACATAGTATGACAGAGTGGGCTGATGTTGACTCTTGGGTGTATAAATGGAGATAATCTTTAGGTGTTGGAGGCTTTTTTTTTCTCTAAAAATGTGACTATTGACATTGCACAGGTTATATGAAAAGGAGTTTTCAAAAAAACAAAATTCAAAATTGTGTTCCAGTCAACGAGATAGCTCTAGTATTACCTGATGGAAGTTTTATGTTGATATTTTCAGATTTGTTAAAGTGCTGCTGAAGACATTTTAGAAGAGTGATTATGGAATTTAGTAACTTGCCCAGACAAGAATACAGGTAGAAGAAAAAGTAGACTTAACTTTGCCATGACTGATATTGATTATTGGATAGTAACGTTCCTTTTGGGCATCTTTTATTTTACTTTTAGATTACTACTCTCAGTAAAGAGTGACTGCATAATGAAAACTCTACAGCTCTCTACAGTGGATATTTTTTTCAGAAAAACATGTCCATCTCTGATGTCCTTGATTTTTCCCCAATGTTCTATGTACTATCATGGTCTAAAATTCATCATTCTGTAACCATGTCTGCTTTCTCTCATACTTCTTTTTACGATCCCCTTCTGAGGGTCTGCGGAAAGATACATAGTGCTTCATTTTTATAGCTTCATAAAATGTAATGGCAAAAAAACCATTAGCTAATCTGGTTGACTACCTTTGAAACATGGGCTGTAGAATTTCACCTGGTTATCCCCGCACTGAGCTGAATAATGTGTGTTTGACTAAAGCGTATCTTCCAGATGGATATCTAGTTTTGATTTGAAAACATCAAAGGCCACTTCCCTGACAGTTTTGAAAACATCAAAGAATACTGAGCTTGTGGAAGATAAAAGAAAAATGAGCTAATTGCCTGGATGCTAAAGGGAAATTTACAGCAAATATTTTGGTCCTATTCTGGCTTTTAAAAATCTGGCTTACTGGAAAGACTGCAAGCCATTATTACACACATAAGTAAAATTGGCTTTCTTTTTTTAGATCTAGGCCTCACATGGTAGACAAACAGGTCTTGAAAAAAAAAAAGGAAAAAAAAATAATGTAAGTTCTACCATACTGTACCATTGGCAGTCTTTGTTAAGGACAGGTTGAAGCAGAAGAAAATAATAAAGCTATCTTTGAATGCAGAATACATCGAAGATAGATTGAAGAAAAGGAAGGGAAGGGAAGGGAAGGGAAGGGAAGGGAAGGGAAGGGAAGGGAAGGGAAGGGAAGGGAAGGGAAGGGAAGGGAAGGGAAGGGAAGGGAAGGGAAGGGAAGGGAAGGGAAGGGAAGGGAAGGGAAGGGAAGGGAAGGGAAGGGAAGGGAAGGGAAGGGAAGGGAAGGGAAGGGAAGGGAAGGGAAGGGAAGGGAAGGGAAGGGAAGGGAAGGGAAGGGAAGGGAAGGGAAGGGAAGGGAAGGTCATAATTCAGCCATCTCAAAGGATTTTATAATGTGATTTTACAGACTGCTTCCACTTCACAATGTCATGGCAAAATCAAGGTTTAAATAATCTCTTTCTGAGATTTTTTTCCTGTAACGTTGCTTTTTTTTTTTTAAATATCACATGTTCTAATTCCTTTATTAGTAGAAATATATAATGTTAATGACAAATTTCCTGATGGATTTAATTCGTAGCATCGTAGGTCCAACATTGTACCATGCATAAATACTTAAATTACAGCTAAATGAAGCATTTGTATCTTACTTTTGGCCTTTTTTGATAGCGTTGTTTATTGCTTATGTAATCAACTAAAATCTCTTTTTGTGCTTTAGGATCGAAGTGTTCCTTATATCTAACTGTCTTCAGTAGTAACTAGAGCTATCACCTGTTAGCTGGCATGGACAAAGGTACCACTTGATAGTTTGAAAACATTTGATTACAACAATTTTGGTAACATATTTAATTACAATGTTGAAATAATTCTCAAAAATGTTGAAAAGAGAAATAAGAATATTTAAAAAAATAAATAATGTTTCATAGAATAAAAATGCATGGCACTTCAAACAGAATGACTTTCCTAACAGCATATGGCTAATGAGACTGTAAGATACTTTTCTTACACACTTATCTCATAGATTGATCCCAATGAACTATTACTGTAGCAGTTATGAAATAAATTAAAATGAATGAAGAATTTGCTTAATTTTGCCCCAGAACTCATGAGATTTTATCTTCATGGAATGTGACTATTGCTCAGCAAAGAAAGACTCATGACACTCTAATAGGTCACCATAATGGTCCGCAGAGAGTTCAGATTGATTGCAAACATCCTTCAGTTAATCACATTCTTCTGGCAGTAGGCTCAGCCATGGACCCTGGACAGCTCCTGGAAGAAGAAACTCCCTCCTGACCTTTCCTAGACTATGCTCCTACAAAATCGTCACATCGGTGCATCAAAATCATTAAATTTTATCAGATAAATTTAACAGCTGATGAGTTAACTTCTAGTGGGTTGAAAAAAGTCTTTCTTACTCTCTGAACTAAACTACTTATTCTTTAAGAAATTCAACCTCATTAGTTGACCTGTTAAAGGTGGTGCTGGGAGAAGTGGGAGAGAGGAGAAGGCAGAAAACACACAGCTCAATCTGGTTTGGGAAGCACTGCGGTTTAATCCATAAGGACAGAGCATGCATACTGTTGGGAAGGAATGAGTAGGATGGACAGAATGAATCTGGAAGGGAAATGCATTATTACTATTATAAATAGCAGATCTTAGGCAGATCTGGGAAGAAAAAAGTTGGAATAGAACTGATTCTGCGTAGCACTTACCAAACTAAAATTATTTGTCAAATATCCATGAATTGACCTGCTGAATCCGGTACATTCCTTTTTATTCCTGTAGTTGCACTGAATCAGAAAGAAATCATTACATAAAACTAAAATAAAGGCATGCAAAGAGTGATGTAAAATCAAACGAAAGTGTAAAAATCTATTAATTGAAATAGATTTTAGGTCATCAGCTGATATGTCTACTTGCTCAACTTATTTCTTTCTGCATGGAATTTCCTGATTCGCTTATTCACTTTCAGAAAGTTTACCTGAATAGGGGTGACATTTGGAGGCTGCTACAAGACTACTTAATCAATTTCTTTTCCTATTTTTGTTAAACCATTGTACCAGGACCCCACTGAGAAAGGCACAATGCAGTACAAAATTTTGTTTCAGCAGCCATAAAACTCCAATACGTTCTAGGTAAAATACAGCAGCAGATCTTCTCAACCATGAAAGCAGAGCTAGTTGAGTATGGAAATGCTTTCTTTAACTGATGAGCACCTTGCTGTGACAGATTAAGGCTGCTTCCCCAGCAGTTAAAATGCTTGAGAGTATTATATTGTCCTGATGATCCACTTGCAGTTTCTAGCAGGTTTGTTTCTTTGATACTCCTGTGCTTCCATGACTACTTAGCTACTTGGCCCCTATGTTTTTTTGTTTGTTTCATAGGGTGGTTTTTTTGGTAGAATGATGGTTTAGTTCCCCAGTCAGAAAAATCAAAAATCTGTTATTGTTGCCATCAAAGTTTGAACACATAACAATGCATTTATTGCCAGAAACAGAAGAAAGCATCAAAAATATTTATCTAATTATATTTTGTTTCAAGAAACCAGCAAGTTTTCTTGCAAAACCAGAGTGAGAATCAGGTATGTGTAGCCCTGAAAAAAACACCTCTATTTTGTAACAGATTAAAAATGTTTCAATGAGTCTGTTTCTTATACCTTAACATGCCCTCAAGCTTAAACTTTACTGTGGATTTTTGTTTTTAATTTATTTCACTCTTTCTGCATTTGTTTTAAGTACAATTAAAACTAAAACTCCTCCAATAATGGTAAAGTCACTGTCTTTGGGAAGTGTCTTGGGTGGCATTTACCAAAACTAGACCTCTGTATTTGTCATATTGTAAATTACTATAAGCATTAAACCAATTCCTGTGAATTCAGATAGATTCTGGGTTAGACTGCTGAGGTTTTTTTTTTAAAAAGAAGACACAAAAACTATGAATCAAAGTTAAAAGATCAAAATACTACATTTAAGCTTAACACTTGTGTGAAATACCTTTTTTTTTTAACCATAAATGCTTATTGCTGTCCTTTGCTTTTCCGTGATCCACTGAAATAAAGAAAAAGCCTCAATGATCCCGGTTAAAATAAATCAGGTACCAAAATTCTTCTCATCATCAAACTCATTTTTGTCTGCATACACTTTGAGCAAACAATCACCATAAGTTTCGGGAGAGTGAGTAGGGACTGAGAGTTATAACTACATGGACCAGAGCTTGGCTATGCTCTACTATCAGAGGCACTGATACTTTTGTAAAAATAAAGTCTTAAAAGGCCTATCAAAGCCAATGAAATAAGAAAACAAATAACACTGTAAATTGAAAAGAATAAGTGTAGTGCTTAATGAACACTTATTGACCAATAACCTGCAACTAATGTAACTATAGATTTTTACTTTGGCTATTCATAGCTCTAAAAGGCAGTCATTTGAAGCTGTATAGACAATAGGATGAAGTGATGGTTAACAGAAATGCATTTCATTAGAAGCTAAATTAAATAAGACTAGATTGGAAGTAGATGAAAAAGTCTCCTTACTTTAATACACCCTTGTCAGTCTTGATGGCCCTTTAGCATGTAACATAGGTCAGAATATGAGGGTTTTTGTTTGCCATTACCAGCTTTTCTACCAGAAAATACAATTTTAGTTTGATATTTCTTACAAATAACCTGTAACTGAGTGATGCTTTGTGATGAGTACACATCTGACCTTCTAAAGTTATCCACTAACAAGGACTATGCATTGCAAAGCGTATGCTTTATGTGGGACTGAATTGGACAATCTGTATTTACACTGGGTACTATCTCAGCAATAAAAGCCAAAAGCTGTAGAAAGAGATTTCATGCAATGCTATTTAAATTAGTAATAAACAAATATTTTTTAGGAGTGAGTTCCAAATCCAGAAAAATAATTTTGTCCCCAGAGGAAGTTTGGCCAATCAATAGAATACACAGTCTTGAGTAACAGTTTCATGATTTCACCCTACTGAAAGAGGGAATATTTTTTTCCTCTTTTTATTTACTTTCTGTGCTCATTATTGCTGTGTGGAGTGTCTCTGTGAGCCTGCCAGGTGTATGCCACTGACACATGAACTATTCTTGAGCCTACAGGGCCCTGACATACTTAGAAAGGCATGGTCTGGAGGGTATTTTCCTCCTAAACTTGCAAAACTGCAGTATGGAAAGCAGCTTGGGTTTCTCAGGTATTATAAAGTTTGTCTTTGCTATGTGATAGAGTTATTTGTCCCTGATGAGTTCAACAAAGCAGGAATGCAAACATGTGTTGAATATGTAGAACCAGTGTGCCTCAGCCTACCAATGGGAAAGTTGAGTTATAATTTATCAGTGGCAGAACAATTAATTTGGGCACTTTACTTTGGACTCCTGGAACTTGTGGTTTAGAACTTGCTCTCTTAGTGAATAAAGAACATCCTTCTGCCTCCTCACTAACATTATGAAGCAAAAAAAAAAAAGTGCAGGACAAGCAAATCCCTGCTCTAAATTTCCTTGTTATTAACATTTCCCTAATGATTCTGAGATAATTAATGTATGTTCATATAACACATCAGGCTATAGCAAAAAATCACTTTTTCACACCAATAATCATGCCCTCTCTAGCACATTTAAAAATATAAGAAGACTTAGGCTGTGGGTACACCATCATTCTGATGGTGAAGTTTGTTGTCAGGCAGTTATGACAGTTGCTTTGGAGTAGGCAATGGGCACCTGAACCATATCTGTTCAGAGGAGGTGTTCAGAGAATCACAGCCCAAGCCAGGATTCCTGGGGCATGTTACTACTGCAGTTGTGTTAGAAGAGGTGATCACCTGTCCCTGTTGTAGCTAGTGTAACTTGCTTGCATTTCATGAGGGTCAAGAATGTGGAAGGATTTCAAAGGTACTTAAAGAGATTGCCTCCCAGCACCCACTTATATTGTTAAGGGGGAAAGGAGGAGTAAATGTTTCTGAAATTCCCATGGGGAACTTGTCTGCTTGTGGGAATTTTATCCATGGAAGCCAGAAACATGTAAAAA
Source organism: Gallinula chloropus (assembly GCF_964237585.1). NCBI lineage: Eukaryota > Metazoa > Chordata > Aves > Gruiformes > Rallidae > Gallinula > Gallinula chloropus. The sequence goes on from NC_140086.1 coordinate 68,276,635, forward strand.
AACTGTATGCAAACTGCAGTAAATAATTCCATTTAAAAAATACAGTAATGTTTTAATAAAATTATTATTTGTCTTCTTTTCCCCCAGCACATACAATAGAGTGTGGCTTAGCTATAAAAACAATGCAATAATGCTATATTTGTGCACTTTCAAGTCAGTGCTGGTTTTCATCTAAAAGTTGCTTAGTACAAATCCTGGGGCGGGAGGGAGAAGAAGGAACAATCATCTAATCACTAAAAAATGGGCCATTCTTTATCCTTAATACAATAATGCAAAAATTAAGAATCAAAATATATTTTAAGCTATATAACCACATGAACAAAAATTAATTGGCATAGTTAACCAAAGAAATTTTACATTTTGTGTGAAGGCTATATTTGGTGAAGAAACAGCATGGCATGAAGGACAAATCATCAAATGAGAATGTGTCTTTCTTAGAGTAAAAAAAAAAATAAAATAAAGAAAACAGAGGAACACAAACCAAGAGGGAATTCAGCTTAAACAATGATGTTCTCTGCATTCTGATTCAAAGTATTATTAAAAGTTGGCAATCCCAATCATTTTCACTACTTGCTGGTTTAGGTACAGTTTCCCTAAAAAGAAGGAAAACAGAGCCCTATCCAGATTGCTCCTTCTTGTCCCACGGTCTGACACAGTCAACACGGTGGACAGTGCAACTCTTAAGGACTAGCATGACAGATACAAAGGTCTTTGTCCAGAGGGCAATGCAGGAGATCCCCAGGACTTTGGATCTTGATTCTCATTCAACTGACCCTGGGGCTAGTTAAATTTGAGCACCAGGGCTCAGTATAATTCAAGATTCATTGGATCAGAAATGAGAATTCAGGTGACCTCTTTTTGGATAAGTGTTTTGTCCAGCAGGTTAGAACCATTACTTGTTTCCCTCTGAGCCAACTAATGTTGATTTGTCTCTGCAAACATAGTTCCCACTAGCATGATGTCAGAAAATTTACCCCAGCGAACACTGTATGAGAATAATTATGGCTTTCACTTGAGAAATCCGTACTGTGAACTTTGAAAAGTGCTTGGGAAGAGATTGACAGTAAAAACATGCCATGAACTGACTGTTGTCCTATTGCATAGCAGGAAATGCCTACCACTTCCACACCTGTAAAACCTTGTGTGAATGAACTCTCTTCTATGCCTAAGTGTATAAGATTCTGGACAGTGATTTCTTATGTATCAAACCCCAGAGAAGGGTGAGCTATCCCTCAGTTATTTATAGTCTGATGTCTGGCATTACAGGTTCTCTATTTAATATCTAGTATAACCAACTTCTGATGCAGGGGCAAGTTGAAAGAAATTTCCATGAATAACTTTCCTCCTCAGAAACCAAATTCTATTAAGGAGAGAAATAGTTTCCTGGCTCCACAGGTAAAGCAGAGAAAAAGCCATTATAAATCTACTCAGGCCCCTAGACCGATCGCGTCCCCAAAGCATATCCTGCATTCTTTTTTCCAAACATGTTCAGGTGTAATTTGGCCGAGTACTCCAGGCTTCTCTCTTGCTTGGTGTCTGTAAGTAGCTGGTTTTAGCAGCTCCTCAGATAACATGCTAGCACTTGGGATCTTATTCTTAGGCAGCTATTTCTCCATCTTTGACCAGATCAGGAACTCAGGGAGCTGGATTTCACAAACCTGCCAGGTAGCTAGATATTGGGCATCCCTGGTGTCATGATACATAGACTTCTTATCAATCTAGCCCAATGTGCCTCTGAGAGCAATTCCCGAAGTGGTGAAGCTTGGAATAGCTCCCCTCAGAGCTACATCCAGTAGACACAATTAACTTCTAAAGCAGGAAACTGGGAGAAATGTAATAGCCTTTTAATGAAAGTCTTTTTTATGCAGAGATGGCTTTCTTGGGGTATTTTCCTGTAGCGTAATCTTATTTGACAATAATTCTTACACTGACAAAGGGAGCTGTCATGTAAAAGAAAGAACAAACAGCTTTTGAAATAGAGAAGATGAAGATATAAATGACACAGGGAAATTAAAACTCAAGGTGAGCTTTGAGGCACTGGGGGTGGAAGTGGAGGGAAGTAGTGAGCAACAGCATTGATTGAAGAAGGGAAATTGAAAGGAATCACAGGGCACAGACCTCTACACCAGCTTCTCCATAAGCCTTTGCAAAGCAGGTGTTGACCTGTCCCCTCCTCAGCAGCCCTCCTCAGCTATATAAAGCCATGCACGCTTTTCTACAGTTAGCCCTTTGAATATACAAGAGGCTAAAAGTCTGACATCTTGACATCACTTTTATGTCTGCAGGTGATGGAGGTGCATGAAATGTAGGTTTTACTAGTATTTTAAACATCATGTGAGGCAAACATTAAACCATTAAAAAAATTTTTAACTTAATTTTAATGTAAACAGTGGAATTATGAACAGTGGTGAATATACGCCTGTTCTGGTTTGTCCATATAGTCACAAAGGACTAAGTCCAATGCCATCCTCACAAACTCCACAAGAGTTTTAGTCACAGTAATTCATGGATAATTTTATAATACTTCTACCTGATGTGTGCACTTAATATTCAGAATGATAAAAAGAGGAAAAAATGTATTAAATATAAAGCTTATTCTAGTTCTTAAAATGCTGAAGGGCTGCTTGGTTTCTAAAAGTACCTCTCATGCCTTTATTCTTAATAACTGCAGTGAAAAATTGCTTTCCATCACACACTGGTGTTGCCAAAACACCATTGTACCATGAACCCGAAAAGCTTTCTTATTGTTAACAGTATGCCCCTTGGAAAGTTATATGGGGAAAAAAAAAGACAAAAATCAGGTTTGTGGTGTCCTTCAGAGATCATTAAAGACCATAACATAAAGCAAACCTGCAGATCAGGAAGAGCGTTCATGGAGAACACTCTGGTAATGCTCCTTTCTCTTGTTTTCCAAAGAGAATTCTACCTCTAATGCCTTCAGAGCACGTATCTAATCTAATGCACTGTACAGCGAGAAGCACTTAGATAGTCCAAACCAAGCCACTTAGGACTTCATAGGTCAGCTCTGTCTTAAAATTCCACCAGGGGATTAAGCAACAACCGGTACAGATTTCTGCACTATATTCACTGTCTGCATCTTTTCAGGAAGAGACAGCAGCAATTTCATCATGTTGTATATTATTAAGGCGCAACCTTATAAACAAATGCAATCAAAATAGGGATATTGATCACAGGATTCTCCAAAACATGCTTTACTTGTGGTCCCAACTGGGGAAGATTAATTTCTACACCAGTGACTCTTCTGCTCCTCTGATGTCACAGCCTGGCAATCAATATTTTACTCTTTCGAAGGGCTAGTAACATTTAATTTTTAAAACAGATATGAAATATATTTTTGATGTGTAAATATTTGTAGTATTTTGTGGAATATTTTGATTTTTTAAAAATTGTTTTTAAAAAATCCCTAACTTGTGTGTACACTTGTATGAATATGTTTAAAAGCATAGAACGAGACTATGTTGTATTTTATCACCAAAATGTACCTTTTGATCCAAGCTAAGCTAACATAATGCATTCTATATTGTATATTCTGTGTGTGTATTCTGTACAATTATGATTTATTATTCATCATGATTTTTTAAATATATATTTTTCCTTACTCTCTTAAAAACGAAAGTGTTTTTTAACTGAGGATTATATGAAAATAAACTTGTCTTTCTTGTGATACAAGGATTATCCATAAAACTGAATCTATTTTTTTTTTCCATTTGTGAGTTCTGCTTGAGTTAAGGATGTTGTACCTCCCTAACTTGGGAGGTTCAGACTCTATTTTCTGTGGGTACCCACCTGAGGGAGACAAAGAGATTTCCTGTAAGAACTGACTGGCACAACTCATGGACAACGAAAATGCAGAGCAGGCAAACAATTTATCAAATACTGAAGTGGTCACAGAAGCATTCATGTGCATGCGATATCTACTAGAATTATGGCTTTTCTGTACTGTTAAAAAGCATCACAAAACTTCACGTATCCTTGATGTTCAAATATTTACACTTATGCATGTGTACCCCTGTGTAGGTAGATACGTATGGAAGTACAGCTCTTGACATATAAGTTTGCCTCCTGCAAATGCTTCAGAAACTACAGTAACTAGCAAGAGTGTTTAGCAAAGCAGAATACCCATGAGTACTGCTGAATATGGAGACTGGATTCTTAATTGCAGTTATGCAGCTTGACAGTTTGAGTCTAACTTTTACGTATGCACAATTAACTAACAGCAGGATCATCCCATCCTTCAGCCAGTCTGGTCAGCTGCCCAGAGATGCTAAATCAGAGGGGTGGTGTGCCTGGAGCACTTTCCAGCACTGCTTCTGTTTCATTGGTTGCTAGCTACTCGCATACAAGGCAAGGGATTGACAGCATTGTTTCTTCCCAGTAATGATCAAAGAACTTGGGACAGTGCTGGTAACCATCGTGGCACATTGGGGTGGTTACGTGTCAGATATTCAATGCTGACAAAAACCAAACTTCATATTAATGAACAACAGACCTAAGTAATAATCAGAAAAGACAAGGAAATTGAGGGAATACTAGAAAAGGATTATTATTGCTGGAAACTGGAAATCTAATGCAGAAAGCAGCCTCAGGATGCATCACAAAGGCTAATATAGACATTCTCAGAGGTTTTATGTGACAGGACAAAAATTATGACAGTATTTGCAGCAAAACTGAGCAGAATTCAGGTTTTCTAATAACTAATCCTGGAAATTAGTCACAAGGTTATCCTTGTCATTTTGGTTTAGAGGTCTCTTAAAATATGTTGAGCTGATTACTTGGGTAGACCTTGGTTCTTATTAAATGACTGAAAACACCGAGTCAAAGGGACTACATTGACCCGTTTGTGAATTATGATGAGGCTGGCATCCAAAAGACTTTGGAGGGGAATAATTATGAAACATCTGTCATTTCATCATAACAGTCTGTCTTCAATCAAACCATGTTGTAAATAGAAGTGTTCAGAAATTATCAAAGGAAACAAAGTTTTGTCAAAAAATGCTACTTCATCCAGTTTGAAGTCTTTCATTTAAAACATCTTGGGTTCAATGAGGTTTTAGCAAACTCAAGGCAGAGTTCAAAGAGAACCCTGCCTGGATTCCTGCAGAGTCTGCCTCAGCTACGGACATTGGAAACAGCCATTACAGGTCAGATCAAAACTAAATTAAAAGGAAACTTCCAGTGAACTTGGAATCCCAGTTTTGGGCCAGCTTTGCTTATGAGGTATTTTTACTGCTATTTGAAAAAGAAAACTTTGTATCTAGCAGCTACAGCTCAGGAGGGTGTTTTTATATAGAATAGATTTTTATCTTCAAGAAGACCATGTAAATGACTTAAAACTAGACAGGCGTGATTAAAAATGCACATTGTTCTTCTGCTATAATCGCTAAACTGGCTCTTAAATTGAAACAAATTAGCCTATAAATGACTTTTTAGGAATAAAAAGGCATTTATATATATATATTTCCTAGTAATGCAGATGCTTTACAGCACTTCATTTGCTATATTTTGTGACTTTTGCAAACAAACAAAACACATCTTAGTATTCATTTCCAAAGTGTAAAGTAAAAATAACATACATTCACGCACCCATAGAATATGAATAAAGTAATTTTACTTAAATATATTCAGGGTCACGTTTTATCCAAGAGATGTATGTCTACAAACTCAGGGGATAATTTTGTGTATCTTAATTCCTTTAGAATGGCTTCAAGTATCCCTAAAGAAAGTGGTTTAAGTTTGTCAAATATATATGGGCTATGCTTAGAACATACATAAAGATGCACATTTAAGTATACAAATTGCTAGGGTGGTTTTCAGAAGTACAGACTACTTGTTGTTGACAAAAATATTAAAATATGCAGAGAATACTGTTACAAATATTTTGGGTTTTTACCACCCAAATAACTGGTGAACATATCAAGCAAAAGGCATTATATTGTTTGTACGTTTCCCTCCTCAGATCATGTTGGCACGGAACATACATGCTAGCTTATAAAGAGGCATATTGGGCAAACTGAAGGGTAGACACCCAGGCAAATGTTTTAGCATTATCATCTTGTGCAAGATATTTAACACAATACTGTCTTTAAAACTCATAAATGTTTTCAAATAATTTTTGAAATCCAGAATTGTTTCTGAGCCCTTCTGTCTGCAGTAAAAAATAAGGAAACTGATGTGTTTCTTATCAACTTATTTGAAAAAAAGAATCCTATTGAAAGCTAAACTCATTTCAGTTACATGCTGAAGTGATTGTGCTAAAGGGTCTTACTGTATAAATGGAGTGCACAAGCCAAAAACAATACAAACGTTTAGCTGCTGGCTTTAGCCAGTCTCTTTCAGTGCAAATCATAATTGCTTTAGGACTTTCTGAATCCACTTTTGAATTCAAAGCTTCAGACAAATAATTGGATTTCCTGAAAACATGCTGAGCTATGTTGCTCTCCCTGTCTTGCTTTATGTCCTCAGGGCTCCAGTCTCTGCTTTATATCAAGCTGCACCTAGTAGGCTAATTGGAGGGATGGGTAGATCACTCTGCATTAACATGTCCATCTGTATTAAATAAAATCTCCTCAACAGTCTTTATCATCTTCAACAGAATTATCACTTCAGAGTTGAAGAAACAGGAAATCAAGTAAAAATGGCTGTGTAATTTACCAATGGCTCGGCTGCCTTAGCCCTGTAGACCTATGATCCAAGCCAATTATATTCTAGCTGACTTACTTTTGCAGTACTTTGACATTGTATACTCACTTCATGTGTCTCACTGACTGCAGGGCAGCTCTAAATATGCTCTGGGCTATCTGCCTAGACATTTCTTGCTCTAGGTGAAGTACAGTTGAAATAGCATTTGAGTTTGATCTGCGAGGCTTGTAAATATGTAATATCAAAGATTAAGCCCTTCAGTTTCCCAGTATTGTGGCAGGTGTAGAAAAGATACCATATTAACAAATGAGGTGTTGCTTTTTTAAAATTGTTGTTATTTAACATTAATAAATGTAATAAGCTGGTGACCTTTTTTCCTCCCACATGTGTAGAAATAGAATAATCAAGTTAGAGTGGCTGCTGAGACAAAAACCTGTCCATTGCCTATGAAATCTCCTGGGTCAGGTTCGCACTAAGAGTTCTCCTGGCATAGCTGTGTTTGTTCAGAGTCTGAAAAATTCTCACCTTCTTGCTGACCTCACTGTGTTAGAAAACACTAACACCCAGCACTCTGCTCTAAGGGAGGTTTGGGTGGCTTCACTTAAGACATTCAAGGAAATGGCATAACACAGCTGACAGAAATTCTTTTCTTGTGTCTCAGCACCACGTTGATGGTACTTTTTGCCCCTCAGCATGCTACTTGCAACCTCCTTTACTCCTGCTACCACCTCTAACTCTTTTGTCTCTTTGCTGTCCCAAGCATCACAGAAGAGACACCTGTCTAATCTTCACAGTAAACAACTATCTTCTGCAATCTGTCAACTTGATGGGGTCTGACTTAGAATTCTGGTTCACTGAGGACCTTTAAAAAATTATTTTTTAAATGGTTGCTTGGATTATATTATTTGGTGTTCTTGGATTATATTATTCTGTATTTACTGCCAGCAGAAGCTCTTTTGTGTAGCTGAAGTAGAAAGGTTGCCAATAAGGCAAAGAAGCATGCATTAAAAGATTACTGTGCAGAAGCAAACCTGCCTGACCGTCTTTTCCATTTGATTGCTCTTCTAGTCTCACTCTGCACAAGTTTAAATTTAGTTTAGGGTTCGGTTTTTTGTTTTTTTTTTTTTTCCTCATATAGTTTGTATCTCTATGTGATATATCAAAAGATCCATCCCTACTGGATAAGACCAAAGAATTAGTGCCAGAATCCTGCCTTCTGGCAGTGAGCAGAAGAGGAAGAAGGACTAGTGCCACCTGCTTCCCATGAGACAGCAGGCATCAGCAAACTGCCAGTTACTTCAGACCTTACCCTCAGTTCTGGGCCAATTCCAAGCAGATTTATCAGCATAGTCCCAGTACTATTTTGAACTCCACAAATTACTCCTCTCCATGTTGAAAACTCATCTCATATTCCTACTTTCTCTGTTATGCTTCTTAGCCAGGTTTTATCTGCAGAAAGACTTTCTTTATTCTGCTAAGGCTACTCAGTTTCCTTCACATCATGCCTGATTTAGGGCTTTCTCCTCTGAGAGCAAGCTTGTTTACTTTTGGCACTGGGGAGGATACTTGCTTTTGGTTTGGCACAGCTGGAGTATTGTTACAGCCTCTGCCAGTTATAGATGGATCTTATTACTGAGGTTAAATTCTAACCCACCCATCCCCACCATCATTTGAAGATGTGTAATAATTTTGACAAACTTTAATGGCCATTCCAGACGCCCATTTATTGTGGAGTGACCCACAAACTATCACATTACAAATGGTCACACAAACATACCCACCATCTGTGGTGATGTTTGAATTTTCTATGTAACTCTTGACACGTAATCCAGGAATTCAGTTCTGTCTACTAATAGAAAAGTTGTTCAAAGATGGAATTCAATCTGGAATTAAATAGAGTATAGCATCTTCCATGTTTAACAGATGATAATTTATTTTGTAGTTTGGTAAAGATATCCTCTGTGAAAAATGTAGCTGTAACCATTATGAGTCAAATTATTCTATTTATGTCCAGATAAGAAGTATTAAGATGAAGTTGTGAAGACTATGTCTAAGTCACAGCACAGAATGGTAGGCTTACAGGGTAATGTAGATAAGAAAGAACTTCAGAATGGCTCTAGTCCAACACCCTGGCCAAAACAGGGTCAGGTATGAGTTCAGACTGGCCTGCTCTGGGTGTGATTTGGTCTTGAAAATGTTGAAATGTTCAAGGATTAGGTTTTCTCAGCCTTTTCTTGATTGAACTTCTCCTGTTTCAATTTATATCTTTGGCTCTTAACCTCCCACCATGCACCACTGAGAAAAGTCTGGCTTTGTCTCCTCAAAAATTTGTTCTTAGGTGCTGGACCTTGAGCTGGTATTGGGTCCCCTCAAAGCTGTCTTTTCCCCAAACTGAACAAATTCTATTTCCTCAGCCTCTTCTTAAAGGACAAGTGCTCCAGCCTCTCACCATCTTGGTGGTCTCCTTGCTGTACCTGTTTCATTCGATCAACATTTTTATTTTCTGAGCCCCAAACCAGACTAAGTATTCTAGATGGTGCAAATTCTTGTTGAGTAAAGATGACTAAACTTCCCTTGGCCTGCAGGTTATAGTCCTGTTACTATAAGGCAGATTACAGATAATTAGATACATAGGTAACAGTGCAGGATAACGGAAATGTCTGAGCTATATCTTCAAAACCTTGGTCCTTCACGATGTGTGTACTTTAGGACATGGAAATCATTACTTACCCTTTTCTGAAACAACAGTATGACCAGTCAGTGGCTCTACGTTTCAATCAATGGAACCACATCAGTCTGTAGACATCTCCAGTTCACTTCACTTCAACCTGTACCTTGTGGGTTAAAAGATGTCCCCTGCACAAAGAGAATTTAAAAGTTGATTGGAACTAGCATCCAAATCCAGGCGCAATCAAAGGCAATCTGATTTAAAAGGGCGTGTGCTTCTCTGAATATTGCCAGACTGGTTAATGTGGAATTCTATTCAGAAAGGTGAATCAGTAATAAGGTTCCTCTATGCCTGTTTTCTCCTGGATCAGATTTTCTTCCCTGTGGGATTTCTATTGAAAGAAAATAGATTCGGCCACTGCGTCACATTCCATCTACAAACTGAGGTCCACCGGCTTGAGAAGCTGAAGTGATATGACATACAGAACAGGTTTTGTGGGTGAGACTCTGCAGCTGTTTAAAATACAAGCAGATGCCCTTCACAAAATGTCAGTGGTAACTGGCATCATTCTTTATGGAAGTATTTGGAGTTTGTCTAGGTTAAGGTAAAAACTTATGCCCAAAAAACTACTCCCAGAGTCTTGGATGATGTTTAAGTTTTCATTTTAAAAATTGTTTTTAAAGCTCATACTTTGATGCTAAGGGTGGAAATGCAAATATTTTATTGAGATTGCAAATATGTTAGCAAGGCTGCAGTCAGGAAGAAACCCACAAACCTCGTGCCTGCCTTGGAACAAATCAAGCCTAAGTGACAGTTAAGGAGGAGGCTGCTCTTGGTTTAGGGAAGAGATTGGATTGCCCTCATTGGTGTGACACAGGAGTTTAGAGTGCTCTGCTCTTCTGCTTTCTCATGACCTTGTGTAAATTACCATTTTATGACCATTCTAGGCAGAGGGCAGTTAACTGCTTTGTCAGGAGAAAGATGAGTATTTTCCTAGGTTTTCAGAAAAAAGTTGTTGGCTTTGCATCAGAATAAACATGTTGCAGAGTCCAGATCCCTGCAGTCAGTTATTATTTAAGCAATAAAATCCTTAGAGCCTTTTGGCATCAAGCCTTATAGTTTTTTGTGGGAAAGGAAGAAGTTGTATTATTTTCCTTCTTGCTATTTCATTTATATTACAGAAAAGGAATGTCTTTCACAGCTGATTGTATGTACTTTTGTAATTCATCGATGTAAAGCCAAAAGGCCCCTGTGATTCCTAAATGTTCTGTAGCCAAGACTCTCTCATGACTCTTCCAAAACTTACTAGTACACCATTCAGGCCAGAAAACGATACTTGGATAGCTCTGCTTAAATCCCCTCTGCCACTCACCTGATAAAAAACATGCCTGTACTGCTGAAGTAAGGAGGTCCTACCTTAGTTTTCCTAACTGGAGCATATTTTATAAACTTTTCTTTAAAGTATTTACAAAGACCTTCAGTTAATATTATGCCCTTTCGGTGTTCAGGCTAGACATAAGTATATTCACCGCCACTAATTTTTTGCTTTCAACAAGAGGATAGCAAGTGGAATGTTAGAAAATGTAGTGCCTTGTAAGGGACAGCCCCTATACCTGACTGAAGACCTGGGAATATTGCCTTAGATGAAGGAAGTAGTAAAATCTCAATCTACTGTGTTCTTCCAAAGATGGACCTGGGACATTCATGGGGGAAAGATTTTCAATTCTTTAACCTGTGTGGAAAATGTGTAGCAAGTCACAGTTGTTAGAAGTTGAAACTAAACAAGCAGAACTTAGAAGTCTTTTATTATTATTATTTTTAATTATTTTTTATAGTAAAGGTAATTAATTGCTTGAGGAGCCCTCCTCAATCTGTAGTAGTACTCAGTTACCTAAAGCCACTACAGCAGGCTCCCAGAACCCTGGTCAAAATTCAGTAATTGCAGCAGTAGATCAAACTGCATAAAAGCTCATGATCTAATGAAAGGTGGTGGAAATTAAATGGGTTTCCCTCACCACCTTTCAGGTAAGAGGCAAAACACTCTCTTTAGGGAAGCATCAATGCAGTACGAAATGCAGTATCAGGAATGATATAGAGAGGGAGGTGGAGAACTAAGGTGCAATCAATACAGCTGAAGATACTGTACAGATAGGTAAAAGCAGTCAGAGCAAACCATGCAGAGATGGCATCACACCACCCAAGGGATGCTATTGGGATGACACTGAGGGATTGACAAGACAAACGGCAGTCCTTATGCCTTGGAAGACTAGTGCAACATTGGGCCAGAACATCCTGAGCAACTGGAGACTTCCTCCTAAGAAGTTTGCAAGATGTAGGTGTACAAAGCTACGGATGAAGTTCCCACTTGGCTGTTAATCATGTTTCAAGTGGGAGGCAGTGCTGCCCACTGAGGTTTCTGTAGCTGTTATTCTCAGATTCAAACTGTATCAGCAGAAACAGAGGGGCAGTGGGTATTCCGAAAATGTCATGGCATCTTAAGGTCTTCAGAATGATATTCCACATTTACTAGGCTGTTAGATTCTTTTAACAGTATTGTCCTTGTCACATTGTGAAGTGTTTTGCTGTTAGCACAGGGTGCAAGAAAACTAACTATGGAAGCCAAGCTTGAGACCTTGTGCTCTGCAGGGAGGGGATACACAGACACACAGAGAAGTCAACAAACCCTAGCTCTAGTTTAGACAAAAGAATTTATGATTTTTGACACATTAATTCTTCAGAAGAGGTGATAGGTGAACTGTAAGACTAACTTAGCTTAACACATATATATTAAAGCTATAGTTTAACTTGTCATTGTTGCCTGGTTTAAATATTCTGTGAACAACTCTTGGCAGTATATTTTTTTCCCCAGTGTAGACTCCTAGCAATATTGAGCAGGAAGAAGATAAGGATTTAGCTAGCTGAATTTTCCCAACGTCTGGTCATTTTTCAGGAGTAAGCATATATATATGTACACACACATATAAAAACTTTAGAATACTTAATGTATGTCTTCAACTCCATAAAGACCAAACATTTATTTGAATCCTGATTTTGAAGAACACAGACTTAGATCTCAGACGTTTCAGTAAGTCAATCATGTGATCGCAATGAGTATTAGAATAATATTTATATGTATTTCATTTTAAGTGTATAAAAAGGTTTTATTCTTGATTTCCTGAAAAAAGTGTCCTAGCTTACTTGTAATGCAATGTGAAAAGTATACACATCTTTTATGAATAGGTGTTTTATTTCCATTTTTGCTTTTCCTTAAGGCTTTTTATGACTTATGTCAAACTAAAGTTTTTCATCAAAATCTCTTACCATGCTTTGGCAAGTATCTCGAAGCACCTGGATTAAATGTTGGATGAAATTAAGCCAGAAGGTGCACTCCAGGAGTGTGCCTTGTACGCTGCAACCACTAATACTCACCAGGTTGTTCAATAGTCATAGAGCTTCTCTGAAGAAATGACCCCAAAATGTCTGTGAGACACGACAGGTAGGTCATGTCTTCAGCATAGATTCTTTTGTTCTGCAGGTCTGCACCTATAGTGCTGCACTGTTTGTTAGTGTAGGCAAGCCTTGGATAATTAAGAAATATAAGCCTCCAGCTGAGATGGCAACTAGAGAATAAATTCATTCCCAAGCAGAGGTATTTTCTTTGTAGGTGACTTGAGAAAGAATCATACTCAGTTGTAAATAGTACACAGCATTCAGTAATGAAACAGCATTTTTAGCTTTGTGATTCGTTTGTAAAGTATTTTGCACATCATAACTATCCATGTACAAAGTAGACTCATAATATGTAATCAAAATATCATCTCTGAAAATGGGCAGATATACCTTTTCTTTCTGTATTAATGTGGAAATCTAACCTGATGAAGTCAAATTGCTCCAGTTTAAGTATTTCACTGAGTTAGTTTTATACAGTGTAACAAAACTGTTAGTGGGTGTATAGATAACTGTCTAGACACATACTGGCAAGAAAAAAGTTGTAGTATCTCTTCTCTCACACCCCAGAAAAACTCAACATGTAACAGCTAGGCTATCTATTTGTGATTGCACTTGTAATGCAAATTCAATATATTTTCTTAACCTGTACACAGTAAAATGATAATCTGGAAATATTTATGTATGTCTTAAATTAATAACTTCCACACTTCATTGTCACAAGAAATCTTGTGCAAGATCTTCTTGGTACTAGTCTTTTGTCAAGCTAAGCAATATTATTGAATTAGGTGTTAAGTGAGTTTAAAATGTCATCTTTAGGGAGTAAGGAATGATTGGGCTGGAAGCTGCTTACTGTAAGATTTTACAACATCATGATAGAGTACTTATATTAAATGTGAAAAAACTCAGTTTATTTTACCTGAAGAAATTGTATATATCAAAGTTCAATTGCTAGAAAATACACTGTACCTAAATGAAGATATATGTGGTAGAGATATTTGTAATTCTAGTACTCATGATGTCATAATCTCAATTTGGTCTACTACAGTCTGTACAGCTGGCATTCATTGACCAAATAAAATGGAAAAAACATACATTCAGAATTAAGTGGGATTTGGTCAGCTAGTGTCAAATTTAACTGGATGCACAATTTCTTAATCTTGATATTTCACCCACAGTGAAATGTTGATGCAAAACACAACTCAATGAGATAGGTAAGTATGTGAGTACTTTACCTCATCTCTTTTTGATTTAAAAAACCCAGAATATCAACAACAAAACCCCTAAAAACAAGGCAGAGGAAAAAGTAAAAGTTTTTTCCTGCCTAAAGAAAAACACGTGTGTCTCCTACAGGAAAAGCATAGGGCTATTCTGGGAAAGAAAGACAAAGTTGTTCTCCAAGCTGCATGCTCATGAGGGTTGGAATCTGAGACAAGGTGATGAAAGTAGTTGTACCATCCCAGATTTTGCCCACAAACTAAATTGACACTATTTGAGATGTCACTGGTTACTGATGTTAGAAATATGACGGTATGTTCTTTGCTAGGCTCCTGAGGCTTGCTGCCACCCAGAAAATATGGTTTAGGATATGGGAAGTGTACACAGATGCTTAAGGTCTCTGGGCTCAGAGACCTGTGAAATTTGCAAAGGAGACTATTTCCAAGCTCACTGTAAAGAAAAGTGATAAAAAATGATTCAATAATGACTGCTTTCTGAGTCTGAATGTCACATGCAAAATGCTGATCTGGTGAAAAATCATACCTGCAGATATAGATAAATATACCAGTGCATTGGGCACAGTATTCCCTGTGGCTTTTCCTTCCTCTAGCTTTTTCCTAGGGTTTGGGAGATAGAACAGGAGCTAACATTTTTCTGAGCATCAGCTGCAAGAAGCACCAACCTGAGCACCATACATAAAATGGGTCCTTCACAAGACAATCTGTTCCCCTCCTTCTCTGTTCTTTCATTTGAACCAACTTTATGATTGTAAAAATATTGGCATTTTAATCATCATAGAAAGATACTTAAATAGTACTTCTAGACTCAAAGGACAAAATAACTCAAGGACCTAAAGCATGTATCTCTGCAGTCAGTTATTTTTTTCTTAATAACCATCTGGGTCAGAAGCTAAATTCCTTTAACAAGTTGAAATAGAAGTTGTGGAGAGAAGTATGGCACCCTTAAAAATATTATCAGGTCACCGACCTGATGCGAGTGGGACAATTTTGAGCCCTGATGCTAAAGGAGGTGTCTTGAAGGATTGGCACAATAAGATCCCTTATTTAAGGGATGAAAAAGATAGCAAAATGAAAGGAGAGACAACAGAGCTTTATACTGACAGCCAGAAGAAATAAGTCTTTGAGAAAACTTGAGATGAATTGACTCGCCACGGTAGACCCAGAGAATAAAAAGAGAAGAACTTTTGAAGCTGGAGGGAATATCTTTAAGCACAGATCTTATTGAATGCTTTTGTTATGAAACAAAATATGTTAAAATGATAAAATATGCTGACGACATGAGGTGCTGTCAACATGATGAAGGATTAAACTGGCATACAGGAAGAACCAGAATGTCTTGAGACTCGAAGCAATGGAAATAGAAATAAATTATATTACATAATATTACAGAAAGCAAAGTAATGTTTTCAGAGTACTGATATGAAGAATTTCCATAACTTTGTTATTCACCAGTCGGAAATAGGAAAGGAGAAGACATATATGAGCATAATAGTTGATCACATTAATAACTGCAAGCATGACATGGATGCTGGATGGCCATGTTCAAGAGAAAAATGAACATTAAAACATACATAGGGATGACCAGGGAAACTTTGGACCTACAGCATAACAGAAGCCAAAATAAGCTTGTTATATGTAGTCTAGCCAAATGAAAGCAGAGATGGGTTTTGGTTGTTTTGCATAAAAATATCAGGGGATGGTGATAAACACTAAGAAAGGAGAAAGGGCTAGAAAAACAAAGGACAAGGTACACAGAAGTAATGAGGATTTAAACTGTCCATGAACAAACACGGCTACAAACAGGAGAGGCGTTTTGTGCCGGAGTCATTAGAAACAATCCATTTGTAGCAGAGTTGTGTTGCTAAACTTAAAATATGTATTTTTCAGATAAATCTTGAGCAGTGTCCACAAAGTATTATATGCCATAGTTTCAGTAATAGCAGGAGAAACAATTTGATTATGCTTATTTGCTTCAGCTTTGGAGAATGTATTAATACACTGTATTGGCCAGTTAAAAATATCCTATTAAAAATTATTTTAAAATGTATTAAAATAAAAATAAAATTAAGGGAACCTACTTGCACCTCCCTCACAGGATATCTGCTATATGCCATGCTCCTATTTAGTAAAAATACATTATTGCATATATGGAGTCATGATTCCTAATACTGGAATCTAACAGCTCTAGTTTATTGACATCGTATATTTAGAAGCATTTGTGCCAAAGATCATTGCATCTCCCAATAAGTTTGTGAGGGCTTTCAGTCCAGGAACAGAAAAAATATTAGATCGTTTAGGTGATCACAAACAGTAAGTACAGAATACTGTACTTCAGAAACAAGGTCAGAGCTCCATCCAAACCTAAATGTGTGATCTGTGCTGCTTTAAGGATGCTGGTTTCTGAGATCTAAGAAAGCTCTTTGGATAACAGACCTGTGATCTCTGAAGACAGCAGCAAATGCAGATTTGCACAACATACCTTCTTTTAAGGTGTATATTGTAACTCATTTTTATCCAACTTTTGCAAAACTCCAGCTGGATAGGATCATGTTTTAAATTCCACTTGTATCAATTGTTTCTAACATTGTCTTGTCTGTCAACATATTCTTTGGGGTTGTATATGTACATCACTAAGGGCGAAACTCATTTTAACCCAATGCTGTCCATTAATCTATTACTACTCTTTATTTTTTTTTCTTTTGGGGATATGGGGGAGGTTTTCACTTGGTCATTAACTTTTCTGAATTACATCTGCATATTTGTCTCCACTTTGTGTGTGTTTTTTCCTCACCACTGCTTTTTTTTCTTAAACTTTTCCCTTCTTTCTTGGCACTGCAAATATATTACAAATACTGATGTCCACCCTGAAATTTCATCCTGAAGTCTAAAATTAATTTCACTATATTTTACATGTTATTCATAAAGGTGGTTTTGGTATCTTGAGATGAAGAATACCATATTCTATACAACTATAAAATATTATTCCTGTAATGTTTCATTAAAATTATTTTATATACATTTTCGAGTCTAAAATAGTAGAGTTGGATGCATTATTCCAGGTGGAGTCTTACCAGATCAGAGTAGAGGGATATAATTACATCCCTTGGCCTGCTGGTCATGCTGGTTTTGATGCAGTCCAGGATATGGTTGGTTTTCTGGGCTGAAAGCATGCATTGCTGACTCATGTTGAGTCATTCAACATACTGAGATTAATGCTGCTGCCAAAAGAGCATCTGCAGAAGTGTGTTCTACTGGAAGCATCAGAAGCTGTTCAGAGCATCTGTGGCAGAAGAAGAGAACTGGGCCATCTTTATTCACTGTAACCTCCAGATCTAGCATACAGCCTCAAAAGTTTGCTCACTGGATACTCTCCTATGATTCTTAAAGTACTACACAGTCAGGGACTCACCCACTGGAATAGAAGTGCAAAAACTCGACATGGAATTAAATCTAGCTTTGTGGGAACCAGAGAGACAGCCAAGAAGGAATAGTCTTCAGAAAATGCATTTAGCAGGACCTTTCCATAGCTTGAGTTTCCACAATGGAAGCATTCACTGCTCCACTGTGAAATTTTCTTGTCATGTGCATGTTTTCAAGCTTTATGAGTTTCCTAGGTGATTTGATGTGTGCCTATCTACTGACATATCTTTCCTCTATCTCTTCAAATGTTGAATTCTGCTGATTTTAACTAAATTTGGGTAACCTCTAAGCTTCATGGCATCAGAAGACAAAGATACTGTTAAATCTCTACACAGCAAAAGTGAAGCATTAATTCCACAAGAGATACTTCACGAATGCTGAAAAGGCTTCAGTTTAAGCTAACATTGCAGATACTAATCTCAGTCAACTAAACTCAGTCATAAGCAGACAACTTTGAGGAGTATTGGGTCTCTCCAAGCAGACTTGCTGAGCCGTCATTCAAAAGGAGGAAATTCTATTCACAGCAACTGCAGCAGAAGAGAGGGACATCAGGAATAGCTTCATCTGTGAAAAGTAGTGGAGAGGGCTGTCCCCACTGCTTTTTAACTTTTTTAAAGTGAACTACATAATGAAATAGCTGCAGGAAGGACTATTATCACACAGGTATAACAAATTTTTGTTTAACTTTGGGAAATGGGTATGTTTTAAAAGCATTGACACATGTTAATAATACAGATACATTGTGCAGATGGACTTTTCTTCTTTTAAAGAAAAAAAATGGTTAGATACATCATATCCACAGCCAGAGCAGATTTAAAAGGTAGTCGCATGGTGCATGATGTCTCTGTTATACTCTGCTATCTGTGGTTCAAGAAGGTTTTCATTGTTAGAATAGACTTGAGTAGAAGCTAACAAATGCAGCATGAGAACGTCAGATTCAGTGATTAAACTGAAGAGCATGAATGCAAGTGAATGAGAGGACGAAAGCTTCTCTCCCTCCAAGTAGAGTTCTACACAAATCAGTAGCAGCAATAAAACCAGCATCTATGACTTAAAAAGAATTATTTATAGCAATAAGTAATAATTACTTATAAGGTAGATAATTTAATTGGTACTGTTGGCTTTGGACATTGCTGTGGTGCCTAGCAGTCCCCTTCAAGTACAGGACCTCTTTGTGCTGAGCAAATAAAAACTCGAAGGGTTCCAGAGAGATTTCAGTTTAAATATGCAGGTCAAATGCTTCCCTGAGATCAGACAACACTTCAGTGGCAAATGAGGGGAATTTTCCTCACCTTTTTTGACAGCTATGCCTGGTATGCCACTGTTTCTCTCTTACCATTGTACCTTGAATTCATACAATTTTAAAATACTTTTATCTTTTCTGATTTCTCCTGCACCTCTAACTTTTTAAGACTTGAAAAGTTCAGGCCACTATTACAATAATTTACTGTCTATACATGACACCTAGTTTTTTTTGTGAAAATACCTTTTAAAATGGAAAGCACTGTGCCATCTGAAGTGACTGAAATCACTGCTATTTTACTCTGAATTTTATTGTTTCAGTGTATTTTTCTGACGTTTGTGGTATCAATTTCAGAATTACTTCCATGGGCAGCTCAACTTTTTGAGAGCAACATGAGGAATTTTTGAAGCAGAACATCTGAGAGCAAGAACCCCCCCTACCCTCCAACGTGATCTTTCTGGTTTATGTAATTTTTTTGTACTGATAAGTGAAGTTTCATTTTGATCTTGCAATCCCTCGCACCCACATTGCACTTGGCTGCTGCCCACCAGTGGTGCTTTGTAGGGAATACATGAAAATGAGAGAGCAAAACATGATAGCTATTTTTATTATATTAATAGAAATAATATATGCCAAGGCTAAGATTCAGTTAGCTACTGGTGAATACTATGCAATTATATACATAAGAGAATTCTCACTACATTTTTCTATGCTGGTTGCTAATTTTCTTTCAGTGAAGATTATTTAACATAATTAAGTATTTGCTTCTGAATGCAAAAAGCTTATTTGCTACTTTTTCTTTTCCATATGTTCACGTAGCAGTGATAGACATATTTCAGTGGGTTACTGAGTTACTACATCGCTTGTCCAAAATACTGTATACCTCACTTGCTACTTAAATGTTTTAAGACATTATACTTTTTATTTAGGAAAATGTTTCAATGCTGAAGAGTCTAATAAACTTCCTAAACTTTACTAAACAGCTGATTTAGTAGCTCTGTATATAAACACCAATCAAGTAATTTGGAAAGTAAAACATTAAGCAATAAAAAGACACTCCAACTTTTTACTCTACAAATCCACTAAGTCACATAAAGATAAAATCAGTTTTTACGTATGCAGAGAAAGAAATGCAAACTTCTCTGCTATTCTTTCAACATTTTACAGTCTTGAGATATGTACAGAAAATCCAAATACCTACTATTTTGAGAAGCAGGGCTAAGGGCCTGATTCCTTACTGTATTTCAATGTAAGTAATGCTTGCTTTCATTCCTTCTATTGAAGGATTGGACTGGAGGGAGGAAGAAGGTATTTTATTTGTATGAAATCAAAAGTGTTTTGCATTTTCAAATGACTTTCAAGTGTCTGATTCTATTCAACTGCTGCTGTTGTACCAAGAATTTTCCAACATATGACTAATATCTATCATGTCTGGTTTGTTCCTTCTATGACATATGGCATGTAACATATTCTTTTGTCTGGATTTTAATTTGTTTCCATTTGCTTTGGAAAGATAGCCATGTCTTGGTACTTGTCATCTCCAATATAACTTAAGGGTAATGCACCTTGCACCGGGGGTGAAAGATGGTGGCATTTATGCTGGTCTGTGCTTCTGTGGAAGCCATTACAAAAATGTTATGTACAGGTACATAATGTTTTTTTTTTAAAGCTAGCACCCAAGCTATGGTAATGCAGATCTCAACATGGACAAAGTTACTAACTGAGGAAGAGTAAATTTTATACATGCAGCCAGACGAAACTGTGATAAACACCACTTCTCAAAGTGATTTTTGCCTGAACGTCAACTTTATCTGTATTTCATTTAGGTTCAACTTCAATAAGCTGTTCTTCATTCATGACCTGATTTTCTCCAAACATTAGGCTATCCTAGGCTTCAAAGGGGAAGGCAAAGTTTGCATCGTGTAAATACTACCTCCTCTGGGACCTGTGCTGTATGAGCATGTCTTGCTGTTGCAAGCAGATAGTGAAGAGATGTGGAGAAAGAATGTGGGATTGATAAATGAGGCACTTGGTCATAGAGGAGTGTTATCTTATAACTATTTTGGGTATGTCCTGACAGAAAGGATGTAAATCCTTCTAATTCATTCAGCTTGCCCCCATCACCTCTGTGAGGAAAGCCCCCATTATCTCCTGTTGGTGAAGCTGATCACTTCAGATGATGAAAGTGGAGATCTTGCACCTATGCACTGACAGGCAGCAGTCATCTAGCAAAACACTAAAGCTGCTTCTACTCAGCGAGATGACCTAAGTCTGTATAGTCTTAAATATACAGTCTCTGCATCACCCAAGTGACCTTGCAGATGTTTTTCCTAGCTCCCCTATAAATTTAGTCAGGAATGGAAGGGTTGATGATAAACCGTGTGTACATCTCTCATGTAATTCTTGCAACATGTGTGAAGGAGAAACCTTTTGTTGTCTGAATTAAGTGCTGGCTGTAGAATGTTTTCGATATAGAGTGCCTATGGTTGCTCAGGACTATGTTTCATGAGTCAGAGAGGGCAGAATTTGGATTCACGGTGTAAAGTCAGTTGCAGATGCCACCCAAGGTGAGACCAGAAAACTATGGAAATATTAGTACATTATTACTGGACCAATGCAGGTGAAAGAGATCTGCATTATTTGAGCAGGTATCTTAAATATGTGCAGCGTCTGTGAAGAAGGTTGACTCAGGATGACTCTACACAGCACTTAGTGCTGGGTTCTTTGGCAGGTAGTAAGCACTCCAGTACTGAAAGTGTGGGTTACTGTAGGTCTAGCAGGTTACTTGAGGCTTTTGGCTTCTATACAGCTTCAGATTAGGGTTGAATAATTCCTGAAGTTTTCACTGCCTCAAACTTCATTTTTTATTATGCTTGTGGATGTTCTCTCTTCTCAAAAAATTTTGTCATAGTTTTCTACAATATAATTTTTAACTTGTGGTAATTACGTCATGGTTCATTGCCTGCCACTGTCATGGTAAAATGTCTAGTCCATACCAATTTTGCATGTTTGATTGCAGACTTTGCAGTCATAATTTCTAATAGTGCCCTTTTTGGATAATTTCAGTAACCAATATATACATTTTCCCTGTCTGAGAAAATAAAGTATGCATATTTATGTACATGTCACCAGATTGCAGTGCACATTCTTTTTTCATTTCATATGTCGTAACATATTTCTTTCTGTTATCTATTTATTTTAAAATGCCAGTATTGTTAACAGCATCTGTGCTATTTGACTTACAATTTTTCTTTCTGGCATTTGGATGCTTATTATGATTTGGATGTTCCTTTCCCACTTCTACACATCTGCTTTGTTTTTGTATGTTTTTTCTTTCCATTTCCATTTCCATTTTTTGTTGTTCTTCTACAATATAAATTCTTTCACTGGAACTTGCAATCTGTTATGTTTTCATTTCAGTACAGATATCCTGTATCTGACATAATTCTAATAATTAACCTGTCACGATTTTTTGTTTTATCTTTATATATAGTTCATGTATAACCCTATTAGGAATAATTTTGCCAGAATGAGAGATAAGATTTGCTGTCTCTGTTCTATTTCACTGGATTTTTCTCTTCAAACCATTTGCCATAGTCTCAGATCTCCTATTCATTTGTGCATCCATGTTCAATTTATATTTAATACATGTTTCATTTCTGTTCAATGTGGTATTCTTGTCAATGGACATGGTTTTCCTTGAACAGTTCCCATAAACAAGTCTTCTTCGTTAATGTCATCGGTTCTTTTCTTTACAGCAGATGAAAATCTCTCTGCTGAAATCCTCTTAATTCTGGACAATTTAATTTCTGTGGGGAACATCGGTGGTGTCATGTCCTTTGCTAAGAATATATATGCTTCATTTCTCAGTGGGTACATTTTGTCATTGTTGGAGAGCCTTAGGAAAAAAAAAAGTCTTGTAAGTACAGTAGCCATGTCCAAAAGCTTTTGCTTATGTGCTATGAATATTTTCAGGCTTTTGCAAAGTTGTTCTACTTGTATTTTGAAAATGCACTGCAACAAACACTTTGTATGCAGCTTGAAGGCCCACTCCATACTTTCTTTGCCTTCACCATACTTGACCAAAACTTGTTATTTGGTGTCTAGATTTAGCTGGTTTTATCCATTCTTTCAGGTCTTCCAAATGTAAATTGAATTCCCCTTGAATGTCCACTTCTTATTTTTGACTTTTTGAAGTCTTCTAAGGTCTGAAATTAGGAATTTAATGGAAATAAACTATTTACAGTTGCATATTAAACTCAGTAGCTACATAGATCTTTCAGAAGTTTCTTTACCATGTTACTGTTTCCTGTAGAACACATATTGCTGGGAGTTAATTCTGACTTCAGTGGCATTGTCTAGTAACTATTCTGTTTTTATGTTACCTGAAAATAAAACTCAACATGATCAGAAGAAGATATAATTAACATGCACATGTATTTTTTTTATTTACCGCTTCACATGCTTTCTTGAACAAATCACATTCTTGTATCCTAGATGTTCGCCCATGTTTCTAGAGATATGGGTTTTTTCAACAGTCTAGATTTTCCATCTATTTCCCCTGCTTTTCCCCAGTTTCTCAATTTCAAGACATTTTCTCTGTAATACTACTCAGTTCTAGTACCACATACTCATTATGTAAGTGCTGTTGAACCCTTAATACTTTTGTACAACAAAATTGGCTGTTTAATGGGCAAAGGGAAAGCTACAAACATTTGGAGGAAGATATCTGGAAGAAAAGGTAAGATCTACATGATTTATCTCATTGGATCCAGAGAGGATATGCTACCAATCATGCCCTTGTTGCCAGGTTCAATAGCTATCCATTTTTTATTAGGAACACTCTTGAGACCCTCCCAAGCACTATGCCACAGTAGTATCCAGTCTTGTAATCAGGCTCCAGGCTATTGTGGCTGACAAAATCCATCTATGGGTCCCAGTGTTCCACAAGATCACACCATGGAGCCCCCACCATGACTTTCCACTCCACACTCTGCTTCCAAACTGCTTTGGAAATGCTAACGTCCCCATGGAAGGAAGGATAGGCAGCAGAAGATACAGCTTCCTTCTGTCAACATGCATGCCCAGTGATTTGAGGTTCACCTGCACCACGTTGCCTTCTTCCTTGTACCCTAACGCAGCATTGGTTTTACTCTAGCCATTCCTGATCTTCACTTGTTTTGGAGTTATGGTCCTATCTATGTCCATGTAGGTAGGAGAGAGATGGCAGACAGCTGCACTGGCAGTTCAAGTATTCTACCTGAGGACATGTAGGAGGAATGGCTTTGTCTCTGCCAGATGCATGAAAACAATTGTGTGCTACTTTTTTCCCTGAGCCAGAATAAGGACAGGTCCAAGATACTGGTTTCACTGGAGATGGAGATTCTGTCTGACTTCTGTCTGACCCACTTCTGATCTAGTTCAGCAGCTCTGACCCAGTATCTCTGGGCCTGCTGACCACCTGAAAGGACTACTGGCAATGCTGGAATTTAGATCAATTTCAATTATCTGCATATGCAGGTAAGTGGCAGCTGGGTGTTTCTAACTACTTCCTGCCATGTCAATGGACAAAGTATTACTTAATCCTTCCTCTTTTCTGGTCCTTTTTTTCGCTTGTCCTTTCTCTCCATCCTGTTCTCTTGTACTCTTGCTACCTGTGTGGACCTTGCTATGCTACTCTTGCTACCCTGTGCTCATTGTTTATGATGGTGTGCCCACTTGGTCCACTAAAATGGTAAAAAAAAACACTCAATGTTTTACTGAGTTTGTTTTCTGGAATTTAATGTGTCAGATTTGTTAACAAATCTGGCAAGAACTGGTATAAGTTGTGCTGCTAAAGCATTTATTTGGAAGCAAGAGAGATGAGGAGGAATTACCCCCTTCAGCAGTAGTGAGTTGTTGAATCCACTGAAACAGCAACCTTAGAAGTGCTAGACTTAAAGAAGTCTGTGTAAGACAACTACCACAATCTTGTGTCATGACTGCAGAGTGAGACAGGGAACTAATGGGCAGTTTGCAAGGTCACCTTGTTCCCGGCACCAACTGTATCGCAGCTGAAGCACAGAGAAGGAATGGCATACTGTTATTGATCACAGCCTGTGTCCTACTGCCAGTGGACCTGCTCCCCTCATTTCAGAGAAAAAAACCACATGAGATTCAAGGAGTTTGCGGCTGTTCCAAGGTGAATGATGCTGATTTAGTTTCTCTTTGCCAAAGAGGCACTGCCAGAGCGGTTTGTTGGAGTGACCAAGGCACTGGGAGATAGCTGTGAAGGTGAAATGTACATCTGGTCTCAGACGTGTACGAACCTCTGATTAGTCCAGTTTGTCACTATACCCTTCATCAACAGCAAGAGTAGAGACACATTTTCTTCCTCTTTATTAAGCTACCGCATAAATGCTTAGAAAATGGCATACTACAGGAGAATGGAGAAACTTAAAGCCTCTTCCAAGAAGTGGTGGGACTTTCCTCTGCAGGGTTCTACAGTGGGCTGGAGATCAAAAAAATGAGCACTTGATAACAATGTCAGGTACTTTGATTGCCTTGTGGATTTTCTCAGCTTTTTGGCCAGTGAATTCCTCAAGAGTTAAACCGCTTACTGATACAACACAGAATAAGTCTGCTTCAAAAAGTCTGTTCAGAGCAAGTATCACTCTTATATGTATCAGGAGGTAACTATGACAGAACCAGGTCAAGGGCAGCCTTTCAGCCACTTGCCAGATTCATTTAAAGCAACTCAGCAAACAAATTCTCAGAAACCTGTGGATAGTCCAGCCTCTCCACTTGCACTAGACAAGATCTAACTATTTTATTGTAATGCACCAGCAAACAGATACCCATAAGTGTTGTCAAAAGTTGGTCATGATAAAAAATGATGTATCCTTAAGAACAATGGAGAGGGTGATATCAGCTTTTTGAAACCTGTACTCATGATTGTAGTGCTCCACTAATATACCAATGCATGGCATACAATAACAGATCAAGAGCAAGGTCAATATAAATGAAGCAATATCAAGGCAAAGTTTGACTGTTGTTGACTTGGGAAGACTTTGGGAGAAACTTCAAGATCTGGATTTGTCATTATTGACCTTTACCTGCCTAACAGTTGTTTTCAACATCTGCTTTTCTAATGAAACATGGATGTTTGGTGTCTGTTTGACCTTCATCTATACTGTTCCCCCCTTGGTAAGTTACTATAGGCAGTATTCTTATTGTCATTGGTTTATAACATTTGTCATGAACCTGTGGGCTCTACACTGCCTGCAAGAATTATTCTGTGAAGCTGTGACCTGATCTTTCCTGCTTCCTTTCCTGACAACAAGTCCCCTGTCAAGTGTCTGCACTATGAGCATATGCCTGTAGGTTTTGCAGCTCAGGGAATAGTAGCTGTACAGATGCAAGATCTCATTCACACACACAGACTCTTGTATCACAGGACATGGAGTCAGTGCTGGACATGAGACAGATACTCGGCCTCTCAAATGAAAGGGTGGTAGATAGCTCTCAAGTTTTGAAATAGATATTGAGTCTTCACCTGAAAAGCTGGACTTCCTGACTCACTCTCTTCTACTCATGATCTCTGCCCTTCTTGTTTTCAGATTGTGATCTCTATGATTAATTTCAGAAGCAGCACCTTTTCCCCTTTTCTCTCAAAGAAAAAGTTAAGCAGCTTTAAAAAAGAAAAAAAAGCAACACATGGAAGATGGCACTAATGCTTTTTCATCTATTTATTTATGTAGTATGTGTACCTCACGTGGCTTAATTCTGTTTTGTGGTTTATGTAAGTTAGTTTTGGATGGTCTAAGTTGTGTCAAAAGGCTAACTAAAAAAATCAAGTTTGATATTTCTAGACAAGATTCTGAAACAATTTTGAAACTCGAGTGAGAACAATATACAAAAAACTCATAGTGCAAAAAGCAACCCCCATCACTAAGTTATCCATACATCCTTACAATGAGGCAAAAAGACAAATAATGTTAGGTTCAAAGACTTTCAAAGTTCCGTTTATGGCTAGTCTCTTCAAGCTGTTACTTAATCAATTACACAGTGGGCCTATGAAAGTTGAAAGACAGTTTCCCTTTTTAGTGCCAACACTGTGTTACTGTGTCTGTTCAAAATTATTTTTTTAAAAATCTTAAAGATTAACTCTAAGATGTGAGTGGCAGCTGTCAAACACTTAAAAAAATGGACCCATTTTTCCTAGTGCTATTGTTTTTATTGTCTTTTACACTCAACTGCATGTATATATACCTTCCCTGTAAAAAATGACTCAACTGTTGCAATCTGTTTTGAATACTGGTTCATGATAAGAAGGCAATTTTTAAAATTTTTACCATTCCTACCCATTTAAAGGATATGTATGGAGTTTCCGGCTTTGAGTAATTGTCTGTTTCAAACCGGAAGAACAGTGGCCTTATATCTGTCAGTAATCATCACTCACACAACTGGTACAGTGCATGTCTTCGCTTCTACTGGAGAAATTACAGTGATCTCCTGCTGTTCTCTTAAATGAATTTTTCCAAGAGATGTAAGCACATAAAAGGATTCTTAAGTTTTTTCTATCATTTTCTTTGTAGGTTTGTTTGGGTTTTTTGTTTGCTGCATGAGTTTTTTTTGATTGTTTTAAAATTATACTTAACAACATTGGTCTGCCAAGATTATACTTAATACTTTTTAGTGTGCCCAGTGGTTCTAAACATGGCATCCTGTGCTTCATCTCCAGCATTACCTTGTTAAATCAATGTATGTCTATTAGTAAAGGATCATTTCCTTCTGCTATAATTAATGATGACATCAAACATCCAGCCTTGTATCTTCTGCATGCTTCCAAAAATCTTTATCTCCTTTTCATTACAATTCTCCAGTATGACACAAGTTTCTCATAATTTAAAATTTCAAAATTTGTTACCTTAAACAATGCATTTCTTCTGTAATCGCATGTATTTCAGAATCTGCATAGCTACATTATTTATTTTTATAGTAGCCACATATGGAACATCAGTGTTCCATTTATCTCCTCCTGCAAATAGTCTTGTGGAGAGATATAAATCATACAGCATATGGTTATGGATTGACAAAATTTTAGAAATATCATCATAACCTAAGAATAATGGGTTAATCTGACAGGCCAAGGCTGTGTTATGGTATACCAAAGTGTCTGAAAATCCCAAAGTAGATTAGCTGTTAAAAAATGTAGTTTGGCAGAAATGGAAATGTTCATGATTTGCAGTCAAAATACTGAGTAGTTCTGGTTGAGAAATAAGAGAGAAAGAAAAGTATTAATTTTTAGCTGTTTTAATGGAACATGGTTGGGTATATATCTACCTCAAGACAACATGTTAATTGAATGTTCCTACCAGAAAAAAGACACATCTAAACAGGTAAAGAATTAGAAATAATTTTCTAACTTGCTTGGGACAGTTCAGCTGACCTTAAGAACACCATTAGTATAAATTCCATCTTGATGTGAAATTATTTCAGTTTAATTATTTCAGTTCCTTTTCAAAGCAAACATGAGAAAACAAACCCAAGAAAAATAAAAAGCTGTGCTATCCTGTAACTGAAGTCTTCAGTTTCAGCTTCCATTTTTTTTAAAGCTTGATTTCTATCATCATTTCTGAGCACAGTCTTTTCAACAGTGGAAGTTTTATGCATGAATATATTACTGTGGTACTGTTCATATCCACATAGCGGGTGCAGCATTCGGGTTAGAGAACTGTGAGCCACATGTCCTCTCTTGTCTCCATTCCTATCATTTAGGCTGGTTTTGAAAATTTGATGCCAGTTGATTAAATCACCCAGATATCTGCAGCCAGATTTTTCCCTCTTTGATATACTGATTGTAATCTTTCTTGGTTGCTCCATCCTCTGCCTTATTCATAGACTGAAAAGCTTTCTCATGTTAGACAGTTCTCTCGAGCCTCTGGATTTGAAACACTTAACAAGATTACTACTGCCACTATTAGGGAGCATTGTTTGTGAACAAAATATTTGTCAGCCACTCCCTTATTTCTGAATTTCTTATCCCTAATGGAAAACAATTCCCAAGAGTTTCAAGAGAACATTATTAAAATTGAGATCATGCATAACACCACAAATTTATACTTCTACCTTCTTTTTGTGTTTCAAAGTGAAATTTGCAGCATCTACATAACATGCCTTTAAAGAGTGTACACTAGTTTTCAGTGATTCAAACAGTCCTTTCCATGTCATTCAATAATTGAGAGAGATGTGATTCAATTTTCAACTTTCAGAGTGGAAAGAGCCTTTTTCCCCGCCATAGTGGAAAAAATGTGCAGGCTTTGTAATGGTCATCATCAGTACCATTGCCAAAAAATTCTCTCTGCAGCTTCTGCATACATATTTAGCATGTAAATAAAACCCCACTTTCACGGGTTTGTCCCCCACACTACCTATCACCGCTTTCTGGTATGTCTTTAATTCCCTCCCACCTCTCCTCAAACACTGCATTGAAACCCCAGGTCTCTCTCCTTGATAGCAATCTGCAAAAGGGGTAGCGTATACCCTGGCTGGAGCCAAATTGTGGCTGCACTTGCTGGCTGCCCAGCCTGTAGCTGCACTGTGGTGCCCGGCTTCCAATCAAGAAGACTTAATGCTGAACTCAGGATTCAGCATTTCCTTTGTCAGGACCTTCCCTTGAGTCTTTCCCCCAGGTTTAGTGACTGGTTTTCACAGTATCTGAGACCCGTCTGTTTCTCAGTGGGTAAAACAGATAACAGGCATATTATAACACATAAGCTTTATCTTCTTAAGAAACCAACATGAAAAACCTCATGTTTTTCAACTTCACCCCCTTTTTTTTCTACACAGGAATTATTCTTGATTTTTGGACTTTTGGAGACCTTGTGTTTGTTTCTCTTGGTTTTTAAAAGAATTCATCCAGGGGAAAAAAATAAATCTTGGTCAAGCTGATGCTGCTTTTCTTGTTCTATCTTCTAGACTCTGACAAGTGCTAGCAATGCTTCATTTAGGGTCAGCATGGAATAAAAAATCCAAAAGATAGTGTCATGAATCCAAGTAACAGACTGGAAAGTGTCCTGAATATCAGTCTCCATTTATCTTACTTCATCCTATAGTGGAGTTCTGGCCGCATTTGGTTTTGTACGTCAGGTCTCCTAACCATGCTTCTGAAATGGTCCCTGTGTAAAAAATGCAGAAGCAGCATTCAGGCAAGGTAAAATCTGCACTATCATTGCATAGCAAAGACCCCAATAAAGATGGTTACACTTGAGTTTGGGGTTGGGTTTTTTTTTTTCACAGAAACCTCCCAAAGGCAATGTCTAACCAAAGCACCCATAACACTAACCTAGCTTTCCTTCAACTTGGTCTGAATAAGCTGTCCTGTTAGGGGCTGCAGATCTTTATCTTGTCCTTTTCACTAGATAAGAACATAGCAGAAATCTCACTGGCAGTATGTTCTTGTGTGTACTTGATTTTATTTCCTTTCTAGCATAAAATATTTCCCAAACTGATGTCTGCAAAATAGCTCTCCACTTTGAAAGCAGTATATAGAATATGATGAGTGAGATGGATCAACACATGGAGAGACTTGGACTCTTCTTTGGTATCTGTTTCCATCTGTCAGAACTGGAAAATAGAAAGTAATGTGAATCAGTTCACATTTAACTGTAATCTCCTCTGTAAGGACTGCCAGAGATGACTTTGGCACAGTCTGCCTGGGCAGGTATCCAAGACTGCTCGTTGTATATGTCTTGACTTAAGGAAGCCTGCAGGCATGAGCACCCAAATGTTTTTGCTTAGAAACGAGTTCCAAAACATTTACCATTGATGTGATCCTGAATTTTGTAAATGTGTTCAATTTTTTTCCCTTTTTGAAAAGGGTTTTCTAATGCTTTAGCTGTCTGATGATATCAAGGAAATTTTCCTTGATGTGCACTGAAAAATGCTGAGAAAACCTGCTTTGTCTCTGTCTCTTCCCCTCCTACTCCAGCTCCTGCAGAAGAGAAGACATCAATGAAAATGTCAGTTCTAAGGTAGAAGATAGATTAAAAGATGTCATAAAGTGACCCTCAAATTAAACAAAACCCGTCATCCCTTGTCTTCAGACTTACCTGTCCTGCTAACACTTAATTCTGTTGCTGTTTGAAGGAGAAAAACCCAACCCACAAGAAAAACCCAGCCAGATAAAAAATAGATATGAATTAATTACAATGTACTCCTCTTAAGTTACAATTCTGCCTCGCCTCCCCCTTCTGCAGCCAGTGAATGGCTAATCAGGAGATGTTGCAGGTTTCTAGAATGACAGGGACAAACAGCAATGAGAAGCTTGTTCCATTTCACCTTTCGTTATGTAGCCTGAGTGATTTGGTAGGATTTCTTATTTGTTTTTAATACAGACCTTGTAAATTAGTATATTGCTTGTATAGTGC
The DNA here is from genome assembly GCF_964237585.1 of Gallinula chloropus. NCBI lineage: Eukaryota > Metazoa > Chordata > Aves > Gruiformes > Rallidae > Gallinula > Gallinula chloropus. The sequence continues at coordinate 68,307,721 of NC_140086.1, forward strand.
AAATATTTCCTTAGGCCAAGCCATTGTCACTTTACTATTAACAGGACAGGTATCGCTAAGTTGAAATATGGTTACAGTGATTGAGGGGGGAGCCTGCTATTGAACATGCCTACCTACATGAGAGAGTGTGTTGAAATTGGAGCATACCTTGTGAAATCTCCATGTTCTGGATAAAATGGCAATGCACCTTCACATAAATACCAGTATTATCCCGGTAGGCCACTATTCTTGGCAAGACTTAAAAGTAAGTAAAGTGAAGTAAAAAACTAAATGAAAACAAAAGCACAGAAACTTACTAAAACTCTCTATTTTTTCAAGTTGTAAGTATATTTTAACATCAATACTAATGCTACCCATAAGGTTGCAACTAGTATTTCAGCTAGAAAATAGGAAATCTGGGGCAAAGCATCATGTCATAGTTTCTCAAAATTTCAGATACCCCAAATTTTCACCTACATTGGAAGTATTTTTCCTTGTCTGTGGTTTAGGAAAAGAGAAACCTGATATTAACCTTGAAAATTGACATCTAGATCTCTAAGTGAGTATGGATCAGCTGTCTTTGCTAAAGCTTCACAGATTTGCATCATCTGAGGAAGTATCCCTGAAGGTATAACACCAAGTGCTGCTGTCTCTTATTGTAGAAGGCACAACAAACCACACTGATAACATTCTAGCCTTGTGACATTGTTTCTTTTTCTCATACCAGCAGTTCAATGCTGTTTTAAAGGTGGATAACTTGGGTTGGAAATATCCTCAGGCAATGTAGGGCTACTGTAGTAATACCTGCACCACTGCTCACCAGAACAATGAGGATGACCAAGAAAAAGGGAGCAAATGAACAAAACCTCCAAATTCTGCCTTCAGGAAAGACATTAGATAAAAGGTCAGAAGGTGCAGCTGCACTTGCCCTAACTTTTGCTCCAAATTAGTTCTGCAACAGAGTCATCTACAGACATGTGCTTTAATTTACACCTTCTGAGTTATCACACTACCCACCTACATCCAGATGAAGCCAATGTCTCATAAACAGGAGAATTTGATTTATCGTATTAATATGTACAGTAAACTAACTCCCCTTCATAGAGAAAAAAAAATTCTTTTTCCTATGTAGTGAGTTAAAAGTTTGCAATTTAAAAAAAAAAAAATTAGTAGATAGATCAAAAATGTTCACCCACAGTTTTGAACCACTAATTCAAATTTTCATTTAATTTCACAACATTAAGAAATGCTAGGTTTTTTCAGCTCTCAGAAGCAAGGTACTTTTTCTTCTTTCATCTACTGTGCCTTATTTTTCCTTCTTGCAATTTTTCCAAGTGTTTCTAAGCAGAAAACTCAAAGTTAAACAAGTGGTTACACAACTTATCTGTACAAACTTGTATTTCTCTTGCTTTCCTATCAATACAACCAAGAAGAATTTATGGATAATGCTACATAATCTTAACTCAATCTGCAGTTAGTATGCTTACTCTGGCTAAATTCTCACTATTTTACCACCATCTCCTCTCCAGGCTGTCTTCCTGTAGACAATCCAAAGAAACCCTAGTCACTCAAGTTTGGAAAGGGTTTTCCAACAAACTACAAAGAAGTAATTTTCAGACTGAAGCAAATGTACTGATACATCACAGAAACAGATTTTTTAAATAGAGTTGTGTGAGATAAAATGGGTGTTTAATGTAAATTAAGTTGTTTTTACATCCAACACAGCACAACCTTAGCTAAAATGTTCATCAATCTAAACAGAATTGTTAGAATCACTTTTCTTTCACCCTTAGGAATAATGCAAAATCAATACATGACTGGTGCATGATTAGCAATCTTACATTACGTTTTCAAAGAGAAAGTTTTTCACATGAGTTTCCCCGCACGTCTTGATGGAAGCAGGTTGTAGAGATAGAATGTGTTTGAGAATATTTAATGAAGTTTGGTTCAAATACTGGTATCGTTCAAAATTAGGAAGACAGAAGTGATCTAATGTAACTTCCTTTTAAGCTCATTTCAGCTATGCTCCAACTGAAACAGATGTCTCTTCTTTGTAGGAGAGTAGGAAGGTTAGGGCTCACTGTTGGCATGATTTAGATTAAGGATATTGTGTTTTGTCAGTGGAAAGAAAGTGGTTGGATTCACAGGGGTATCTAAGATACAGTCTTTTATATTAAAAATAACAAAACAGTATTTCTTTTTACCTACATTTTGTTTCTTTAAGACCTGTTTTCAACAAAAAGAGATGCATGCATGTGTGTATGAACATATATATATGTGTGTGTAGAAAAATACTTCAATTCTGATTTTTCTTTTTCCTCCAAACATAGAATGCTTATTTATACTTGTCATTCATTATTTTGCACATCCCAAAGCCACTAAAACAAATGTGACCCTCGGCTGAAAGCAACAAAATTGCATGTCCATCTATAAAACACTGTTTTGCTTGGGGCAATACATCTTGAGCAAGTGTATAGCAAATCTCAATGCATTTTAATATTAAAAATTTAAGCCTGGAGAATGGTCTTATCCGGTTCCCAGGCCCCCTTTTCAGCCCTTTGGGAAACATCTTTCCTAATGTATTGCAAATAAGTAATCAGGAGGGAAATATGTATATATATAATAATATGCATTACTAAATGGATAAAGTATCTCCAAATACAGCTATGTCATGCTTGATACATATGCCTGACAACAAGCAGCCTGTCACTGAAATGGAATCATGTATATTTAATCCTGTCAGAGTTAGCCAAATCCTGCCTGACCAGTGCATCTTTCACTAGACTGCAAAATTCATAAGGAGGGGTGACTCTGGGGTCAGTGTTTCCTTCTCCTGGCTCTTCTCCAGGTCTAGGATCCCATTCTCAAGGTACCGAGTCACCCTCTTTCCCCCGTACCTCTTTACTTTTGTTAGAGCCAGTTACAAGTGTTTCTATGTAGCTCAGCCAGACACTAACTATTCCTGTGTCTGAAGACACAAAGAGAATTTGTTGGTTTCTTAGATTCCCCCCCCCCCCCCCCCCCCCCCCGCCCCGCACAGGGATTGTGAATCAGAGGTTTACTGTGGACATAACCTGTTGCAGCAGGGGGAGTGTGTGATAGCAGTAGTTGCATCCAGAACTACAATCTCCAGTTTCTAGAGGCCCCTAAGAACATTATTATGCACTAGAAGTTTCCAAGTCTCAACTACTCAGAGCTATCAATCTTTTTTGACCTCCCTCTGTCCAAGCAGACAAGAGCTTGACTTTTGTTCCCAAGCCTTGCCAAAGCTGCGTAAATTTGTTAATTCCATGCTGACCTAACCACATCTACAGGCCTTCTGGCTGGTTAGGAGATTATTTCATTTGCCTGAAGAAAAATCCTGTACAGATAGCTCCACGTGGCATCTGGAGTGACTGTTACATATAATTGGTGAATTACGGTATCTCTTCTCTTTTCCTTTCCTGTCCCATTCCCTTTTCAGATTTTTCCCCTATTCTAGGTGACAGTTTGAGCTGTTAGGTATTGCTTTTGCAAGGAACTTTTCAGCTGCTCCATATATTAATCTCTCTTATTTGGTCTTAATGACCATATTGTATACACAAGATCCCATTAAAACCACTTATCACTTCTTAAGGCTCTCCCCTTAAATAGCTCACAGTTTTTTAAAACCTGTAGCTCTTTTTGATTAACCAATATAAGGAGCCTCATAATTCTATAACTTTCCCATCCTATCTGGAAACCTATAAATTTTTGTATGGCATTGCATTTCAACATCCTTTTTTTTCCAGATTTCTTCCTCCCTCCCACCACTATGTGTGTACATTTTAGGTCACTATTTTCATCATCTGGTCCTAGGAATGTCCCTGGTTGGAGCACCTACTTTCATCTTTTAATTCAAATTTTAATGAAGAAATAGTCTTGTCATTGTGTGGAAGCTTATAACTTGGCATCTTCAAGACTTGGCCTGACCAAACTACGTTGCCGTCCTTACGAAAATTGACATATAATATGTGTATGTTGCACTGATGTATCAGCTTGTCAATTTTTGTCTAAAAGAAATCCAGGAAGACGAATATTTTTTTAAATAAAAAAGAGAACTCAACTGTTAAATGTGGCATTGCACATCTTTTGGAACAAACCCTGTTCACTTTATTCTCATTTGTATCTTCATTCATTTCTGACAGGTCCTTTCATGTTATTTGATGAGCAGTATTTGAACTCTGTCAGTCACTACCTGTATTATTAGGTTAAGAATAGAAACAAATAATTATATTGCCATAAAGGTGTCTCTGCAGGGTTTCTTTAAGAAGCAGATTTCCTGATTAAAGCAACTCCTGGCTCCTTTCATTTTTGAAAGGCTTTAAGCAATCTGAAATGTTGCTTTGATTCAGTCATGATAAGCAAGTACATGCAGAAACACTGCAGTACAGAGCTGCTTTTTATACTGTGGCTTTTTACAAAGGTTTAAATTACTAATCCTAAACGAGTGTCTTAGAAAAGGGAGAATGCCTCTCGCTTGTTGCAGCAACAGTCTTTTCTGCCTGCAGTAGGCAGGACATTGACCTCTACCTGAACAGCCCGAGGTAAGAGGAGTAGCCACTGGAAATTATTTATAACCTGACCAGCTCATTTAGTTTCATCCTCTGAGGCCCTCAGAGTCGAACTGACACAGCAATAATGGCCAGCGAACTTTTGATCCAATTAATTGTTAATGAGAGGTTTGATTAGCAAATAAAGGGCCTATTAGGTTAGCTGATTGTCTTTCTTTCACAATACTAGAGGTCAACTTTTTTTCCCCCCTCACTGAAAGAAAAGTACACTGTGTACTCTAGTTAAATTAATCACATGCTCACAGGTGTTGAGTAAAGTTGATTCAGGAAAACAGTCAGTTTAGACATCTGTCTGTAACTGTGAGAATGCAATAGGTGTTCTCTTTTTTTATGGGTAGGGTTTGGGGTTTTTTTAGCTACTTCTTAATTCAATTGCCCTCACCTTTCCATGTCTGCAAAATACAGCATTAACCCATCCTTCTCCTTGTCCTGCTTTCCTTCAGGCTTCACTCACAGTTGTCTTTAATTATTCTTCTGGAATTCTCAGTCAGTTTCAGATTAATTAATTCTTCATATGTATTTAAAATCTCCCAGTGTATATGCAAACACCATTCCAGTGCATGATGTTCTATTCCTGAAAATTTCCCTCTGACTTATGACACACTCCTGTAAAGTTACAATGACTAAAGAGAAATGGAAGATTAAGGACAAAACTGAAGTACAAATGACACCTATGCAAATTAAGAGTATTTTGATCTCAGTGCAGCCATGCTGGATTTATACTGGTGTAAATTTGACATTAACAAATTGATCCCTGTAGAGTAGCTTTTGTTATCTGAACACTTAATCTTCTTTCATAATATCAGTAGTGCTTGAAAACAGAATACTGCTCACTGCGTCTTCCCTCCAGTCTCTGTAGTGTACAGAAAGCCACAATTAGAAGAACACTAAGGTTGTCATCAAGCTTTCAGATATTAAAAATCTGAAGATGTGGTTGTCTGGTTTGCAGGGTGTGATGTAGTCTTTAATTACATGATCACATTCTGTTTTTCTGTGATTCAGCTCATGGGATGGATGGACGTTAGCAAAAGCAGCAGCTCCTCAGTGCTTCTTTTCACCCTTGTTACTTAATGAAGGCTCACGGCGTTTACTGAGTGCTCTCTAAACCTTGCACACATGAGACAAATGGTAATTTTGAGATGATGTATCAGGGTCATCATTCTAATACTGAATTATGTAGCAAACTATCAAAAAGCAATGCAGAACAACATAGTACAGCTATTTCTGTTCGAGTTTAGTTTGGGGGGCACAGGGGTTGTCTTTTTTTTTTTTTTTTCTTTAATAGGAAAAGCTGAGATACAGAAACGCTAATGCAGGAAGTTTAGGTTGACTCTTCATTCTTGGAGACATGTAGGGAGGCAACCAAAGCATTAGTGACAGTGCATGAATTTGAGCTTTGCTGTGGAATCTGCATACTGAGGTTTGTAGCTCTTTCTCAGCTAGTGGAGCTTCAGAGAGGACATTCAGACTGTTTAGCGAAAGACAACATTTGTAATGAATTAAGACCTGTGAAAAAATCATCCCTTTTTATGTTGATGGCTACTTCAGCAGCTTGGTAGTCCACCTTGGCTACACCCATGCTCTTATTTTTCTTTGTTTTCTGTTTGCATGCATATGGGCTGGTTTCTATGTATGTGCTTGCTGTTCTCTAGCTCTCCACTACCTCAGAGCACAGGTTTTACCAATGTAAATGTGAGTACCCAGCAATTTTGCAAATCAGAGACCTATAAAACAAACAGTATATAATTAATAACCACCTACAAAAAGTTTGGTTGGAATGAGTAGACCAGACTCATTAAGGACTGGTATGACAAGAGGCAAGGTTTAATCCAGTTCTCCAAGGCTGCTTTAGCAACAAAACTTCCTGTAATCTTCTTTGATGTACTAACTACTCTCTGTCAGACAAGTTGTTTTCAGGTAAGGCTGCTCATGCATTGAGACCTTGACTTTGCGGAGCTTCTGCTTTTCCGTGGCTTTTCTAGGTTTCACATATTCTGCACATAATTCCTAGATCTTTGTAATGAATTAAGACTTAGAATTTATGTCTACCATTGGCTGAACTAAAACCTTCACGACTGCTGCACAAATCTTTATCATATCTCACATGACTGCTAACTGTAACATCAGTAGCAAGGTTTTGTCCTTTGCATAGAGACGTTCTTAGAGGTAAATGAGACCCATAGTTTGCTGAGGGCTTTTGCAGAACTGTTTTTGACCTTTGAGATACAGCTGAGGCCCTGGGAGCCCCAGTTCTTTGCCAGCATCTGATGGGAATATTCTTTCTTCTCTACCTTGGCCAGGCAGAGATCTTCTCGTTCTCAGGCTTTAGAAAGCCTTATGCTTTACTTCCCCATCCTTCACTGCAGTCCGAATCCTGCTTTTAGTACATAAGTTTAATTAATTCACAGTCTTTTTCTTCAATCAGGCCCTTAGGACTTGTCCTTATTTAGTCAACCTTATGTCTGAAACATTGTTTTTCTGACTTTATATGTATGGCTTTACCCGTGTAAGTGCATCCAAAAGCGCACGTGTGTGTGCAGCTTGAGACATGCACCCAACAGTTCAGATTTCTTCAAGCTGTAAGTAACTGAAAGCAGCCTTTTATAATGAAAAGTAGTACAGCCTAAGCCAATGCTACCAGCTTGATGTATAATAGACACATACTTTCTCAGGGACATGATGTTTTGTCTTTATGCATCCTGCATAACAACTCCCTTTGCACACACCTCTACTGAATATGAAGGGCAAGCCAGTGAATGCAACCAACATGATGGCCTTGCAGTATGGATGGTAATTAAAAGGAAAATTGCAGAAACAAATTTTGTTTCCTTTGAAGCTAATGGCAAAATCACCTGATTTGACTGGGTTGGCAAATGCTCTGTAAAAATTAGTTACCACATATAAAGATAGATAATGAAGACATATGTATTAAATAATATAATACAATTTCGGAAATCCATTAGGAGATGTATATAATAACACAGGAAGAGACAACTGAAAATATCTAAATGGGTCTGAAAGATGCATTTCAAGTTGAGCTGTCAGTTGAAATGGAGAATCCAAGAACTAGAGAGATGAAGACTGCTCAAAACGAGATCTGAATAATCGTAGATTCTGATTGCATGAGATGTGAGATGGCAAGCAGAGCTTATGAGGAGATCAATGTAAGTAAAGCATGCAAAGCCAGCCCGGTTGTGCTGTGTGTGGATCACCTTCAAATTGTGAGAATAACCTTAAGGAACATTTGGTGAGTGCTTTTGGAGGCATAAAACCAGAATCCTGGAGGACAGTATGTGGCTGTGGTGTTTTGATGTTACCTTGGAAATCTAAAACCCTTCTGAAGTCTCACTGCTGACATAGTCTTTGCTGACAGCCTTCTGACGAAATCTCTGCCACAGACTTCCTACATTAGTCTCTGTGCTTCAGATTTCATTTAATTTTACTTCACATTGAGTCTCTTTTGAGCACAATCCTCTCCCTATGTCTTTTTCCCCCATTATTCTTTAAAGTAATATATACCCACCTAGTATTATAGAAAAATAACAAGTAACAAGAACAGAACTAATTAAAAAAAGAAAAGGGAATCACTTATAAAATGGTTTTGGTAACAGTGTAAGCAAGAACTGAATGACATAAAAATGTATGTCTGCTCTACTAAAGGAAACATAGCTACCTCTCCAACTTTCCCTCCCTGCCCACCTCCCCTGCCCCACCACCTCCCCCCAGTTCTTGGAATCTGCCTTTGTTTGCATATTGTATGGATATGAAACATTAACACTTTTTTTCCCCACAACATAGTTTTACTCTTTTTTAGATCAAAATGAGCAGTATTTTCAACTTTCTACATTAGGCTTCATGAAAATATTGTCTGTAAGCAAAAGGATCATTAAAGTTCATATTCATTTCATAAAGCAGTGTAGCAGTTTCATTGCATGAGGCATTATTATAATTTTTTTAAATAATAAAACCTAGAAAAAATAGCAAAGAACTAAGTGTGATATGTTCTGTTTAAATTATTGGTTTGTTATTAGAATTTGTTTTGGCTGCTCCATAGCCATCCTATCAAAGTGATATAATCTCACAATTAAAATGACTAATTTATTTCCTTGTGTTCCCATTATTATTGAAATTGGCCAGTGCTACTCTCGAATAGATGCCAAAGCTCTAATAGACTCCAGTGTAACAAAATATTTTGTCTGATTTTATTTTTCAATTTTCATTACACCAATACAAGAAAACATTTAACCTAAGATCAGAGAACAAATGTGTTACTAAATAAATTCAGTGGGTATATTCGAAGGCAGCTTATAGAAATTAATTTTTGGAATATAGAGATTTAGGAAAAAAAGAGACAGTTTTATTTATGTAAAGAACATAACCTGATAATGAGTGATTTATACTTGGACCATGTCCAGTAAGTTCTCAATCCACTGGAGAGTTTCCAACCTAGTGAGAATATGGAAGAGGGTTTACGAAGGGAAATGAGAGGTATACTATGTTATTTATGAGAAGAGGGGGTGGAAGGACCAGTACACTTTTCAGCTGGGCATTGCAATGTACAGGGTGTACACACCACAGTGTTTCTCCTTCGTCTTTCCAAAGCCACAGATGAGCGTATTCATAGACAATTGGAGATTTGATTACACAGATCACAGTGTGAAAATGATATGGTTTGGCTGTTATCACATATGGCTAAACACGAGCTATAAGAGAATAGACTGAAGGCTGATACACTTCCTGTGAGTTTAGTATCTCAGTAGCCTCTTGACACCTTCATTAAAGGTGGTTGTTTGGACTTTCTATGGATGGAACATACTTCTTCCTGATTTAACATAATAAAGCACTCTTAACTTGTTACTGTCTGAGGTTGTTAGAAAGTTGTGAACTGTATGGAGAAGTGATTATTCATAAAAACTAATCCCTATCCTCCCTCTTTGCTAAACAGGGAAGGATCCCCAAAGAAAGTGTCAAAGTTAGGTCCTAAGTTTAGGTGTGCAGAAACACTCTCTTGAAAAGCATCTGTGTCTGCATAGACTGGGAAGCTTCCTTGTGAAGAATATCCCTACCAGGCTAACGCACATCCCTATTGACGATCCCCAGACTCACTGCACAAAAATGCAACCTAACTGATGAAACAATTACCCCAATGTTTTCAAGGTTTATTCCTCATTTTCCCTCAAAAAGATGTTTTAGATATTAAAATTTCATGTTGAACATTATCCAACCCTTTGATTCTTAACAAAACTTAGTTCCTGTGAGCATGCTGCCAGACCCAGAAACTTGTAAAATACAAAGCTGTATCATACCTCAAAAATAAGTAAACAACCTTGAATCCTATTTTTTTTAATCTTTCATTGCTGCTACACAAAATTGTGCATTGTGAAAAATTCTATTTCTCTCCAATTTATTGAATCTGCACTTGATACTCCTCTCCTCTTGTGAGAAGAGATCCATATTCATATTTATTTTGCTCTAAATTAGCTACTCGCTTATTGACCCTAAATAGTTATCATCTCAGCTGGAAATATATTAGAGTTCTAGTTGCCAAACAAATATTCAGCAAAAGATGAATAAAAGCATATGGGGAGGAAAAACCCACAAAGTTTTCACTGCCAATATAATGGAAGGCATTCTGGCGGACAGCCATCTGCACCCGCTGAACAGAGGGATCCTGGGATGACATTGATCGATTTAACAGTAGGAAGGTATTAATGATATTCAGCTCTGATGGCTGAGCCACTTCACACTCATTTGCATTTCCATTCATCATCTCAGCATTTATCATTATGAGGCGAATGCCAGAACTAATTAAAGTCTGGGCTAACAGGGTGACATGGGAGTCCAGCCGCTACTTATACTGAGGAAATATGGGAAACTTTCCAGCAGGAAGTACACCAACCTTACACCAAACCCAATTAACTTAATTCCTAACTAAACCATTTGAGGGCCCTTCATTTGAATAAACTAAAAAGCTGGATTGAAGTTACACCATGTTTTTTTCTCCTAGTGTTCTAGTAGTTTCATGACTCGATAACATTGTCTTATGTGGACATTTGAGAGACTTCTCCTCAGCTATCCCCCACCAACTTTGTTATAGCAAACACAGATAAAATTTCAAATTCTACCATAAAATTTAAATTTTAAATATAAATTCAAACATAACTGGGGGGGGGGGATGACCTAAAAATTGTGAATACTCAAGTAAAAAAAGATAATAAACCCCTGGAATATTCTGAAATCTATTATTTCTGTTTACATATGATGGTTAGCAAACACCCTCTCCAAATATATAAAATCTATCTTAGTCTGTTTTCTGGCACAACAATAAGCAATTTTTCTTCTTTGCAGGCCAAGGCTTGCTTGGCATACTTTCACACACTGTTCTGTTAACCTCACTGAGACAACCCCTGTGAGCAAAGAGACCAGAATTCAATCCTGGGTATGTCTTGGTTAATCTTTTGGTTTCAAGAATTTCTTGCTGATAGCTCAAATAGTTATAGGGGTACTGTCATACTCCACTTAGGTCAGGTCTCTAGCACCTTTAGGTTCCTTTGATGTTTCCAGACAGAAAGAACAAATGTGATAGAAGAAAGTTGTAGTAGTAGAGAAATATACATAGAAAAGTTTTGTGAGTAAATTATTCCTTTTACATTTTAGATTTTGGCTGGATATGTCTATAAGTACAAAAGTAATCTTTTCAAAAACAGATTTTAATAAAAATTATCCCTACCAGTAATTTCAAAAGCCGTTTTATATAGAGAGACATTTGATCTAGGCTCTGGGTAACACAGCATCATTTCCTGGCCTAAAGGAATTTATCTCCCTTAGTAAAACACGTAACACCATGTGAAATATCTAGTTCCCATGTCCATAATGAACCCTCCATAGTTTTCTGTCTGACACACATGTAGGAGCAGATATGGCTTTTATGGTCTTCTACAGAGGCCTTGATGGTTTTAAAAGGGATGCAAGATCTTTATCTGTCTATTGACATGGCTCCATGCACATCCACAGATAGGAGAAAAGGTAGTGCTTCTGTGGGAAATGATGAATCTCTCCAACATTGGTTCAAAAGAGTCATGAGATTCATAGATCACTACCAAATCTTTGTAAATCCTTCTCAAACTTTGTGAGACAGTGATCTTATGGTCTTGGTATGAAGTTCCTTTTAAGCTGAAACTCAGCCTTTGCTCCTTTCAAGTTTTTAGCAATTTCATTACATAGCTCCAGCTGGAATACATACAGGTTAGACAGGCACAGATGAACTGGTCAGGCACTTTTTACCAGGCATTGATGAAAAATATAGGCATTTTATAAAAGCAGAATGAAGAACAGTGGTGGGTAATTTTAATTTTTAATTTAGTCTTCCATTGTGGTAACAACTTTATCCTCTTCCTGATATACATTTCTGACCCATTCACATGACCAGGCACTGTGTAGCCTGTAAAAAAGATCAATGAACAACGAAGGGTTAGATTATATTGACTTAATGTTGATTAGTTTACACTGGGTTGTCTGCTGCAAAAGATGTCAGAGCTGTTGTAGTTTATTAGCTCCCATCAATTGAACACTGGCTTAAATTAGTACATGAGACTCTTCCTTTCTGTAATGCAATTTCAACTTGCTCTTCATGCTTAGCTTTCCTATCTATACTTCCGTGTGACAGCTGTTACAACATTTTTCTCCATCAGAGAAAAAAAAAAAGAAACAGAGTTTAAAAAGCTCAGAGTACTTTTTAGGTGCCACTTGTATGATCAGTATGATCTTCGACACCGGTTATATCAGAAGTGTTGTTCAATGACAAACATATCTTGTAATCACCCCAGGAGATGGCAGCTTGTAATTAAAAAAAACCCAACAACTTTACTAGGTCATGAGAGTGCTGTCAAAAAATCCGTTGCAGCTTTCAGAATTTAAGATCACAGATATGAACAAATTATGATTTCTTAAAAAAATATTTGCTGTTACCAAAAAACCTGTGAGAAATTTAGTTCTGAAATAGCTCTAGCAGATAGGTCCAATAATAGCATTTTATTATCTTTGATGAGAGAGAAAGAGCAATGACTTAAAATCATGGAATGGCTGAATGAGAAGGGACCTCTGGAGGTCATCTGGTCCAATCACCTTCTCAAGCAGCCCCACCTACAACTGCTCGTCCAGGACCATGTCCAGGCAGCTCTTGAATATCTCTAAGAATGGAGACTACACAAAGTGCTCGGGCAACCTGTGCCAGTGCTCAGTCCACCTCACAGTAAACAACTTTTTCCTTGTGTTAAGGAATAAACAGGCCAGAACAGGTTTTTGTACTCAATTCTGTCAAGCAGCAGTATCTTTGCCACATACTGGGCAATCTTCTATCTGTGTCCATTCTACCATTAATAGCAAATACCTTAAAGCATGTTAGAAAAGTATAGAGGTTACTGTCAGAAATACAAAATGGGTATTACACAAAACTGATTTAGAACATGATTGATCCAAATAAAGGAGTTGGCAGAGGAACAACTGCTGAAAAGAGGGCCTGTAGGAGGTCAAATATGGCAAAGATTAAAGTTTGCACTTGAAAGTAGAGCTATTCATAAGAGAGTTCAAACTTTATATATATGAGGTCTGATTCATAATTTGAGTGTTAATAATTCTCTGTTATCAGAAAATAATTTTAGACTGCTTGGAATATCTTTGTCAAAATACAGTTGACATCTTTTGACTTGGGTTTTCATTGAATATTTGGTTTTCAAAATAATTGAATTTCATGATCAAAAAACCCCATAAATTTTATTTCTTCTAAAATATCAAAATCCTAAGTGACAAGGATAAAATGAAGACTCCTTGTGTTGCTAGATCTCTAGTGAGACCAACATCAGCATTATTTTCAAACCTGTATTATCTAAAGTAATTATTTGACATATATACACCATAACAAGATGTCTGTTAAACATTCTTTCCCTTTCAATAATTTGATCTAGTCAAGACACATGTTCACTTTCATAGCTATTGGATTACTGAAATTCTTATCCTATGCACCTGCATCACCTCATTGTCATTCTTCTTGTCCTCTTCCCCTGTGTTCATCTGACTTTTAAGCTCATGTATTCATTCATGATAAAACTGCATCTGTATACAACATAGGGCAGAAAGTCTCTTTTACTATTTTTTAGACAGGACAAAGACATCTAGAAACCACTTCAACTTTTTAACTCAGAGAGATGCAATAAATAAGATAATGTGACACAATTTCTGTGCATCCTGAGTATGATATATGATAAATATAGATGAAATTGATCCTTATTCTGATCTGATTATTTCTGTATGAAAATTCAGTGAAGAATTGTCATTTGGACATTTAAATAACTTAAAAAAGAAAAAAAAACAATCCACCCAAAACTAGAATGTCAAGGATATTAGTCTTAAAAACTTGTTATAAAATTTCAAATTATGATTAGATTTTGGAGAAAGTATATTTTAACTTTCTCTTTGCAGAAAGAACTACTGTTTTAGTACAGGCTTTACCACAAATTTTTATTGATTGAGGTTTCTTGTAAACCACCTCACAAATTGCTGTCTTCAAATGTCCTGAAAGCATCTAACAGAATAAAACTGGTGGAAAGTCTGATACTAATTATATCTGTGGCTTCTGTTCAGTTATACTTCACCTAAAAGAACTGATGTAAGGAAGTAAAAACCATAGAAGTACATCACTTAATCTCAAGCTAAGCATACATTGTCTTGTAGAAAAAAACAATGATTTTGTTAGAAGCTTTATTATGAGTTATATTTTTTTGCAAGTATTTAAAATCCCACATCCAGAGTTTATTTTTTTAGTTACTAAATTCTTACTACAGCCAGAGGAAATAGAGGTATAGATAAATATATTCTAGATAATACAATGCAACTTTTCTAAAATAATACCAGATCAGATTATCATTCTGGCTTCATTTACATACTTATATTTAACTTCTTAACCAATGAAATACGATAAAATAAAAAAACAGTTTATTTTATTAAAGGAGGCTTCTATACAACATGATCTAAATAAGCCTTTTTCTGTGTCTTTTAATATTAAACTGGTAGCACAAAAGATTGAAAGAAGGTTGAGAATTGTAAAGATTGTTCTTAGTCTAGCCATTAAAATGGTCGAATATGCTATAATGCCTGAACTTGTCTCTTCTTTAAGCCACAGAGATTATTCATTAACTGAATTTTTGTACATAGGTGTTTTCAGGATCTGGCCATTTAAAAGGTTTCCATGGAGAAGTAATCAGAACTGTTCTGTATGACGATATTTATTATTCATGGTCCTACTCTAGCAGTAAAATAGCTAATAAAATGATCTTAAAGAAAGAAACACTGCAGCAAGCATTCTGTGGCTCTTTTGTAATGGCTAAGGACTTCACATTCACTTGTGAAAGTCTCTATTGCTCATTGTGTTCATGTTTATGTATTTACACGAACACATAATAAAGATTATTTTTTATCTCCTTTTCATGATCTTTTATAGGGAATAAACAGCATCACATAAATATGAAAAATAACACTTCTGGAAAAGGGAAATATAGTCCAATCCCAGTAAGAGTAAGCACAGCAATCGTTATAATTGTAAAACTGAACTACCCAGATTGGTTGATAAGTGGCATGTCTTCTCAAGGTATGAAGCTGAAAATAATCCTGGATGTTACTGCATACAAGAACTACTGTTCTTATGAAGTATTACAGTAACAAGCCAAGGAAATAATAGTAAAATATCAAGTCAGTCCCTTGGAAAAAAAAACAAAAACTCAACAAGCCAAAAAAAAACCCCCCAAAAACAAAGAAAGAAAGAAATAACTTTAAACAACTTGTTTTCCCTGTCTCCTTTTTGTGATAAGGGAATAGTTTCGTGAACACTGTCAGCCTTATGCCATATGTTCCAGGAAACTAGGGACCCTTGAAGAAGAAGAGGCTTTTGAATTATTGATCAATGATTAGCAAATGCAATCGAAATTGTAGACTTGATGTTGTGCAGGGATTCATAATTTATGAGTGGACAAAATAGTAGGTAGCAGAGGTAGTGGTAGGTGATTTCAGCCCCCATATTGATTACTTAAAACAACAGGAGGTAAGTGTAGTGTGACAGACAGAACAAAAACTGACAGCTCACTGCCTGTCCATCACTACAGACTGAGCGCTGGGGGAATAAAGCTTACTGTAGAAGCAAATACATTTCTATTGTGTGTCTTTGATCATTATGCTGTTCCACTAGACCAAAGGACATATTTGTTTATAATTTATGTATTCTCTTACTATAAAAGATTGATAGCATCCTATTAGATACCACTGTATCTAAATATCCAGATAGTTTGTACCTGTAACAGCTTGAGAAGCAATATTGTGAAACATTTGCATAGTCTATCAAGCAAAGGTAAAAACCTGGGAATGATAAGGAGATGAGGTGTGCCTGGCACCAGCCTAAAAGTCAGTTCTGTTTTCCATCCTTTGTTGCTGTCTGCCAGCTTTTCTTGGGCTACTGGAATTCTTCTTTATAGATCAGCCCTTGAGAGCACTAATTTTATGGGTTGATGAAAGAGGAGTAAACAGGGGTAGGTAGACTTCCAGTCTCCAGGTCACAACTGGATGATCATTTCTGTATCTGAGCAATCTCTGTGCATATCAACAGAGATAGACTTCATCATTCCTGAACACCTGACAGCAGCCTGAGACTGAACGGGGTGATCTGGGGACATTTTGCTGGCAACTGATAGCCTATTTGGTTAGAACTATGCTGCTACAAAACCAAGGCAAAGGACCTGCCAGTGGTCCTTTGCTGCATCATAACAGGGAGGTGTGCCTGCACACGTATGGTCTGAACAAGTATTTTCTCTTCTCAGTCTTCACTGTAAGTCAGAATGACACAAAATTACTCAACAGCCTTATTGAATAAAAATGATATTAAAAAAAGGAGAAAGATAAAAAAATAAGGACTGACATAAATATATGGACTTGTGACTTTGAGGCAAACTGTATTCTGAATTAAATTTGTAGCATGCAGTGCTGTAAGTGTCCTTAAAAAAACCCCAGTGATTTGAACAACAAAAAGGCATGCAATAGAACAACAGAAGTTTCCACTGTTAAGACAGAAGTTGGAGTAAAAAAGATGTCTGTGAAGAACAGGGATGTGGACACAAAGTGTAGATGACTGCCCACCAACAGAAAGATGTGTAGGAAAGAGGACACTGAGTATATTATTCAAGTCACAGAAAAACAGGACAATTCAAGGAAGGCTGAGTGATTAATTGCCTAGGATCGGTATCTAAAGACAATATTCACCAATATGTCCTCTTAGGATGTGCAGTAACCTGGTTACATGAAAAAATTAATTTGGTAAATGTGCTCCATTGAAAGATTTTGAGGAAAACGAACCCTATCTGCTGGAGAAAATTAAGAGAGAACACAAGGGTTCATGCAAATATATAATTTACCTGATGAGTTACCTTCAAATAACATGAAAATCTGATACTTTTATTGTAAACAGCATGACATGGTGTAGCCTGTTAGTCAAAATCAATGTTGGAATCATGACCACAAAAAATAGACACTCCACAAGAGATACTACCTAGTTCTGTTTGCAAATACTGCTGTCTCTAGTGACAATAGTTTTCAGCTGGAGGAGGAGCTAGATAGAAAGAATGAACATATTACTTAAGCAACAAAAGTGACCCTGCAAACACTTTTGCAGAGGAAAGGTATATCTTTGTCTGCATGCTCATAGAGAAAGGTGCTAGTAGAGAACATACATTCCCTGAGTTTAGCAGCTGTATTTTTTTGCAGCAGCTAGCAGAACAATATCCTCCTGGTTCACTGCTTCTAGTAGATCTTTAAAGTTCCACTTCACTTTGACTACATACAGGTGGTGACATTGCTAATGCATTTTGGAAGACAGAGATTTCCCCATTTTTGTCAGTTTTCATCACATCTCCTCCAAGGAAAAACTAGCATAATTAGTCTGGACTATAGATTTAGATGGGTGAAAATTTGTATGGAATAACTTTAAAAGAATTTTTAAAAAATAATACCAGAAAAAATCTAAAAATAGAATACATTTTTAATACAACTAGGCTTTCTTGCTTAAATTCCATGTTATATTATGTTTATCTTACAGTATATCATTCAGAGGTGCAAATGAACAAGAAAAGTAGAAGATAGTATTAAAATTAATATATCTAAAAATCTGATAGAGTCAGCATGATTCATTTATAATAAGATTCTAGTACAAATGACAGTTTTACATTTAAAATATCCCTAGTTTAAATATAAAGCTATATTTTACATAGAACAGCCTTGCTTTTAATGGAGAAAGGGTCTGCATAGGAGTTAAAGATGCATGAAATGTTGCTTTTTCTTTATTTATAAAGAAAAGCAAATAGGAAAGTTTGTCCTTCATAAGTCATGACATGATCTGATGAGTGGTGCATTCATCCCAAATTCATGTTATTTAAATCTTATATAGTAACACAACATCGTACATTGCATCTCTTATGTTCATGTATAGTGGCACTAGCAGTGATGCTACACCAGGATTGCTGTATCTTCATACAGGTAATTAACTTCCCTATAAGATATGTTGCTTGAATTCAGCAGTTGATCCAAAATAGTTATTTGTTGTAAAGTAAATGATTTTTCATTCTATTGTTGGTTTGCATGGGGTTTTTTCCCCTAAGAAACTGAGGGAAAACAAAAGAAAATATCACAAAGATAATCTGAGATGATTTATAATTACTTCTGACAACTAGTGGATACCTGGAACTGAGTGAAATTCCTCCTGCCTCTCCTCTCTTGGTTGCTTATAGCCTGCCCACTGGTCTGCAGTGTCAAAAAGTACTACCTGGCCTCTTACTTCTTAGATTTCCACTCTATTTTACATGTCAATGGCCATTTTCTTGAGTGGAGTGATTTATTTATGGATCTTGTAACAGTAAATAAAGAAAGAACAAAAAATGGTAGTAAGTGAATGCAATCATATCTTTCAAAAATCATTAGAGAAGTAAAGCTCAATTAACATCTTAGTATTGTAATATTATTAGAATTGAGTGATTAATTTGCAAGAAATATATAATTTTTAAAAATCAGCCTTTTATTTTTTAATGTTTTTGAGAATGATCTCTGAGAAGATCAGCTCCTTTTGTTGTTTGTAAGCTGTTTAAAATATTAATGAAACTTCTAATGTATGGAGTGAATACAGGTAATTCTTTACACCTGCTTAACAACCTTTGATCATTCTTTGGAAGCAATGAGGGACTGTGATTGGTTAAATGGTATTTTTACACATCAGACAACAGGAGTCTCATAGATAAGCCCCATTTTACTGTTTCTGCTTCCCGACTTACTGAGGGAAAAGCACGTCTAACAAGAATGCTACCATGAGCAAGTTTGAACCTTGCGTAGTATGACTACTACAACATTCAACTGTGCTCTCCACTTCCTGCAAGCAGTTGTGTGTGGATGTCCAGGGCAGAACCCAAACAGAAAGGAGCATAGGAACTGGAAGACCGATTCCTTTCTGCAGAGGTAGCATCAGACTTACTGCTTTGCTCAGTTTGTGCTAGGGAGAGAGGAGAAAAAGTATTGGTGGTGCAGGAAGGGTCAGTGAAAGTAAAAAGAGGCAAAAGTATTTTTTTCTGCAAAAGTACACCTTATCCTGGATTTGGTAACAACATAGACTCACTGGTACAAAAGAATCTCAAAAGAGTGAAAGGGATGTGTATATACTGTGTGGGGTTGCTCTTCATTTAAATAGTTTAACACTAAATTATCAGCAATAGGGGAAGAGACTGCTCACATTTATGTGCAATTCTTACACATCTTTTGACTAAATTACAAAGTGATGTGATGCTGACACTTTCAGAGCAGCAGGGCTGTCAAAGTGGTTTTTCTATCAAACACAGAGGGCTAAACAACAGCAATATGTCTTGGATGTTGCACTTAAACCTCTACTTCAACATCTGACTGTAATAGCGTGCATCACATCATCAATATATACCTGTATACTTGCTTACTTGCAGCAGCAGGTTGCCCAGAGAGTCTGTGGAATCTCCATTCTCAGAGATTTTCAAGACCAGACTAGAGAAAGCCGTGATCAACCAAACCTGTCCTCCCAGCTGACTCTTCTTAGAGCAGGAGGTTGACAATACGATCTCCGACAGTCCCTTCCCACCTAAGTTCTTCCATGATGACAAGCAGTGCAAAGGATTTAAAGGTTAACTTTGTGTTTCAACTTCTAGCTGTGGTCTGGCAAAAACCATAGTTCACAAGCAGTTGTAGGAGATTCTCTTGCACTGATTTATGCCCTTCTGCTTTATAAATAATATTCCAAAAGTATTTTAAACCACATTTACATACAAGAATATGTTGATATAGCATGTTGATATCTGATGAGCTGCACTGGCAACATATAGTTTCTGGATTGTAAAAAAATCAAAGTATGGCCTATCAATGCAATTGCATAAAGAGGTGAAATACTTTCCTTTTTGGCAATTCCCTTCAGAATGTCTTGAAACTAAAGTATTATACCTGTCCTTTCCTCTTGTTTTTCATAAATGCACATTACTCCTGAAGTGCTAAAGATAATGTATATGTTCACAAATAGGTGAGCTTATATGACCTGCAGAAATCCATTGTCTGTCTTAAGTCCTAGGAGATACTTTTGAAGAGAGAAGTGTTTAGGGCCAGGTTGGATGAGGCTTTGGGCAACCTGACCTTGTGAAGGATGTTCCTGTCCATGACATGGGGGTTGGAACTAGACAATCTTTGAGGTCCCTTCCAACCCAAAGCCTTTTATGATTCTCCTTATCCAACTCTAATTTCACTCTGTGTGTAGTGTGGTGTAGTGTAATACATTAGATATTTTCCTTTCCTTTATTCTGTGCTGAGTCTGTTCTGCCCGTGATGCTGATTGCAGAATGATCTTTCCCTGTCCTTATCTCGAATCCTAAGCCTCCCAATATATATTTTCTCCCCTGTCCAGCTGAAAAGGGGAGTGATAGAGCAACTTTGGTGGGCATCTGGCCTCCAGCCAGGGTCAAACCAACACACCAGAGTAAAAAGAGTTACTCTCAGAAACATTGCCCGTGACTGAAAGTCCTAATGATTAGAGTGAATGATAAACAACCTAAAGTTAAACAGATGAAGGAAGTGACTAATCATCAAGAAATTGTCTCATGCACTATCTAAAAAGGGGAAAATTATTTTTAGATATACAAAGCACTATAAGCTTTCAAATCTGGAGCAGATTTGATCAGCACATCCTATAGAGTGGGAAAGAGAACAATCACTTTCCTCTACAACTGAACAAAGGATCTTCAGTTTGTTTGGGAAGAAAATAAATACAGGTATTGAGAAGGTAGGACCAAGCATCTTGACAGAAGCATCATCCTCAGGAAAAGAGACTGGCTGGTGATTTGCATACAGTGTTTTTAATAGGTTTGTAAGGGCTTTGAATAATAGGGAGATACAATCAGTACTTTGATGTTATCCAAAATTTCTGTTGAAGAATGTACTTAATGCAGCTCAATATATTAACAGTAAATCCTGTGCTTGTAGAAATGCACTTTTTTCTCAAAGAAGTTGAGTGGAAGTCCTCATTTTGAAATTGTTTATTATTTTAGACAAAAGTATAATCAAACTGTGCAACAGTCTTTACTCTGTTCACAAGAGAAGGCTGATACTCATCGCAGCACAGAACAGCACCTACAGGAAATAAAAAGTATGGCAAAAGCAAAAAACATTACTTGGGGATAAGACTCCATTTATATGTCTTCCCAGGGTAATTAACATTGGAAAAATTATAGAATCATAGAATCACAGATTGGTTTGAGTTGGAAGGCACCTCAAAGATCATCAAATTCCAACCCCCCTGCCATGGGCAGGAACACCCTCACTAGACCAGGTTGCCCAAAGCCCCATACAACCTGGCCTTCAACACTGCCAGGAAGGGGGCAGCCACAGCTTATCTGGGCAGCCTGTGCCAGTGTCTCACAGCCCTTACAGGGAAGAATACTTCCTAATCTAAATTAAACTCATTAACCCTTGTCTTATCACTACACTCCCCGATAAAGAATCCCTCTCCATCTTTCCTGTAGGCCCCTTCAGGTACTGGAAGGCTGCAATAAGGTCTCCTCAGAGCCTTCTCTACTCCAGGATGAACAAGCCCAACTGTCTCATTCTGTCTTCATAGGAGAGGTGCTCTAGCCCTCTGACCATCTTCTGATGGTCCTCCACTGGACCATCCTCTGGTCTTGCTCCAGTAGCAAAATATCTTTCTTATACTGGAGGACCCAGAGCTGGACACAGTACTCCAGGTGAGGTCTCACCAGAGCAGAGGGAAAGAATCACCTCCCTTGGACTGCTGGTCTAACTGCTTTTGATGCAGCTCAGGATATGTTTGGCTTTCTGGACTGCAAGCATGAATTGCTTGCCTATGTTGACTTTTACATCAACCAATACCCACAAGTCCTTCTCCTCAGAGCTGCTCTCAATGCATTCTCTGCCCATCCTCTAGTTGTGCTTGGGATTGCCCTGACCCATGTGCAGGACCTTGCACCTGGCCTTGTTGCACTTCATACAGTTCACACAGGCCCACCTCTCAAGCCTGTCAAGGTCCCCCTGGATGGCATCCTCTCCCTCCATTGTGTTGACCTCACCACACAGCTTGGTGTCGTCGGCAAACATGATGAGAGTGTACTTCAATACTTTTATCAAAGTAAGGTTCCTAGTAACCTTAAAGTGATTTCAACCTTTGTGAAGTAAGATGCTAGTTCAGGTCATTTGCCTAGGTGCCACACGAAGTAAACACATTTTTTTAAGTTTACTGAGGTAAGCTAGACTTTCACACTCTCTTATTTTAATTCTTGAACATCTCTGCCAGCCAATACCCTTTCTTTTCCAGTCTAGAAATTGACCTTTTCTTTAGAAGGCCTATGCTGAGATGTTCACTTGTATATTGGAGTGCAGGCAGTTTAGCCCCTACTAACACATGAGCCAGAAACAAACAAAGAACTTGCTAAGACATATTACACCAGTCTCACCTTCCCTGATGCTTATAGTTTGAGCGTGAGCTCTAAATTACTCTGTTGGATCCTGGCTTTCAATAGTCTATTTCTTTTCATTAGGAGGGCTAAAACCTTCACCTTTATACTTGTATTCTTCACAGTACAAACTGTGAGCAAACCCAAACAGCTGAGAAAAATGCCATGATTACTGTGGTTGTTTTGAGAGAGGGGCGTTATACAAAACACCCTCCCTTTCTGTGAGGAACCGAAGAAAGAAACATTTTACATTTTTCCTTAAACATTACAATAAGAGTAATTTCAAAAGTTGAGTAAAGGGTAGGGATGCACAGAAATAAAAGGAGGAATTAAAACTGAAAAGTACTTTTTCAAAGACAGTTATACATGATTCATAAACTGAGCTTTAAGGGAAAAAAATTAAAAGAAAAATGAATAAATTGTTAGCATCCTCCAAAATCTTGCATGGCAAAGTTTCCTGGATAATATCATTAACAGTGCTGATCTCTGTTTTCCACTGGGGATGAAAACAGGCATGACCCACCCTGGGGTAATTTTAACTAAAGGGCACCACTTGAGAATTCGCTTAATAATCTCAGTCTCAAGTCCTTCAGCCAGTGCCAGTCACCTTGTAATGAGTATTCGCTTCACAATAATCTCTCTTTTCCCAAAAAATGGTATAAATAGAATTACAACACAATTGCCTCCTTTTATCTGATGAATGTGAAGCAGCAATATTGTGTTAGCGGGCCTTTTTGGAAGATATATTGGACTTTAATAAAATTTGATCAATGCATTTAAGTCAAATTGAATTATATGTAAGTGGATAGGGTTGACATATGTTTCAATATCTGCGAGTGATACATTATTCTCCAGTGAGCATAAAATTTAATGAAATATAAATACCCATTAATCCTCATGTTTCAACCAATCAGTCACCGTTGCTCCTGCCTGCTGTTAGCAGAAGCAGGCCCAGAAAGTCATCTGTTTTATCTAAGCAGGAGCTCCAACTGGAAAGACATCAGAAAGCCTGGGGAAGTGAGAATGCACAGAATAGGGAAAAACGTGCCAGCACTTTTGTTGTTCCATGCGCTCTAAAACTTAACAATGTTGTTTTCAATTCTCTTTTTTAATGGAGAGCTAAAGAGGAGAGTACTAATCAGTACCTTTGAAACTGAAATTCTCTGGGGAAGCGTATTCAGAAGAGTTTTGGGTTTGTTTAATAATAAAAGCCTGCTGCATTCCTTCATTTATTTTTTGTTAGATGAATCATTATGGTATTTTTTGCATCTTTTGCACAGTTAATGTGCAAGAAAAAGAAATGCAGTGAGCCAACAACACCTTCCCATGGAATTATCTCTCGTACCAGTAATATGATCCAAGTTGAACTTTGAAAACTATTGTATAGGAAGCTTGAGAAAATATGCTGCTGTCTAATTTCTGAACAACAAACAGCTCTGACAGTAAAATTCCACATTCTATAGAATATTTCCATTTATATGGTTGTAGTTCAAAATAGCTTATAACTCTGTATGATTAAGACTTAAATAGAGTGAGGCTAAGCTGTACCAATGCATAATTGGGAAAAAAAAATAATAAATCACAGGAACTTAAGTCTCACTTTTCAGCGGACAGATAGTACCAAGCAAGTACCAATCCCTGAAATCCTTTTAAGTTTCATTCACTATGACTTTGTGAGTAAAATCAGAAAAAATGACACAAACAAGCATACATACGTAATTTTGAGCTAAGAACCAACCCACTCTTTCATCAAAATATTCATCTAACTAAATTAATAAAATTACATATACAAGGAATTTCAGTTAATTCTAGAACTGAATGTTTATCTGTAAACCCACTTGCAAAGCCAGCCAGCAAGTCCTTTGGCATGAACACCTACATTTGGGCTCCTTTGTCGGCTTTGAGACAGAGGCTCAGGTGTTCCAGGTGAGTGTTCGAAACACCAACTATAAGGTACCCAGCTGCAGATCTCTCCTGGACTGTTCTGGTTCAATGGTTGGTGAATTCAACCCTCACTGTGATGCAGCAAGAATTAAAAAAGTTACTGCTCTGTGTCAAGTATACCAGGACAAGAAAACAGGCAGTGGGAAGCCTCTGTTATCTAGGAATGCTTTCCTAAGATATAAGAGCTTCCTACACCACAGGCTGTGTGACCCATTATCAGGGGAGAAGTATTACACGCCATTCCTCAGGTTGCTGAATGTGGTTTGAACAGTATGTCATCAGAACTCCCACTTTTGCTTTTGCAAAGAACTTGTGAACAAACTGAATCAAATACTCCATTGAAAAAGATATTGGCCTCTTCTTGTAAATCGAAGGGTGGCTTCTCAGAGTTGAGAAGTTTCATTTTAGCAAGAACATTGGACATTACTGTAAGAAAAGAAATATCTTAAACAAATTGAAGTTAATTCCTTCTTTAGGAAGGAACTAAACCACAGAATTTGTCCAAATATGAAGTGTATGGAGTTCTTTTATAATGTACTAAATTATCTGTAGTATGTCATCTTGGTTTTTATTATTGACCTGATAGCAATTTAGTTTTTACTGTTGGATTATATATTTCATGTGGAAAGAACCTGTCTTATTCAGAGACATATGCTTTGTATTACTTTTGTAATCAATGTAATTCCCTTTTAAGCTATCAGCTACTCAGAGATTTCTATCATCCAGAGACTGGCATGCTTGGGCCATTTCCCCTTCCTCTTGCTTTGAAAGCCTGCGTGCAACTGGAAAAAATCTGTCATTTGTGCAATGCTGCATAGGAATGTTCCTGCCACAGGGAATCTTCAAAATGGCTTTGGGGCTGTGATGTTCTGCTAGGAAACCACCGAGCATTCAGAAGCTTGAAGAATCAATTTGCCATCTTGCTATCATGTGTTGCCTGCCTATGATCTATGATAGGGATGCAAAAAGTGAAACAGAGCAACACTAAAAGGAGTCAAAGATTTAGGCAAATAGCACCTCAGCATTTCTAGTTTGCCATCTCATTTGAGGTAAAGACACCTCTATGTAAGGGTAAGAATATCTTCCATAACATAGGCAGGAGGAATAGAATATGTTGCATATTCTGTTGATAAGATTTTAAAATATAATCATGATAGCAGATAATTTTGAGAGACAAACTTGGGGTCTTCAAATTCTTTTGCTTGCAGGAGAACATCGTAGTACATCCTAGTACTTGAATGACTGACATTTTCAGTGAACCAATTGTTTCAGAACTTATTTACCACCCATAAAGTGAAGTACAGGAAATATATGACATTGGTTTGCATCAAATTGCACAAGCTAGTACCTAGGGAAACAAGACAAAATGCTGTCTCTCTATGGCAGAGACCAAAAATAAGTGATTAATTGCACTTCTTGTCAAGTTTGGAGACCTTTCACTTCAGCTTTTTGCATCCTATAGGATCCAGATGCCAAATGCCAGACTGGGGGTGTATTCCTAAAGCAGTTGTTTTCTGAAGCGTATAGACAAAACCGCAAAGACTGAGGCTGACATTTTTCAAGTGAATATGTTTCAAAATATAAATAGTATATTTATATAATAGCTATAAGGATAAGTAAGGACAAGTCAGCTCTTTTGGAAGTCTCTCACCTCTTCCATACAAGACAGCTGTATGCTGAGCCCCACAGCTGGCAAGTTTTTCCAAACTCACAAATGGTTTTGAAAGTCCTTGAGCATTGGGAGCTCAGTTCAGCATAGCAGTTCCAAACACTTCTCTGCCACAAAGCAAACACCTGGCCATATTTGTCATTGTCCTTCTCCCTTGCCCAAGAAAGTGCATCTGACTGTAAGGTGGACTAAGTCACGAAGGTCTTTAACACCTACTTTCTGATAGACTTTCGTCTTTCAGGCTTCTGCAATTTTAGCCTTTTGACAGGTATTCATTGTCTCTTTTTTTTTTTTTCTACTCAGGTTATACCATACACCTGGTTTGATGAACTATACTCAGAGCAATCTAGGCAATTTTGGGGTACTATTGCAAAGGTTCTATAATTTTGGTAGACTTGATATATACATTTGTATTGCAGCTTGTGTTGTTAGTAAATCAAGGCCTTGGGGCGGGGGCGAGAGGGAAGATATGGAAACTTATTATTATTCCTTTTAAACATTCACCACCTTGAGGTACAAAATTGCAAAAGATAACCTGGATATAATTGTCACAGAGAGAATACTCTGGATAATACAAAACACATTGCTGGGATGAATGCTGACATTTGATTAATGTTATTCCTTTCATTTCTGTGCCAGAGATCACAAGAACCCTATACAAAGTGTTTGCCACTGACTGTAGTGTAATTGTTAATATGTACTTTCTGATATGTCAGTGAAACTGTTCAACATATCTATGAAATTCTGTGTTTTAGAGGTTTCATTTTAGTTCTCAGTCTTTTATATGAAAGTTATGCTGTCATTTGTGCAGTGCAAAATGTGTATGAACAGAAGTTAGTTTAATGACAATTCTTTCTAGTAAAAAGGCATAAGCACAAGGATTAAAAAGCTGTTTTAAGATGTGGTCTGCTTAACTGTAAAGCATGTTATAGTTAAAACCAGTGCCACTTTAAGCCTTAACTCAGAAGCAGCTGAAGTTCTCTGATGAAGTATTAAAGACTATTATACAATCAGTTTTCTTTTCAAAAAGTTGTTTTTTTACATGCTGAAAAAACAAAAATTACTTGAAATGCCACTAGATTTCACTCTGGGAAAGGCAAAATACATGTGAAAATATTTAGAGATGTAAATATGAGGATAATTTTAATGAGCAACAAAACTTTCTAGGAAAGGCAAAGACCAGCAAAGAGGTTTGAAAAAAAAAAAAAAAGAATTTTTAACATGCTGAGGATGTAAAATACAATAAAGAAAGAATAAATTACCATAGTAGACCAGATCAACCCCTAATAAGTATTTTTAGACTGTTAGACAATAAGAATTTTTATACTGTTACAAAGCCACTTTAGATGAGAACCAGAGCAAGAAAATATACACACAACAAAAACATTGTAGGGATAATCTTGTTAATTACAGACATTTTCTGAAATTAAAATTAAGGGAAATTTTAGGACAGAGAGGTGGAAGATGGTTCTGTTAGTTTTAGGCTCCTCTGAGCTGGAATCATAGAATCCATCATACAACACAAGCTGGTTTGGGTTGGAAGGCACCTCAAAGATCATTGAGTTCCAACCCCCCTGCCATGGGTAGGGACACCCATCACTAGATCAGGTTGCCCAAAGCCCCATCCAGCTATAATCACCAATTTTCATGAAAACATGAGCATCACTACTATTTCCACAACTATTGAAATAAACGCAGTGCTGTAAGTTTATGCACACTTTTACCAACACCTTGGTCTACCTGCTCTGCTCAGACCTTGGGAGACTGCACCACATAGGTCACCTCAGCTTCTGGCTCATTCCCTTGTGGAGAAATTTCACTCCTGTTCCTCACTAACAAATTCATCTAGACCCTGGCTACCAAGTAGATTGGGTTGATAATCTCTTTTAAAACAATGAGAAACTCTCAGCATGATCAGACTTGGTCTGTCAAAAATGGTTTCCTCATGCTAATGTGAATTTTGGGATTGGGGAGAGTTTGCATGTTAAAATCAGAAACTTAGCTCCATCACTAGTTAGTCCACCCTGGCCTAAGACCAAGATCTTTTGTGTGGTGGGTGTCACTTTTCTCAGAGAAAACTGACATGGCAAGCATACATAGATGCAGGTGAAAAAGAGGACCACATTTACTAGAGACAGTGTTGATTTGCTTAAAACAAATACAAATACAAATTACCTTGTACAGACAAAACCTAACGCCAGAACGATGAAAACTCTAGCTTTTAGGATACTTCTTACTTGCTATGAAACAAGATGAATTTCACAGCTCCAGACACATTCAAAGAAAGCAGTGCTTGAAGCTTTAAATATGGATGATATGTTGGCCGTATGATGGGACGGAGATAAGACCCTGGTGGTTTGTTTGGGTTTTTTTGTTTGTTTGTACAATGCTATGGCTTGGAAGGGACCTCAAAGATCATTCAGTTCCAACCCCCCCGCTATGGGCAGTGACACCCTCACTAGACCACGTTGTCCAAAGCCCCATCTAACCTGGCCTTAAATGCTTCCAGGGATGGGTCTTCCTCAACCCTTTTGGGCAACCTGTTGCAGTGCCTCACTACCCTCATAGTAGATTTCTTCCTAACATCTAACGTAAACCTACCCTCTTTCAGCTTAAAGCCATTGCCCCTTGTCCTTTCTCTACATTCCCCAGTGAACAGACCCTCTCCCACTTTCCTGTAAGACTCCTTTAAGCATTGGTACACTGCAATTAGGTCACCCTGGAACCTTATTTTCTACAGGCCGAGCAAGCCCAACTCTTGCAGCCCATCTTCATATGAGAGGTGCTCTGGCCCCTTGATCATCTTCATGGCCCTTTGTGATAATGAGCTCTATTTGTTGAACGGAGTTATATTGCAGTTCACAAAACTTCAGTGGAGCATAAAAGCTTTCTTGCTCAACTTTAAGTTCTAAATTACATTTGTGCTGAAATGATGGGTGTGACAACATCTAGTGTTAAAAATCAATGCCTGTGTACTACCTCTATAGATACTGATCACACTTTGCGGGCATTTTCTTCTACAGTAGAAATAATTCAGATGCAACTAACTGAATAGAGAATGAGGATTTGGGGTTTTTTTTCATACAAGCTGATGGGAAGCATCTGATGATGAATCTTACCTACCAAGAGCAGGAAATAATTTGTTTGTCAGGTAAGGTATGAAGAGTGAGATCACCATTAGGTTAGGATACAAGAATTGTCTTGTAGATCACCCAGTATTGAGAACTTCTGCACTTATTGTGATTTATTATTAAAAAAAAGTCCTAGACTATAGCCATAGGCTATGCAAACACATCTTCCCTCAATCCCCAGTCCTATTTTCCCATCCTTCCTTAGATCCCCCAGGCTAGTATCTTGCTGACTTTCTTCTGAAATTAGCAGGGGTATCTATGGCTAGAATAGTCCTTCTAAAAATGAAAGAAAGGTTTGTTTAAGTTGATATTCAGTATTAGTGTCAAAGCAAAAAATGTCAAAGTAATATGTAAACCAAAAATGAAATAATAGAATGAAAAGTAAACTGATTTTTAAAAGTAAGTGGCTTGGTGCATTTCTCTCTGTCACACACACACACACACACACACACACACACACACACACACACACACACACACACACACACACACAGTATTGCTTTCTGTATTGTTTGTCGTGAAAAAATGTTAGTGATGTAAATCTTTACAGTAACTGGCTTTCCCCACATATTTGCAACCGCCAGAGCAATAAATTTTAAGCAAAGAAATGTACTGATGAATTGGAAGATAAAGGGACTTTGATTTATACTGTCAAAGGATTTAGTGTTATGGCTTGGCAGCATTACCACATTGATAAATTTTTTTAAAAATCTTGTAATAAGAATGAGTTGGCTTAATATCACCTAGAGTATATATCAATCCTAGGTCATACATTATTATTGAGAATGGACAAATAAAAGGAACTCTCATAGAAACACTGTTTTAAGACATCAAACTCATCAAGGAACTGTAACAGGCTAATTATTTCTAACATTGCATCACCAGCACATATTAAAAAATGGAAATTTGAGGTGGTACTGTAGGAGAGAAAAGGTATCAAAAAAAAGGGAAATACCTGCTCAGTTCAAATGTAGGGGAATAAATAGACTGCTTAAATGCTACCTCTGTACAGGTTCTGCACAGTGATTAATTTTACCCTCCTCCTTCTACCTTTTATTGAGCACTGATAAAATATGTCTACTCTAAAAATAGGATTTAATTGATCTGATTTTTTGTCCTACTAATGAATTGCACACATATGATCTTTTGAGAACTTGAGTGACTTTCTATAGCCCATGAACAGGTCTTATGAATGTATGATTTCAGGTAGGTATGTTGTAATCTTAGCAGGAGTGGCAATTTTGATAAAAGATGATCAATTTGATGGAATGAATTTGGAATTAGGAAGATTTTTTTTTAATTAGTGTCACATGATATTCTGAAGAAAATTATCATTATATAACTTAAAGCAAACATGAAATGATGTAACATGAAAAAACAAAGGGTTCAAAAAATTACTGTCTGCAGGCAAGTCAATGTGGGATTTTTCAAGAGGGGCTTCTCAGAGATTAATTAGCAGCAATATTTTATTTTAGCATCTGCAATTAAATATGATTTAAAAATGCTGATAAACCATGCATATGACATGAACCAGTAGATTCTAGGTCTTAGTCATTCGAAGAGATTCAGTTTACCAGCTGATAAATGGGCATATTCAACTCACTGGTCCATTCACACAAAAATGCTCTTTAAATCAGCTGAAATTGGGTCAGATATCTATGACACTATAATTAGAATTTTCTGCCAGAACACAGATTTTCAACAGGTTAAAGCTGGTTAAAAGAGAGTTATGGTCCATAAGAGAAAACTGGCCATCACTCTGTTGCTGCATCAGAAGAGGGTAAACTGATACTTAGATACCCAGGGAGGGCAGTAGCAATAGAAAATAATGACTCCTCTGGGTAAGGTAGTCAAGATGTTGATAGTGAATCACCAGATTATATAGATAGAATCCACATTTCTATAGGAGGATGATGGATTAGAGACCCTTGAAAAAAACCCCAAACCAACTTCTGTTAAAGAAAACTTTATAAAGAAAGAAATAAAGATTTTAAACTGTTTATCATGTTAAAAGAAGGGAAACTATATATACTACTATAAAATTTGAATTCAGCCTAAAAGCAATTAAGGCCAAAAGCAAGACTTAAAGCAAACAATATGAAAATATAATGTTGAGGGTTTTTTTTGTTTTAACCCTTTGCTAACTAGCTGTGAAATTTGCATGTCCTAAGCTCCAAAATTCAGAAGATTTTTTTAACTTGAAAAGGTCTCTAAATGTCTTCATGTATTCTCTTAGAAATCACACATTGCCTAGATTTCTCACACTCATAGGTAGGTACCAAACTGCCATCTCATTTTCTAATTGAGAGTGAATGTTTATTAGAAAGACTTGTTTACTGTGTCCCTTCTTGGAAAATCAAATCATCATGTACTTCTTTCCCCTGTGAAATCTGTAATCTCTGTGTGTTTAAAATATAAGAAAGAATATTTTATTTAAGTCCTGCTGCTTCCAAACATGTTGCTATTCAAAATGATTTACAGCTTAGCCAAAATGAACAAAATCTGTGGAACTATCATTAGAATGGTTGTTGTATGAGCAATTCTTCAGCATCTTTGAGACAAATAAAAAACCAAATGATTAATGGTAATTACTAAGCTGAAAATCTTGAAAACAGAATGAAGTTATCTCTTGCAAAATGTCCTTCAGTACTAATAAAATATTACATAAATGTAGATCTTAGTAAAATTTGGTATACCTAAGACATGCCTTAAAAATGATTCTGCCATTTCAATATTTTGTGTTTCTCTCATATTGAAGATTCTTCCCATGTGGAATGGGTATTTGGCAAGTTTGAAGGGCATCGCATAGCAGTTTTGACTTTCATTCAGAAAAGAATTAAGGTATATATTATCAGTTTACATTTTCTTAAAAGATTCTTTTTGGGTGCCTGGAACAAACCAAAACTGTTCATTCACAGATCTCACATCAAATCCAAAATCCGCTTTGTGATTACGGTGCCTTGTACCATGAAAGCTATGGCTTAGATATGAGATAATTCTTGAATAAAGTAATTAATTATTAGAGAAATGTGCTTCCATTCAGTAGACTGCTATCCTCACAAAATGGACCTTGGCAGGATATGAAGGTCCTTGGTATCCTGTTATATACCAAGATGTACATACGTAGAATAGATGGACCTTTGCATATATATCAATATATTTGGACCTTGGCAAGATACCTTCAAATCACTGGTATGTGTCAAATGAGTTTGAGAATCACATTTTTTCTAAAGATCCTTTGTTTATTCCTCATGCAGGAGATTTCTGCAGGAGTGCTTCATACTGTTGTCCTGACTGTGTTGGCTCATTTCAGCATCTCTCTGGAATCTCTGAAGTAGTTCAGAGAGGGTGAGCGAATATTTGGGTTGCATTTTCTGCTAAAATGTTCTGCAAAATAATCTGCACTGACATTGCAAAACATTAATGTCTCCTCAAAAGTTCTCAAGATGAACTTAGCTTTTATAATATGAATTTAGCTTTTAATAACCCTTTAAACTGCAATCCCAGTTAGAGCTCATTCTTTCCCGGATTAATCTCTTTATTCACAGACATTCTAGGAAAACCCTTCATTTCAAGATAGGCAGAGAATAGTTGGAAACTACAATCCATATTCCACCTTTACACCAGTTTAACAAACCCATTAAGGGTATTTAATCTCTCCAATAGCCAAGGCTAGTATGGCATGTGCTCTTCATCATGTTATGATTATGGCTGCATGGGCCATTACATTAGAACTGCATGAACCCAGCTACTATTGAACCAGTTCTAGAAAGATCAGATATACTGTTCCACATGTGTGATGAATGAGTAATAACTTGCATTAGTATTTTACTCATGAACTCATTCTTATCTGGTCATTTCAATTATAAAATAGTTTGAAGAAAATTCAGTACTCTTATCTTATTTTTAACTTTTTAAATAAGTATTTCATTGAGTTAGGTTAAGAATATGAATTTTTTTTATGTTAAAGTCTCGTTGAAGGAAGTGTCTTGTAAAAACTCAAACTGATTCTATATTATTTTTCTCACTTGGCCAAACTGCAAATAGAGCTGTAGTGTGAAGATTTTTTTAAAAATCAAAGCAAATCAAATGTTTTGTGATATTTCCTAACATGTTTGAAATTATAGAGAAGGTGCCAAATGAATCTGAGGACAGCTGTAGATTTTGCCTATAACACATTTTACAGTTTTCTTAATATTTATTAATGTTAAATGGCTGACATAATAACAGTTTTCTTAATATTTATTAATGTTAAATGGCTGACATAATAGTTTTCTTAATATTTATTAATGTTAAATGGCTGACATAATGATTGTCTATCTTGCTTTCAGTACCCAGTGGAAAATTTAAAAAAAAAAGGGAGAAAATTTCTTGAAAAAAAGCAAGGTGCTTTTGCTTACTGATGTATTATTAGCTTGCAGTGTTATACAGAATGCTTCAGTTATTCAGAAAGAAACTTTATTTCATAAGAAGATATTAAGACCAGGGCCTGCACTACTATGATCCCATCCTCACGTAAGTGAGCATTTCAGTATTTAAGGATTCATTAGCACAGGAGATTCTAGGCTTTTCAACTCCCAATACGCTAACTGTTATAGAATCATATCTACCAGTACATTTAATGAGTACTGAGGAATCCTATGCAAATAAGAACATCAAAGTGTGGAAAATGTTTAAACATCCTCTGCTACCCACATACTTAAATGCTAGTTCTTGGAATACAATGCCTTGAAGTGAGTAAACGGGGTAAATTTCTGTTCATGTGGCCTCAAATCCCAAATTTAATTTTTGATTTTCTGCTTCTTCAATGAGCACATTAGTCTGTGAACAAAATGCAGAGAATTCTGAGTTCGTCTTTCTTTTATAGCAAACTTGATCCAAGGAAGATGTATTGGAAATGCAGACCTCACTTGTCTTGCAATACAAGTCATAAATTCTGGTTTGTGAAGCCAGGACTTGGGTCTTGTAATAACTTTGGGGCTTTCAGAGTAGCAGATTCCTGAGAATGTTGACAGAAACAATTCTGGAGTTGGTGGCATCTCCACAAAGTTTTAAAGATCTGAATTTTGGATTTGGGCAACAGTGTAGGATTGATACAGGACCTTTACATCCATCCCACTGAAACTTGTTTTCTTAAATTGTATATCACTTGTTATTTATTTTCTGTGTTCTGACAGAAGGAAAGCCAAGACTTCATCCAAAGGGAAATGACATTTATTCATGCCAAAAAACTTCATTAAACCATAGAAATGGAAGTGTTTAGATAAAAACACTTTTGTCTTTGAATGAAACAACATTGACAACTTTTTTTCACTTTACTGGCTCTGAAGCAACAATTAATGACTGACTCTGTGCCCACATGTGTGACTGCAAAGTACAATCATCTTAAAAGCTAACCAAATGATTTGCATTTAGCTTTGAAGAAGATCATAAGCCACAGTAAAAAATTTCATTATAGCAAATTTCATGTTTTACTTTCAGGAGTTTTGTTTGGATATTTTTTTTTCCTGATATGCAGTTTTCTGTGGAATTGCAATAGATACATTATATGTCAATAATGTTATCTTTAAGGTTACATGTACTTTCTTTATACGCATGATTTATATGGGACTTAATTTTTTCTCATTTAATGAAGTTGAGTAATTACTTTACAAATAGTCCTATTGTAATAGAGCATTGTGTATTACAGCCCTTTTTAAATTGAGTAATGACTACATAGTATGTAATTAACAAAATATTATATTATCTTATATTTTAACAACTATCTTTTAATATGATAATTAATTAATTGTTTTTATTCAACAATTCAATTAATATTTTTATCTTCCTCTTGTTTCTTTTGGCGAGGATTAGGCTGGTAATTTTTATTTGGTGTGTGTTTACAAACTTCAGGCTAAATTTTGCAATCCTTTGTTCATGACCGTAAGCACTTACTCAAGTAGTCTGTCTCATCAGTGGTAATTTTCCTGCGACCAAGTGCCTTGATCACCAGCTTATCCATTTTTCCTTCAAGCACATTGGTGCTGTGCGCTAACACCCACAATTTTCTCCTCATTTAAATTCCTCCTTAAAAGCTACCGCTTTTGTAATGACTACAAATCACTCCAGTCTTTCCCTGGTTACTCAAGTGGCAAGTTGATTTCTGCCTTTCTGCTAAACCCTATTTCTTTTGTTGCGTCATTCACCCATTTACCAAGCTTCATAAGCAGGGAAAGCCCGAAGATGCCACACATCTTTGATGGGGCATGCTCGGGGTCATCCCTAGTTTGGAGAAGCTATGGCTTGCATATTTTTAATTTGGCTGAACAGATGTGGACTTCTGAGGATAGCCTTTACTCAGAAAGTGATGCTCCACCTCACTGGTGCAGGTCTGAAACTGAACTATAATATGCTTGAAGTCTCTCAGTGAACTGAATGTTGACCTTATCTATTAGCAGTGAGGTTATGCGGTTTTTTTGTTGAAAGAGTTCAGTTTTTCTAAAAGTATCTGGATTCAAATAACTACAATAGAAAATGCAGTCCAAACAGCTGAAGTTTGATATCTTAAAAGCAACAGAAGAGCACCTCAAAAAGGAAAATGATAGGCTACTCTAAACTGTAGGATTCACTGCCAGAAAAACAATTGCCAGAAAGCAAAATCAGGATTTTAATAAATATTTCAAGGTGGAAATAAACTGTTAAACAAGTTATATGTCAGATTCTATTGTTAAAAAATGTGCACAATCTTATTTTTCACATATGTCTGCAGAAATTTCATCAAACATTTTGATAGATGCAACTTTTGCTGTATCAGAAGACAAGAAGCAAAACAAAATCCAGGAAAATCAGCTAATTTAGACATCTGATTACTACTGTGCTGAAGTAAATGCAAGGTTTTTAATGGCATTTAAAAATTTCATATTCTCTAGGCTCAGTGGGAAGCTAAGAGAAAAGTGAGAAAATATAATAAAATGTAAGTCAAAGGTTTATTATCTGATTCAGAATACAATCATATAACTATGTCTCCCCAGTTAAGGCTGTCAGGAAAGTTTTGTATGATGGATCCATAGATATCTGGATAGAATAGAAGGGTTATCAATGGATCTGACAATACGGAGTTATTTTGTTGAACCTCTTTTTTGGAGAATATTTGGCTTGAGAATACAGAATGAATTTACTTTTCTCCTGAAAGGATTTCTTAGATGTGAGGTTACATAAGCTAATGTATAATTTGTCAATTTTATGAATTTGAATTGGCTTTATCATTATACCCTTTATTGCTAGTTATTTTGAATTTCAGATATGGAAGAAAATAACTAACCTCTCTGTCATCCTTATTAGCATTATCATAAATTAATTAGGTCTACAGTGACCTGATTAATTTACAAAACCTTTGACATAAAAGGCTTGTTAAGTTTTCTTGAGAAAAAAACTATTATATTTACAATTTTGCTAATATATCACATCAAGTTTTCTTTCAGGTTTCTGTCTAAATCTTAAATTAGTAGCAGTTTTTTCAGGAAAGTAATACATTTACCAGTGCCATTCAGTTTGATTGATTGGGACCAAACCAAAGCATGCTGCAAAAAATTTTTTTCCTCCCTTTGGCTCAGCAGCACTGGATTTCAACTGTGTGTTTCATTCCATTCATCAATTTAAATCCTTATTATGTGGAGCTATGTTTCAGAGACAAATGGTCAAATAGCATTAAACATATACTGTGTCAGGTAGGTCATGGTGGAAAAAGCAGATTAACTCAAGTATCTTGTGTTAATAATGGTGTTTTGGTTGTAGCTGAGATTAAAATTTATCCATAGTCATCAGAATAGACATTTTTTCCTTTAAGTGTTATAATTAATTGTGAAATGAAAGGATGTAGCCTTAATCAGGGTTTATCTTGTTCTGTATCAGGCAATTAATAACAGGTAAAGAATTTTCTAATCAACAATCAATAAGCTTGTGTTAGTAGCATATAGTTTTCTAGGTGTTTCCAGATTTCAGAATAAACTGCAAAGTGGAATGATAGGTATTTCACTCAATAAAAAAGTGCAATGTGAGATGACCCCATTTTTAAAACCTACTTTGTGTGGCTTTAATTTTTTTATTTAGCAATATCTTTATTAATACATGTAGTGATCAATGTATATCTAATTATATGCTCTGCTTTAAGGCTTCTGTAAAATGTGTCTGAAGTTAAAAGTCTGGTGACACCTCCATACTGGTCTTCTCCTCACAGAGCAAATTCTTGGCAAGCAGTGAACCACAGCTAGAGACACTGAAACATGTGCTCTTCCCTTCCTGGTTCCTCTCACATGCAGCCATTTGTTAAGCTCAATAGTTAAGTTTGTTAATTTTGGTGGAACAAATTGGCTCAGGTTAAAGGTGCTAACATGATTGCATCATACTAAGGAGTTAAATGAGTTGCAAGGGCTTCAAAGTTCTAGAAATAACCTGGCTCATTTTCATTGCAAATACTCACTCTTGGAAGTTTCTCTAAACATACAGAAGTGAAAATAAGTGAATGTGATAGAATGCTAAAGAAACCCTAAAAAACCCAAACAAAATGAAATTACTGAATCCTCCTTTTTCTTACCAGTCTTTATTCCTGTTCCTATAAACTGCAGAGAGTCTTTGTAAAGATTTTTTTTTTCTTCTAATAGCTTTTTATTTTATTTTAAAAATGGTACCTTTTTGAGTAGAGGGACAATAGTTAAAGAGGGAATTATTAGCAGAGATGGCTCAGAGAGTCTTGTTTTATTTTCCTTTAAGACACAACAACAAGAAAATTCACACAAAACAATAACAAGTATTTTAAATTCTGACTCTACTACTTTCTTATACCTCTGTACCTGGAGAAAGGAAGAGCACGGGATCTTAGCAGCTGCTCCAAAATCTCATGAGCTCTTTAAGGCATCTTTTTATTATTTTTTTCTCACTGAAAAAACATAAAATAGCTACACTAAAATGTTTAATACAAGCAAAGAGAAGAGCAACCTTCTGAGAAAAAGTAAAAGAGAAGAAGAAAACAAGAAAGACAAAAAAAAATGGACCTGAGGAAAGGACAGGAAGATCAGTTTTGCTTAGTAAAGGTTTGACATCTGATTAGAACAGATGAAGTTGTTTTCTAAATCACCCTCTCTCATCCTGTTCCATCTAGCACATTTTCAGAATTCAAGCCTCTGATACTTGTGAAGACCTTCCACCTGCTCTGTCAGGTATAATAGCCTGAAAGTCCACCTTCACTTTCATTTTCAATGATAAGTTCTGCAGTGCTGGGACTTGTTTTGGTCTCTCAATTTATAGCACATCCTCCCTACTTTGCCACATTCAAACTAGGCAGTAGACTCCTTAGTTTTGAAAGGCCGAATCCTTTGGCCAACTCTGATGCACTCTTGTATGTAAGGAGCTGATCTGCACTTTTGTTCCCCGTGACAACCTGAGAACACAGCGGTCTGCTAACAGATGATGAGCATATACTTCTGTATGGCTGTCCTCTCATTATGTCTCCCATGCCCTGCTATGTCTTTGACTCCTGGAGTTGAACACACCCACCTTTGTATATCACTGAAGCAGCTAACTAGGCTTTCTAGCACCGATACCCCTGTAGAAACAAAGTTCGCAGCAATGCCTTGAAAACTTTACTATGGCTTCTTATTAAAACTCTGGGCTTTTATTACTACCATAAACACATATGGAAGTTTTCACAACTCGTAAGAATTAAACTCTTGGCCAGGACAAATCTTTTTTCCCTGTGGACTAACAATGTTCATTTGTTACAGTCTTTGCAGGGTTCAGTTCTAAGTAATCTGTTGGGATAAAAGAAAAAAAAAATAACACCATGTTTAACACCAGCCGGGATTTAAAAAGAAAAAAAGAAAAAAAAGAATTCTAATCTTACCCCTAATATTACCTCTCCCTACAGACACTCCTTTTTTTGTATTTTTAAGTGGTAGTAGTAACAAAGTTACAGGAATATCAGCACATAAAACTTTTCTGTTTCAGTTCTATACTACTCGGGCAAAAGAACCTAATTGCAAACAGTTTTCTTTTCCTAAAAACATTTTCATGTTCAGGCAACTGACGCATGTAGAGGATGACATACACAAAAGGTCTATTGAAGCTTGTAGATATATCTTTATCCTTGTCTTCCACTCACTACAACAATCTTAGGTTCTCCATCACTGGCTGGAGGCCAGATGCTCACCAAAGTTGCTCTATCACTCCCCTTTTCAGATGGACAGGGGGGAAAATATATATTGAGAGGCTTATGAGTCAAGATAAAGACAGGGAGAGATCATTCCTCAGTTACCATCACAGGCAAAACAGACTAGGCACAGAATAAAAAAAAAAGAAAAAAGAAAATCTCATTTATTACACACACACACTCACTGAAACCAGAGTAGGATAATGAGAAGCAAAACCAATGCCTAGAAACCCAGCAATTGCCAACAGCACTATGGGATGCTTTTGGGTTTCCCTCAACACTACCTCCTTCAGGCTTCAGCCTGAACACCTGGCTTGGTTCAAGCTTATACAGTAGGTTTAGTGGTAAATTTCAGAATAGCTTGATGTGCTCAGTGTTCAAATGCATAGTGGTATTGTGCTGATATTCTCTAGCTCTGACTTCTAACACTTGATAGTCAGCAAAATAGCAAGACCTGATGGGCTCTTTCTGCATGTTGCAAGGCAAAGAAGAAGACAGTATGTGAGGAAAATGCCACTGGGCATACTGAAGATGTTTTTCACTTTCTTGAGATGAAGTTGTTGAAACAGTAAACGAGACCTCAACTGTCTAATATTAGTTTTGCCCAAATATTCACAAATACATAAAAGTTATAATAACAGCAAAACCAATACTGCCTAACTATTTTTGGCATTATTTCAGTATTATTTTACTGATTCCTTCAGTGATTGTATTTCAAAAATAATTAAAGCATGAAAAACAGCAGCAGTATGATCACTTTTTAGCTTGTGTTTGGGTACATGGCAAATTAGGTTAAAAATCACCTAGTTGAGAATGGAGTTCAGACTTTTTAACCTTTAGCATTGCAGAATTACTAGACCTTGACTGCTACCACAAATCTGAAATTACCACCTTGCAGGTATACACGTTTGGTTAACACTTTAAATTAAGTGCCTCAAATAAGAACTTAATTTAGTTTTAAGAGGAGTGCTATTGTATACTAATTAAACACCAAATCATTCCTAAAATGGTATTTACTGAGGTTTAAAAACTATGTAATAGAAATAGAACATCTATGTAGTTTCTCACCCTACATAAATAGACTTTTAATAAACAATAGGAACTCAATTAATGTAGAAAAGATCCTATGGAACCTCAGTAATTATATATATAAATCAGCATTTAAGGCCCTCCATTTAGAGTGCTACTAGGAATTTAATATTTTGTGATATATATTCAGATTTTACAATATTACCATTCTTTCTCTCCCCTTCTTTCCTTCCCAGTTACATAACTACATCTAAAACCACTCTGTTTCTTCCATGATGATTTTGTTATTGATTCATTTATACATATTTAAATCACTATTTAATATGAATCTGATATATGGTGGTTTTATTATGTTTTGGGGATTTTTTGTTTGCTTCTTTTTTCAGTTTACAAAGCAGGGGAGATAATGGCTGCAACATTATGCTTAACTTGAAAGGGCAAGTTCTAATTCTGTGCATCCATCAGTATCTCAAAAATTGAACAATGACACCACTGTCTGTGCATATATTGAGCAATATATCATATTTTGGTAATCAGAATCCATCAGTACATTGCAGCTTTAGGTACTAGAAACATCAGCTGTTGTCCCTGGGAACAGAAATTTTCACGGTCTATTCCAAGATTAAATACACGTATGCAATGAAAGATTGGGAAGCATAAACACTGAATTTTAATTTTGCTTTAAAACAGAAAGCAATTGTGGAAATTCTGGCACAGAAGTCTTTTACTTCGTGTGAGAAATGCATGTGAAAGTGCTTGAGCAATTCTGAAATATCAGGTGGAGTTTGACATGAATGTGAAATAGAATTGAGATTGTTAGTGAAATAAAACACCACCACAGTTTTGAAAATCTTACTTTCTTTATATATTTAATAAATGGAATATTTAATATAGGAACATATTAATTGACTGAACTGGGGTTGGAAAAATGAGGGGGGTTTTTTTGCTATAGGGAATTCTTGACACCTAGAACTTTGGTTTCATCCCAAATTTAATAAAATTTTGTAAATTTGAAATTTGGAGGGGTTCTTTAAAGCCAGTCTTACAAACTGGAGGTGTTAGGGCTATCCTAGTAGATCAGCCAATCTTAACTTCAAACTGATAAGCAGGGACTGAAGTGTTAGAGAAGCCTGACTAGAGACTCTGCCGCAAAATATACCTGATTGGTGACTTGGGGATCGGGGAAGGAAAAGTATGTCGTGGGTCTGTGCCCTTTTCTGTGCTACTAATCCTGGTGGGACATCCCAGGTACTACTGCAAAACCTGCCACATCCCTTCATCTATCTGATTATAATTTCTGACCGTATTTGTTGCTCCTTATTCCCACCCTCCTCTTTGCTTCTGCCTGCCTCACGTCCAGCAAAACATAGGCTGATATTCCTTCATATCACATGGGGTCTTTTTGTCTGCAGCCTGTAGGATAATGAAAAGTGCACACCTACCTGGTGGCTATCACCCTTTGGTTCAGAAGGTCCTGGGGAGGCCAGCGTAGACAATGTAGCAAGTCCTGTATGCTGAGGGAATATTGGCTCCAGATTTTTGTCCCATCCAGCTGCTGCCATGCAGAGACATTCCTCCCCCTACCCTCCTCCACGAAAGGCTTTAGTATCCCCTTGACTCAGAGTTTATGTGAGCAATACCATTTGAATTGTCTTCTCTAGTGTCAACTACAACTGCTGCATGGAGTAAGGTTTCTCTCTTTTGCTGATGATTGCCGAGAGAAGTGATCATCTCCAGTTAAGTACCTAACCAGTGCAATATGCTTGTGAAAGGAGTTGAAAGAGACTCCAGAAATTATTTGTCCATTTTTATCAAGGGGGACTTGAAACCCATTAGCAATGCCCTAAGTTTATGTCTTATTACAAACTACAGTAAGGGAATAGAGAGGCTACCAGTCCCTCCCATCGCTGTCACTCTACGTTGATTGAGGGATGTGCTTTTTTTTTTTTTAAACATTCCTTGAAGAGGAAATCAAAAATATATTTTTTACACTTCAGTAATGCATCCACCACTGGGGGATACCTTTGTAACTTGCGTAGAGAACAGGTTTTGTCCTCGTAGAAGATTGTATGAAAGAACCATGTTCTGCTCTGTACAGATGGCTTTTATGCACTGTCTGATATTTAAATAAAAAATGACTGTTGAAATGTGAGCATCAAAAGAGTGAGTGGGAAGACTAATTAATTGCTGCTAGTAGACAGACTTTTATGTTGTATACTGGATGGAAATCTGTGTTGAATGACTGAACAGCTCATGTCTTTTTAAACACTTCATCTAGTTCAAGAATGAAGCCCTTAAAATGGCGGATTGCTGAATACTGTCTCAGTGACTGCTCTTTACTGATGAATTTGGAAACATAAGAATTAAGGAAAAAATTGAAAACTAGAAAGTAAACTAAAATATAATTTCAGTTGGAATAGTGAGAATTGAAATATGAGTTCTTTTTTTTGACAACGTAGCAGCTACTTTGAAGTAGATTAAGATTTCATGAAACATTTCTCTGTAGAAATGAAGTCATGCAACCTCCTGAGCATTTTAACAAAAAAATCAATACACAACAAACAGGCAGTATATAATTTAGAGAGGTCACACACAACTTAAACCATAAAATAAGGAAATGAGCCAGTATTACACTGTATACAACTTCCAATCCTCCAGCTGAGAAGAACTCAACCAATGACTGGGCCCCCATAGTTAGGTCAACACTAAAATGTTGAATTCAGTTTCTTTCAGGGCTTTGTCTGAAAGAGGAAAAATTACTGCCTGGTGTTGGCAGTGAGGCTGGAAAACAGAATGAAAACGGAGTGAAAAAAATCAGTTTGGAAACAACTCCCTTCTCTCTAATAGCAATGATTTCTAGAAGGGTCTCTGAGTTATGAAGATTTTTAAAGCTCTAAAACATCTTCTCCACTTCTGGTTTGCGTCTGGAGATGGAAGTTGAAGAGTCAAATCCCACAAGAAAGACTCTATTTGAAGCACTTCCAATCCATATAAAAACCCATAACTTCAGAGAGTTCAGGATAGCTTTTCATAAACATCAAAACAATTTTGTTTTGTTTACTGACGATTTACTGTAAGTGATTTGAGGTTAAGTCTTCAGCAGTGGTATCTTAGGGAAATACCAGCATTAGACTGTGTGCAATATCTTGGGTGTCATGCATGAGGAAACAAGAATAAGCCCACAGAGGTACATTTCCATCTCAAGCAATCTGCAACCTCAGTCTGTGGTCAATTAAAACAAATATGCATCTGTTGAATTTGTTATTTGTAAGATTCATCTTGTGTGCATATTTCTGGTTTAAATTAAAATAGGCTTAGTTGGGTGTTGATATAAAATGCTAATCTAGATATAGTTGGGTGTGGATATAAAATGCTGTAATCTAGACCTAGAAAAAACATTCATTTGGTCATTCTTTGGGTTTTTGCAAATGAACTGTGTATGATATTTTTTTCCTCTAGACAGAAAAGTTGAATACCACTAGGTTTGCAAAGGATGGCTGTATTAGCTGTACATGAAC
Organism: Gallinula chloropus; assembly: GCF_964237585.1. Lineage (NCBI taxonomy): Eukaryota > Metazoa > Chordata > Aves > Gruiformes > Rallidae > Gallinula > Gallinula chloropus. The sequence goes on from NC_140086.1 coordinate 68,351,819, forward strand.
ATCCTAATGATCTTTAAAACACAGTCATTTTGGAACCGATCTATACAAGTATAGTTTTGTACAAATTTACTGTAACTGAAGCAGCTGTCAAAGTCCTTTAAAACTTTTATTTTAAGTTGTACTCCTTTCCTGTTACTATTCTGTCCTGTTATTATTTGTTTTCTAAATGCAACACTGATTTTAAGGCTTTGTAGTTCTCTGTGCTGCCAGTTTTCTGTTCCTCCTCTTCTTGATATCATGTGGAACAAGGATGTGTGGGTTAACCCTTCATCTCTTGACTTCATACTTATTTAAAATGAAAAGACATGAGCCTGCTCATGCTTCTAATTCCCCTTAGGATAGTGCAGACCTGAAGGCACACAAAATGCCTTTACAAGCAAGCCTGATTTAATTCACAGACCTTTTTTTAGACCCCTTAAAATTTAGGATAATTGTTTAAAGTTTGCTGGGATGTATAACCTCTTTTATCCTTTCTTTTGTTGGATCACTGAATGTAAATTTCTTGATAAATTTCGGACCTGTCTCATTCATACGGGGGAGTGTGTTTGTGTGTGTGTACATGTATAATGTCAGGCAAAAGATGTAAATTGCTGGAACTCCTTTTCAGTACAGTTTTGCTAAATGAAGCAGTCACAGCACCAAAACATATGCCCTACAGTTTTCAGTATGTTTCAATGGCTACTAAAAATTTTGATGTCCTGCTAGAAATTTAACTAAAGAAATTCCTGAAAGCAAGAGTTAGTTACTGAAATAATTGTGTAAGAAAGAGACCTTTGTTCCAATAAAATCGATAAAACTTTTTTCATTAACATAGTTAAACCTAAACTTTTAGAACTTCTTTATGAAGAAATATTATGTGGAAAAGTGGAAAAGATGTTTTTGTATTCATTTAGTTCAATATAACACATATAGAGATAGGAAATAGAAAATTTGAATCTATTCTTTTTAATCTATTGGATTTGTTTTTTAAAACTTTCTTAATGAATATACCACTCAGGTCAATAAAAGCAAGGTAAAATACATGCCCTTACTGCCTAACAGACACAACTTAATCTTAAGTGCCCACAGTTCCTCTATAGAACCTTTATTTAAGCACCTGAATTATTTGTTTCAAGAGGATGAGATACCTATATCCCTGAGACATCAGCAACACTTGGCTTCTGCCAAGCCCTCCTTGGTGTTACCACTGTCAGGAGAAATCTCTCCTTTTTGTCTGTCTTTGGACACATGTATGTATGATAATTAGAAAAGGGCCTTAAAGACAGTTTTTTGGCCACACATTCAAACGTATCACTCTACTTCTTGCAAAAGACCAATTAAATAACAATGACCATAACTTTCAGGCTCATATACTGAAATTTCTAACACTCCATTGAGATAACAGTAAAAATAACCTGAGAAAAGTGTTATTTAAAAACAACAGTGGGAGCTACAGTTCTACATATATTTTGAAATCAAGCCAGTATTACTTAGATGCCTAAATGTGGGTTTAGAACTCTACCTTTAGGCATATGAAATCTGTGGCCACATCTATTTTAAAACATCTGCTAACAGCAGGAGGAGTAATTCATGCTTATTTGAGGTCTGAATTTAAATTTCTCAACTTTGGGTTTCCCCTTTTCTTTCCCATCTCCCATAACTGTGTTTAATGTTTCAATCCACCTACATTAGCCCATTTTTAAATAGTACGTGAATTAACAAATAATAGGCAAATTAATGTTAATATCCACTTTTATCTAAATTCATTTCCTGGGACAAAATATTGTTTCCTCTAGCTTGTAAAAGAAAAATTGAGGCTAGGTAAAAATGCTGACAAAAAAGATGGAATTTATTTATTTATTTATTTAAGGAAATAGCTGGAATGAGGTATTCATCTTTTGTACAACTTTTGTAAAGGAAACTTTCCCTTGGTTGGTGGAGTACTTAGGTTCAATTCCAGTTTATATTTTGAAATGAGTTAAACACTTCCGCTTTTCTCGAAAGCAGCTGAGAGAGATGAGAGTGGGAAGAAAGACCAATGTGTGGGTTACTTTTTGTATGTGCATGTACATATGGAGGCTGCAGTGTACATTGCACCTACTTCCTACTCCAGGCTTTCCACAGCAAAGGAATAAATACATGTGTTGTTTTGTTTTGGTTTTGATCCCGAAAGTACATGACAGAAAAAGAACAAACCCAGGAGCATTAGACCCTGCTTTTCAATGTTCGGAGCAATCCCTGTGCATTGAGAGACTTTACTGCCTGTCATAGCTCCTGGTCCATTATTTGTGTACTCTTTTCAATATAAAATGTGCCAGAACACACTGAAGTAAATGTTCAAAAAGAAAAAGATGAGCTCTGCTGCTTAGCTAAGACAAAAAGTTCTAGGATTTGACTTCAAAATAAGTTGAGGCATCTTTCTGAAGCCCTGAGACCTATCTTTAAAATATTCTTATTGCTAGTAAGAGATTTTATTCCAGAATTTTAGCTAATAAAACTCATTTTAAGAATCTGCAGTTGCTGAATGAATTTGTAATTAAAACAGCCATTTACTTTATGAAAAAGACTCCCTTTTCCATATGAATCTCAAGGCTGAACAGACAAATGAAAAATATTTCTTTCAAGAATGTCCAGAATGTATCGGTTTATAGAATAGAACGGGAATTGCGGCTTTCCTTCTGATGGCCTGGGTTTCTGTGATCTCAACATGATTAAGAATTATTGACATTTTTTCAGCATTTCCTCTCCCTCAAAAAATATTCTGCAAAGTTATTTCATCATATTCTAGAATCAACAAGAAAATAGTGATCTGACAGCTAATTTTGCTGATAAAGTTACGATATCTTTAATTATTATGACATGTTCAAACAAGATGTCATTAAAATGAACATTTAAATACACTCTTCCTTTCACATGAGTACTGCCAAATAAAATTGTGTTGAATTGCGTGGTTTCAGTCTTGGCAAAATTATACAAATGTAAGCTAATGTATAGCTTTTTATACCACATGTTAATTTTTTTAAAATGACAGTTAAATAATTAAATTGGAATGTTAACAGCAGAGGTTCTTTCTTCTGAGAAAATTACATTGCCATTAATCTTGCTTCTTGCTGATGTTTCACCTACAGTGCTATCAGAGTTCTAAAATCCAAAGCTGACTATGGAGTTTTAATTTTAAGATTTGCAAAGTTAAAGCAATAAAAATTCAGGATGGTACTCCAAACTTCATCATAATTATGTCACATAACATTGAGATTTTAATAATGCAATTTATTTAATGGCTCAGTGAACTTTGTACCCAGTGTGAGAGAGTCATATATGCTGAAGAATACTGAATGCAAACTTTTGCACTGCTGTGGCTGATCTTAAGACACTTGCAGCTCTGAGGACCTAGAATGCTTTGGTTTTTTTGGTTTTGTTTTGAATTTTAGTTCACTGTAAAGCAAAATATTTTCCACCTGCCCAAATTTACATGGTGGTGGTACATGAATTAGTGAAGAAATTGAAACATATGACAATTCTTTTGCTTTTTTACTCACATAAAGAATTTGGCCTAACTGAGGTCTAAGGCATATGATATATTCTGAGAAACAAGCTGTACATCAGTAAAGATGGTCAGTATAAATATTTACTTGTACAAGCCACTTTTTGGCGTGACTGTGTTTTATAGGCCATCCAGGAATTAGTTCAAAAAACAATGAAATGTCATCACCTCCAGAGTAAAATGTGGCAGTTCTTTAACATTGTACATAAATGATACAAAACAGTATAAAGTGAATTAAAAGTATTTAAATACTTTATTCAATTGCAACTGTAGAGAATATTTAAGTTGGCATAATGTATTTACTCATCTTGGACTTTGTCCAGGTTACTGCAGTTAACAATTTTAGCTGTTATGAAATGTGCCAGGGGATATCTAATTAGCCCACTTGGTCAGCGTCTTAGATTTATGTATCGTGCACAGATAATACCTCCAGCAGCATCTTAATACGGCATTGATTCAGTACGGAGCCAGAATGAAGAATACCACCTACTGAGTGACCAACACCACTTCCTACAACAGCTGGGTTTTCCTTGGAGGTCTTCCATCCCAATTACACAGCAGGCCCAATCTTGCTTAGTTTATGAGATCTGACAAGATCAAAGCCCAAGGTGGTATAGCTACAGACTTATACTGTCTTGTGTATTTGGCTTGCTAGCAAATTTATGTCAAATGCATGTATCAAATGATTTCTAGTCAGATGCATCATAGTTGTGTGAGTGTGAATGTATGAAAGAAAAAGAACGAAAATTAATTGTTCCAAAACTGAAAAGAGTAATTTTATTTGCAACAACCACAAAACTTCCCTTTGTCTTCTTCACACTAAGAGACAGTACAGCTCCATTCTCTGTCAGCAGTGAGGAAATCGTAAGGGAGACCATCTCTATTAAATGTTAGTAAAATTATTTTAATGCATATGTGAAGTGTATTCTGACCAGTACGGTTTTGTTTCCACCTTAAAATAACTGTTCAAAGCATCAGGACAATTGGAAATACAAACCAGCTAGGCAGCCTTAATAATGTATGTCCTCTTATACAGTTGTTTCCTATTGGAATTAATACATACTGTACTGGTCTTCTAATACAGTGCCAAATGAACAGAAGGAAACATTACTCATTTTCTCTTATAATATCCATCAGAGGGTTGTGCTGAAAGAAAGTCTACCCGTGCTTTTCCAGGGTGTTTTGGTTTAAAGGGAGTGGTGTGGTTGAGGATACTGTAACAAGCGCAGTCACAATTTACTGTGTGTATGGAGGGTGAATGTGCTGTAGTCCCACTGGCTTGTGATAGTTGTGGACGTGTAGACCAGTACTCCACACCACTGCACTGTATTAACTGCTAGTAAGACAGTGGGTAAAGTCCAGGGTAAGAGCACCCCATAATTTTATAGGTCTTCTGGGACTTGTAGTTGGGAGCAGAAAAAGAGTTGTGCAATGCGCAAATTTTGCATGTCACTGTACAAAAAGGAGAGGAATGCCCTAATGTTAGCCAGATGCTTTGAAATCACCCTTCTCACAAGGCAAGCTCGAGAGAGGAAAGGAAGAGTTTATTTACTACAGTCCAAGTTCTAAAGACATGGTTACCAGACTCTTTTCAGACTTAAGCCCTTGGCTCCATGTCCTTCTCTTCTGGCCTCCAAGGAATCCAGGGATTCATTATTTATTAGAATGTTATTTGCAGTGCTAGCAAATTACTCACCACCCCCTGACACCATCCCAATGTTTTTCCTAATGGCCTTGGTGGAGCCATCTTTTGTCCAAATGGCAAACAGAACGAACTAACAATCCCACCCATAATTAAGTAATTGTGTACCAATTATTAACTCACTTTGATAAAATATTCCCCTGTGCCAGGGGAGGTAGGCCTTGGCCTTCAGTGTGCAGCTTCAGCCTGTCAAACTCTTCTGACAAGACAGCCTGTGAGAGTAATTCAGGCAGAGTCTGGACATGATGCTAACCTGCCATTTCAGGAGGACAGTAGATTTCTGCTAAATAACCTCTTATGTGTTTGTGGTGGTTACCAAAACAGACTGAAGAAACTGCTGGATATAGCAGCCATGATGATTTTAGAGGATGAAGAGATTTTATTTTAAAGGCTGGTGTTTTCCTTATGATAATGAAATTAATATAAATCATGCTTAGAACCTCACACCCCAGCCACAGTCAATGCATATGGGGCCAGTACTTACAGCACTGAATTTTTATTTTCCAATCTCTTCTTCCATGTACTTGAACCTTCTATAAAAATCAAAGCCAAAATTATTTCTGTCTGGTATCTCTCAGGCTGTCCTCATCAAAGAAAGCAATCAATTAACAAAATGACTTGGTAATACACTTATCATTTCATGTTGGCTCCCTTCCTTATATATCAATATACGTTTTCACTTTCCCCTGTAGAATTTGCAGATGATAGTTTTAGTACCCTCACTGATATAATTTTTATCTCAGTTATAACCTGCCTACTCCCAAAGTCTGCTTATGCTTCGAAATTGTTTACAAGTGACTATAATGATCTGGTGATGAAGTTTCTCTGTTCATTGTTTATTCCTTGTGGCAATGAAGACTGACCAAGGAACACTGCTTTTTGGTATTTCTTTTCAACCTTGAACAGCATACTAATAGGTAGGTGGATTGACAGGTAGACTGATATTGGCAGGGGTAGGAGAAGGGAAAGATTGCTTGACAGAGCCTGTCTTTATGCCATATGCACAGTGATCTCCAAAGTAAGGTATGCATAAGTACCAATATCTTTAGTTGAAGTCTGATTATCTCTTGACCTATGCTTCAGTACTTATAGCTGATGAATACATATATCCTGTGCAGAATTTCAGTTTTTATTCCTAATGGGGAAAATATCAGACAATTTTTGAATTACCCACCACTCTCACTAAAACCGCCCACCCTGTGTTTTAAAAATGTACATCAGCTATTACACCTTTTGGCTTGGTTTTAAATCCAAAGCCCAGCTATGTTTGGTAGTTTTATTGTATACGTCATTGTCACATTTGTTGTCACTGCGTGGCAGATAGATATGTATTTTTTTCATGTTATGAGATCAGTGAATAATAAGTTTCAGTCTAGCTTTATATACCTAGTTAAAAAGCTGCTCTTGATATTGTGGGGTTTTTAGGTGGGTTTAGGTTTTCGGGGTTTTTTTGGTTGGTTAGTTTTGGGCCTTTTTTAGTATTTAAGTGAAGATTTTTATTCAAAGGCTCAAGTATCAGAATATTCCCAAGCACTGGAAAATTATTCTTTAGCTCAGATTTCTTCTTCTCTCTTATTCTGCTTTCATACTCACTTTAAAAAACATCTCTTTTTTTCTGCTTCAGAAAGCTGAGATGTGAAAGTAAGAGGTGATTGAGAATCTGAATGCTCACTAGCGTAGGCCATAAAGTATCTTTGCCGGCACTTGTGAACTGAACTGGGACAGCACAGCTGGATCTGAACATTAATTCCTCAATAATTGATGATTAATCTATTAAAGTTTAATGGAGAGTTGATAAGTAATGGTCTGACTGCCATGTCACTTGATTGTAAATATAGCAAGTTGCGTGGAAATATGTTCTTTTTCTTTTGTCCATCAGAACCAAATAGAGACAAAAGAGAAAGAAGGGAAGAGAAAGATGGAAAAAAGACATTTGTAACAAAAGTTTGGGTCAAGGAACTCCTTTGCATCATGTCAAACTTGAAGAATGGGTGGCAGTGTTAGATAATCACTCACACAGGTAGACTTCTCATGTGAACATGCCACACATGCACCTGCTTCAGTGCAATTCTGTGTGACATAAATCTATCCTAGTGCATAGGAGCATTCCACAAGCTTCTGAAGAATATCAGGCTGAGCCTTTTTATGAGTACCTTTACAAAGCAGTAGGTGTGGTTTTACTAAAAAAATACAACCCCAAAACATTACTAAAACCAAATACTTGCAATAATGTATGTTTGGTTCTGTATTTCTTTGAGAAACTGTCAGAGGTAGAGGATTGTGCATTTTTTTGTGAAGGATCAGTGTCTCAGAAAACTATCCAAGAGCTGCATTTGATAATAAAAGCACAATTTTAGGGAAATCTAGAGAACACATAGCATGAGCACCACTTTCTGCATAAGTAACTAATCATTTCTTCTCAGTTATCACAGTAGCCTTACATGTGCAGGCACTGCTATGTTGTCACCTTGAGTCTCCTTTGCACATGGCTGAAATTCACCAATATGGATGAGACCAATATCTTCCATCACTTTTAAGTTTGTCTGCTACCAATCACATGTCATTAGGAAGTGGGAATTAGGAATGTGTATCTGTTTCCATGGCAAAGTACCAACAAATACATTTGTTGGATTTGAGTATTTGTCTCATTGGTTGACATAAGATGATTTACAATATGTTGATTTTCTAGGGCATTTTGGGTAGATAAGAGAATTTAAAATCAACTTATTTCGTTCTGCTCATCTGTCGTCCCTCTGTATTATGTTGTAAAGTGCCATGTAGGGCAGGCTGCCTGGTGTTCAAAACAGTGGGGGAAACCTATGCTATACTTAAGAGCTCACCAGCTCTTAGAGTGTGTAACTGAACGATTCATCCTTGAGACTGTGCCTTATTTCAATATTTCTGTTCAGAACAGATAATTTATAGTTTTTGACTATGAAGCAAGCATTTGTCATCAGTCTCCACTGTTCATTTTCATTCATTCATTGTGAGGGAAAGTCTCTCCTGGTTAAAGAACAGTACTGGTGAGAAGCTGTATTCTGGATCCTGATGTGAAGTTGCTTGAACTCAGATTAGTCATTTAAATATAGCTGTACTTCGTTTTCCTCTTTTGTAAAATCATGACATCCCTGATGCCTTACAGTTTAATTTGTTAATGCCTCCAAAAAAATTAAGCTATAAACGTCACAGAGAGTTATAACAACAATGACCTAGAGTTGTTGGGATAGTAGAGCCATTCACCTTGCTACAGCCTAATATATTTGAAAACACACAGTGGTAAGTTTAAGATCAAAAAATTAGTAAGAAAACTATTGCATTCTCCTTCATTTCAAAGTTAAGAAAGGCTCATCTGAGTTCTCAGACACTTGGGTATAGCAGTCAATATAGACGATATAATCTTTGGTTTATTGAAACAATTTTATAATCTATATGGCAATTATACATAGAATTAATTGTGATACCACCACAAATATTTACAATTAGCATTTCAGCATGAAAAATATATATTACCAGTAGTGCTTTATTTCAGTTGTTCTAAATGCTGGCAGGACATTGGAAAAGTCTGAATGACAAGCAAAACCAGATGAAATATGACAGATTAGGGTATGATGAAAGCATGAGCCTAAGTAAACATCATAAGAACAGAAAAAAGGAATGTGATTTAGAAGATTATATTTTAATAAAAACAAATATTTTTAAAGATAGTAATAATTCAGAAAGGAAGAAAGTATTATTAATGTATATTTATATACAAATACATAGAAGAAGATTTTTTAAAGTATTTTTAAAGTCCTTATGACATGATTGCAATTTCTATATGAAGAGAGACCTGTCCTTATCTCAGTGTTGTTGCAATTGATAGAAATAATGTGCCAAAGTCTGTTTTATGGCTATCTGAAGAATCAGAGAATTCCTTTTTCTATTGATCATATACCCCAGAGTATCTTAAAGTAGAAAGAACAAAAGATGTTTGACTGTTGTGCTTCTAAGGTATGAGAACTGTAAATGGAGTTACTAATACATGTTTAGGCAATGATTCAAAGTTACTTCAGTTAAATCAAAATACAGCTCTAGAATAAAACCTCACCCAGGTAATGCAGACGTATGTACATTTAGATTTATCAAACCATTTACCCTGTAAAAAAACACCACAAAACAAGCTCTCTGGTGGTAACTGTAAACTGGTGAAAGCATTCCCGGCTCCCTTTCATAACGCATGGTTTGGGATACCCATGCCATTGATTAAAGGCTGGATATTTTGTGAGCCCCTCCTCGAGCATGTATTGGGAAGCATAATGCATGTAGTACCAGGCACATAGTTACATGTTTCAATAAGCCTTTCTCACTGATGCTTACTTCATGCAGCCACATGAAGTCTGTATTCAGGCCTTCCCTTCAAGTAGCTTTATTCCTTTGTTTGGCTCAAGTAGTAATAAAGGCTTCTTCCAAGCACAGGACTGGTGCATCCCTTTGAGCAAGAACTCAAAAAGAGGCAGAAGACCTGCGTGGATGAGCAGGGAGCTAATGAGTAAACTCAAAAGGAAGCAGAAGGTCTATAAAATGTGGGAAAAGGGTCTGAGCACCTGGGAAGAATAAAGAGAAAAGAAGACTAAGGGGGGACCTTAGTAGTGTTTGTAAATATCTTAAGTATGGGATGCAGGGGGAAATGGCCAGCCCCTTTTCAGTGGTCTGTGGAGACAGGACAAGGGGCAATGGCTGCAAGTTGGAGCACAGGAAGTTCCGCACCAACATGTGGAAAAACTTTTTCACAGTGAGGGTGACAGAGCCCTGGCACTGGCTGCCCAGGGAGGTGGTGGAGTCTCCATCTCTGGAGATATTCAAGACCCATCTGGATGCCTATCTGTGCAATATGAGCTAGGGAGCTGCTTTGGCAGGGGGTTTGGACCCGATGATCTCTTGAGGTCCCTTCCAACCCCTATGATGCTATGATTCTATCATTTGTGAAATGGAGAGTTCAAGGAGTTTGTTTTCAGCTTGCAGAAATATTACATCAGGGTGGTAGAACCATAATAGATGCACAAAACTTACTAACTTATATAAGACAGAGAGGAGGCAAAGGATTCATTTATGGAAGGAAAGCTCACTAATTCATTAATATCTTTGGGTTTTGGTTTTTTAGCCTCAAATCTATTAAGTGAACATCAAAAAACAATATATTGCACTGGTTAGGCAGAGGCTGGTATGACACGAAGTATCAAGCGTCTTATTTCCACCTGAGCAATAATAATCTATTCTCTTAATTATTGTATTCTATGGTAACTAGTTTGTATGCAATGATTCCCATCGTCCACTTAGGAACCAAATAGGAGCTATGCATATCGCATAGCATTAATCATATTTTAAAAGTATATGAATTTTTCATAACAAGAAATGGCTTTGAAGGAACTTGTTCCAGAAGGACAAGGTACTCCTGTAGCAGACTAACTGCATAGCAGCTTGACAAAGTCTGCAATAAAAATCGGTCAAAGGCCAACCAGACTCAGATGCCGCTGCTGGAAAAGTAAAATCTATAAACTGGCATCTGGGTTCTTCATCTGCCAAGCTTGTCCCCCGAGTGGTTAAATTGTCTGGCTCCTGTGCATAAACTGACAGGAAAAACAAACCAGAGGGGCCTATGTTTGACATCACCAGCAACATAGTAATGTCAGATGCATCTTCAATGGAGTATGAAGACTTCTCAACTCTCACTGATCACCTGTGAGACTGAAAAAATTTTTAGACTCAGCATATGTCTGATTTTTGACCTACCATAGTCTAAAATTGTTCTTGCAATGAAACCATTGAATCCTTATCAGAATTTCACTAACATTTCTTTTTTTTTTTTTAAGACTTACCCTTGTTGCCTTTTGTGTGTCAAAGGCAATAGAAAAACATATTGTTCTTTATCAAACTCTGTGCTTCTGTGTAACTGTAATTTGAATCCCTGAAACCTTCACATTCAAATTTCAGCCTGGACATCAAGGCCATGTTGAATTTTTTGGAATGGAAATTGAATTTCTTGTAGCATCATATATGAGTAGTGATATGGTCCCATAACTTTGGCCAAAAGTCCCCCATGCTACGGAACAGCCATGGAGCTGGACTTTCCTCTGGAAAATATCTGTATTAGAAGCAGTTTTGCAAAAGCAGGACATTAATTTTTCATACAGGTAGTTTTAGTACCTTTTCTCATCCAATTTAAAACTTTGAGGCAAAAAAATTTGCCTTTTGAACTCTAACACAACAGAGGAAAAGAATAAAGCTTTCTTCTAACGTGGTTAAAGCATTAGTGTAAGCATTTAACTGTCTGCAGATCTTACAGCTGTCTATGTCTTCTCTACCATCAGAAGACATTTTCAGAACCTCATTTCATTTTTTCTTTGCTGTCTGTTTTTCCTTGCTCAAATTTCTACTAGTAGTCCTCTGATCTTCATTGTCCTTCCTTTGGTAGAACAACGTCCCCAGCTTTCTCAGTTTCCTGCTACAATATAGGGTTTGATTGTTGTCATCCTTGTGCAGCATGTGTTCTAGCTTGAATCCAGCTCTCCTGAATGTGCATTGCAATAACAGTTAGCAGCATTTCAGATGAGTTCTCCATAGTGCTGTGTACAAAGATATTAATATACATCTGTCCCAGAATACATCTACTTTTTATCTCCCGCACCCAGTACTTTGGTAATCGAGTCATGTTTCAATGGGTAAACAAGCACTGGTTGTCTTCTTCCTCACTTGCTTAGAACTTGATAGCTCCTTTGTCTGTAGCACATATGCTTATTAGTCCCTAAGGGTAAAGTTCATGCCCTATGAGCATTTGAATTTCACCCTTTTCCCACTACTCTTCAATCTTCTGGATTTGCCAGGCACAGCAAGTGCTAGAGTAGCAGTCAGACCATTCTCTGTGTAGACAATGTTTTGTCAATTTCTATCATCAGCTGTTTCAGTTACAAACAAATATTTTCACAAAAATCATCCATAGAATATCTGAGTACCAATGGACCTTATGTAAGTCCTATTTTGAAGACTGGGGTTAAAGGGGAGTCTTCTAAAGTTATTTTGTTGACCAACTGCAAAGGTATGAGGAAATCATATTTTCTGTTCCAAAAGAAAAATGAGTATAGTAACAAACATATGTTATTTAATTTGCTTGTCACGTTTTACACTTTCCTCTGACAAGGCACTTAGGTCTGTGTTCTGGGGTCCACCGTTTTATTGCATTCATCTTTGCTGCAATTATTTTTTGAGGCTGCACGCAATAGGGGTCGTCTTCAGCATCCTGTGATTTTCAAAGGAGGTGGGGGTGGGGAGTGTGTGTGTAGAATGAGTGTCTATTATGTGTCAAGAGCCCTTCAGAAAATTTAGGGTAACCTTAGAGTGGAACTTACATGTTTTCCCATGCATCAAGGAAAAATAATAACATTTAGATATATGAAAATAAGCAAATGAGGTAAATAAATGAAATTAACATAAACTTCAGTAAATTTCATTGAATAAAATTTATTCTTTTCACCTTGGGGGAAAAAAAAAACAAAACAAAGCAAGGCCAATCTGTTAAAGAAAGTGGTATAATTGTTTGTATTTGGAAATAAATTTTCAGTGTAATTAGTGCCAGGTTTTGCAGTTTGAGCTTTTGTAGGAAATACAACGCCAACTAGAATGTGCTCTCAATTCTTTCAGTTCAAATCTACTTTAAAAAATTAACAAAAAAAGCAGATGGGGAAAAGAAAGTGCTAGAAAATATATCTGAGTAAAAAAAAAGTAGAAAATATATCTGAGAATTATCATTGATGTGGTTTCAGAACTTCAGCACATTATATTCATTTCATGCTGAATATTCAATACCATTTGTGTAACCACTCTATAGTGAACTGTGCAAAAGACCTAAGACAATGTATTAAACCAGCCTTAAAATGTGATTCTTTAAAGTGGGCTGTTAGGAAGGAGGAGTGATACAGATGGATTTATGTTATGGTAGGATGTGTTTCAGCATGTCCAATAGCAAGTGGATATGTAAACTGTTATCATTAGCTGTGAACTCTCCAAGGCAAGGACCTATTCTCAATGCTTTATGAAGGCCCAGGTACATTTATGGAATCGTATAATGCATCAGGATAAAATAAGGTTGGTTGGTTTTTTTTTTTTCTTCACTTTTCATCTTGAATTGATTAGGTTAAATTATTTTCTTGCTAAAGCATTTGAATTACTTTCCTCACTTATAAAAAAAAAAAAAAGAAGGTAAATTAACATATTGAAATTGCAGAGGGGTTTGCCTGCGGGGTTGCAGAGACAACTGTTTTTCCCTTTAAGATTTATTTCTCCTCCTGCTTACCTTATTTAAGAGTTCCAGTATTAGCATTTATATACTAAGGTATTAAAATCAAGGGCTCTACTAATCTACCCTGTGAAATACCTAATTTGTTTAGCTTCAGTGCACAGAAGCACAGGAGAGTTAACACAGGGCTCTCATATAAGTCTTACATCTTGTGACAACACAAAGCACCTCTTGGATGTTAATACACTGTGGGGCTTTAAACCTCATGCATTTTGCAAATATGACCTCAAAAACAAAATTCTGCTTCTTATAGGTTTAAACATTCTGTTTCTTTGAAATTTTTAAGTTTAAAATGGCTAGAATTATATTTCAAATGTTAATGAAAAACACTTGCCCAAAAGTTCTTAGAAATGTTTTTTTCTGTAAAAATATTTAAACTACTTCTTAATGTTAATTTAAATTATTGAAAAAAACAAGATTCAAGAACTTTTGTACATTACACAGACAAAGCTTCCTCCCAATTTCTGGATAAATACTTTTTTCTGAAGTCTTGGTTTTTATCAAAATTCTTTTGTCTAAAACTGTGAAACTAGGGCCATAAAGAAGAGATAAAGAGTCCAAAATGAGCAAATTAAGAGCTGCCTCAGATACTTTGAGTGCCTAGTTGAAATAAGGATTTAAAATAGTAAGGCCTCTCTTCATCCAAATTATCAAAAAATATGAAGGTTAAAAAAAATGATGAGGTCTAATTTTCAGATGGTCTAGAATGTGATTTAGATAAACAAAAAAAAAAAAAGCATTTATTTAATGCACTAGCTTATTTTATGTAAGTAATGATCAGGCCATGAAATATTTCTCTGGGCTTATTCCAGGAAAATTCTCAGCTATATGTAAAAAATGTGTAGCAGTTGCACCACCCATTTTCCCTATGATTTTAATCTCCAAAGAAGGTAGAAAAATTTATTGTCTTAGACCTGAAAGTTGCCAAGCAGACTTTCCTTTGGGAATCTTTATTACTCTCATTCTTAGAAGCTCAAGTCATGGGCCAATACTTGCTGGTACGTCACTCTACAAACAAATCATGTATAGCTGTGTTTTTTCTGTAATACTTGCCAAGAGCAAATTAATGAAAATAAACAACTGTAGCTGTATCTGCTGCAGACTAAATGCTACAGTATTAATATCATTAGTCTTCTGCAGGAATTACTGCATGAAAAAGGTAAAATGATGATAGAGTGAATTGAGTAGCGTTTAAGTTCTAGTTTCTAGACAACAGAGCAAAGTGATGATTTCTACTTCTTAACCTTGGTATATGCTACCTTGAAATTTTTTCATTCTATCAGTGCTTTTTTATTTTATTTTTTTTTTATGACTGTGACTTCCAGGGTAGGTTGATAGATGAATACTGGCTAATTTTCTGTGACGGTCCTGGCAGCATTAGGAGCCACTTAAATATCTGAAGCCACTATCCTGCCCTGCTCCCTGGTGGAGGGAGTAGAGAAGGTGTCCCCAAGAAGTCAGCTTTAGCTAGTCAGATCATGCATAGTGGTTTATGGCTCATACATGTTGTGATGAAGCAGAAGATGACACCTGATGTCATCTTTCAAAAAGTTTATTTGAAAGAGAACTGTACAGCACAATTTAAGAAAGGCTCTGTGTTCTCCCTGAGTTTATAATGATGAAAAGAAATCAGAACAAAAGCATAAAAAGATTGTATTATAGCAGGTAATTCAAACAAAATGCTTACTATGCTAATCTGGTCTGCCACTCCTACCCAGTCTGAATGATAGTTTATTTAATAAGCAGTCTTATTGAAGTGGGTTGGTTAGCCATTAGTTAAGTGCTATTCTGTAGGAGGAAGAGTTGCAGAATCTAGCAGGTGATGAGTACAATGTAATGTTTAATCCTTACAGCTTGATGAACAACTGAACCTTTGGTTGTATCCAAAGATGATCAAATTTTGGAAGGAATATGTATTTTCTACCAATGTGATGGTCTTCTCCCCTTCCTGATGAAACAGTTAACTTGCATAGTCTGCAGAAGCTGCTTAGAACATCTCACATGATGATTACTTTGTTTCTGTTTGTTGTGTTTGGCAGACATGAGAAGCTTCCAAACCAAAGGTAGATTTAACACACCCTTTGAAAAATTTGTAAATATGAAACACATGAAGTAGTCACCCCTAAACAGGCATATAGGTAAGCACACAAGAGTACTTTCAAGGATAGATATGCATTTAGAAACAAAGACCCTACCCAATGGGTTCCTGCAGATAAATTCTTCAGGGCACAAAGATGTCTAATAGGTTCTTGTAGATAGATAAGAGCAAACACATTTATTGTGAACTAAGTGCTTACTCTCTTATCTAATGCTATCTCTGAGATGCTTGTGCTGGTTTGTTTGTCTTCTCACCACTGATGTATTTGTTTAGTGTAAGAGCATACCTCCCATGATGGTAATTGAGAAAATAAAGAAATGACGATGAATTCAATGCACAGACTCTGTCATGTCTCCTGAAAACCACGTCAGAATCAACGCCATGTTCCATAGCAGTGGGCAGAAAACAGCTTTCCAAGTCATTAGTAAGCTAAATGCCACTATGCTTCCTGTAGGAAACAGCTGTACCAGCATGCCAAAGAAAAGGGCAGCTTTGATGGCTACAGACTATTTTAAAAATTTGCATAGAAAAATAGTTTTTTATTTCCAAATGAACAGCAAGAGCATTTAATGCAGAGGACAAGAGTTTTGAATAATAGAAGCTCCTATTAGGTAAATTTATGAAAAAAAAGTGAAAAGTTATAACAATAATATGTACCCTTCAATACATTCTGCTCAGTGAATATGTAAGTGCCTTTGAATCATTTATGCCTACATGCAGGAAACTGATAAATTTTGAACAAATTTAATTGAAATCACCCCTGGAGTGAGTCTGAAGGAAGGATTAAATTTAATGGTCTCATAGAGCGTTGTACTGTAGCACTAGACTTCTAGTTCTGAAGTCTATATTTTGCCCCAATAAAAGGTTCTAAACTTCAGACAGCACATGGATGTGAGTTTAATCACATCTCAGAGATGAAAATCACTTTACTTTGCCCTGTAATGAGACTTAAGGAAGATGTTCAGGCAGACAAATCACAATGTTTAGTTTCACTTTAATGGTATGATACGAAGATACAGGATTTTTGCCCATATGATTTTAAGTAGATTGGTGTTTTGCATCTCGAGTAATGCACCGTGGCATTATTAAAAAAAAAAAAACAAACCACATGTGACTGGAGGTGAGCAATACAGGCCATTTATGGCATTTCAATGAACCTGCCTGTCAGTGGAATGTTTTGGTCATATCTGGGTGCAGATAGGTTTTCAAACATGGTATTGATCCTTATTATAGTAGTCTTTATGTTCTAAAGGTGGGTGTTCTCATTCCATATTCCCCATTGATGGCTTGGGACAGAGTACTGTCGTAGAGTATCATTGCTTCACTTCTGTCAGAACATGGCAGAATCCAAAACTGTACAAACATTTGACTGTCAGAGGAAAATAAGTTCTTTTATGTTATTATTATAACTATGTATATCTAACTCTGTTGCACTTCTGAACTCTTTTCTCTGGGATGGCCTTTTAAAGTAAATTTTTTACAGCACACATCTATCTGTATTCCTGTCTCTGGTGTCCAGTATGAAACCCTGCAGTCTTATTCAGAAAGGCAGTATGGAAGCATAGAGGAAACTGAGGGCTATGGCAAGTGTGCTTTGACCATTTAGATAGTCTATACTCTGAGCTCTGTATTTTTTGCAACCAGTAACTATTCTGCTAAACTAGATTGCAGTTGTGGGCAGCATCCAAAAACACAATTTCTGCTCTCTAACTAGTTCTCTACCTCTCTCGTGTGAAATAAAAATAGCAATCCCAGTACTTTCATAAAAGTATTGTGAAGATAAATTAATTAATCTATGCCAAATTAAGATAAATTAATTTATGTGGTGAGGAATGCCATGGAAAATGCTCATGAGGAAAGTAATAATTCTATATTCAAGAAGGGCTTGAGTTAAAGCTGTGTGAAGAATTGATTTTTCACTTCATTGGCTGACCTGAAAAATTGTGGAAAAAATCAATTTTGGACCAACCTGAAATGATTTTCTCTCATTTTTCTCACGGGAACATAAAGATGGAGAATAGTATATATGTTTTGACTCAAACAAAACATTTAATTTGTCCACAGGTGAAAGATTTTATTGTCATCTTAATTATTCATATCTTTTAAACAAATTGCAGGTAGGTATTGCTAAGGAAATAATCCCTTCAAGCTTAAGTATCAAAGAGTTTATTGTGAAAAAGTAGAGTAGCAAGTGTTGGGGTGGGGGTTATTGGTTTTGATTTGTTTTGTTTTTAAACTCCCTCCTCCCCTTCATCAGTGAAATGCAATTACGGAGTAAAAATTAGGGGATACATTGGAGTCTGGAACATAAACATGATGAATCAGGGTTGATGAGCATGCAGATGGCTGCACTGGCTTAACCACACAAATCACCTTTTTTGCAGTCACAGCACCACTAGTAGTACTTCAGCATCATTTGCTTTAACTTTCACCATTTTGAATATTCACATCTCAACTTTCCACAGTCTATTTCAATGTCTAAGTGTTGCTTAGGTAGTTCTTCTGAATCACCCTTGATCAGTGCATCTGTCACTTCAGTATAAATATTTCAATGACTATTAGTGACAGGTGCCAATGCGGTGCTAAATTCCTGGTGCCATGATAGGAAAGTGATTCCATATATTATAAAATACTGCCATACCTCTTAGCTGCCCAAACACAGCAATTGCCCTACCCAACCATACAAACAGTCTTGTCTACTACCCTGTGAGCTTGCTGGCCAACTGATAACTCTGTCAGTGAGAATTTGGCGTGCCACACACTTGTAGATGATGCATGTACTTTCTGTATGTCCTCTATATCACACCCGTTTAGCAGTATGGACCAGTAAAAGAGCTCAGGGTGACTACAGTCCGTAAAAGTTCAACCCCAGGCTGATGTTACTCTCTCCCACTGGTAAAAGAGTCTAGTTTCAGTTAAATACTGTAAATATGATAAGAAGTATCAGTAGGTAGGCAAAACAAAACACGCCATAGTTGCTATTAATTTAGAAATATTTTAAAATCTTGCCAGTGACTACATAAGATACGCTATCTGAATACATATCAGGGAGATGAATGAAGCAGCAGAGGCAAGAGGGTGCAAGAACTCAGAAAAATAAACCTGCTTCAAAAAGTACCTCTAGGTCCTACCTTGGCTTTTTCTGTGTCTGGTTATTAGAACTTATTTGGGTCCTACTAGCACCTTTTCAAATTATGGGCTCAGTAATGAAGCTCTCCATTGGAGGAAAGAAGGAGATATTTTAAGGATTTCTATTATAACCTCATTGCAGTGATACTGGTGTTTATACATATACACAAAACACATAAGATATTCTTAAAAATTTATATATGTCAGTACCATCAACATTCATAGCAGTACATTGCAACAGAGACAATAGTTCATTGGATTTTCTCCTTCACCCTCAGCTGTAAGGCCAGATTTAAATAATTACTTCAGTACATGTAATTTTCCTTGAGAACTACCTCTTACTTAACATTAACCTCTACTTTAGTGGTCAGTTAGGGTGCTAATATTTATAGATGTGGATTGGATTTAACTCATCAACTGGAGATGAAGACCTGTGGAAAAGACAAACTTAAGTACCCCAGTTCTTGGGTTTCATGATACACAAGAATCCTTGCAACAAGAAATTGCATTGACTTAGAGTAACAGAATCTATATAACTGTACTTTGATCTTTACATCTACAAAGTTACCACACTGTCCTTGTTCTGGCCAGGACACAGTTAATCTCCCCAAGTAGCCAGCACAGGTGAGCTGAGGCACCATCCCACCAACACAAGTGGATCATACTTACTGTGAAGTGGGCTCAAATAGGAAACCCCAATCACCCAGGAATCCTGGAAGCAATCACAGACTGGCCAGAAGGCAAAGATTTTGGAGTATCACCAGAGGAGGAGGTGATGTGTGCTGAAGAAGCCTCTCTGTATAGCAAACTGCCAGAAAATGAGAAGCAATATGCTCTGTTCACTGATGGGTCTTGTCACATTGTTGGTGAACATCAGAGGTGGAAGGCGTCTGTATGGAGTCTTACACAAGTTGCAGAAGATGCCGAAGGAGAAGGCAAATCCAGCGAGTTTGCAGAGGTAAAAGCTATCCAAATGGCTTTAAACATTGCCAAATTAGAAAAGTGGCCAAAATTGTACCATTATACTGACTCCTGGATGGTGCAGCAATGGAAACAAAGCAACTGTCAGCGTAGAGGCAAACCCATCTGGGCTGCTCCACTGTGGCAAGACATTTCTGGCCACTTAGAGAACCTAACTGTAAAAGTAAATACCCACATACAAGTGAGTCAAGCCACTGAAGAACATCAAAACAACCAGCAGGTAGATCAGGCTACTAAGATTGAAGTGTCTCATGTGCCCAACATAAGGGCAAATTATTTATAGCCCGCTGGGCCCATGACACCTCAGGCCACCAAGGAAGGGATGCCACATATAGATGGGCTTGTGATCGAGGAGTGGATTTAACCATGGACACTATCTCACAGGTCATCCATGAATGTGAACCATGTGCCTTGATCAAGCAAGCCAAGTGGTTAAAACCTCTCTGGTATGGAGGATGATGGCTGAAATACAAATATGGGGAGTCTTGGCAGATTGATTTACATAACTCTCCCACAGACACACCAAGGCAAGCGGTATGTGCTCACAATGATAGAAGCAATCACTGGCTGGCTAGAAACTTACGCTGTGCCCCATGCCACCACCCAGAACACCAACCTGGCTCTTGAGAAGCAAGTCCTCTGGTGGCATGGCACTCCAGAAAGAATCAAGTCGAACAATGGAACCCATTTCTGGAACAATGTCATAGACACCTGGGCCAAAAACCACAGCATACCCTACCATGTACGAGCCTCCGGGAAAATTGAGAGGTACAATGGACTGTACCTACAAAACTACATTAAAATCAATGTGTGGTGGAAGCCTAAAAACCTGGGATATACATTTAACCAAAACCACATGGGTAGTTAATTCCAGGGTATCTACTCATTGAGCTGCCCCTGCCCAATCAAAACTCTCACAGACTGTAGAGGGGGATAAAGTCCCTGTAGTACGCATGAAAAACCTGTTGGGGAAGACGGTCTGGGTCATTCCTGCTTCAGGCAAAGGCAAACACATTTGTGGGATTCCTTTTGCTCAGGGACATGGGTGCACTTGGTGGGTGATGCAAAAGGATGGGGAAGTCCAGCGTGTACTCCAAGGGGGTTCAAATTTAGGTAAGGATAGACACTAAATTGTTAGTGTATAACAAAATCAGTCCATGGCAGATGGTCTAAATAATAGGTAAATGATTTTATGAACCTCCCAAATACTCTGAAAATGTAAGATCCAGGCACAATGTAGATGGTGTGGAAAAAGGAGTGGATAATGTCCTGGTTCTGGCCAGGCCAGAGTTAACCTCCCCAAGCAGCCAGCCCAGGTGAGCTGAGGTAGTCTGGACTGTTTCCACACCACCTGATATCACTCCCCCATAAAAGAGGCTGATCTGGGATAGGTGCTCTTGGGTGCCTCCAGGGCAGTCTGAGTGTAGCTGAGGTGTCCAGTTGGTCCTTGTGTAGTACTCTATTATCATTGGGTTAATAAGTTACTCTATTATCACTAGGTGTAAGTGAAATGGTCTGTTATTGTTCTCCTTTCACATTGATTTTGTCAGTACCTGTCCTTATCCCAGCTCCCCTCACCTGGAGGCTTTGCCTGTTTCTCCTTCCAGAGTAAGTGAGTGGCATGTGGTGCTTGGGGCTGAACCACCTATTACTCCTATAGCCAGGGCTATGCAATGTGCACTCTCTGCCTTCAGCAAACCCCTCCCTTCTGCAGCATGAGAGACAGACTCCTAGTTAGTACCAGCACCTTGTCTAATCTGTGCAGTCTTCACAGAGATGAACCACAGTTAAACTTGAAGTCCTAATTGTTATTTTCTTTGCAAGTACTTGTCCACACTGAGCTCAGATGAGGTCAAATTAATTTTACAATTCTAATTATATACACTTTAAACTGAATATAGGCTGCATACTATAGTCTGAATGAGAATCATGCTATTTGATACAGTTCTAGGATATGCACAAGAACAGATCATCCTCTGTAATAATGTGGAAGTACTGATGGGAAAAACAGGATTATGGTTGGATCAGTATTGACTTGACTTTACTACAAAATTTAGATGTAACTTAAAGCCTGTTGAACTGAAGAGACAGAGATCACCTTGACAGAGCTCTGACTTTCTTTACGACAATAAAACTACAGCATAAAAATTAAGGCATTTGCATTGATATTCACTAAGATGAAGTTGAGGGAATTTCCTATAGGTAGTCATGGGTTTTTGTTTTTTTTTTTCCACCAGGAGATGAGCTGGAGGATCTCCAAATGAAGAGCTGGTGAAGAGCTTGGAAGATAAATCTTATGAGAAACAGCTGAGGGAGCTGGGATTTTTAGTCTAGAGAAAAGGCTATTTGAGGGGAGACCTCATTGCTCTTTACAACTACCTAAAAGGTGGTTGTAATGAGATGGGGCTTGGTCTCCTCTCCCTGGTAACTAGTGACAGGACAAGGGGAAACAGTCTTAAATTGTCTCAGTGGAAGTTTAGGTTGGATATTAGGAAAAAATTCTTTACTGAAAGGGTTGTCAGATATTGGAACAGGCTGCCCAGGGAGGTGGTTGAGTCCCCATCCCTGGAGGTGTTGTACTTGGTCATATGGTCTAGTGTTGGACATAGTAGGGTTGGGTAGACGGTTGGACTTGATGATCTTGAAGGTCTTTTCCAACCGTAACCATTCTACGATTCTATGAAAGAGCTTTTAGAGCAAAACTGGTTATATAAATAATAAAACATTACTAGGATAAATAGAATCAATCAAAGAATTCAAAAGGAACTTGGACTCTAAACATACAAGATACTGATGTGAGCTATCATTTTTAGACTGCACTATTTCAAGAAAAGAAGGTGCCAAGATTGAGGCCAGTACTTAAAATAAATCTAACAGAGAATTCAGGGATTTGCTGATCCTTCTGCAGAAGAGTAAGTGTGGATGTTTGATTTCTGTGCAGGCAAACTGTCCCTAAACCACAGATTATGGGATGCTGGATGGGTGAACCAAGTCAAACATTTCTATTGTCTGGTTTATCATTGGGCAAAATGGGTAAAAGTCCATATCGCTACTGGGAGGTTGTTCCTCTGTTTCTCTGGAAGCAAAACTGTTATGTCTCTGTAAGGCTTTAGACCAACAAAGACAAGTAAATATTTTCCTAAACTGCACTATCACTTTTCCTAGGGATTCTCTCCAAAGCAGTGATCAATCCTAATTAAGATGAATAATTAGCAGTGTGGAAGAAGAGGTGTGAGTATCTAGGTGGACTAAGGCAAAGTGTTCTCTGCTGATAGCACAAAACCTTTAAAAAATCCTGAGTAAACTCCCATAGACCATGTAAATATAAAGAAGAAAATAAATGTCCTAAAACTCAGGACTATGACTCTATCCAGCTGATGCACAGAAGGAATTGTGATTATTAGAAGATGAAGAATTTGAAATAGATAAATTTATTTTAGTGCTGAAACTGTAACAAAGCATCTCCAACTTTGCAGACCAGTGCAATTATTTAATTTCAAAGACTGCTAATAAATTTTCAGTATAATCAGATTTACCACTAGCTTCACTCTCAAGCCACTAAAAATCACAAGCCAGACACGCTCTTTTCAAAACTAGCTAGTTGGGATTTTGTGGCTTGCTGAATTGATTTAGAAAACCATACTGTTTAAAGTTCTTTTATTCCTAAAGCCATTTAATTTTATGCAATGCTTTTCTACAAAGTCAATACAGTATTTCATGTGAGGTCCTACAGAGAACACTAATTGTCTATGAGCTAGCATTTACACAAATAATTATAATAAAAAAATTAGATGGTGGTTTACTGAAGGTTATAATGGGATAAGTTGAAAGAACCTCAGAATTGTCTTTAATTGGGTTCAGGAATAATCATTTTAGCAGACTCACTTCTCTTTATTTGACTTACTGGCTTGAGAGGTGGAAAAAATTACTTGCACTGGAAGGCTGACTTTGACTGTCAATATAAACTGTTTTGGCTTTTTCTTTTGCTTGCCTTAGATTTTCTTTGCTAATGCTTTCAGATGACAAATGATAATCAGACTGAGGAAGAGGCTTAACACTTACCCTGGCATGTGGTGTATTTCTAAGCTGCTCAGAAAAAAAAATTTCTATTGCTTAGGCCTTTCAGTATCAACATTTTATTGATTTCTACATTTTTAAAGCATACGGTCGTAAGCTCTTATTCACACGTAGTGTATATTAGACTGACTTGGTATCACTTTAGCTTCTTTTCCATTAGAATTTTTAAGAGTTTGGCACCGATGACCTTCATATACTTAACACCAAGTTTTAATTAACATCATACCTTATGAAACCACAATTCTAGTAATTTCCATGCAAGACAATAATGTATAAATTACATCTTGAAGCATGGTAGCATTTTATGTCTACATTTTGAAGAGAAACAGCTGTAATACTTTTAACTTACTATTGAAAAAAATTGAGTTTTTACACTCTAATTGCTTTTTTTTTTCCAACTTCATAAGAAGGTCCTGGGAGAAGCTGACATATAAAAGTACTTACATGACCTTGTATTCTTCCATGTCAGAGAGATCTAGGACTTTTTGAGAAAAAAAAGGAATAAGTTCGTTCATCAAGAGCTATTAAACTTTTTGTTTGGGCCTCACAGTCTGTTTTGTTTGACAAACCAATTTCAGCATGAAAAGGATCTTAAGGCCTCATCAAATAAACAAACAAATAAAAAGAACTGGAGCTTTCTTGATGTTTTCCAATATAATCATACTTAAGGGAAGCTTAAGCTTTTACTGAAAAAGGCATCTGTCATGAAGCAGGAGGGCTGAAGAATGTCTTGAAACAGGAAAGGAAGTGTCCCAAGTATGTGGAGGAGAAATTTCTTTCAGGCAGGAAGTTGTGCATTGGTGTTGCTGTTGTAACACCATGGTCCCTCCAGGACCATTTCTCCTTAATTTCTCTTCATGCCAATACATTTTAAAAGACAGATTCTTGGCTACTTTCAACATCTAAAGGACCATTCAAAGGTTATTTTGAAAAATGACACTACCACAAGTGGTACACTGGTGTTCAAACATAAATTAAGTCATTTGTTCACAAGTCTCGTTTCGTATCTTTTATATAACTGTGAATTAATTTTTTTTTTTGTTCTTCTGCCAGTAGCTAAACACCTTTTCTCTTGCATTCTGTTCTTTTACTTTTTGTAGAATCATAGAATGTATTGGGTTAGAAGGGACCTTTAAAGGTCATCCAGTCCAACACCCCTGCATTAAGCAGGGACATCTTTACTAGATCAGGTTGCTCAGCAGATCCCATTCAAGCCTGACCTTGAATATTTCCAGGGATAGGGCTTCCACTGCTTCTCTGGGCAACCTGTTCCAGTGATCTACCACCCTCATATTGAAGAACATTTTCCTAATATCCAACCTAAATCTCTCCTTTTCTAGTTTAAAACCATTACACCTTGTCCTATTGTTACTTGCCCTTATGTTCTTCCTCAGCTTTCTTATAGGCACATTTCAGGTATTGAAACACTGCTATAAGGTCTCCTTGGAGCCTTCTCTTCTCCAGGCTGAACAAGCCCAACTCTCTCAGCCTGTTTTCATAGGAGAGGTGCTCCTGCCCTTTGATCATTTTAGTGGCCCTCCTCTGGATGTGCTGCAACAGGTCCATGTCCTTCTTGTGTTAAGGGCTCTAAAGCTGGATGCAGTAGTCCAGCTGAGGTCTCACCAGAGTAGAGCAGAGGGGCAGAATCACTTCTCTCAATCTGCTGGCTACACTTTTGATGCAGTCCAGGATGCGGTTGGCCTTCTGGGCTGCAGATGCACATTGGCGGCTTGTGTCCAGATTTTCATCCACAAGTACACCCAAGTCCTTTTACTCAGGGCACCTTTCCAGCAAGTCAGCTCAGAACCTGTATCAATATTCTTTCTTTGTGGTTCCCACCTTAATCACAGTTTGTAACAAAATGCTGTTGCTTTTCTTCCTTCTTATGGGATCTCAAAGTTCATTTATTGCCTTCTCCCCCTCCTTGGCAAAATGCTCGTATGTGTGCGCGCTTGGCACATAACATAGTTATCCTCTCATGCAGTCCTCCTGACTAGACCAAATCACAGCTAAGCACCCCTTTAGCCCTAGCATCTCCCTCCTTGGCTTTACAGCAGTGTCAACTCCCAGGACCTGCAGTGCAGTTAAAAGGAAGTACATCAAGTCTCCATCTTTTATAGGAAAAAAGGCCTACTCTAGATTATACATTTGCTAAAAATGAAAGCCTTCAGCCTCTAGAAACTAAATTACTCTAAAATCGCAGTAGCAATTTTCCCCCCACCCATGCCCTTTCACAATTACCAACCATGACCAACATGAAAGGGTGGGTGGGGTTAGAACATATTATTGCAAAATTCCCATGAAAAATAATTCATACGAAACTACCCAGTCTTGAAGCAGCAGATGAAAAGTATTCATTCTGGATAAGTCCTTCAGGTTTTTTTCTTGGTTTGTTTTTTATTTAGGGTTTGTTTGGGTTTGTTTATTTTCTGCTCAAATTGCCCTTTGCGGTCATGGCTTGGGGCTTGTGTTAAAAAAACTGAGACCTTCTGCAGCTTCATTTTTACATTACAGTAGCAGATATTGTTATAGACACAGTTGCCCTCTGAGTGGTTAGTAAGCCCAGTAGAAAAGGTGCAGCTAGTAGAGAAACGCAATAAATTCCAAATGCATTACTTCTTCCCTTCTCCTTTCCAAATACAAAACATTCAACTGCATCAGATTCTTTGATTTTTGATAACAGGGCTCGGTTTCTAAATGCAATGTGCCCCAGGTTACTTTGTAAGTTTTCTTGGCCTGTGATCAGGAGCACACCTGACAGATGCAGACTACCTCTCCTGTCACCTTCATGTAATCCTTCATGTTTTGTATCAAAGAATTCCTCCAGCAGTTGAAAGCAAATTTATCCTCAAAGGTATTTATGACAAATACAATAATTCCTTTTAATGCAGGGACTGTTTAATCCACCAACCTATTAAGTACAGTATACCTCCAGCAAACAATCATTACTTCTCATTACCATATTGCACTTAAAAATACAATTAATCCTTTAATAGGAATCTAAAATACATAGTTTCCTCTATGCAGCACCTCTGCCGATAATAATCTGCAGAAAGTGGTATCCAAAAGTTAATTAAGAGCAAAGTGTTCTTACATACTAGGTTTCCTGTTCAGACACACAATGGCTTGATGTTATTGGAGCTTTCCCTGATTAAAAGGATTTACAATACATAGTTTTGGGAAAGAAGCGTTATAATTGCTGCTAATTGGCTTCATTTTTTGACGGTTGGATATATTTCACATGGATCTTGTTTAACTGTGCTAGATATTTTCCAAGCATGTATATTAAACTTCTCCTTTTATTAATTCAGAAACTAACAAGTTTCTTTTCTTCCCTACTGATTACTCTCCAAACCATTTTGGTAAACTGCTTTTCCATAGCCAATGGTAATTATACTTATTTAGAGAATAAAAATAACTTTTTGATTCAATTAGCAGTCTTATGGCTCAAAAATTATCCCTATTCTCACTCACACAACTGATTTTCTGTGTTACTGAGCAAGCTGGGGAATATCTCAGCTGCTTTTTTCCCTCTCTTTCACTGGAGAGTGTTGCTTTTAAAAATATGTATTTTTCAGTCTGCCTAGTTAGAGTTTATCAAGATTAACAATGAAAATATTGTTAGAAAATGAATGTCATACATAATACAAAAATTGAAACAGTAATATGATTTATCTGATTACAAATTCTAAGCAATATATTTTATTTTGTTGAAGTAACCTCAGTCAACATATTCTGGCTTTCTGACGTAGATGGTATCATTCTACCCAGCTCAGTATCCATTTACAGCTGAGCTGCTTCATACTGTTGTCACCTGCGGTTTTGGGTGTACTAGAGCAAATATAAAAAAATGATACAGAAGAAATTTCTTATGTGGTGTCTTGAAAGATAAATCTAGGTAGTGGAAGAACTACTTTTTAACCAACACTCTCCCTTGTTTGAAGCAGGAACTTAAACCAAGGTTTTTCTCATACAAGTAAGGTATGCTACTCAGCAAGTAAATGGCTTTTGAAGTTTAAACTGTTGTCCACTGAAGCTGTTTTACCATGGACCTGATGAACACACCGTGCCAGGACTTGGTGGGATTGTATATGTTCACCTCTGGGAACAAAGTCACCAGCAGTATGAGCCTCAAAGGATCTCAGTGGTGTCTTGAACTTAGTAGTTGGATTTCAAAATCCCATACCCTGAAACACTTTTTGTCAATTATGATAGATGACTCTAGGACTGTGTTACTAAGCAGTGCACCATGATAGGAATGGACTCGTGGTATGAAACAGAATCACAAGGTTGGAAAAGACCTTTAAAATCATCAAGTCCGAGTTCAAAACAATTAGTGCCAAGAATCTAGGGTCCTCATTGCATAGATGCTTTTGGTAGGGGAGGGTTACTTCAGACTGGTTCCCAGGGAATATTGGCTGTGTTCTTGGAAATAATATTCAAATTAATTTTATTTGAAATAAGTCTAGTTTGTGCACTCTGAGCTTTCTCTGTGCAGCAAGGGGTGGCGGTAGGCACATTGACTCTAAAACTTATTTTTACTCTAGCTAGAAAAAGAGAAAACGTACTTATTTTCAATGTACACTTCGTCCTTCATTGTTACTGTTTTCCTATCAAAATTCTTGAATGCCCTCAGGGCACTAGCTCTCTGCTTTTTGTAATATAGAGAGAAATAGCAAAACATGAACAGCGTGATCAATTAACGTAGTTCATAACAATCTTGAGAATCTATCCTAGATGTCATCAAAGAAAGGTGATTTCTGCTGTATATGATTCATAGCATAGAAGTACTCATCTGGCTTTAGTTTTGGTACTTTTGAGCCCAAGAAGTCAGAAACATTCAAATGCATTACTTTCTTTAGGAATATGTCATTTATTCTGCATATGGTCTCTTAGCAGCAAACATCCTGAACTCTTTTTTTACAGTAAGAGACAGGTCTATATGAAACATGCACAGTTGGTTGATTTGGCTTTCGTGTTTCAAAAATGTGCCCTGAAAACCTTCAGTATTTGGCAAGCTCTTCCGCCATTTACCAGTTTTCAAGACACATTTATTAAAACACGTTTTCACTTGTTTTGTCAATGCTCTTCATTTTTTAACAGGCATAATACATCTTTGGAGAGACGTAGAATGTACGATTAATTTTAATTCAGTTTCTAAAATGATCAGGAAGTAAAACTTAGACTTTCAAACTGTCAAGTATGTGTGTAAAAGTACAGATTTCAACTCTCAGTTAGTAGCTGATGTCCACCAGTTTCACAGAATATAAAGGGGTATATATCCAAAAGGGTGAGTTGTAGATTCTAGCTTAACTGAGTCTTATTAAACTAAGAATTGGCACAAACATGCTTTGTAGTCCTATCCTTTTTTTATCCTCAACATTAAAAACTCCTCATGTTTAACAAATTTGTTTCCACCTATGCAATGTAATAATGCTACTTCACTTTTGATTTTATAGAAGGAACACACAGATGCTAATTCATATCTGATTTAAATGAACATGTTCATGCTAGTTGAGGTATTCAGTTAGATTTCACTCTTTCCAGCTGAGTTATCTGAGTGAGAATACTTTTTCTTAAGATGTTTATGTGGGAGGTTTTCCCTTTAGCAACTTTACATACAAATTAGATACACGTATGTCTGATGAAAATAATAATAAAAATATCAAGAATTAACCTTGTAAATTATTTTGGAACTAAAAATCTCAGGCAATTATTGGTAAATATGAATGTATACTATCCAGTAGAAACTGCTGACAGGCAAAATATCTATACTCTTCATTAGCTTGCAGTGGAGCAAAAATATTGTTGGAAGACATGTACAATTTAATCACTCTTCATCTTTATGACCTGTAAAGTACAAGTATTTGTAAATGTTGTAATTAAAATCACTAATCCTGTAGCCTTTACTTGAACAAGTCTTGTATGTTATGTGTATTTTTATATATTTGTATTGCTTTTTCAGTTTTATTTAACCTCGTAAATCACCTAAGTGTTTGTGATTGGATTTATACCTTAAACTTACCCTCAGTGTGAAAATAAAAGGTAGGGAATAAGATCAGACTCTGGAAATTTCATGCATTATGCTAGCACTAACACTGTCTTAACTTCGTTAGAATATTTTTATAGATTTCTTAATGTGATACTGCCTTTTAATCAGAGGGCTTATATTCATTCTCCTTTGTACTGTTATATTTATAATTGGTAGTGTAGGTTGTTTTTTCCTTTTTTTTATTCTGACAGAAGAGGAAATATATAGGGTTAAATAAGAAAGGGCATAATTATTTTTGATTGTGAAGAAATAGGGCAAAAACCTTTTCATAAGATTGCAAGTGTTGTTTTGTAATCGTATATGATCTCAAGTGCTCTTATAAAGTATCTTAAAATGAGTCATGGAGGCATCTAAATTTGCCATTTACCAGTGGATAATAACATGAGTGTGTTTTAAATATGACTATGTAATATTACGTATTCTCAAGCTA
Organism: Gallinula chloropus; assembly: GCF_964237585.1. Classification (NCBI taxonomy): domain Eukaryota; kingdom Metazoa; phylum Chordata; class Aves; order Gruiformes; family Rallidae; genus Gallinula; species Gallinula chloropus. Next base: position 68,382,140 of record NC_140086.1, read on the forward strand.
TTGTATAGTGGTTCAAAACTGTGTCGAATTTGGTGGTGAGGAGAAAGAGATGTTATTTATAAAGTTTTCAGTCAAAAGTGAAATAATTAGAAACCCACATAACAAGTGTTTAGAATGATCCAGAAGATGAAGAAACAGTACAAAAAAATAGGAAGCCTGCTCTATAGGACCCAAGTTATGCAGTGATGCTGCAATACAGTAAGGCTCACAAATACACAAAGACTTGCCTTTTGGAGTGGATTTTTCTTGGTATGTGTTAGTTGTGAAGGTTCAGGAGCTAATTCATAAGAAACACACGGCTGCTCTAATTATATGCCTTCAACAAACATCTGAAGAGCTGAGAGTTTGTTCCGAGGTGTTGAAGACATATGAATCTCTCAGGCTTTGGATTTCTGGTTACGAGACAATCTAGTCATCAAGATGAATATTGGATTTCAGTTATTAATAATAACCCCGGGCTTTCAATTGAAATTTCCGAGGTAGAAGTTTGATGTTTCCCTCTCTTTTTCAGAAAGACAATGCACAGGGCTTTGATTAACATGACCTTATTGGAAGAACAGGAGCAAGAAAGAACTACATGACACACAACTTATTCATGTATATACTTGCCAAGATAAATGCAAAAATATCCAGAGACAAGCAGCAGAGAACTGGGAAAAGATAAGATGAGAAGGAAGAATACGTTGTAGAAGAGCTATTGTTTATATCTCTTAAAAGTTGGTGAAAACTAGGATGTGGTAAATGAGAATACTGGTGTGCTGAGTGGAGAAGAGAATAAAAAAACTTTAAGAACAAGGGAATACTCCGTGAACAAGACTCAGAGGCCGTCTTGTTTGTATAGCACACAAGAAAGAAGAGGAAATGAGGAAATCTGTGGGTGATGGAACTCATTCCAAAGCACTTCATGACAACGAGAAGGAAATAAACAGTTGATGTTTGGGGCAAGTGAGATTGGTCTTATTGGAGAGATACCAAAGTGGGAAGAATCAGCAGTGCTTAGACAAAGGCAGTTTTCCTATTTAAACAGAAATAGGTCTGGCAGACAATACTGCTGTTCAACCAGATAATTCCTATTATGGATTTGTTGAATTTATTGTTCTAAGTATAGAGTTCTACATTTGCCCTTATTGGTTTACATGTGGCGTTTTTTCTTCAACTTGACAAGACCATTTCAAATTCTAATCCTGTCCTCCAATGTCTTTGCATCTGTCCCAGTTCGGTGTCATCTGTAGATTTAATAGGCTTACTCTCTGCGTTATCATCCAACATTGTAATGAATATATTGAATCATGTTAAATTAAAGACAGGCTCCTGAAGAGCCCAATTTGATAAATCTCTCCAGTTTGACAGTGAGCCACTGATAATTATTCTCTGTGTGGTTTTCCAACCAGTTATGCTCACCAAATAGCAGTATGATCTAGTTTATATTTCCATGTCTTACTTATGAAAATGTCATGTGCAACAATGTCAAAAGCCTTACTAAAGTCAGCATGTGTGGCATACTTCCCCTCATCCATAAGTCCTGTTAACTTTTCATACAAAGAAATTAGATTGGTTTGACATCATTTGTTCTTAATGAATCTATGTAGGCTGCTTCTCGTATTATTTTTAAGTGACTTAGAAATGTTTTATTATTTCTTCTTGCTTTTTTCCAGAAATTAGAGTTTTAAATCACTTCCATTTCTTTTTGACAAGTTTGTCGACAAACTTCATGTTAATATGGCTGAGAATAAAGCTTGCTTTTCTCTAGTGCCGCTCAAAATAGAAATAAGACCTTTATCCAGAGGAGATTTCTCACATACACCTCTGTACTTCTAAATCCATCTAAGCTGGTTTTGGCTGAGTTTGGGATAGAGTTAATTTTCTTTGTAGGAGCTAGTATGGGGCTGTGTTTTGGCTTTGTGCTGACAACCGTGCTGGTAACTGCTGGTGCTTACACAGAGGCAAGGCCTGTGCTGCTTCTCACCCCCACCCCACCAGTGAGGAGGCTGAGGGTGCACAAGGTGTTGGGAGGGGATACAGATGGGACAGATGAGCCCAACTAACCAAAGGAATGTTACATACCTGATGTCTTCATGCTCACCAGTTTAAAGCTGAGGGAAGAAGAAAGAAGACGGAGATGTTCAAAGCGATGGCGTTTGTATTCCCAGGTAACCATTGGACATGTTGGAGCTCTGCTTTTCTGGGGATTGTTGAACACCTGCCTGCCTATGGTAAGTGGTGAATGAATTTCTTGCTTTATTTTGCTTGTGTGCATGTCTTTTGCTTTACCTCTCAAACCATCTGTGTGATTTTTCTCACTTTTACCCTTCTGATTCTCTCCCCCATTCTGCCAGGGGGCAATGAGCGAGCAGCTGCATAGTGCTTAGGCGCCTGCTGGGATCAAATCACGACAGAACACTATGTTCTCTCACTAATTTTTATATTTCCTGCCATCTAGTTTCTTCTGTGTTATGTCTTTCTGAAAGTTCAAGGTTGTTATAATGAAAGCATATTTCTCTGTCCACCTTGCAAAAGTTCTTGGATGCTTTTGATGATTTTCACACCCTTTATTTTCACAGATGGGACCATTATCAGAACAAAAAAGAGAGCTGTCTCTCCTTGCTTTTCTAGGTTGTTCTCCCTCCCTCTCTCTCTCTCTCTCTTTTTTCCTCCTGAAAACAGATGCTTTGGACAGGTTGGTGCATTTCAGCTGAAACATTTTTTTGTTTGTCTTATGTGGGGACAAGTTGGTTTATGGGACAGAATCAATATTACCACTAGACCAAAATGTGTAAATTGCACACTCCTTTCCTCTCAGCTTGTGTGACTTTAGAATCCATTATCTGTACTGGGTTTTCAACAGCTTGCTTAAGTGGTCCCATTAAAGAGAAAGAGAGTAGTAACCTCTCTCCCCTGGAACACTTCAAAGACACTAATTTACCACTACTTGGTATTAGTTATCTAGAGAAAATAGATGGTGTACATAGCTATGAAACTTGTATGACTATGTTTTAGCTTTGTTTTTCTCATGCTGCTAAAATATCTGATTCCTGGCAAGGGCAACTACTGTTTTGAAAACAGGCTATTACAAAGGAGACACACACTCTCTGTCCCATCATAATATTCACCTTCTGTTCTTGCTTGACTTATTTTAGAAAACAAAAGTTTGAAAAATATATTTTAAAATAACATTAATATTAATAAATAGTAACATATTCTATTATATAAAGAATACAAACAATTGTAGCGTCTATTTAAAGTACCTAGGAGGTATTTTGGCAAAAAAGACTACTGAAGTCATGAGCAAGAAACTGATTTTCTTACTGTTGGTGGAAGCTGCGCAATTTAGACTATACACATGGTGAACAATGATCAAGCGAGAGAAATACATCATCTCCCAACATCTGAGCAGCTGTACCTAAGTTTGAATGATGTTTTAATAACAATATTTCAACCTGCACTCGGAATAGTTTAGTTTATGTATCTGGACAGTCAGGAAGGTATGAGGCAGAAACTTAATTGATACCACTGTAGCTGGGTCATGATTAACCCTGTGACCACTTGCAAATAATACTATACCATGAGTAGTACATACCACTGGGAAAGGCAGCCTAGGTCTGTCTTTGCCTTGTGAAGAGGATAGAATAACATAAGAAAATTTATTTCTTATATTGAAAGTATAACATAGAAAAGGCTTACAAACTGTAGGATGTATTTTTCCCAAGAAATCACTGCATATGAAATTCATGGCCCAATTCAGAGACAGACAAATTTATCTTGCTTATCGATAGGCACACTGCCATTGTATACATCATAATAACATCATAATAGTACGAAAATTTAATTTTATGTTGATAATTTTAGTATTAATTCTTAAAAACTTGTTTTGTTTTTAGATATGCTAGGCGAAATTCATTCGTGTTTCTACGTGTTGATATTCTAATTACCAGGAGTTGCACATTAGGAGACTTACATTGTACAAAGACAATATATTACATTGTCATATTAGTGCAGTCTGAACTATTAACTGAGATGCCAAGAGATATCTTCACACATGCTATTTCACATTCAGTTATGAATGCTTTGAACAAGCAGCTACGTGCTTTGTTCACTTCTTTCATTCCATGTCTTGCCCCAAAATGTAAAAAAACCCAGTGTGGTAAGACATTTATTCCAAATCTCTTTCTATTCAGACAACAAATAAATACCTACATTTTAAAAAAACAACAGCCCTTTCTTCCTGAAAACCAACAGCCAATAAGAAAGGAACAAACAAACTCTTACAACCTGAAAAAAAAAAAAATCCCAACACTATTGTCAATGAACAATAAGAAAAATTTTAAAAGCTCCTGTTGCAGACATTTTCTTATGTGACAATATCCATTCACTATTTTTTCCACTTGGGAAATTCTGATGATACGGGTACTGCTTTCTGGGAATAGGAATCATTGGAAATCGTGGCCATCTCTGTGCTAACAAGAAATATTTATCACTAAACTCACATCAGATATTAAGTTTCTCAGGAAGGTGTAAACATTTTTGATAGATTTTGGTACGTGGCCATGTAGAACTCTATCTGGAATCTGCAGTGAGTATAAGCATTATCAGTAGTTTTCATGGATGAGAATATTATTAAAGCCCATCAATCTCAATCACAGCTGGCTAAATTTACTGGAACTCTTGACTCTTCTCAGTCATCAGCTATATCAGCATTGGCTCCAAGAAAGGACCCAATAAGAGATACATCTAATATAAAAACTGGTGAGACCGTAACACAACTCATCTGCTTCTATTTAGTTCTAACTTTAAACAGGACGGCATTTCAACTTTTAAACTTTCAACATTTTCAATTTCAGGTAGCACGCCACATTGCTAGAGGATGTGCACTCACCTAGACTCATTTTTTGCAAATTTCTAAGGACAAATTGCTATTCTCATTCCTTATGTAAATGGTATCTGCATTGGCAGAGCACTTTTTTTTCCTTACAAAAAATGATACGAACTGTCAGCAGCACAGGAAGACATGATGGGTATCAGAAACAATAGTTCTCAAACCAAAATCTCATGTCTGTGCTAACAGGAAGAATGTCAATCCTCCCTAAGGAAAAACCGTAGAATCCACCAGAGGTATGGCATTAAGTAGCAGTTAAGACGCTTCATAAACTTCATTATTTTTCTGTGGATGCATGCTCCACAGTAACCTGTGGAACTCAGGAGAAAAGCATCTATGGTGGTACCAAAAACTGGACTTCAATAAATTTCATTGTTGAACTGAGTCATCATCCCTTGTACTCAATCCAGAGCCTGACAAAGAGTTTACTGGAAGCATGGATGCTTGCAATTCTTGTGGGGTTGTTTTGTTGGGTTGTTTTTTTTTTTTTTTCTGTTGAGAAATATCATATAATAATATAGGATTTTTTGTTTACTCACTTGAAAGTAGGCAACACTGAAGAGCCTGAAGAGAAGAATATATAAGGAGTTTAAGCATGTAAAATCAATGTGCATTTAGGATAGCATTTGAATTGAAAACTCTGATGAAAAATTGCTTTTGTGATGTACTGCAGACTTTTCAATCCAGAAAGGTTTGTGCCAGGATGCATTAGACCTTAGTATAGCAACAGAGCCAGTATCACGTCAAATTGTCTCAGCAGAGCCCAGATGGTTCTTCACAGTAGAACGAGAAAGACTTCCTAGTTGCAATGAGAATCTTCACAGGCTCTTGTGAACACATGATCTCATTCCTCAAAGCATGTTCTTGATTTCATCATAAAGCTCAATGAACCTGTAGAAATTCACTGTCCGAAATCCATGCAGAATATTCTGTGACCTTTTTATGACTAGGAAAAGAAGACATCTGCAAGCTGTATAGATATATTTAGGAACATGTTGGAGATCTCTGAGGACCTTGTATTTAGCTAGGATGCTTCTAGGAATAAAGTGGAAGTGCTTACCTGCAGAGATATCAGATTCATGTAACTGTACATAAATCTACATATTATTTTTATTTTAATTGTGATAGTGTAAAATTTGAGTATCTTTGAAACAGTGAAATAGATGTATTGGAGTACTTATGTGCATGTACTGAGGGAGAAATTATAGATGCTTTTTAAGGTCCTGCTTGAGAAGGCAAGAATAATTCTTGGCAACTTAAATTGTAAGTGCCTTGAATCAGTTTTCTGTTCCTTTATAAAGAAGCAGGAACATAAGCCTTGTGTAGTAATATTTTGTGCTTAGATGCATACTGATCCAGGAAGTTAAATGATCGTTGCAAAATAATTAAAACCACTTATGCAATTTATGATCAAGCAATTTCAGCAAAAGAAAACAGAAAATGTCTACATTTATTAAACTCCTTATATGCATTCCTAGAATTGCTTGGTGTATAAATCATTACATTTCATAATTGCTATATATTGGTGGGGATATATTTTTTGAGAGGCATCTATTGTAAATAAATTAATTTTTAAGCACTGAATTAATATTTGCCAAAGGATAAAAATGAACAAAACTATAAAGCATATGTTCTCTCTGCTAAGTTTTTTAAAAAAATATATTTGAGGTTTTCAAAGCATCCATGGCCATAGGTGTTTCTACAGACACTTCTGGGCCAGAAGTCCCTCAACTTAGAAGAATCTTAAAGCTTTAGAGGCAACCAGTCAGCTGTAAAAGGAGAAATATTACTACAAGACAAATAATGGAAAGTTCAATTTGGAAATTTTTCTAAATGGAAAGTGTTGCAATCATTATTAATATTACTACTGCTGTGAAATCACCAACAGAAAATATAATGGTTTTGTTAGATGCTAATAGGTATTTAAAATTCCGTGAACTTAGTCTTTGTGTTACTCCATTGTGTTCTGGTGGACTGTCACTTTTAGGTTGCCCATAAAAATTATTCTGGAAATAGGACATGCAAAAACTGAAATTAAAAAATGCATAAATGAAAAGGAAAAAACTGTTTTGACATTCCAAAGAAAGCAGTTCAATATTAGAAGTAGAAAGTATGTTTTAGAGGTGGGCTGATTTTTTTTTTTAATTCAGACTTTTAAGTTACTATTTTTTAAGGTGGGAATGGAAACGTAGGAAGTTAGGATAAGGAGGAAATAACATTGAATAAAGAAAATAAGCAAACTTAAAAGGGTCATAGAAATCAGTGGCACACAGAAGAAACTTAAGAAATACTGCACACCCTCAGGCTTCATTTTCTGTGGCCTGGAGACCCTCACTTACGACCAGAATTTCATATATCTCAGCCCAGCTAAACCAGCTTTTTTGACCTGATGTGTTTGAAAATGGGAGCTCGGATGAGATGTTGGTTGTTAATCGCTGTCTTTGGCCTTGGTATATTAAATAAAAGGCAATGGAGAGAAAAGAAGGAGGGAGAGAGAGAGAAAGAAAGAAAGGAAGCAATGGAGAACATATGTGCATTACAGTCCAATAAAAATAAGGGAAAAATTATTTAATAGATTTCTCACAAGTACTAGAAACAGAAACACAATGGATTTACTCCAGTAAGTGAACAATATTTTGGCTGAAAATAAACAACATAGGAAATCTAAAATATGTATGTCTCCATATACAAAATTAAGGTTCCTCTTGAATCCTAGGTTAAATGAGCCAGTTGAACAAGAAAAAAAGTGGAGTGACTAATGTTTTCATGTGCAAAAATTAGACTCTTTTTCTTTCAATTTTCAAAATACATTGATTTTGCAGTGCATATGCATAATTTATAATTTCTTTTTTTAAAAAGATACCTCAAGGATCATTTAAAAAAAAACCCAAACTTTTCCAAATTCTAAATTCAGAAATTAATAACAAAAGAGATCCCATCACAGTAGTTTACTAGAAAAGAAGTAAAAACACAAAACCCAAGCGCATGAAGAACCCTAATGTTTGCTGGTTGTTTTGGTGCATTAAATAACCTCATTCTGTCTGGACTGGCCAGGTGAACCCACACTCCCACAGAACTGGAGCTACAGTGCAAAGAATAACCAGGAGAGAATTGATATAATATATGCTTACAAAAAAAATAAACAGAAAGGAACAAAAAACCAAACAAATATAATTTATTACCTGTAACTGACCTGATTGTCTATTTACAGTGTTTGTGTAACTGCTGTACCAAATCCATAAATAGTAATTTTAATGTCATACATGTTTTGCATTTTAGAAGAACCCCTATAAAATGGTCTATGCTCATCAGAAGGCCTGAATAAATGTTTCACTTTTTTACTTTTATTAATATATAGGATCAAATCTTAATCTAAATTTCTTATATTCTTTCACAGAGTGTTGTTATATATAAAGGTTTTATGTGGGTTTTTATCAACATTACACAGAAGTGGGAAGAATTTAACTTGCATCATGCCAGACAATAAAATATTTGCATGCATGGTAACTTTTTGGGGAATAAGAAAAATCAATGTCACATACTGATGCACTGAGATCACACAAGGGTACAAAGAAAAACAACTGAAAACATTAAAATATTTTAATCTGTCTTGTGAAGTATCATCATTTACATAGTTCTCTGAACTGTCTAACTCTCTAGCTGCAAGTTTGGTCCTCTCTGAAGGCAAACAGTCAAACTTCTTTGGTAAGAAAAAGGGAAAAGAAAGTTTAAAGTATATGCTTAATGTTTCACTACAAGTAGAGAAGCGGGAATCATTTTAATACTAGTAATTCTATATCCTGGAAAATCACTCAACCTACCTAATTTCCTCATCTTCCAGTAGGAGCTACTTGAGTATACATTAACATATTAGTTTGAATCAGCAAAGTGCTTTTGAGAAAAGTCTCCCAGTTCTCAAATAACATGTGTTGATTTAGATGTCATAGCTGTCTGAGTATGCAACCTGGTCTGCTTTCAGATGAAACAATCCAGGAAAATTTACCCTGTGAACATCCCAAATGCACTCCAGCTGCTGGTAGGGGTTCAGTCCACAGCAACAACACAAAGCTAGTCTGAACTGAACCCCCGTCCCAAATATGCATGGTGTGGACACTGGCTCTTCGTGAGCTCTGCGGACCCAATTGTGTTGTGGTGTGCTACTTCCAGATGTAGTAGACATACACAGTCTCCCTCTCTCACACAAGCTCCAGATACAGTCTTAGGCAATGAAGTTGGACTCATGTCCAACTCTTTTCACTTGTCTTCTCCGGCAGCCTTTTTCATCTCCTCAGTTCCTGTGTTAAAAGCCAGCTTCTCTGTGGGACGTTCTCTCTGCTCAGTTTCTCATCTCTCAGTGAAACTGGTTGACAGATGTTTGTCTCTCTTGTGAGTTTTGCTTAAAATCCTACGTAACCTTATTTTTGGCCTCACATGGGAAAAGTGAAGTGGAACAGAGAGAAGAAAAAAGGAAATAATATGGGCAGGAAAAGCACTTTTAGTCTTTATGTATGTGTAGATCACTTTTTAACCACAAAAATAAAAAGGATTATTAAAAATGGGAAAGTGTTTAAAATATATTCTTTCATTTAAAGTTTACCTAAAAGTGAGAAAGACATTAATGATTGGATAAAGACCTGAAGATAATAATAAATGGCATTTCAAAATAATTAGCTTTTTTGCCTTTTAATTTTTTAAAAATTGCTTTCAAACTAAATGTAAACAAAAATATTTTGTTCTCTTTGCATGTTCAATAATCCTTTATTGAGTGAACAAAATGAAATCAAAAGTAATGTGAACTGCTTGGGTTTTTTACTTTGGTGGTTTTTGGTTTTTGGGTCTGTTTTGGGGTTGGTTGTGTGTGTGTGTGTTTTTCCTGCCTAGCAAAAAAATATGTGCTTTCAGGTAATCCAAATTATGGATTTGGTGACAGCGTTCAGTAGATCAATTATCAGCAACTGAAGATCTCAGTACGTAATGCACAAGATATAACTGGATTCAAGTTATCAGTTAACCTTTTTCTCAGACAGATTTTGGAACCTGTAAAATTTTCCATCAGACAAAGGAAATACTGTTATGCTGTGCTTCAGCTGTTGAAAATGCTTGGTAGCTTGAAAGATCAACAAGTTTGCGCAAATCCAAATACAGAACTTGTAAATGCTTCTGCAGACTGTGGTGAAAGTCAGAGCCCTTTGTTTGGCCTTGAATTAAAGCCAAACCCACAAGCTCTTCATACACTTCAAATTCTGTTATTCTAGAGACGAGAGGGAAAAAAAAAAAAGTGAAGCATTTGAGCTGTAAATGTGCAATCAATAGTTTTGTCTGTCACTGGGGAGAACTAGAGTGATATTTCTGCTACGTCCTTGAACTGGAATGCTATGTCATCAGGTGCATCTGTTACTCTTCATTGGATAGTCATTTGGCTTAAGCTCAAATTGGCAAACTTCTGAATTGATTCAGGACACCTTTTAAGTCTTGTAGCACCCATGTCTGGTTTTACAAATCCCCATATGTGGAGAAAAAGCATTCATGTTTTTTGCTACCTTCATGTTTTGAATGATATTTATGTCCCACCTGTTTCTTTGCCTCCATTTATGCTTGATCAGTGGCGATTTTTTTTAATGGTATTTGAACACCAGAGAGAAATGTACATTTCTAATGGACATATTCCTGTTCCCTGAGAAAGATGAAATCTCTCTGATTTTGCTTCATGTTGACTTTTCATAATATTTACCTGAAATACGTAACATGACCTTTTAAAATAAAAGACTTTTTCTATTTATCCCCTGAAAAATGAGGCATGCCTGAGTTCTGCAGTGATTAATGTATAAATACAGAGTATTATGGATGGGAGCAGATAAGTTCTATTGACTCCACAGGACTTGAGGATATCAAATGGAAACCAAGTGCCTTTCCCTTTGAAAATGAGGGTACTTGAGAAAATCTGTAAATGAAAGAGCAACAGACAGAGAAAAAAAAAGCTATTAAGAAAACCATAGAAGAGATTAAAACCAGCAACAAATGAAAGTATATTTCCTGCCTTTTGCAATGCTATTGGCTCAGGGGGATGAATGAATTGAACAAGTAAATATGTCTTGAACTTTGCCTGTTCTCTACATTCTCTGTTTTGCAGGTGCAAGTATAAAGGAGACAAAACACTCAGTTGTCCCTTCTCACTCCCAAGGGATAGTGTTTCAACAGTACCTGCAAGCGAAGAACTATGATCTCTATATTTTCATTAAAGATCCTTTGGCTGGACAACATGTAGAGACTCAGGTTCTGGATTGCACTCAAGTCTGATATTTTTTAAGTTATTTTATAAACTTACTAAATTAGCGTAAGAATCAAACAAAGGTCCAAAAAACAACATTCTCAATGTGTGAATCTCTGGTAGCCAGAGTCAATGGAGCCCTCCTTTAGCTGTAGTTACCCTTGCAGGTAATGGTTTCAGTGGTACTTACAACAGTGTGGACCTTGATCTCAGAAAAACCCTACTCAAAAAACAAACCAAAAAAACCCAACCATACCCAACCAACCATCCAAAAAAACCCCACCAACCGAAAAAAACAAAACAACCCAGCTGGTTTACACTCAGCATTGAATAAATTCCATATTGTTATAAGTTTCTGTCCGTCAGCTACCTTTCACTATCATAGAATCATAGAATCATAGAATGATCATAGAATGATCATTGAGTGATCATAGAACTATCTTAATGACCTCATTAAAAAAATACACGTTTATAGCTGAATACTATTGAATACAATTTCCAGTAGTATGTTCTCCTAGGAAAGTTAAAAATCCATGAAGCTGAACCATTTGAGCATTCCATGTAAAAATTTTGAGTAGGAAAAAGTCATTATCTGCAACAGTCAACAATCCTCATTTCACACAGACTGAATAATCAAAGCTGTCTTTCAGGAGCAAGAACAATATTTTTTTTCTTTAAACTTCTGCAGATAAGAGTAAACATATTAATTGTTTGAAACTTGGGGGCTTCTAAAAGAATTACTTCCCTGCACACATATTTTAGCATAATTTTATAGCTGTGTCCACTACAATGCCTGGAAAACTACTCATGCACGCTAGTGAATGGAAATAACTATTACTAGGTGAAAACAACCAAATATATCTGCAGGCTTTCACTATTCAGATTATTATTTTTTTATTTCAAAAATTCAAAAAGTGATAGAAGTAAACAGTAGTGTCTCTTCCCCAGCATATGGTGAATGCAAACTTCAAAAACTTACTTTCCAATAATCAGGTATTTGGACTACGATTCAAGATACAATCACTGTGGCGTTAGCACAAATTTAAACAACAAGAGTATGGAAATGACAATAATGCTTTTTTGATATTAGTATCATGATCCAATAAAAGTAATGTGCATTTCTTTCTTTTTTATTATACATACCTGCAGACATTAGGTAAATGCATGTTAACTTTCTTCTTGTATCTGCCTTGTCAAATAATTCTATTCCTTCCCAGCTGGAAGATTTGGAAATGGTTACCCATACTTTAACCTTTATGCAACCCCAGCTAGTGGGGTTTGAATGTCATGATCTGTGCTGTCTTCAAGACAGTAATCCTACCTGTCTCTTCATGTGGGGGTGATCCTGGTACTAGGATCAGTGACAACTCTGTGACCCAGGTCACTGATTTCTCCTGAAATACAACTATGGCTACCTGTAAAGGAAATCCATCCCTCTCTTTTTGTTTAGTAGTTCCATTGGTAATAAAAATTGCACAACGATTAAAAGCAATGATTGTATCCGCTGTGCTCTGCATGGGTACCTCTTCATGCATTAGTAATACAGGTATTCAATAAAACCCTCATCTGCTTTCAGCTGACAATTGTTTAACTTTTCTTTACACAGAGGCTCATGTTCTTTTTGCAGTATGACAAAGCTTAATGGAGATGTTGTGAAATGCTTTCATTGAAGATCTTCTTTAATTATAGATGTCCTGCGTGACAAGTTCTTCTTTAGCATATGTTTCTTCACTCCAAGAACATCAGTTTAAGTCAGTGATCAAAGTGTAGTTGAGAGAAATTCAGTATCTTAATAAATCCAACCTTGCTCTCTATGAACTTCCCCTTCCCCTGCAATTCAGCCCCAGCTCACTTGAATCAATCAGATTATTTAATGGTGCCATTCATACCAGATACTGCCTGTTGAATCATCACAGAAATCAAAACTAAGTTCAAATCACTTTCTCACTACTTATGAAATGCTGTAAGAGTAGCTTGGCTACGCACAGCGTTTCTCTTCTTGTTTTTGGTGGAGAGAAAGTGAACCTTGTGTAACAGACCACTTTGAAACTTAAAAATCCAAGTATTTTGTAATGCATCTGTATTTGTTTGGTGGTCTGCAAGTGATTTTTCTCTCAGACTCAAAATGTGAAAATCTACATTTTTCAAACAGCTATATTTAAGTTAATTTAAAGACAGCATAGTTGTTTTTACAGTGTTTAGAAAGTTAAATCTTGAGTGTAGACTCAGTGAAAAATATTTTAACCATGCTTATTCCAAGTGAAAAGGTTTTATTTATTTACCATGTTAGATTCAACTATTGACCTAGCTAAAATGTGCCTTGAATGGTTTGCACAAATCTGTGTTTGTGTCCTGTGCTGCAGTAACATAGGGGACTTACGTGAAAATAGGAAAATACTGTCTTAATGAGTATTCACATAACCTGAGTGAGAAAGTAGTTCTGAGAGACTATTAAATTGCCTCTGCCTGTTTGTATCAGCAAGCTATCGGTTCTAAAGTGAAAAGGAAGAAACATCCTCTTAAACACGGGTATGACTAGTTCACGTTAGAAAGGCTGATGGGAAATAATTACAGATGCAAAATACATGCTGGATCACTTTATCGCATAACATGGCTGAGCTTACATGTGGTTAGAAACCGATCTGGGTTTGGGAATTGTTTTGGGTTTTGTTTCCATTACTTTGCAGCTTGTAATGCTGACAGTAAGCTTTGCAGAATGTCATAAAAGGTCAGTGGTGGAGTTAGCCCTCAGCCGTAACTGTATCTTAACTATGATGTAGAGGTTACAGAAACATGTAAATACAATTTTCAATGACAATATAATTTTATTACCTCTCTGGCTATTAGGAGTCGAATATATTACTTACAGATGCTTACACTTCACACTTAAGAAGCTATACCCAGTGCATTTACTAAATATACTGTTTTGAAACTGCTTGTATGCTTACTATATGCCTCAAAACACAGAGATATCTTTTACTCCTCCAAGAGCCGTAAGTCCTCACATTGGTAAAATTAAAGACTTAATTTTTTGATACCCCAGCCCAAATTATGTCAAATCCCTGAGTGATAATGCGACAGAATTCTCTATATGCTACATCTATAGGATATACATTTCGTTTTGAGCAGGGTCAGCTGGACAGTTAAAAAAAGCAACAAAAAGAAATTTCAATGCATTTTTTGTATTTAATTTATATGTTTAATTTTTAACACAATTATGTTTAATTGTTTGCCAATGAAGTAGTTGAGTAGTAAAAGTTGCAAAGCAGTTACAAAGCAGATTTTTTTCTCATTTACCCAGTGAAATTCTTAGAGGAAGTATTGTGAAGTCACAGGGATAAAAAGCCCTTGTATTCATTGATCACACCTGTATAAATTAATCACAGACTTATATGAAAATAAAGTATTAGGAAGTTTAACATAATTGTATAAAACCTGAAATGTATTAAATTAACTGTGCAAGGAACTTTTTATTTTTTCCGACAACAGAGAATATCCTTGGTATAAATTGATATTGCTCAACTGAGTTCAGCAGAGATATACAGATTTCTAAAACCAATCCTTTGACCGGCACTTTAAAAGACAAGATATCTTTATTAAGATATATTTTAACACAAAGCTATTTTAGCTTTGCAGGCCGCATTCCACCTTGTCCTTAAGAGACAGCTTGAAAGACAGCTTTACTGTCCAATGGAAATTCCAGTAACTGAACATTTTTAATAATGTTTCTCACAAAATAAAGGAGAAAACAAAGAAAAAAAATCAAGCATTTTGACAGTTTAAAAGGCTGTGAGAAAATTCAAATCAGAAATGCTGAGATTGTTGTTCACAATATTTTTTATTTACACAGCATTTTTCTTCATGCTTGAGCTGAAACCTTTTCAAACAAGAGCTGTAATATCCTCAGGAACAAGTATATGTGGTCAAGGGCAACTGTTCAATTTTGGGTGGGAATATGGGTAAACTGGAGGAAGTCCAAAGGGCAATTTCTTTTACAAGATCCTAAGCAGACTTTAGCACTCATGAGGATTCGTTTCTCTCTCTCTTTTTTTTTTTTTTTAAACTCAGGTTATTCCCCCTTGCTAAGTGAAACACCTTTGTGAATTTGAGCTTGGGCCTTAGGTCTTGAGAACTTAATTACTTCTTTGCCCATTCATTCCCTTTTATTATCCTTTGTCTGAAACCTTTACATCTTGTTCCTCATCACCAGCAGCTTTAGGAAAGAATTATTGCACTTCATCTAAATTTTTTTAAACTCTTGTAAAAAGAGGTGAAGGTGTAAACAAGGGCAGAATTGTCATTCTAATGACAATAGATATGTAGTCAGGAGTTCCTGGCTCCTGTGAAAGGCTCACTGGATAAAAAGACAGCCATGTTCAGCTCATTTTCATTGTTATCTCTTCCTGGAGAGAGTGTAATCAATTAAGAGAAAGAATATGCTAAGCTGTCTTAATTTGGAAGTGAAGTCAGTAGAAGGGCTACCAAATAAATGGAGGTTGTAGACAATATAATTTAACAGACCTCTTGAACCATTCCTTCCCATTGATTAAAATCTCATGCCTTTTCCACAGATAGCTGTTTTTTCCCCTGTATTGACAACAGTTTGATCATGGGGTCTGACTGAGTCCCCCCTCTTTAACCAGATACTCGAACTAACCAAGTTTTTCTAGACTGTAATAAGAGAGGAAGAGACATATGTATCCAGAGGTGAAATCATACCATATCTTAGCAGAATGTCTCTAACTTTTACTTGCATACATCTTTTTGTTGAATTAAGAACAGTGAAGGTCATTTCTAAATTTCACAAAGCTACAGTTGGGCTGATGAACACTTATATTCATGATTCATCAGGTAATGTAAAAAAAAAACCAACTTTGGTTGTTCTGAAGAGAAAATGTCCTTTGTTCACTCCTTCAGATGTCAAGCTTCTCCCGTGTTCCTCTTTGTCCCAAGTAAGGAGACAGAACGCTAACATTTCACATTTCCCATGAAATATACATAACATTAATTTTATGTTGTCGTTTGCATTTGAAGAAACAAGATGAATTAAAGTAATTAATTAAAGTTAACTTTTAGTGACATACTTCACAGAACTATGGTTAGTCATCATAAATGCTTGTTTTTGTCTGAGGAGACTTTTTTCATAAGACAAGTTGAGTTCTATTTTTATTCTACTGGTGGATTAACAAAGCTAAAGTAGTTCGATTAACTTCAGATTTTGAATGTTGGACTTAATTTCAGCTGTAACTTTAATAATGAATAATTGTAAAAAAATATATACTTTTCACTCTTGACATGAATTTACTTTGATAGTTTCTTTTTGTCACTTCTGTGTATATTATCCCAATGTGGGGTTTTTTTTGAATTTTTGTTTTTTTAAAAAAGCTCCCTCCGTATCTCTCCTCAATTTTACATCAGACTAGACCCAGTGAATATAAGAGAGAGATATTCAGGCTCTAAAGAAGTGGGGGAAAAAAATTCTTTATGTGTTCACTCCAGAATTTAGATCTTTGAAATTCATCCACTGTATTGCAGTAGGAAGTCAGATCTCTCTCTGTCCTCTGTACTTCTAGTGTTTTGTTGTACACAGCAACATCCTGATATACCCTGACAGTCTTCAGCACAAAGTCCAAACATCTGAAAGAATAAGCACTTTATATTGTGCACGTTTTCATTGTCTGTGTTTTTCATATTTCTCATTTCTGATAGTAATATTAATACTAATGTGTTAACTTCAAAGGAAAAAGTGCTATTTTAATAATATTTAATATGGATAATTAGCTTACTTAACACCACAATATTAGGAAATTTGGCGAGTGATTTGTTTGTATGTGTTGATTACAAATTTAAATATTTTTCCTTGCAGCTCAAATACTTTATTAAATCTGCTCTCCATTTTTTTCCAAGTTTCATTTTATTTTGTTTGATGAGCAATTATTACTTCTAATGCACTTGCAAAATGTTGTCATTAAATACATGATGAAAATATTGTATCTGCTTTGATGTAGCATTTGATTCCCCAGCTGAAGAATCACCGTCTGAATGTGTTAAACTATACGTACATAATGCAAGAGAAGAATGTAAATATGGACAAGAAAGAAGGATTGGCTGTCTAAAATGGAAGAAAAAAATGCTTACTTGTTTTAAATATAAAAGAATTAGCACAGATTAGTATTCAAATAGTTTGGGTCTGATTTAGAGGGAACTGCGTGCAAGAAAGACTTAATGATACATCTTTTCCATAAACAACATCTTTTTTTTTCCTGTGACAACTGTGTTCTGTACATGCATGACAAAATCCAGTGTATGTATTCATGATAAATTGCTTATACACATGAAAACCTAAAGCCTTCTGAAAATTAGGTCAGTGTGAACAAACAAATGCTGGGTGTTACAGAGTGAACCCTCTGACACATTTCTCTGAAGAAGAGTGCCTTAATATGGGAAAAGCTGCAAATGTCTTCAGTTACATTTTTGTTTATATTTTTACTTTTTTCCAGTTTTAAAAAGAAAACTTATGAAGTTTTTTTTTGCTGGATGTTTGTTTTTTTTTTTTTTTTCCACAGTAGTCGCTGATAAAGGCAGCGTTCTTTTAAATCTAAAAATAGAGGCCTCCTATGGACAGTAGGTTTCCTTTTACACTCTCCTGCAGTCTGTTTCTTCTTATGCTCCCCTTCCTTCACAGTTGTGGCAAGTCTTGGAAAGCATGCTTTGGGTACTTTTATTTTTCCTTGAAACAATCGATACTTTTCAGAAAGACGATCCCTTTTGTCTTTTGCTTTTCCTTGTACCTTTCTCTGCCTCTATTTTGTTTCCTTCAGCCACAAGCTGATTACCTTTCCCTTCATGTTCTGTCAGTTCGTTGCAGAGCGGTAGCAGTGGTCCAACACCACTGATCCTCTGAAGACACTGTAGGAACAGGTTGCTCACTCACAGAATTTTCGGTGAAATGAAAGGACTCCTCCCCTAAGAAGACCAAAAAGGCTTTTGAAGTCCAAAAGCTGTCTTTTATATGAAGAAGGACAGCAGAACCATTTTAGAAATTGAGAAAACTCAGCAGAAAGCAAAAGGTTTGTAAAGAAATCTTGCTCTGTCCCCTGTGTCTTTGCAGGGCAGGCTCTTGCTTCCAGGTCTGCTTTCTCTCAAGTTAGTGGCTTTCTGAGCTGTAGCAAATTCTGCAACATTCCTTCAGTCCCTAGGAAACCTCATTTTCTGTCACTCTTGGGAATGTGTTTGCTCCCTTTCCCTCTCAGAGGTATGTCAGTTCTTTGTTGTGCTGCACACTCTAAGCTTCTCATGAATCAGCCTTTTCGTCTTTAGAGAGTGTAAATTGCTCCAAGGGTAAGGGAAGATCAATCCCCACCATCAAATGCCATCTGACCTAGTTGTTTCCTTTTTTAAGGAGGTGCAACATACAAAAGAAGAATAAATTAATCAGATTTTATGCTCTTCCTCACAGAAACTTATAATAATCCTAAATACATTAATTATTAGTCAAGGAATAACTTTAAAATCCAGTATGTGACCCATGGTGGTCACCTTCCACGTGATCTGCCTTGCTACTTGTGTTTTGAGTACTAAGAGAGTAGCAAGGTTTCAGGAACAGCTTAAATAAAATGGGAGCTTAGAAGAAAGAATACTTTTAAAAAAATTTTATTTGTTCTTGACTCAATGAATATTCCCCACTGCTTCAACTGGTTAAAACATTTCTTATAAATTACTTGAATTATGCTGGAATTATTTTTCACTCTTTGCACTCAATCTTGGAGGCAAAGAAGCCTTTTGCTATTGTTTCCCCAAATTGTGATGTACAGGACAAAGTTGCTGGGTGTGACGAGCCATCTAAATCACATGATGTAATTTATCCTCCTTGACAGAAAAAGTAAAGCCTGACAAGCAGAAAATTTTAAATACAAAAAAGCAGACTTCTGTACATTGTAGTTGTGCACTTGCAGCCCAGAAGGCTAATCATGCCCTGGATTGCATCAGAAGTATGGCCAGCAGACCAAGAGAGGTGATTCGCCCCCTCTATCAGCTCTGGTGAGATACCACTTGGAGTGCCATGTCCAACTCTGGAGCCCTCAGCACAAGAAGGATCTGTTGAAGTGCATCCAGACGAGAACCACAAGGATGACCAGAGGGCTGGAGCACCTCACCTATGAAGACAGGCTGAGAGAGTTGGGCTTGTTCAGCCTGGAGAAGGCTCAGGGGAGACCTTATAGCAGCCTTCCAGTACCTGAATGGGCCTGAAGGAAAGCCGGAGAGGGGCTGTTTGCAAGCGCAAGTAATGATAGGACAAGGGACAATGGTTTTAAACTACAGTAGGATGGGTTTAGATTAGACATTAGGAAGAAGTTCTGCACTCTGAGGGTGGCGAGACACTGGACCAGGTTGCCCAGAGAGGTGGTAGAGGCCCCATCCCTGGAGACATTCAATGTCAGGCTGGATAGCCTATCTGGATAGCTCCTTCCTCCAGTCTTGCTTCTGTACAGCATCTTCAGCGTTTTCCTGGATTCAACCAACTTCACAATCTTCTGTTGTGCTCTCCCAGATTTAGTTCTGCTACCTGCTTCTTCCTGACCTATTCTTTCAAGTCTTCCAGCTACACCACTGTGGCAGACCCTGTGCCAAACTGTCTCCACCTTTCTTCATTCACCCAAAAACTCCTTCCCTGTGAGCGCACTAAGTTTTTCCAAGGAAGAAACAATCTGCATCTCCCTCCAGAGGTTCCCCCCTGCCACAGGGCACTACAGCCAGTGCTAGGAAGTCATCTTCTTGCTGCCCAGACACAACATATTTAACAAAATATGTGATCTATGATATTTACCAAGCAAACATAAGATAAACAGTTCTTCCCTTCTTTAGAAAAGCATTTATGTCAGCTAGTAGAAAGATTATTGTTTGTAACTATAAAATCTAGGGGGGTTTCTCCCCTTATTTCTACTCAGCTCTTTTCTGAAGTCCAGGGCAGAGTAGAGTTTTATCTTCTTGGGACATTTTGGGAAGTATTCAGAACTAAACCTCAAGATTACCTCTTGTAAAACCACACAAATTGGATGTTGCAGGTTCCCGGACATATCATACACTGAGTATATTAAGAATAGAAATCTGGCACTGTAATTAATATAGGACATTGTGAACAGTGTAAGATACATTATAGATACATTTTAAATAAAAGCTATCAAGCTACGCATGTTCTTCATACACTGCCAAGGTTAAATATTTTAAGGGGCAGAGTTTTGGTATAAAAGCCTGTGGAAGAAATCACAGGTATGATAAAAGGAGCAGCTTCTACTATGATAGGGAGCTGTTGAAAAGCAGTTCTGTAAAATTAAGAAGGCAAGAATAAAATCCAAATATCTGATACAAAAGACACGAGCATGACATAAGATATCTAACAAAGGCTCTTACATTACAGTTCATAATACTGTAGTTCCTACTCTAGTTCCTCTAGCTCCTACTACTCAGATTATTCTTTACAAGGGTATGTCTGTGGAGAACAGTGGAGATGCGTTGGAGCAGTAACATGGCATGCTCCTGCTACCTCTAAGGAATAAAGACAAACACAAGTTTTAGTGGCTTCTGAATCTTCTCCTGAACTCTTATAGTGACCCATGGTACGTAACATGAATGCTAATGAATGCTAAAGTTTGTGCTACTGTTTTACCAGTGTTTTTTTCCACATCAGCTGCTGGGATGTTACCCTTCAAAAGTGATAGACCTTCATCACACAGTTAATCATAACTTGTCTGAGAGAAGCCAAGAGTCATTCCTGCAGACAGTCAAGTAACTTCACCCACAGTGGTCCTTCCCTGGACTGTCTGTGGGTTCTTTTCAGTGTGTCAAAATGGATGGACTCATAGGTTTCTCTTCCTGGTCTCACACTGAACTACTGTCAGTGATAGTGGTATGAGGAAAGTATTTTTTAAAGGTAACATCTAAATGGAAGACTTGCTATTAAGGCAGACAGTTTTGAACATGAATGAAAGAATTTATCAGCAAGAACATTGTTAGATATGAAGCCTATGGGAAGATTTCTAACAGATTCACTGATTTTTCTCCTTTTTCATCTCTTGCTTATCTGTTAAATCTTCTGGTTTGCCAGGATGTATGTCTGGCTGGTCTCACTTCATAGTCCGTACCTGAAGGTTGATGTCACATGGTCTAAATCAATTCAGAAGAAGGAAAGTCTCAGACAAGAAAATACAGGGCAGGAATTTGTTGTTGGATGCTCGGGAGGATTATCAGCTGCCAGGCAAAATAGTCTGAGTTCTACAAGCAAAGTAGGCAAGCTGCCAACTCATCCCAAAGTGAAAACCAAGCTCTAGCCTATTCTCTTGCTCTGTCTCTTCTACTGATTATAGAGTACAATCGAGCACTGGCCGAAGGCTTTGCTGTAAGCAAACACAAAACGATACATCATTGCAGATATGATCTAGCTGAATTGATTTGTTCATGATTTATTAATTCATAATAAGTAAATCTCTTAATCATTCAGACCTGCAGTGCTCCAGTTCTAGTTGCAATATGGAGCAGTCTTAAAGTACATAAACTAAATTTCTTTTCACTGAAATTAGATTGGGACACACACTGCAGGATCTTAGCTAGTATTTTCCCACTGGTAAAAGGCATTTATTCCATTAAAGGGAACTAGAACTAACCCAAAGTAAGAGCTTAAAATGCATAGAGTGGGGATTTTTGATCCTGACTCCAGCTGCTTGTTTAAAAGATTTGCTCTTTTTGCAGCACAGGACTGCCTAATGGAGGCATTTCAGGTTCATTTTCATTAGAATAAACTGAATTTCTATCCTCGAAAATTGTATGGATAACACTGCACGCTGTTCTACTATGTCTTCCAAGGCATTGTGTCAGTTTCACTGGTCTGTAATTTGGGCTAATTTTACCCATTTACAATATTGACACAGCCCTGTTTCTGCTCCTGTTCACCATTTAAGGCTACAGTAAACATGGAAGTGTATTCTTCAGTCAGCCCTATGAAGCTCTTATCCAAGCTGCTTGCCTCTGCTTCTGTCGCAGAGGGGTCTCTGAATGCTCAGTCTGGACCAGACGTACCTTCAGCTGTTACAAGTACAGAAAAACACCAGAGGAGACAGAACTAGTCCAAGAGTTAGCTAAAGACAGAGCTCTGCCTTTCGGTTAGCCAAAAGCCCAAAAGTATCTAGGAGATGTGGAACAATCTGAAAGTATCATATGTTTATTTAGGGTACAGCTTGGATGGCTCAGAATGACCTGTGTGCATCGTGTTGTAAGAGGGCACATGAGGACAATGGTTCAAAATAGAAAGGGAATGGGCTCATAAGACACAAATCTACGTGAAGCCAGGGTTCACTAGCTTCAAAAACTCACAGCTTTTTCCATATAAATTAATATTTTATATTCCTCAGAATTCTAATACTTGTACACAGGTCACGTAAAAATTATTTTTACTCTCCAATAATGGATTTTAAACCTCGTTGCTGAGTTTCTGGGCCTCGTCTGGTTATCAGCTTAAGCAGTTTGCCCCAAATAAGCTGTCATCCTTAGTCCTGACTCTGTTGATCTAATGCGCCCGTCATGAGTGTTTCAGGATTTCAGAAGTTTTATTCTACAAAAATTGTTTACTGTTAGTGTTTCTTTTAGTGCTTCCTTAGTAATGCAGTCTAGTTTCTCCATCACTAGTATATTTCCAGATGTATTAGATTATAGTGAAGGATGATAATGAAGATTTCTCATTTGCTTTCATTTGGTATTTTCTTCTATTTGCCTCCCCTTCAACTCCATATAAATTAATCTCTGCATTTTTCCAAAAAGATGCTGTACTGAGAATCAAGAAAATCATTGCACTGCCTCATCTTTGTAGATTTTTTTTTAATTTAATCAGCAGCTGCCTGGTCTGTTTTTAGTTTTATCTATCTGTGGTGTTTCCAACTTGTGCAACTAACAATTAAAAGTTTCATAGTCAATCTTGACTGCAATTTGTGTACTCAGTTACTAAACTTGGTTATCAGTTGATGCAGAAAGTAATGTAAATACCTTGAGTCAGCGGGTTTCTGATAAACTTTGATACGTCAAAGCAATACAGAGAAGAATGACATTTGACCATATACTCTCTGCTAAGAAGTCCATTATTTTTCAGCTGCTGTCCAGCTTCCTAGTTGCAGAAAAAGGAATGACAGAAATGTTTGTCAGGAACAAGAAGGTAGAGTAATTCTAAAAGTATGGTGGTCTGACTTATAGTAGTAGTTTGGTCTCTCAATAGAACTCATAGCCTCCAAAATGTTCAGACTTTGGATGAATAGGAATTTAGGGAACTGACCCATCCAATGAAAACTACATTGCATGCCTGAGACCTTGTAGGTCCTGGACATGGAGGTGCCTATGTGTGGATATATGCATTTGTAGAGTGTGCTCACAAAGCATAAAAGAAGTGATGTTTTTAAAGTTCTGGCTCTTCATACGGACATCTTAAACATCCAGGCATTGGGCTACATTGAACACTGGGACAATGCAGCCTGACAGTACCTCAGATGCACCAGTGACATTTTTTAATGGTTGTTTTTACTGTCTGGTCTAATCTTATTTGATACTTTCAACAACACTTTAAAGACTCCTTTGTAGAAGTTTCAAATCTTGCATCTGGGTAACTTACTGAAAATGTAACCTGACAGTGGAGTGGAATCTGTCTTAGCTTCTTTTTGTAAAGGGATCAATAGCACTTTACACCTAATCTTTATTTCAGCTTTTAGGCTTTTAATGCATCATTTGCTCCCTTTTGACACATAGTGAGAAAAAAAGTGCTACAAAACAACAATATAATTTTTCCTTCAATATAATTGACAAGAAACTTTTTCTTTAGCTCTGTGGAAAGAAAAATCTAAGAGTTAGGGTCACAGAAAACATTTATTTTGTTTTTCAGAAGACTGGGCAAAGGAAATGACTTTTCAATCAATATAAAGCTAGTCAATCAGAGAAAAAGACAAAAACCGAAAAACAGTACAGAGGAAATTGAAGGGCCTTTTGCACTCTATGCACAAGGGTGAAGAAAGCATTTTCCCTAGACTATGCATGAGCAACTGCTCTGCTAGTTGGCTTCCCTCATCTGAATCAGCAGGAGCCAACATGGGGAGAAAGGGAGACAAAAGATGCTGTGGGTCATTGAGTTAACCAGGCTTGTCATCATTAAAGACTTCTGTTTAGGGTCTCCCTCTGTTCCTGCATGCCACCCTGACCACAGTGGAAGGGATGCTTGACATTTGAACTACGAAAGGAAGTCATGGTCTGGGAATTTTTGTCAAATAAAGGAGTCATAGTGAATATTTTATTCAAACACGTTCTAGCTTTCCACCAGGCCTGTTAGAGGACTTTTTTTTTTTTAATTTTGTGAATTTATATGAAGATAGGAATGTCTCTAATTATTCACATCACAAACATACCTAGAAGGGCCTCTCAGTTACTTAACACACTTTGGCAGTTTGCAGCACAATGAAATGCTGTTAAATTTGTGACTGGGGAAGTCAGAAGTTCCCTCATAATTAGGAACAAACTTGAAGGCAAGAGGAAACCAGTGCCATTTCTGCAGGAGACACAAGCCGAGCATATTAAAAGGTGTAGCTAAAACTATCCAAGCCCTGAACTACATGATGTTTCTTAATTTCGTCTAGATTTTAGGTTATTATTTTCAAAAAAGTCAAAGTATTAAATCAAAGAACACAGACAAGAAATAACAAAGCAACACAGCAGCTCTGTGAGAAAATGAATCACTGCTGAAACAATTTAAGTGACATTTTTTGGATGCTTGGTAGAATTTTTATGGGATTATTATTTTACTCATATGGTAAAAAGAATCCAAGGCTCTGAAATTTATAGGCCCCATTTTGTACCTTTCACATATTTCTCTGTGATAAAGATGGTTTTCATACACCAGGCCTGGAGGGCTGGTTTATTTCCCCAGTAGTCTGGCTCGGAATGCTTAGTGACATGGGTTTGGAAACAGAGGATTTTTGGATCAAGTGACTTGTTTCTAAGTAGGACACATTTGTTTTCCTCAAAGATTTCGAGATTAATCTGGCAGTCCTTAAGTTTCAGCTTCATCTCTACCTTACAGCTATCACCTTTCTTATTCAAGCATTGAGGAGATGAGCTAAACCACCAGTTCAGACCAGGACAGCTATACCTTTCCTTAACTGACATGCTTATGCCTGTGTACCCATCCAGATGGACCATTCCACCACAGCTTCCACTTCCACACGGCCTAGTCTGCAGGTGTTATGTCAGCTATGTATCCAGAGTTGCATAGGCTTTTCACTGGTACCAATCAACAAGGGGCTGCACATCTGTCCTGCATCTCCTTTAGTGTCAGCTTCCCAAGTTGTATGGCAATGTCCACTTCCAGTGTGTGGAAAGAGAACTTTTATAAAATGCTTCTGTACATCAAAGGCCTTTTCCTTTATGGAGAAGTAATTTGTTTCTTTTTACTGTTCACAGTCTAATAGGAAGGTGAATTGGAAGCATCCGGGTAAGAGTTACCACTGCAACCCACCTCAGCTGGTGCTTCTTCTACACAGTGAGCAATTATCTAAACTTTCTAATTTTTATTAGTGTCATTAGAAATATGAATGGATGCTTAAAGGAACTTTGCTATCAGGGGAAGGAAACACTGTACACCACAAAATGTGTGGGGTTTTTTTCAGTTACCTCAGTTAATTGGAAAACTTGGGAAAGTTCAGGAAAAGGTTAAGCAAACACTGATTAACCCTCTATCCACTTGGAGGACATTGTGTCCTGGATTAATTTTCTGAGTAGAAAAGACTGAACGAAACCTCAGAGAATTTACCCAATTTTATTTAATCTATGAAGCAAAATTGAAGAATGCCAGATAAGATACAAGTAAGAACATGAACTAATATAGATTTTAAAATAGGTATGGAGAACATGACCCAGAAAGGGCAAAGTTAAGAATACTTGTGCCAGTATTTCAGTATAAATGCTTACTATTAGGCAGACTTTCTAACCTAATGCAAAATCAGATAAAAGGTGTAATTTGAAATACATTACTAAGGGAGAGGTGAGAGGTTAAACAGTGTGGTTAATAAATGTAAATAAGCAAACCAGGGAGACTGAAGTTCAATTCATGAATCCTAATTTAAGCCAGTACTTTTGAAGATGCGTAATGGGGACACTTTGTAGTTGTGACCATTTCTTTGAAGCTGATCATCTCAGTCTATCAAAACCACTTAAAACTCCTAATTTCAGATGCCTAAACAAACTGGTCAATGCCAGGTGTGAAACAACTTGTTGCCCAGCTTTACAGTAAACACAAGCTGTTAGGTACTCAAATCTTTTAAAACTCAGGTGTTTAATACAAGAATCTAATCCAAGATTGCTGGCACAGAAGTAACATTGAAGTATTGTCATGAATGATCTACACCACTTGCATCTCTCTAATCTTCACAAGATACTGAGACTACCATGAGAGGGAGGAAGTAGCTCAGAACATAAATACTTTCTGAATACAGAAAAACTTGAAATGCATTTGCCTGTCCAACCTGGAAAGTAAAAGTGGAGCATGGGACATATAGCCTTTTGTGTTCAGTTTTAAAAGCACAGATCAGTCAGTAGGTCTTCTGGTTCTTGGTCTAAGATTGTCCAGGAAAAGTCTGATGTGAGTTATGAAGATGAAAAGGTTATTACTCAAAACTGCAAAGCACCAGGACATTATTGGGAACTAGCTTTGTTTGCATTAGTTCTATTGTGTGAATCATCAGAAATGTTTGGGTTGTTTCTGAGACAGCACTTCATCCCAGTTGCTCCTTGCCTCTTTGCTTGAGTTTGGTGAGGAGAAGAGTCTTGCCTTACCTCAAAGCACCCCAGCTGCCTGGGAGGACCTTGTCTGGGCCTCACAGGAAAGAACATTCCAAACATCAAGTACTTGTGTGTTATTTCTGTGCATTAATGCACGCTTCTATCATTGCCATTTTTGACGCACCATAATATGTCATCAGTCTGAATGATTTTTTTAAAGTCCAACCCTCTATGTATACATAAACCACAGCAATAACCACAGGACAAGACTATACAAAATGGAGCCACTAAAAGAAACAATTTCTCTAAATGACTGTTGATAAATATATTTTTATTTCCTGCAAGTACAGGTCCTAGAATTCATTCTATGTCCAGGTACTTGAAAACTGCATGCACAGATGTTTCTGTGTGCACAAAAAGAGGCCTGTTTTTAAAATGCATCTTTATATTTCTACTCTCTATTGCATCTCCATAAATTTTCTTCAGAAAGAAGTCTGAAGAGTACTAAACATTTGCTGTACCATTGAGTGATATATAGGCTTTACCGCTGTTGATAAAGATGTTTACGAATTCAAATCCTTGCTTTTGATGTTTCTAGACAGAGTAGGTACTGAACTTCCCTGTTTATATAATTACATTTTAAAGCATTATCTTTAGAAGCCATGGGTTATTTCCTAAAATAAACTGACCAAAAAGGAAACAAACTCTCCCAGGACAAGAGGTATAGAAAGTAGATAGACTAGCAGTCTTAAAACAAAAGCTACTTTTTCCAACTCTAAACAATCAAAACTTCCATAATAACTTGTCATCAAGTAGAATATACATTCAAAGGGGTGTCAGATTCTCAGTGGTAAAATTCATTCTTTCTATGGTGAAGTCATATGAGACACTGATTGTTATCATCTAATTGTTCCTATACTGTACTTCCCAAAATGCTTTTTGTATGTGAAGATTGTAATATATTAATAGCTGTGTAACTAGATTAAAATAGACTTTTAATCCATAATCTTACATATTTCATAATGACCAGTTTTGAAAAATGAAGAGTAAATAGGTAGACTCTAGAACTTCCCAGTCCTTGAGTTATGTAGTGAGTCAGTTTACTAATCCGGAAAATTATTATTTAAATAGTAAATGAAAATCAGAAACAATGTCCCAAGAATCAGCAGAAGTTTAGCTATTCATTAAGTGGGAGCCTGTTCAGGCCAAAAACCTAGAGCAAAATTGCCGTGGGAAATTTGAAAACTAACAGGGAATTGCAAGAGCTGATTTTCAAAGGGATGCTGGATCATCAGTGGACCAAAGTAGACTATAAATGTCAATGTAAGAAAAAACCCAACCGATTTCCTGATCGTCTCTCTTCAATAGAGAAATTTTGTTGCACACTTCACTGGCAGCTCTTTACCTTATCAGTCTAAGGTGGGGGTAACATAGAGGAAGTTGGAGAGAAGAGTACTAGAAGAAGCAGCTGAAGAGGATAATATACCTTAGTCTCAGATGGAGCTGGATGACAGTAGTGGAAGTGTTAAATCTGGATATCCTTTTACTTTCCCATGCTGAGTATCCTGTATGCTAGGTTTCTAGGTGCAGACTTCTGAATGCAATATTTGCACGTATTCTAGTTATCCTGCTGAAGTCAATGCAGTTAGTTTCTCATGTGTTTGATGGGGCACAGGTTTAAGTAATTGGCTCAACTAGATATAGACCAAGATTATTGATTTATATAATCAAATGTAAAATTATTATAACCTTTTAATATGACCATTCACAGCATCTGAATGCATGCATTTCTGGGCTAGCTATTTTTAAGAACAAAACAATTAGGCATACAAAAATACAGTGCTACTACAAAAATGATGTAGCATTAATTATCGTTAGTATGAATGTATTAGTCTGCATATGCCACTGTACAGTTCTTCCTTTTCAAAATCCCATAGAAAGCTCTTTTGATTTTATTGTATTTAAGAGTTCTGCTTTCTACTTCACTCATTTTGTGTCAGTCCTGAAATATCTGGCCTGAACTGTGGGACTATAATGAGATGTACATATATTATAGAGTACTGCTGGTGTAGGAAGGTTTTTTGTTGGTTTGTTTTTTGTTGGTGTTTTTTTTTTCTCTCGGCCTACTGCATTTTATAAAATGTTTACTGAGAGATGCCCAGTACTCTCACTTCAAATAAAGCAATCAGTTCTAAACAGCATTGACTCAGGGGGTAGCCCTCAGCGATAAGCACTAGTCTATTTAGACTGTTCTCTATTCTGTTTAGGCATTTCTTCATTTCAGACTACATGGGGTAAGGGCAGGAGTGAGCACAATGATGTGGCCTCAGTGCCAGGCCTCAGAGCATACCCTGTGACATGGCCCCAGGCTCTTTTCTATTAAGCTGACCTTATGTCTCAAAGCCTTATGACCTGTGACACCACTCAATTGTTATTTAATCAATTCAGTCAAAATTAAAAAGGTGTATTTTTATTTGCCTTAACACCTTTTCTTTCTGGTATTTGTTTTGGTGACCTTTGAGTATTGGATTTCAGCTGTCGATAACACACCGCATGCCAGATTGCTTTTTCTAATAAATAATGAAGCAACTTCTGAGGATTATTTGGATTGCATTGATGTGGGCTAGAAATAGTCTGCAAACATAGCCCAGAAAGAACAATGCAGCTGCATATTCTGAGACCATCTCACAGGAAATGCAGCAGGAGAAAAGAGTTGTAGACGCTGACTAAAACCAAAACTACTCAAATTTTCATTCAATTACCTATATAATATCTTCACCTTGAGCTTCAGTTAAAAAGAAAAAGGTCTCTTTTACTTGTTAAAAAACAAATCTGCTATAGACAGCAAAAGAAAAATATAAATCTAATCTAAACTTTTGGCATATTTTGTAAAAAGGTTAAAAAATCTGAATATAAATATTGTTTATGCAAATATTTGGAAAAAAACTCTGTAACTTTCTTTGTCTTTGCACTTCTGTGTATTACATTCAAAAATAAATTTATTCAGTTATATAAGTAGATCCTGGTTTGGAGAGGTATTTATAGCTATTGATATATGCATGTACCAGGCACTATACAAATGGGTGAAAATTTCCTGCTTCAGAAATATACAGTCTTAAAATAATAAATTAAATAAAAATGAGTCATGATTCTTAGAAATTTAGTAACAATGACCACAAAACAGATGCAGTTCCAAAGAACATTTGCATAGTGCTGGTGCTTGGTGCCTTTACCCCCACATACAAGTAAGGCTCAACACCAAGCCAGACAACATTGGTGGTTACTTTTGAAATTTCATCTAGTGATACTTTTTCTTTCTCAGGCATTTCTGAGCCATTTTACCCTCTCACCCCAAGTTGCAATGTGGAATTAAATTCATGCATTAACTCTAATTAACTGTGATTTAAGTGACAGATAATCTTAATTTCATTGATCTCGTAACTGTGACTCTGAATTTAAAACCTTTCCATCCTGTAGCTCCCCACATGCACAATCACAAATTTATTGTCTATATTATAGGCTCTACAAAGTTATTAGGAATAGGATTTGACAGAGAAATCTTGATTCTCATGTACCTGAACCATTTTTTGCTTTCCTTATTTAGAGAAAAAAACTCATTTTTTATAACAGTGTCAGCAAAGACTAAGTTCCAGAGCTGCTCTTTTCTGAGCCTAGACTGTATTACACTGTGCACAGTAAGTAATAGCTGCATGTCCTGGGATTTGGCAAGAGCAAGTTTTAATCTCTTTGAGCATCCCCAGGAGCTACAAATGGGAGTGGGAAGAGAGAGGATTGCACCCCTGTTGCCCTTTCCCCTTCACAGCCTGTGCTCCCCAGGGTAGCACAAGTATTTATAAATTAGTGACATTTATTTATAAAATGCCTGAGACATGCAGCACTTTAATGTATTAAAAAATTACATTAATGTAAACTCAGCTTCATACATCACTGAACATTATTAATTGGGTGTGGGGATGTGTGAAGGGGGATGGGATAATTAGAACTGACTGTCTTTTGAATACCTGCAGTGTAAGCAGAGGAAGTAACACAGACTGAGCTCCTACAAATGTTTCTTGGTAAAAAGGAAAGAATTGAAGCAATAGAACGAGTAGTGTGATCTCCAGTGTTTAGCTCCGGAGGTATCTGTGTATCTTGTACTCAGAGAAAGACCAGAGCCTGAGGATTAACCGGGTCAAGAATTTTTCTATAGCCTACGTAGAAAATGAAACGCTTAGAGTCATAACATGGCACAAACATGATCAAAAATATTTTTTGTATAACACAGATTAAATATTAGGCTGGGGAATTTGTAGTAAGTGAAGTAAAATGTGACCCAACCTGGATATGACCCATTCTTTGCACTATAAATGATTGACATGCAAGCTCTTCAGGGCAAATCTTCCTGCACTGAATATTCAGCCAGTACAGCTATGGGTTATGAAAAAGTATATGAAATGATAGAAGCTTTTAACCTAAAAATGTTCATTCTATTCTGTGCCTTTGACAGGAGTCTGGCATATTGGTATGCCAGATAGTTTAAAATCTGAAAGCTATGCGCTCTTCTTTTGCCACATATTTTTGTTGTGGACTTCTGTTCAACTTCATTTCAGTGCCTGTGGTTTCTTTCAGTACTGTGTCTTAGACGATACAAAGCTGCAGTCCTAACAGGCAGTCTGTCCCATTGCTGTTCTCTCTTCCCAGCATAGTTACATAAAGGTCCAGGTCCCTATTCTTAGAAAGAGCTGTCTGAGGCACTTTTGTAAGACGGTGGTTTGGAAATTAGATGTGAAGGAACAGCAACAAAACACAAGAAGCCATCCTTGCATCCCTAACTTTATACAAATGGAAGATATTCAGATATCAAACATCAAAACTATGGTGCAAATAAGAAGACCAGTAAAACCGGTAAAGCTGGAGAAGCTGAAGATTGTCAGAGGAGATACGCAATGTGGGCTGACGGAAGAGACTAGCAACTAGATTGTATGAAAAGGGGAGGGACTATCAATCTGGAGTATGGCAATGGTTTCTTTTGGTCCAGTTTTGAGACATTTCACTAAGGAAGTAGTTGTATTTTTACTAGGGATCTTACTAGTGCACAGAAGTATTCATAACATCAGTGCCAGGAACCATTATCAATACAAAAGAGGATCGGGATATCTCAATGAAAGAATCAGATAGCCTTGAGATCAACAAGAATAGAAGTAAGATGAAATTCAATAGCACAAAGTACAAGGTCAGTCACTCAGGGACTAATAACACAAATACTCTGCTATAAGCTGAGAGCTCATCTGTCAGAAATCACCACGAGGAGAGTGACCTAAACTCTCTAGTTGATCACAGTATAACCATGAGCTGCCAATATGCTGTATGTGTGAAAAAAGGCAATTGTGTTTCTGAGGTATGATATGGAAATATTTCCAGAAAGGGTAGGAAAGCACTAGTAGCACCATGCAACACTAATCAAACCTAATCTCCAGGACCATATGCATATTAAAATAAAGATGAACTGGAAACAATGCAGACTATCTCTAGTAAGATGATTTGATATATGGATATGAAAAAGACACCAAAGTAATTTGGCGTGTTTAGCCTAAAAAAACAGAACGTAAAGGAGATTTGGTTTTGGCTTATAAAAATACATATAAAGAGGGAAGGAGAGAAACATAAGGGAGAGAGAGGAATTATTTAAGCGGAGTGATAGTTTTGGCATAAAAAGAAATAGGTAAATATATTTACTCTGGAAATTAGAAAAAAAAAAATGGATCTTATCAAGCCCAACAATCATTCCCTGGAAGAGCTTCCCAAGTATGTTAAGGATGTAGAGGATGAAGAACAAAACACTGATTGCTTTTAAGGTGGAGTTTGTTAGGTGTAAAAAGATTAGACATGATATGATATGATATGATATGATATGATATGATATGATATGATATATCTTGCAAGAGCATGGATTGGACCATTCCCTTCTAGCCCTAGATTCCAAAGGTATGCCACAAATCTTCTGAGCTGTAAACGGGAGGTTTACACCATTAAGAAAGACAGATACCCAGAGTTGTATAAACTTCAACTGCACAAAAATGCTTTGCTTATTTCTCAGGTTAACTGAATAGAAAACCCAGTGCTTTCTCCAAACATGGCGTTCCGTATTTATTTTTTATTTTAATGATGAAAGCTTAATTGCTACTGCAAGTTGATGCAATAAACATGCAAGAACAACATTACTCATATATAACACTGGATGGTATTAGACATTGGTAATCATTACTTAGCTCTTCTTCCAGTGATAGGATTGTTGACATGCAAAGCAACAGTAGTGATAAACTTGTCAGAGTATGAGGTATGGCTAAAAATCTGTAGATATAGCAACTAGCAATCACTGATGCTTGTTGAGTGCAATTCCACAGAAACCTGCTTATTACTAAGATTTTCATAACCAGTGGAAAAAAATAGGTTTTGTTTGTTGGAGATGAACGACCAGTCAACATTAAGAAAAAACAACATTTCCCCTGAATGCCAGAAGGGACTTCACTGTTGTCATAGGGGTGGAACAAGAATAGTGAGTGTGAATGTAAATGATTACAGATAAATAAAGTAATGCTTTGTTCTTATCTTTGCCATCAATATTTTCCTGCAGGCAAGAAAGAGGAGAATTGTGCTTTCAGTGTCTGCAGTTCCTTCTTTTCTCCATGTGTTCACACCTGCCTTACTGTAACCCTGTGTTCTGTCCTTTACATGGGATGTGAGCCACAACAGAGACCACATTGTCCATGTCAGGAACTTGTCTTCAGTAAGTTCTCCAAGGGTGACCATCCACCACTGCAGAGGCACTTAGTGCAATCAGTAGCTGTTCTTCAAAAATAATTTATTTTAGTTACACTTACGAATTTCAGAAGCGCCTGCCTTGACAAACACTACCTTAGCCCATAGCAACAAGGGATAGATGACTATATATCATAAGCAAATGCAGGAGGCTGACTTCATACATTGGGCTTTATGAAACCCTATGTATGATGTTTATCATCAGAATTACCGTAATGCTATGTGTGAAATTTTCTGACAGTGTTAACTGTCAGTAACCCAGAGCAGCTCTGCGTAACTGCTCCCTAAACCTCAGCAAAACTTCTCTTTGCTCAGGAGTCTCAAAACAAAACTCAAAAATCTCCCAGAAAACAAGGTTCACATGATTCCACTGCACTCAAGAAATGTCTGTTCTTAAATGTCTAAAGAAGGCTATTTTTTTTTTCTTTTCACTGTGGATAAAAGACTTAAGAGTGCTAGTATTGCCTATCGTGTTTTAGGAGAGGATAAATAACCTATTTTTAATGACTGGGAATTTTGAGCAAACGCTGACTTTCTAGAGACTAAAAAGTACAAGTGTAGAAATTGGCTTGTGTTAGGAAGAAATTTGTTACTGCCCTGACTAGATTAACCATGGTAATTGGCACTGGTTTTTTTTAACATATTGTGCAGTGCTTTGCAGGCGGTAGTAATAAATAATGTGCACTTAGCTGCACTATTGGTCATTCGCAGTCCTATCACAGCAACCTCCCCCCATTCAGGGAAGATAAATGTGATTTAAATTAATAGCCAGTCCTAAATAACTCCTCAGCTGGTAAACGATGCATTTATCAGGCCCAGACAGGCAGTGTCCTTTGATTCATGGTCCCCCCCTTACAATGTGAAGGGTGCGTACAAAAATTGTTATTACTTTTTAATAAAGTGTAGCAGTCAGTCTTCAGTCATTTATCAGAAATGGAGGCATTCTGACAAACAGAAATATCTTAGCAGTGGATGAATGAGAGGGATAAAGGACACATTTCTCAACAAAAATAATCACTGCCTAAATAATCTCATAAAAGTCAGCTTCTAAGTACCTTGAAATAAATGTATCCAGCTGAAAGATACAGACTCCATGTGCTGTTAAACTACAGCCTAGACCAGCCATTACAATATTCACCTGCACACAGAAGGGGAAAAAAAATTATTTTCATCATCATTCTGCGTGGCAGCAATTCAAATGCAAACAGCGGTCAGCTAAATAACAAATTTCCCAGTATATTTTCCTTCTGCTTTCTTAGTTGCCAGCTCAACTTTTTTGCCTGTTTATATATTTTAAATTAGTTGTGCTCACAAATAAATAAAGTAAGCTTGGAGATGAAAAAATGTCAAGCAAATGAAGCGATTTACAAGCAAATACAATTTAAAATATTTTATTGCTTACGCAGATTTTAATATTCTTTAGTGCTTAGAACTTTAGTGGTCTTACAGCTTAGGCACCTGCTGGGGCTACCGCAGGGCAAGGTCTTCCTGTGCAGGAAGGATGCCTGAGGAGACTTAAAGGAGGCAGTTCTTTGCAGGTGAACACCCATATTCAACATGTGTGAATGTAGGGCAGGGTGTTTAACCTGCCATTCGTCACTGCACGCTGCCCACACGCAAGCTGCGGCTCACAGGGTTACTCAGATAAAGGCCGGATCCTGCACTCTTAACACAAACCTTTCTAGATTCACCGTGTTGACATGGGACTTGGTTCTTCTGAGTACTACAAAGTTTGGTGTGGCATTACTGCTTTAAAGTGAAGCAGAGCTTATCATGTGAGAGGCATAACACGAAGACCATTTAACTGAAATGGTCTGACTGTAACCAGCTTAACAGTATGTCCAGGGTAAAGTTTTCTAATCCTTGCTTAGTGCTGTTCCGTGTCCTCTCTGCTGCTGAGCTCTGGACACACAGCACTACCCCCATGGAAGATGAACCACAAGGTACTGCCAACAGAACACTCATCTCACTGTGATCACCTAATGCCCACCCATACCTCCCCGCTACAGCAACGTATCCATCTTCTGACAACAGATGTGTTTGCTGGCACAGGAGAACGGAAAAGCCACCTGTAGCTTCCCACCAGGTTTTCTCTACCTTTGATCTCTGGGAATTGTAAGCCACGACATGGTTCGGATTCTCCAGAGATCAACCGTCACTCCTGTTCCTGCATCAGAAGTGACTGGAAGGGTGTCTTGATGCAGGGTCCTTCTTGCTGTAGCATCAACTGTCATAATGTTTTTCTGAATCTGACTCTGAGGTATTGTGCTCTGTCACTGTTTATAGGCACAGCCATGCTACACATAAAGTGCTATGGACCATCTCAGAACTACATAGTGTCCCTGGGTTTTTGGGGTGCGTACAATTTGTGTGCATAGAAACGGCATCTGTAGTTGTTCTTGGTAGGAATTGCAGTCATTAATTTTATCTTATGAAGACACTGAAGAACAGCTTTGGAAAACAAAGTAAAAGTAATTTTCCCCCCTCCAGGCTGGGGACCAGTTTTGGATCCAGGATCAATGCTGCAGCTGGAGGTAGCCAGGAGATGCCTCTGGATGCCTCTGTTTCTCTTTGGCACCATGTGGCTACTGGGGAGGTTGGCCGGGATGGATGGGAGGCACTGGGGGGCTGAGGGAGAATGGGGTATTCTGGTTGGTAGCAGAGCAGATCAGATGAGACGAGGAAGGAGACATAGGAGAGGGAGGAGGAAAGAGATGAATGACAGGACAAGAAGCAGGAAGAGGCAACAGTGGAGGAGTTCAAATTAGGGCTGGAGGAGGAGAAGATGGGAAGAAACAATCTTGGAAGTCTGCTTCCCGTGGCCATCCTATCTCACCCCAGACAGAGCTGAGACAGGAGCATATGGACATGCAGCTTTGTGCTTTAAACTTCATGCCATAGTATGCTGGTCATTATTCCTTGATTCATATAATCATAAAGTCATAGAATCTTTGAGTTATAGAATCACAGAATAGTTTGGCTTGGAAAAGATCTTTAAAGATAGTTGAGTTCCAAACCCCCTGCCATGGACAGGAACACCTTCCACTAGACCAGGTTGCCCCAACCCTCATCCGGCCTGCCCCTCAACACTGCCAGGAAGGGGAGCAGCCACAGTTTCTCTGGGCAACCTGTTCCAGTGTCTCACCATCCTCACAGGGAAGAATTCCTTCGTAATGTCTAATCTGTATCTACCCTCTTTTAGTTTAAAGCCATTACCCCCTTGTCCTATCAGTACTTGCCATTGTAAACAGCCATTCCAGCCACTCCCCTGTACATTGGAGCAGCAGGGTTACAGAGAAGTCCATGTCTTCCACAGTTACAGACTTTCTAGCAGTTAATGTGAGCAACTTCTGCTAAATCCTACACAGACAGGAGATATTTTGGCGCATCAGTTAAGACTTTTGTTCCTCTTCCCCTGCTTAACTTCTAGTGTTATTCTGACTGACGTCACCCTTAGAAAAGGGGTCAGCTGGTAACACCCTTCAAAAATGGAAGACTGGACATCAGTGCGTCTGTTCACATCACAGTGAAAGAAGACCAACTGGTCTTAAATACAGACCAGTTTCTTCTCCTCCTTATGCTTTCTTTTGTTAGGGGGAAGGAGGTGCATCAACTGAGTGGAGACTATCAAGAATGACCTTTGAACCATACATGTATTTCACTTGTATGGAAACATCACTGTCATGCCTGGTGCTGAAGTGTCGCTTTTCAGAAATCCCGTATTATCTTTAAAATTTCATTTGATGTTTGGACCATCCAAACCTGCTGGTCTGTGATCAGGTCTCTTCAGAGAAAGTCACTTCACAGGAGTACTGAAGGCCACCAGAAGAATTCCAGATTGCATAAACAAGTTCCAAAAATACCAAAACAAAACAAAACAAACAAATTTAAAAAAAGTGAGCATTGAGGCATTCATTTTTTTATGAACTATATCACATTATCCTCTTACAATGGGGAAATGCTCACACAAAGAGTTCAGTCATTAATTTAATTGTCTTGTCTTAGATTATATTGTAAGTTTCTGTGCTTAATAAGCAAATATTTAAGAAATGTTTATAAATAATAAAATGTAGTCTGAGGAAATTATAATTAAGACTTATGTTGGGTATAAATAAGGATTAAAGTCTTCTGATGGGAACAATTGCTCATAACGCAATCTTACTAGCTGCAGCTGGTATAAATGCGTAAGGATATAACCCAGTTTTTGTGCTGAAAAGTCATTTGAAATAATAGACAGGGTATAAGAATGAGTACTGGGAAAGAAGTTTGGGACAGTAGAATATATTAAGCTTCAGAATAGTCTCCCATGATAAATGCTGGAAGTCACCTGAGAAATTTAAAATAAAATTGGGAAAAATACCCAAAAAATGAATGGTAGTGAACGATTCAACATTAGCAAGGAAGGAGAATGACAGATCATATTTTCAGGAAGGTGTTAATAAGCCATTTTAAAAATGTCAGTTGTTTGAATGCTGATATTCTAATTTATTGCTGATTACTCTTGATAATACAGTAATTAAGATCCAGAATCCTGTTATGTATTTCTTTTGGTGATCCTTCCTCCCAAAATTTCAAGCAAGCAAGTAAAGGTTATAAGTTTTAGATGACAGTTTCTGAATATTTGGCCAATTTGTCTCTATCTTACCTTCTAGCTTTTATGCTGATTTTATGTGTTTAGTTTTTCCCTGAAAACATGATTTAATCAAGTGGAAGGTGGCGTTTAAGAAAAAGTCTAGATAATGAAATTGATCATGATGAAACAGCCTCTACAAAGTTCAAAATCCACAGATGGCCTAAACCTGATATTAGCTGTTTTCCTTTCATTTTAAATGCATTTGTCTTCTGTCACTGTTTCTTCTATGGACAAGATTTTACTTAAAATCATTCAAAGGGAAAAGGCAAGGCCACAGTTCTATTCCATAATATTTTGCCTGTATTGGTGATGGTAACTCAAACATAAATACCAATTTTTTTTTTCACATTCCAGATGGCTTAACTGAAAAAAAGTATCATTGAATATATCAACCTGTTTGTTTTTTCTCCTGCAATTAGTAAAGATAATCTGCTCTTACTCTAGAGACATTAACTTGAGTGAGGAATTTACAAATGACGAAGTGCTTTTGCACTTTATGTTACCTCCTTATTCACAGAATTGTAGGTTTTGGAAGGGACCTCCAGAGATCATTGAGTCCAACCCC
The DNA here is from genome assembly GCF_964237585.1 of Gallinula chloropus. Taxonomy (NCBI): domain Eukaryota; kingdom Metazoa; phylum Chordata; class Aves; order Gruiformes; family Rallidae; genus Gallinula; species Gallinula chloropus. Next base: position 68,421,099 of record NC_140086.1, read on the forward strand.
TGATTGCTCCAACAGAGCAATTACATGCCTATCTGCTCACCTGAAACTTCTAAGAATTTGCTAACACTGTAGTCTAACTTCTATTTAATAAAAAATACAGAAAGGAATTTTGAAATTTCTTGAAAAAACAAAGATCTAGAGGAAATACTGAATGATCTTTCTCCTGCTCTTCAGGAAATTCACTCTTTTTGTTTCTATTTGAGGTGCAGTCTTGTTAAACCTAACGTTCTGCATTTAAAATGTGATATGGCTATTGAACTATTAACTATTAACTTTTTCTTCTTTCTTTGACCAACATTAAAATTCTTCCATTCAAGATTTGAGCAAGCATCTTCAGCTAAATATGTCATGTTCTGCTCTTCCTTTCACATGCATTATCACCTTACAGCACACTGTGCTTGGAAACAAGCAGCAGACATTTGGAATGGAAAATGTGTCCTTCTGTATTAAAACAACATCAACAACAACAGCAGCATCTTACTCTTTTATGCTGGAATAAATTAGCCCTTTAATTTAGTTTCATGAAAAAAACCCCCACAACCTAGAAGCAATTCTCTTGTGTACAGACCAACATTAAGCCTCATACACAGGTAACAGTCAATCCATTAACCTTTGCTTTGAGCTTAACCTGCGTGTCCCTCGCATCACAGTTGTTCCTCCTTTTAATACCTTTTCCTTAATAGTTGCTCACCCACAACTGAAAAGGGCAGAGCAGCTTCTCATGACATTGACTGTGCCACTGCAATAATAAGCCTCTCTTTTCTTTTTTTCCCACCTCCTGCCTCACTATGGTGTCAGCAACCATTTTTTTGGGGGGAAGGTAATCTAAAAAGAGCTGTAGAGGCAGAGGTCATGTTAAACTGTAACGCAAATGTTATTCCTCGATTATCTAGCTGGGGTAAATGTCAACTGCTTCGGGCTAAAGCAATTGGAAAGGCAGAGTGTGTGAATCTAACAAAGGGGGAGAGAGAGAGAGAGAGAAAGGGGGGTGAGATGGGGGAGAGGGATTTTAAACTGGGTCTAGCTTGATGACTGGTATGTTAAAGCAGCACTTCCATGTATTTCTTCTCCAGTGGACAGCAATGCAGCTGCATGGGGTCTGAGTGGAGCTTTCCTCACCCATTCTTTTGTAATAAGTGTGCCTGTAACAGAAACTGTGCTGAGGCAGTGGCTTAAACAGCACTTGAGGGATCAGGGCTCATCCCACTTGCTGAAGACGTAATAAATAATGAGGAAATAAAGATATAGTTAATCCTGTAGAACAATAGGACATTTTAAAATTATTTTATATGCTTTGCACTTTGAAGAAGTAAGGTATGATACAGCATTGGTTATAGTTATTGTTATAACATACAATTTGAGAAACAAATACATGTTAAAGTGAACCACATTCTTGATGTAAATAATTAGTGGGCATGCCTGTTACTGTTCTTGCATAACAATATATTTATTAGTCATCAATGAAAACATTCAGTACTGAACATCCCAGACTCTTTTCTCAGTCTTCCATCATCATGGATCATTATTATTTGTGCCACTGATTCCTACAGCTGATTAGAAAACAGACATGTAAATAAAAATGGGGTATGTTAATACAAAATGAATACTGGAATGATAAATACAGTGACTCAGAAATTCTGACAGTTTCTGGAAATGCATCAGAAAACCCACAGGATCCTGATTTACTCCATCATATCCCTTTCCCCTCTGTATTTCAATTCTTCTATAAAGGAAGAGTTACAACTGAAACACTGAACTGGAGCGAACAGTCTGATGGCATTGCTGATCAGTTTGTGCAACTTTAAGGAGTTTCTGCTTACCATCTGAGATGCAGAAACCACTAGTATGGTTGGTCATTGCCTGTTTCAACACCAAGAAGAGGGATTTAAAATGTTGCTGGAAATGTACTATTTGAATATCCAGCTAAAGGCAAATGCTTTAAAACTACACAAACACAGTCCTCAATGTGCCCCCATTATACTTTTGTATCCAGGGCCCTGGGTTCCACCAGCAGCTGGACAGAGGGGTAGGCTTACAGGTAAATGATTCCCTAAACATTACCAGTGTCCTTATTTTGAACTGAAAAGCTATTCCAAACACCAGAACTGCCCCCAACATTGAAGACGACCATGCTGTAGCTTATGTTCATTTGTATCTCATATTTGTGCAGCACTGATCAAACCAGGTCTGTGCTATGAAAGTGCTATATGCCAATGTAGTTGTGATCACAAAATGTCAACGTCAGTGTGGCCCCACTCCTCTAGAGCTACTGATTTAGCAGCCAGTGGATCCAAGAGAGTGATTATTTCTTTCTGCATGGCATCTGTTAGACTGCATCTGTCCTCCTGAGATAAGAAAGTTATTGATAAACTGGAGTAAGTTCAGCAAAGGTCCACCAAGATGCCTTAGGCTCTGGAATACTTGACCTGTGTGAAAAGACTGAGGGAATGGGGCTTGTTCAGCCTGGAGAGGGTTTTGGAAGGTGACCTCGTAGCAGCTTTTCAATGCCCAAAATGAAGTTATTAAGAAGAGGGAGCCAGACTTTTGACTGTTGCATGGTGGAAGAACAAAGGACAATGGTTATAAGTTGAAACACGGAGGTTTTGACTCAAGGCAAAATATTTTCAACCAGAGAACATTCAAGTGCTATAAGAAGTTGCCTAGGGGTTGCCCTGAGAGGTGGTGTGGTATCCCTTCCTGGAGGTTTAGAAGGCTGGGTAAAACTCTGGGCAATCTTGTATGATTTCATAGCTAACCCTGCTTTGAAGAGGCAGTTGAACTGGAGACCTCTTGAGGTCTCCTCTAACCTGATAATTTTACTTTGTGATTCTAATTTGGGTCTTTTGAAAGGAGCTGTAAAAAAACCCTAAAAAATCAGACAAAACAGAAAGCCAAACTTCTCCTTTACATTTGTGTAAATTCTTCTTGACCCATGAAAGCAGTACGAGAAAATCACACCAACAGAACATGTGGCATTCGCAATGTCCATAACAATTAGAGTTTTCAGTCATTTCACAAAAATGACTTTTCAGACATTTCACAGAATGCTCTTAGTGTTTCAAGAGTCTTCTAGAGATGTGTTTTATTGTTAACACATCAAAATACACTGGGAGACGAGAGACCTCGACTGATGTTGACTTGACATGAATGCTTGACTCACTGTGACCCAGAGAGTATATTTGAATATAACCAATTATTTTGTACAGCTGGAGGCAGAAGCAGCCTGGGATAGTGTCATGGCTGCTGTGGAGGCCAAAAAAGCACTGGCAAACAGTCAAGTAGCCTTTCCTAACAATTTATTCTGAAAAAAAGATGCTGGGATTCCACTCCATTCCCATGGAATGGAGAACAATAGGAAGAAGCAGGTAATTCATAAATTCACACTTTAACATTGGGCTAAGCTTTAAAATCTACATTTATGCCATTGTTTTTTTTCACAGATTATCGTGATCAGAGGAGTTGTATGATCACTGGCCTACATGAGGCATGCCTGAAAGTTGTTTTTGGGTTTCCAGATTAAATGATGAGCTCATTTCCTGGTGGTGACAGGAGCTAACAAAACAAGTATACAGAAATCCATTAGACCTAATTCACCCAAACAATTTGAGTGAATCACTCAATGCCCTTCCCTCACTGGGGAAAGAAATCAATGACTTGATGATAAAACTAAAGATTTCTTTTTTTAAACAAAGGATTATTTTTTAAATTATCATAATAGTATGGTGAAAAATGTGCAGTAGTGTGTATCGGTGTCCTCATCTGTTTCCAGTAAGTACATATGTGCACCATTAACTTTGCTCATTTAGGGTCATCCCTGTGAAAATTAATGGGCATTTTCATATATTTTAAAAAAGAATCACATTTGTAACAAGCACTACCACAGAAGATTTAACAAATTCAGAAAGAAAATCAGCAACAATTGTCAGAATTTATTTGATAGAAAATTGAAGTCAGAGACTTCAGATGGAAAAATAAATGTAGCATTAAAATGTCTGGCATTACTTCCTTTGTTCAGTAATCTGTTGCTAATTATTTTTTTAAATTATTATAATTTAGGAAAGCATAGCTGTTGCAAACAGAAGTTAGTGTGTAATGAGCTAGCTAGCATTATTAGGTCTTCCAGATTTAATAAATTTTAATTCGGAACTAATAGAAAAATGAAAGATTAAAACTAACTTCTGAAAAAAAATATTAGAACTTTCACACTTTAAAGCTTGGGAAAAAAACATTGTATTGTGGTAGGAAAATATGAAGAGTTGACTGACAAGAAGTATCTGTATCAGTGGAAGATTCCTGATGTTTCATGACTTCAATTTAGAAGCAGAAAATGATAAGATGGAAGAACTGGAAGCTAGAGTTTGATGATCAGTGAGAAATAAGGTACACTTTTGCTATCTAATTACTGTGTTCTAATCCAGCTAAAAGATGTGGACCTAGTATAGGAATCAGGTGTTAAAATTCTATAATCTGAATGAATCAGAAATTCTGACAAAGTATCTATAAAGTCTACTGAATCTGTGAATCAGAGGTGTGAGTAGTTGTACCTCCACTGAGTGCAGTGTGGCAAACCTGCTTTACAAAACCTAGGGGCTGAGTCTTGACATGTTTTGATGCGGTACTATGGCTGAATTCTTCAGTATAGTAATTGGCATGAAAAAGCTTGCCCGCTGTAAACTGTTATCATTAATATTGTGGACTTCACAAACAGGACACTGGAAATATTTATGAAACTCAGACATCAAAGTAGTTTCTTTTTATCTCTCCCTTCACCCAGCCCTAGTAAAGCCTAATTGAAATACAATAATTATAAATGAGCTTAGCTTCTCAATTTAATTTCCTTGTGAGTAGTTTCATTTATTTTTCTTAGGCTTTGTTAACATGTTTTAATTAAAAGATTTAACAAAGCTCCAGATACAATGTGCCATTAGGTATAGGAACCTAATGGGACACATTGAAAGAGAACTGGTGAACCTATTTTTTTGAGTTGCCTGTTTGTGCAATTGCGAGAGTGAATTTACTCTTGAATCTGGGCAATATTATCATGTGGGAATCCAGTTCCCAGAATCAGGCTTTCTAAGTCCAGTTCAAGCAAAACTTGACAAAAAGAATTTTGCATTCCCTATCACTAGATTATACTTAAACATAAATTGTATTCATAGAGAGAAAACTTTAAACCATATTGGCCATGAAAGTCATACTGAAATGTGTTTTTTCAGCAGTCACAAAATGACATCTGCAAGAAGGCTAACCTCAGATTAACCAAATACCCACCAAGGTTCATTTATGGTGAAAACAGCATAAAAAGTCAACCACTTAGCTAGAGGCACTAAGGGAGTGATAAATCATTTCAAACATCAACATCTGTGCCCTACAGCTGTCTCAGTCTTTTCAACCCATTGCTGGAAAATATTAAAATGAAGCACAGATATGTGGGAAACTATTTAAGATGTAAAGACAGAGGGAGTATTGGAAGTCTTGGTTTGGGGGACCAATTGAGTATGTCGATAACAGAATAAGAGGATAGCCAGCCTGAGAAGAAACCACAGGAGGGTCTCAGACTGCCTTTTGTGATTTTCATGTAATTGTCACAGGTAAACTCTTACTCTGGAAGACATAGAGAAAAATATATCATGTAATCCATCATTACAGTTTGAACATACAGTAGAAACAGCATTGATACAAGCCATTATAACTCCTATAGCTTTTGTATTGATAAGATTATTTCGGGATTAAATTTCTTAAGAGCCTGCACCAAAAAAAAGAACACTTGGTCTAAACACCAAAGAGGTAGGTTTCTCCAAATCTTCCAGCAACAACTATCCAATGCTCGATTTTCTGTTGTATCTAGGCCAAAATAATAATTTAGACAGCACACCATGAAAGAAAAATTTACGATGATAAAATGTGGATTATTTATTCTTATGAAAAATATTATAGTATATTTCCAGAGGGTCACATATTTGTGAATTTTTTTATGATTTTGATGATACATTGAAAAGTCTTGAATATGTAAAAATATCCATGCATTTCTTGTGTTTAATATATGCTTTGTGTGAACTTGAATTGTATAAAAAGAATTAGGGTAGTGTCATGCATGACTCACTCTAAATGTGCCGAAATACTAATCTTTCCATTTGTTAAGCATCTTTATTTATTTTAAATTGTACGTGCATTCCAAAGAAAAGAACAACTGCCCTTTGCTCTCAGTGATCTTCTACACATTCAAAAGAATATGATTAAACAAGGAGACCCTTCAGTCTCAATGCTCAGCATATTATTATTTTTTTTTAAATCCTGCTTTGTCCCACCTTCAGTTTTAACTAAAATAGAAACAATCTATGTGATTTTTTTTTTCCAGAGCAAGTGATTTCCCTGTGAAACTTTGTGCTTATCCCACAGAATGCTTTCCAGGTGCATGGAAGCAAAAATTTAGGTAGATGCAGAAGATGAAGGAGCTGGGCTTGTTCAGCCTAGAGAAGAGAAGACTGCAGGAGGACCTCATTGCAGCCTTCCAGTACCTGAAGGGAGCATACAAACATGAGGGGAATCAACTTTTTAAAAGGGTAGACAATGGCAGGACAAGGGGGAATGTTTTGAAGCTGAAGGAGGGAAGGTTTAGATTAGATGTTAGGGGGAAGTTTTTTACAGAGAGAGTGGTAAGGTGCTGGAACAGGCTGCCCAGAGAGGTAGTGGATGCCCCGTCCCTGGAGGTGTTCAAGGCCAGGTTGGGTGGGGCCCTGAACAACTTTGTGTAGATCCAGGCCTGGAGGTTGGTGTCCCTGCCTGTGGTAGGGGGTTGGAACTCTGTGATCCTTGGGGTCTTTTCCAACCCAGACAATTCTATGATTCTATATGATTCTATGTAGTAGCCTAGTAAAAAGCCTCTGTAAGGTGTAGAACCTCCACTTGCTTCTCTAAATTGATGGCAGGTGCAGTCCTGAGGACCACTACTTGCTGCTGAAATTATTTCTAGTTACTACATCTTACACTCCTGCAAAGTTTTCCAAGGCTGTTTTCATTGTTAAAAAGATAAAATGGAAAAATTAAAAGAGAAATAAACAAATAAGGCCCAGAGGCCTTCTCTGACAGTTTATAATAATGAAATATGTTTTTTTTTTTTCTTTACAGTCGCCAACAAGAGTAATAAAACAAACAAAGCAACCACAGAAGCATTACTCTCCATTTACCAAGTCTAGGGTAAATGTACATTTACCTAGTCTCTGTGGCTGGTCCAAATAAACCTTTCACAACTATTTGTTTCTTGGAAAAAGCAGAGATGGCTCTGAATCTCTCTGTGTGCTGGCATTTACAGTGCCTGAACTTCTGCTTCTGGCATACGCTCCTTAGTCTGCAGCATGCCTGGCTCCTTCCCTCTCATCATGCGGGGTCCTGCTTGAGAGGAGCAACTCAGCATTGGTCCTGCTGCCTCTCTTCTGAAGAGCTTTATGTGGTAGACATTCTGACGTAATCAGTCAGCATCTGCACAAAGGCTTCTTTCCAAATTGTGGCAAAAGTAGAAGCCCTTATAAAGCAAGAAAAGCTTTATGTAATTAGTCAGTGGCTAGATTAAATGGCATGGGTCATTGTAGTTCTCAGCTGGAGGCGGTTCAAAACCATGTCTCTCCTCTTCCAAAAAACACTCTTTAAACATTGCTAAGCAGGAGAAAAGGAAAACACTTCTCACACTGAAGCTTCTGCTTTATAGAATACATTTAAAGACAGAGTGTTTGCAAGGAGTCTAGGTTTGAAAGCAACTCACTAGCCTTGTGGCTTGTGCTTTCACTCAAGGAAGCAGGGAAATGAGAGAAAAGAGCTGGCCTCCAGGTACTGCTAGAGGACCTCCTCATGCGATTTAGGCACAAGCTTTGATCAAGCACATGAGTATTTGGAACAGGAATTTGAAAAGAGCTCTCAACTTTTAAGAACTTCCGCACTTCTAGCATCAAGAAAAAAAAAAGCTTAAAGTAGCAAAGAATTCTTAACAGTAAGTAAGGTAGTAAGGAATGAATCATCATTACGGATAGAAAGGAGCACACAGTGAAACACAAACACTACCACATTTAGGTAAGCATACAAGTATTTCAGTTACCTCTGTGCTGGCTCAATGTTATGAAAGAGCAGCCTATGAGAAGACAACAATCCCATGTCACTGCATGTAGGAAAGTGTTTGTCTCCATGTTTGTCCCTAAGCTTTCTTATTAATAGTCTGCCAGGACTTCTGAGACAAGCGATTGAATTTTACCAAGTAAGAATAAGTCATACAGCCAGATTTTCAGTAATGCTCCCTGAACACAAAATCAATGAGGTTGCAATCTGCCAGCATCATTGGTTTTTTAAGTCCCTTGGTACTAAGGATGACAGTACCAGTCAGAGCAAGTCAAGCTCCATGAGTTTCCAGACAGCTCTACTGGCCTGCAGCACTATGCACAGCTCTATCCAAAATGTGAACCAGTCTGTAGTTGCACCAAATGCTTAACCCTGAGTCTTTTTTCCTTTGTTCCCACTGAAGGAGAGGTTTGTGTTTTCCTTTCTTGGGTGCTTTATCACTGTCCCTTTGGATCTAAGTGTTCAGAAGACAGAGATGTCAATTCGTACTAAGAGCCTGTAGCATGTCCCAGGAGATTGTTTTGGGGTTTATTTGGGTATTTTTTGTGGGGAACAATATTTTCTTTTCCTGGTCCTCCTCTTCAACCAAACAAAAAAATTCCTGGGCAATTTTTCACTGTCTACCTCAATGTCATATATGGAAGGTGGGGAATTGCAACTGTGGAAAATGAAAGAGCATCATCATGTGGACTAGGTGAAAGTGAATGGAGACCTAGCTTACCTCTTTCCCTTTTTAGGTATTGTTAAAAAATCTGTTTGCACTGTTTGTTGCTGTCCTGTTAGCTGTAAGATGTATTTTGAACTGGCACGAGATACCCTGATGGCCACAGATGGGTTGTATGGAAACATTGCAGGTTGGTGACTGTGCAGCAGTGGCTGCTGCCAAGCAAGGTCTTTAAGCACTGTAAGGTCCTTCAGTTACTGCTGCACCAGTTTCACTTTAAACATGAGTGTGAAGGAAAAAAATGATTGACGAAATACCATATGGAAGAGAGGCCACAGGTCCATCAGCAGAACTGTCATCTGAGAGTTCTTTTCCCTAGAGTATTTTTTTGCATAGTGTATCTATCATGGATGTATGGGTAAGTCTTTCTTGTCTAGAAAGCTAACATGACCTACAATACATCTTGTACAAACAGACTCTAGTTCTCCAGCTGACTAAAACTGCACAAAGCTGTAGTGCTTTTCACACTGGTGAACATTCCAACACTTGAAGCTTCACAGGGCATTACTAAAAATTCCCGTACACGTAGGATTGGTTTTATAGGCTTAAAAAGCCCAGGCTTGTATTTATCTATGAGATGTTAAGAATATTCACTTTTTGAAATATTATATCTAAGGCTTTTTTTTTACAGATAAAAATCAAACAAGAAGATGCAGTGATACAGAGAGTGCTTAATTCTGCAGCTGACTTGGTAGAATTAAGAATAAGAAAGTATTACACTTACAAATAGAGGTGTTTTATCACAAAGTGAATATATGTACAGAAATGTATCTACTGTAAAGGCTAAATACAAGGTACTAATATTCAGAAGACAGTTATTTACTTTGCTCTAGAAAACAAACTCTTGCAGACCATTACCTGTACAGTAAGGGAGTTTTGGATACATTTGTAAATAGTAAACTTCACTGAAAACTACAAAACACAGATGCCTATGATTGCCCCACATTATAATTTTCATTTTTAACATGTAAAATAGGAAAGATGCATAAAATAACAAGGAAACCAGATGAACAGATAAAGTCAAAATAAAGAAGAAAAATAAATAAATCCATTCTAAACTACCTAGTATAGATTTCTTGTATCTTGGCTTGTTTTGATTATATTAGTTACACTTTTGCTTATGCTATGTTTATCTTATTTTCTGTTGTAAAACATTATTTTACTTACCTGAGAAGGAGATGGTGTGTGTCTCTGTTTCAGGTGGTTGGGAGAGCTCTGATCCCTGTCACTTCCCTGGATTCATAGTTCATTAGTCCCACAAGGGCTACTTGGGCTATCTGATCTGCACTCTTCTATTGACCTTTAAAGGTCCCTCCCAACCATAACTGTTCTACGATTTGAGTGCCAGACACAACATTTCATCAGCAATATTTGAATGAATTCCCTAAACATGGTGCAGGACCACTCATGGTGTGAAAAGTTACTGAATTATGTCATACCTGCACTGTTTCAAAAATGTGTTTTATGGAACATTTCCAGCAAACATATGAAGACAATCATAGAGAATTGCAGTTCTGGTTTTAACAATCACCTCGGTTATTTTTCACATAACTTTCCAAATATAAGAACAAGCTATTACCATATTTTGAACTCGTGTAGCCTGACAGTAGAATTACATACAGAAATATATTCCACATTAGATAGAGACAAAGTATTCAATAGAGACAAATCCCATGATTTGTGCCATGCTGCAAGCACAAATGACAACTCCTCAGCTATTTTATTGAAATATAATTCAAAACATTTTTGAACTGTGAGCCACAATAAAGACTACATATAAAAATCTAATAACAGAGTTCTTTTTCTCAAAAGGGGAAAAATGTATAAATAAAACTTTGTGCATCTTCTCAGTAAAATATTCAAGACTGTGTGAGTTCTCAGGATGCCAAAGCTGGTGCTGCACACCTAGATGCTTTTGAATGAACAGGTTCAGATATGCATCAGGACAAAGTATATTTCCTGCTTTTTCATCTTTTGAAAGGATAAGCACTCTGATTGTTCATTGGGGAGAGTAAATGTACAGAAGATTAAAGTGCATACATACTTATTTTAATAGAAGTATGCAGTTGCTGTGTTTTGTCTTGAACTAGCCTTCATAGGATGGGGTACAGTGTATTTAATGAAAAGGGTTGACTTGAATGACAGCTGAATACCACAAAGAAAAGGGCAGCCCTGCATGGGTCATGACTGAAATTGGCTGCTGCTGTGATTTAGTAAGAGCTTTTCAGTTGGGAAGTGGATATTGTAACTCACAAAAGGTAACTTACAGCAACAAATTGAGCTGAATAGAGCTCTGAACTAATTCATGGTTTATTGAGTTCCCCTCTTGTCACTGATAGCCAACAGTTAACTGAAGTGATTAGTTCAATATTCAGTCACAATGATGTACAGCCAACTTTGCAGCTTACAGAAATCCTGAAGAGTTTTGTTTTTTTTTTTAAATCTGGGTAAGTAACATAATAAAAACTCCCAGTTCCCCTCCAAAAACCCACAACCAACCATCACAAATCAGAAACAACAATTAAACCACAAACAAACAAAAACCCCACTCAAAATTTGCATCATGGGAGAGGTGAGTTCAGCACAAGCCAAAGGATGACAGCATCCTTGAAATGTACCATAAAGCATACAGCAGAAATGTCAATGTTTACCTCTGTAAAAGGAATTTTAGAGAGTTCTTACTGCTGCCCAGCCTTACTGGGTACAGCAAGGAAACTTCTGTATTGCTGATGTTGCTACCTGCTAACTAATGAAAATAAATAGTAATTAATATCCCTTAGCTAGTATGTACACTAACCCTGAAATCAGAGTAAGCTAAAAAATTCCATTTTCCTGGACAGCAGTTAAAATATTAGTAGCTCTTTGTAACGTTATCATGATAGACAAATGTAACCATGAGTTGGTATCAGAGGGTAACTTTGCAACAACAGGATTTACAGAAAGAGACATGAAGGCCGTCATACAATAAAAGGCCTCATTGTCATCACAAGTTACAATGAGGTTTGGGTCCGTTTTCCTCTCACCATTTCCAGGTGTGACTGTATCCAGGTCCTGGAGGCAAATAGCTGGCTAATTCCTGTGCTCAGTATAAGGAAGGTATATTTGTGTGGGTTTTTTACAAGGTCTGGTTGCCACTGCTTATCCAGATTGCGTGATGAATTATGTAAAGTCATGCTGTAAAACACAATAGTAATGTCATAAAAACATCTGGTTAAGAAAAAGCTGCATTTGGCAAGAATTTAAACCAGAATTTCTGACAGAAAATGTATGCTTTAAAGAATATTAAGAAGGTTTGAAGCAAAGATGTCTTTTAATCCCATTTTTAGAAAACTTTCATGTGATGTTATTGGTTCAACGTGAAGGAAATGGGTCCGTGCTTTTGGCTAGAGCCATGACATCTTTTCAAATGCATAGGCAGCATCTATTGTTATTAAGGAGGATACCTTGTAGCTATTTAACTTCAACCTTAAAGGGTCTTAAAAGGGTGTACTTCATGTAAAACCCCTCAAGGCAAAGCAAATCAGAGTCAGGAGACTAGGAAAACAAACAAACCAACCCCTAAAGCCCCCCAAATTTTCAACTTGTGGGGTAAAAAACAAACAAACAAACAAACAAAACTTAGGAGTAGTATTATGAGCATGATTAGACTTACATCAGGAGGTTAGAGCAACATATTAAAGAACAAGCGTCAAAAGGCATTGACTGTCTTCAAGTATGTAGGTATTTAAGTCATAGGATATCAAAAGCATGTTTTCTCACTTTTGCCCTAACTATTTGAAAAGGTTTAATAAGAAAGAAAAGGGCAGGTGAGTCTCAAATATATTTGCTGGTTTATCTGTGATCCCATACATTATTTGTTAAGTGCTGGAGATAGTTTTTTCTCCTTGATATAGCACCCTGGATTTTAGTGGGGTTTGACCCATGAGAAGTTTGGTCTTTGTATAGAGCAGATTGCACATTGCATCCACGCATATAACAGCACCTTTTTATAATGATAGTAGTTTATCTAGTGCTCTCATGAGTCCTATGCGACAGATTATCACCGTTTCTCCTGGCAACAGTAGCAGGAGACCCATGAAAATAAAGATAAATAGCTGTTCCTGCAAAATTGTAAATGTTCATATAAATCTAATTGGCTGTATTCATAGTCACTTGCAGTCATAGGATATAAAGCCCATATTAGGATACTCAACTTATTTTAAATTATCAAATTACTAATACAAAGGGAACTGCTCATGGTTGGTCCTCTAAGTTAAAGAACATCCAGAAAATCTGTTGAAATAATGAATAAATTCAGAAAAAATCATGAGAAGTTCACTGATGTTTCATAAACAGTAAAAGACATTTATTTACTATACAAGTTATTTACTAAGTTCTATTAAACAGCATGTCCGACACAATCTAGCTGAACCTTCAGGTACGATTAACTTGAAGAATGTGACTAGGCAGACCAAACCCAAAGAATTACACATCTAAAATTCAAAATCTTCTTAGGCTTTTTGTATTGGAAAATGGGAGATTTCCTCAGTGGAAATTTTGCCTTTCATTTCCACAGGAGCAATAATAAGGTCCTAAAGGACAGAGCTTGTGTTTTTTAATTTTTCACTTTGTGGATTTTTTTTTCTTTTTTTCTTAATTACACATAATTAACATTCACTATCATATCTCTCCAATTGTTTACTGCCTGTACATCTCTGAGTATATCTATATATCACATCCCACAAATGGGAAAAACAGGTCTTCACTTGGACTCCAAGGTCTGCTTTGAAGTTGTCATGAGTTGCCTCATCATGGTTGGAAGGCAGAAGATGTACAATTGAGATATTACAGATGAGCCAAAGAACTGTGCAAAACCTACCTCTGAGCTATTGATATAAACTATCAAGGAATTCAGAAAAGGTAACGAAAGGCTGATTTAACAGACAACCTAACCTCTAAAGTTATAAAGAATTATTTTTCAGGAAAAAATCTCTAGAACTGTACTAGATGCATCCACTGTCAGTGTAGTTTGGATCAGAACTGAAGTTAATCCATCTAACTGTATCGTTCACAGTGCTTTGCTTCACACTGAAGAGTGCCTAAAAGCATGAACAGTGTTACTTTCAGAAGAAACTCAACAAGAAGTAATGCTTCACAAGGGAACCTGACTGTGCTTTAGCTGATGATGGGTGACCACGTTAGTCCTCCACACATTGAGGTCATCTTGGCATCTGAAAGACCCACTCCTAGTGTACAGCATTACTTCTTAGTTTAGATATAGCTCACCGTGTCTAAACTGTTTTGGAGTCATCAGTGGATCCATACCAGTTCAGAACAGATCTGAACAATTCCATTTCTATAGTGCAAACTATTGACAGAAGCATCTTTGTAGTTAGAAATAAATGCATGAATAACATTCTAAAGCTTTACAGAAATATTTCAGTCACAAAATCAACTTCCTACCATTTCCAAAATCATATAATGGGAAAAAACTGATGAGTCTTTTATGGTGCTCTTTAATTGCAGTCTCTTATTAAGTTAGTGTTTGTAACCCTAAAAAAACCTCACAAGCTTCTTAACCAGATTCTCTCATTTTTGATAGTCATGAAACCAGCTCTATAAAAGGAAGAGGAATGTGTAATCATTTCAACGTTATCTGTTAGGTACAAAGAATGGGTGTAATAATTTCATTAATCAGCCATCTTTATAGATCAAACTATATTCAGTCTTCCCTGAAGATTTTATTCTGTGATCACTGTATGAAAAACTAAAATGGTGAACAGGAAATTGAAACTGTTATTATACAGGAAATAACAGCACTCTGTCAAAATCTACAGAAGAAACATATGTTCAAAGTTACTGTCAACATCTAACATATCAGATCAGATAGAGAGAAACACCAAAATTACAAGAATCATTATAATATCAATTCAGGGCAAAGTTCTGTGTGAAAATAAATCCTTTCCAGCTTCATGAAAAGGAGCTGAACACAGAGTATCTGATGGAGCAAAGATCCCGTCATAATTTCATAAACCAGTGGATCATGTGGCAGAAATTTTACTTCCCTCTCCCAACCTTCTAAACTTCACAGAGCCATGACTGTAATATCTAATAAGTGTAATGAACTCTGTGCCTTCGTTATCTATGCCTAGCTTGCAAGAACTGCTGTGGTGTTCATTACCAGCCAGGATTTAAGTGTTTAAGTGCTGCTGCCTTTAGTACAGTCCTGCTACAGTGTATTTGGATTCATTTATAAATTTATGTATTGTTCGATTAAAGCTGCTAGCAAGTCTCAGGGTGAAACAGAAAGTCGGGCAAAATACACTGACAAGCTTTATGAACTTTTGTAAGTGAACTGAGAAAAAAATACTCTGTGATAATCGTTACTGCCTCAGTACTTAACTGCTGTGTTATCCTTATATGTTTAAGCTATCTACTGTTCATATAGTAACTCATACCATGGAGAAATGTTTTGCATTCTGAGGGCAACCTTTGCATGACAAGAGGTGGAATGACAAACCTACACATCTAGGTGGCAGACAGCATTTAACCACCGTCACATGTATTTTCCACATTCGTTTCACCTCATCTGGGATTTACCAGTCACAAAGCTCCCAGACAGTTTATAGCCTCTCTTTTCTTGGCACCTGCTAACTGCAGCTCCTGGAACTAAGTTTTTTTATTGAGAGCAATAGGAAGTGTGCTCAGTACAGCACAAGCAGAGGAGCAGAGCACTTTTCTGCTGGTGAAGATTATTCAGACATAACTCAATTTTTTAAGGTCCTGGGCAATGTCCTCAATAGGTCCTCAGATGTGCTTATCACAAGAACTCTTCTGATAGACAATATTCTAGTAGGTTCTTGTTAAGCACTTCTGAGACCAGGTACTCTTCTCTCTCCCAAGATCTGTAAAGCAGTATCACAGAATCACAGAATGTTAGGGGTTGAAGGGGATCACTTAGATTAGGTCACACAGGATCAAGTCCAGGCGGGCTTTGAATGTCTCCAGAGGAGACCACAACCTCTGTTCCTCTGTTCACAAGCCTGTTCCAGTGCTCCATGACCCTCACAGTGAAAGGGTCCCTTGTGTTCACACGGACCCTCCTATGCTCCAGCTTGCACCCACTGCCCTTTCTCCTACCACTGGACATCATTGAGAAGGGCCTGGCTCTGTCCTCCTGACACTCACCTTAACATATTAATGAGGACACCCCTCAGTCTCCTCTTCTTCAGGCTAAAGAGACCCAGCTCCCTCAGCCTGTCTTCATAAAGAAGATGTTCCACTCCCTTAATCATCTTAGTGGCCCTGTGATGAACTTTTTCAAGGAGTTTCCTCTCCTTCTGAACTGGGGGACCCAGAACTGGACACAATATTCCAGATGCCGTCTCACCAAGGCAGAGTAGAGGAGAGAAGTACTTCTCTCGACCTACTATCCCACCCCCTTTAATACACCCCAGGATGTCCTTGGCCTTCATGGCCATGAGGGCACTTTGGTCATCCTGCTGTCCACCAGGACCCCCAGGTCCCTCTCACCTACGCTGCTCTCCAACAGATCTGTCCCCAACCTATACTCGTACCTAGGATTGTTTTTTCCCAGATTCAAGACTCTACAGTTGCCTTTGTTGTATTTCATTAAATTTCTCCCTGCCCAACTCTCCAGCATGTCCAGATCTTGATGGATAGTAGCACAGCCTTCTGGTGTGTCAGCCACTTCTCCCAGTTTTGTCATCAGCAGACTTGCTGACAGCGCATGCTGTTTCCTCATCCAGGTCGCTGATGAATATACTGAATACAGACCATAAGCTCCCCAAGTTCTCAAGTTGGCTCATGCAGTTGAACTATGTAACATGAAAACACTAAGCAGCACAGAGATGTTGTCCAAAAATTCAAAACTAGTCAGAAAACCCTCTGCACTCAGAGAAACCAGAGAGGGATTATTGTAGCTTCTGACTTTTCTGGTGAGGACCCATCACCAACAGTGTTGAATAACAGCTGATAAAACCATATCAAACAGATCATCACTCTTGACTCTTGACCCTTCCGATGCTTGTTATTTCATATAAGCTAACTCATATTTTCTACTATAGTGAATACAACTGTGTACTCTGCATCACATTTAAAACCGATTTCCTTCTTTCTTTTCTCTTCATTCTCTGGGCCTGAAGTTCACTCCAAGAACCTTATTTAGACAGCCAGGTGCCTAAGTGTCATGTTAAGATCTAATTCCTAATGTTTTATACATTTTTAAAATTGAGAGTAGGCCTAGAACATTGCTTTCTTCCACAAATTGTGGTCTAGCCTGTGTTTTAACATGTTACAGTTAAACTATTAACAAACTCAAAAGCTGAGTGCTTCTTGCTTCCCACTATTGGGGCAAGTAGTTTTGAAAAGTAGTGCTGGGTTTTAAAATGTGTGAATTTTAGGATTAATGTGTACAAAGCACTTTCAAATGTGATTGCTACAGACACAGGCAGACCAGATTTTTTTTTAATTGTAAGGACAGTTTATCAGAGCTGTTGCAAAATCTACTTTTCCTAATCATACTGTGAAAGGGGAAGTGCTGGACAAATGTTTTTTTTTAAAAAAAAAAAGATAAAACATGCTATGACTTCTGTTATACCCTCTTAGCTCTTCCTCCTTCTAAATCTGGAGGATCTCCAAAGACAAACTAACTATAAACTGTTTGGGTCAATCCCAACTTCATAGCTTGATAGTCCACTTGGACTCCAGAAGGTTGTGCTTGTATGCTTTACCTGATTGCCAAGGGAACACTGCTCCATTCTTGTCTGTCATATTTATTAATAATAAAATCAATGGAAAGCATATATTCCCAGCTCTGTTTCTACTATTACCAGTCTCTACCCCTGGGATGAACAGCCTTACAGGCTTCAGGGTGTTACAGAGGCACAGAAAGGAATGGGGATAAATAATGTGGAATAAGTAGAAAAATAATGTGGAGCAAGTAAAAGCCTTTCCACACAAAAGAAGGGAGATTTAGGTTCACAGCCCTGTATGTTTGGATTTCCCATTACAGCATGGACCTAATGTTATTTAAGAACCTTTTTACTCCACCGTTCAGAGTCATTTTATCAAAATTTGCACAAATATTCACTATATTTGCAGCAATTGTGTTGCTGCGAGAACTTGACTTGCACATGTTGATAAAACACTTGATGAGTCAAATTTTGCTTTGCTGCACAAAGCTGCAGTGACTTGTAATAGCTTACATCAAGGAAAGGAAAATGTGGCATTGATTTCACCTTGAACACAACATCCGCACGAGAGATGTCTGCTATTACACACTGTAGAAAATGACAGTATTATCAATACCATGTTTCTTTTAGTTCACTTCTGGAATGCCTCTCTGATTCTGACATGTGATATACTATGTCACCTCCACGTGTGGTGGACTTACTCCTTTTATCTAGCTTTCAGGGTGGAGGACCTGAACTTCATTTATTTATTGTTTTTTCAGTCTGGTAAAAGCATTCTCCAGTTGAGCCATAATACAAAGCAGTGGTTTGCACACCACTTAAATAAGCTGTCGTAAAACAAGAACTAGAATTCACAAAATCTGCCAGAGTTGATGATCATTCTTTCACAGCCTGTGCAAAAATGAAATTCACTATCTCTAGATTGATTGCTATGATATACACCAAGCTCCAGTTCTTCAGAGTCTGACCACCTTGAGTGATATATGTTAATGACTTGCTTTAGCAATCCACCTAATATAAATCTTGCTGTCGTTGATGAAAGAAATAAGTTTTATTTGTTAATGAAATATGATGTAGTCTTTCCGGCACTCTATTTAAACATCACCTAGGAGTAGATCGTGTTTTTAGAAGTCAGCAGTAGCCCCAGGCCCTCCATAATTCTAATTGATGTAAATGCAGAAAATAATGAAAGCTTGTGTGTGCTGACCCTGTTATACAGGGTGGTTTCACCTCAATTAATCAACGAACCTTTGGAGATGTTGCAAGCATCTGGCCTGACTAGAGAGTTCTTCAGACTAAGCCTGGCTTGCATTCAGTTGAGACGCTGTGCCCAAATTTTTAGCAAAACTCTTTACTTTTCCAAATGCTGAGATTGTTAATGGAACTACCATTTTAAAAACAAAACTAAAGTTCTCTTCCCAGCAGACATTGTCCTTGGTGTTGGAGAAGTATGAGACAGAAGCATGAATTTGAGAACAAATTCCTTCGGGAAGTTTGTGTTCTTGCTATTAGGCTGAAAGATTAGAGAAATTTCTCATTTTGCATTTGAAATGCCAAATACCTAGTCTGACAAAATTAATAGTATATAGAACATAATTTGGGAATAATGCTTGCTTTTCAGTCACTATCTTTATAAACGCAGTGCAGAATCATTATTACATTTCACTGTGTAGTAGCTTATTTAAGATTTTTCTGGAAACACAGATACTCTGGTAGCATGTTATTACTGTCACATCTGATAGGTCTACTTTCCATAAAATGACCTTCATGCCATGCAAGCCAATAATGCTTGCAAGTAAAACCTGAAAACAAATGAAGGTCTGTAATAACACACTGGAAGGTTATGTTTATTGATTACAAGGTTGCATATTTTTACAGTGATTTTCCTTTCTCCTAAAAATGAAGCAAGCAGATTTTTTTCCTTTTTTTTTTTTCTTCCAAGTAGAAGTATTTATAATTGTTTTACAGATGTGGTTATTTAATTTTTCAGTGAGTTCAGTATGAAAGCAGTAATTCTAAATACCGATTATGTACAGAATGAATTAAAAAAACCCAACAAACCAAACCAACAAACGTTGGGGAGAAGGTCCACCCATATGCTACTCATACAAATTTAAAAGCTACCAAGCTTCTTGAATTGTAAACACTGGATAATGAAATTTCTGCAAGTTTAATGTCTTTCAAATGTGTAAACATAGGCTTGTTTTTGCAAATCATGAAAGTTGCTATTAGACAAAAAAGGAAGAGGAAGGACAGGAAAAAAATGAGGGTGTGGTGAAGATTAATAAATTGTGGCTCTAATGGGCTTTTCGTTTTGTAGAAGCAATGGAATGGATATCTGTAGGGGAAGCACATACAGATATCCATTGTATTAATCAATCCCATGTGCAACAAAGATGTCACAACAGAAAAGTTGTCTGAGTTTGTGATTTCTCTGCTGACCTTTGAGTGCAATTACATTGACAAAGGTCCAGAAGGCATTTTTGACCCTAACTAAAAGCAAGGACTATTCCTCAAGGGGAAGAGCAAATGACAACACAGTGCCCAGTGGTGTTGGAAGGGGAGTGAAGGAATGGATAGGGAGGTGCTTGCAGTGGGTCCAACTCCTGCCTTCTCCTTCTGTTCAAGGAGACAGATAAGAAGTGGGGCAGTGGGGCCATCTGGTCATGCTCTGCTTAAATACAACTGGACCACACAACTCTCTTTTGCCTATTGTGGACATCTTATGAGACTTCTTGTTTAGACTGAGTCACGGTAGTTAGTAATTTATCATAGCAGTAGATGACATAGTAAAAGATTCCTTGGGCTGCCCTCACTGGCAGAGTTTTCTCCCATGCAAAAGAATTTGGTGTTCGCTGTGAGGGCCAAAATTGACACCCTCTTACTTTCTGGGTAGCATGTACCAGTTGTTTTCAGGTACTCAACCTTAAATGAAGTATATTAGTCACTATATATTTCTGTGTTTTTACAGATAACTCACACAAATAAGAAGCATCTGGATTCTCTCTTCAAAGGGTTAATCTTAATTCCTTGCAACATGCACTGCGACAGTGGCACATTATAATTACAATAAGAACATTATGCTATTCAAAGAAAAAAATCTTAAAATTTTCAAGCAGGAAGAATTCTTTAACCTAAGCCTCTGAAGTACTCCGGATCATTCCTGTCTTACAAGATGAATCATAGTTTAAACAAGATCATAATTTACTACTTTAAAATCTTCCTTAAAAAAGAACTATGATTTGCATTATACTACATGAAACTCCCAGTTTTTGCTTTTTAATATACTGGAGCTGTCACATAGGGCATGTTTGGCTTGGCCAGAAGCATGTTTCTACTTGATTTCAGCAATTTATTCTGATCCAGTTTAGTATATTCTTTGCCACATTAATTTTTTTTCTGATGAAGATTGCACTAATGCAAAATATAAACAATATTAATTTAGATTAAAAATACACTGATATTTTGTGTTAACTAGCTACCTAGCACACATGACACATCATTCTATATAAAGAAGTTGAAGATGCTTTTTGCGATGAATCCTTTTTTTTCCAAAGAACTGGGCTTTCTTGCCTTTAAAGTAAGTCAAAACATAAAGATTTATCATACTCCTTTCCACAGCCCCAATAACCACTTTAAAGAAAGACACTATTTTTTTCTAGCATCAAATTGCGTGTAGAAAAGAAACAAATGCAAATTAATAACAACAATAAGAGAGTCTCTCTGATTTGTGCCTATATCAATGATCACTATGCCACCTTATTGAAGACTCATAGTCTTCTGTGTTACCATGAGAGTACCTCAGGGATTCCTGTTTTCTCACCCTCTACAGAAATTGGCTCACAAATTGTTTGAAAGGTGAATATACAAAACCCACAATGTAATGTATGTATGTTTTCTATGATCCTTGTTTTCCTGTTATCTGAGTCAAAGCACACCTCTCTCCTATCCTTATTTCACTTCTGTGAAGAAGTAGGCTAAGACACAGACAGGACCTTGGTAGACAATACAGGGGTTAAACTGCCTGGACAACAAGTGTGCAGGACCTGTTGTAATTATGCTTGACCATGTTTGTTGATGTTTTTGTACAGGGACAATTTGATCCTTCCATCACAGCATCTGCAATGACTCTATATACAAAACCTTTGGGGTAAATTAATGACCAGATGAACTGATTTGCTGTTTTCTTGGGTAATAAGCACAACACACTGTATTGCAGGAAGTTTCCAGCTTGTTTCATTACAAGAGCAATGCGACTGTGGTTTAAATATTTGATGCTGTGATGGCCAAACATTCTTCAGAACAAGTATGCCAACTATATTTTTACCCAAGGCTTCTTAAATAATCAGGTGGTGCTAAAACTTACCTTGTCTTGACCCTGCTCAGACAACTTCATTATAGAATTAGGAATAGAAAAAATAGGAAATAAAAGCTCTGCTCTTACATATCCTGAGCAGCCTAACCACTAAATAACAACATAAGAATGAGAAATATCACCTTAGCATTTCATAAGAACAAATGTATACCATGGTACTACCATGTGCAATGACACTATTAAATCAAATATTATGATAGGCTAATATTATGATTGTAGGGAGTGAGGAGGTCGGAATATCATGTAACTTCTGGATTTAGTGTATTTTTGCTGATTGCAAGGGGTTTGGCAAAGTCCAAAGCTAGCTTTTATGTAGAAGCCCAGCTGGCAAGAAGAGATGAGGGGCCATATGAGCCAGTGAAGACATGGGTATAGACTGACACCTGAGTCATTTAGATACACTGCTGCCTTACCAAGCATGCTCCCCATCACTATTATAGAGCCATGTACCTCTTTGCTTTCTGTCTTTCCAGTTCATGAATTTTGTGCATTCATTCCTTTGTGCACAGTGAGCTGAGCTTTAACAGGAGCACCGAGGGGTTGAGCGGAGGACAAGCTATTTTATATAAAACGCTCATTATATCATTATGGCTGTTTAATTAAAATGTTCATGACATTTATGATTAACCCAGTTGATGTAGGTTAGATGTCCCCTTAACCTGACCCCAGGATCAGGAGTCTCAGAGGGCTGAAGGACTTGAGTGACCAGCCCGCCCTTTCTTCCGTATGTTTGTTAAAAGGCAAAGGCAAACAGCATCTCATTGAAAGTTTGCCAGATAGTCAGGTTCTCTGCTAATGACAGAGAGGCTACATCATTATTATAGTTGAGCTATATAACTGAGAATAAAATTTTCCTGACTTACATGCATTCCTATCTAATGCATGCCTTTCCTATCTTATAACACACTGAATTTTTGTCTAAGTAACCAGCACAGCGTTTAAGTTCAGAAATAAAGATCATGTGATTCACGAAGGATAAAATAGCTGTAGTTGATCATATCTGGGCCCTGTTAGGTTTAGTATCCTTTCTCCAGTACCTGCCAGAAGCTTGCTGGGTAGCAAAAGTTCATCAAAATGCTCCCCCCTCTCCCTGATCATTCTTAGGAAATATTTCTTCATCACTTCCACTAATTAGCAGTATACTGAAACATTACTGTTTAACTTCATCATGATTCTGATGTGAAGATGTCTATCATTTTACATTTTTTCATCAGCAAATGAAATTACTTTTTTTCACTAGGCCATTCCTCAATGCCCTTTTTTTTTAACACAGATCGCTGGAGCAGTTCATTAACTCTGAAAGTGAGTTTTGCATCTCTGGTGTAAGATGTTTCCTCTCGCTTTGGTCCTTAACATCTCTGAAGCATGGCTGTACAGTAATGACATTAGCAACTGATACTTACTTTTCAGTTAAAGCTAGGATGATTTTTCCATAGGCTATTGCTGTGTTCATATATTTTGTCTATCAGGCTATTGATGGGAATGACAGCATATCAAAACATTTAGCAAAGAAATGAAAGCTTTCTGTATCATTTAGCAAAGAAATGAAAGCTTTCTGTATCTGTAGTAAATTTTGTTCTATAACTCTTCCCTTTAACCTTTCCCAGAATTCCATTACAAATCACAAATGCTAAAGCAAGCAGTTTAATTAAATCGCTATCAGCTGAACACTATAATTTTTCTGAAACTATCGGTTTGTTCTTTGCACAGCAATTGCCTAATCCCTACTGACTCTTTTATATGAACTGGAAATTGACACTGCTACTGCTGTTCAGAGGCTTGCTAATGTTTTCTTTTGATCACACACTTTAGGATTTGTTTTCTGGTGGCGTGGCTAGTGTGCACTTTGCATATTTTGGTGCCAAAAAAAATTTAATAAATTAATAACTTCTATTCCAGATCCCTGTGTTATTTTATATAAGTTTACCAACGTATCTCAATAGAGAGGAATCAGCTGCTGCAGAACAGGCAAGAAAAAAAATACTAGATAGAAATTATAATTTCCAATGAAAAGACTATACTCCAAATTCAAATTCAAAATGACAGAATAGCAGAGAACAGAGTGAAGAGATAGTTCAGAGGAAGGGAAAGGGGAGGGTGTGGAAGATGGGGGAGGAAGGTTTGTCTCTGTCTTGAGTTAAAAAGAGTGTAGGGTTACACCAGGGTGCCTTTGCTAATAATGACAAGATCGTTTGCTTCTCACATCTGTAGCAAAAAATGAGAGGAGAAGATGGAAAAGAGGTCCTGGGATGTACCAGCTGTTGATGTTGGTCCTCCCTGCTGAGCTCAGAGCCCTGTGCCCCTACCGGAAGGCATCACAATCTGTTGACATCTCCAGCTCTCTGCTACTTCGGGACACTCAGCTGAATCTAAGACAACGATCATCTGCCTGAGTGAACAAAAATCAGTGCCTACAGTGCAAAAGCCGGGCTAACACACAAAGCAGATGGCTGGAGGCCTGCTCATTCCTGTTTCTCGAGCTGTTTACATTCTTAAGTGACTAATTTTGACATGTTATACTACTAATGAAGTTTTTTGGTGTGACCCAGTAAACTGCATACAGTGCAGTCTGGGACTGTTCTAATTTGACTTCCGAGGCCTAGTGCTATTTCTGATCTACAGACAGTCAATTAAAATTACCTGTGCCTGACTAATCATGGTCAGTGGGCAATCAAAGCCGAATTTCAAAGTGACAGTTTTCTCCCGTATATGCTACTCAAAATCTACAGTTTTGCATTTTTTTAGCTAAAATGCCTTGCCAATGTAAAATATCAGTCTTTAATATTTCTCCTTGTGGGAGTGAGATCAGAGCCATGGCACAGAAGATGCAGAGGCCTCCAAGCCCCTTACTGTCATAACCATCCAGAAATCTGAAGTTTTATGCAGCTTTTAACGTATCAGAGCATGCAGACCTGGAAATTCTCTGATGAAAATGTTAGTATTTCAAAAGGACTTAAAAAAATTTAAAAATAGTTACTTTACCATCAATTCTGGCTCTCAGACCAAGAGGCTGCTGTGATTATGTTGACTAAGGTACAAAATCTAGAACCGGAAGAGTCAAGAATTTAAATATTCCAAGGTCCCTTAAAGTAGTTTGTTTGAACTATTGTGGATAGATTTGAATAAAAGCATATTTCATCACAATCTGTAGGTTTTAGGTTTTTTTCTCAGACAGCTATGAATACTAATAAGCAGAAGAATCTCAGATACCCTAGAGTTACACAACCTGAAAAAAACCATCCACTTGATCAAGTCTGTAAACGTCCCTTTTGCCTGTGTCTTAAACTTGTTCACAGTGTCACAATGATGGTTCCATGGGCACTGTGGATCAGTAAATGATTATCCAACTAAGCAGTAGAAACTAAAAATAAAGTATATAAACATCTTAAGGTTATTCTGGAGCTGTTAAGGGCAAACAAGCTAATAATAGTAATGGCTGGTTTAGATTCCTTGTTCAGTAAAAAACTAAAGACCTTGTGTAGTCTGGAAGCATTTTGTAAAGGGTTTGAATTAACGAGCAAAAGGAAACAGCCGTTTTCCAGAGTCCTGGAAACTGGAAGGTAAGCAGATTTTTACATCATCAGCTTCAATGGCCAATTCTCACACATTGTCCATTTCAGTCAGGGCCATGCCAGTTCAGCCATGACCCAGTGGCTAAGAGAGTCATTCAGGGTGGTAATTTGGGAGTTTTATTTGCCCTGTGCTATTCACCGTCATTTCAGAATTGGATTATCTAAAAGGTCTATTATTATAGCTGTTCCATCTAATGGGAGGAGAGTATATATTGAGTACTCATTAGTAAATAATTGTCCAAACATTAATTTATATGAGATTTTAGGATCTCCTCACTTAAACCAATGTATATTTTTATTCTTCACATCCTTCCCCTGATCTGAAGATAACTTTGCAGAAACTCTGTTTTCTCAATGTAGACCTCCAAAGAACAGATTAAGAGGAAAAACACGAAACAGCAACCCATAACAACACTCCCAGATACAATGTTTTCTTTCTTATTTCTGGGACTCAGAGAAATATCTTCTCTTATGCCACCTCTTAGAGACTTAAAATCACATAGAATCACAGACTGGCTTGGGTTGGAAAGGATCACCTGGTTCCAAACCCCCTGCCATGGGTGGGGACACCCTCCTCTAGACCAGGCTGCCCAAAGCCCCATCCACCCTGGACTCAAACACTTCCACTGACAGTGCAGCCACAGCTTCTCTGGGTAATCTATTCCAGTGCCTCACCACCCTCACAGTAAAGAATTTCTTCCTAATAATCTATGTTCCTTTAGTTCAAGGCCATTACCCCTTATCCTTGTAAACCACCCATCTCTATCTTTCCTGTAGGTCCCCATTAGGTGCTGGAAGGCTGCTGCAAGATGCCACTGGAGTCTTCCCTTCTCCAGGCTGAACGAGCCCATCTGTCTCATTCTGTCTTCATAGGTGAGGTTCTCCAGCCCTCTGACCATATATGTGACCCTTCTCTGGACTTGCTTCAACAAATCAGTATCTTTCTTGTACTGGGCACCCCAGAACTGAACACAGTACTCCAGATGTACTCACAGTACTCCACGGTACACACCAGAGCAAAGTAGAAGGGCCGAATCGCTTCCCTTGACTTCTTAGTTTCTGACTTTGGAGAAAAGATTTTTTACATTAGATATTGATCCATGCACTTGATTCATCGTCCCTCCACTATATTAACCTGCTTGGTCCTCGAACTGCTGAACTGGACTGTAACACTCAAAAGGCTTTACTTACCCATAAGCTGGAGAGAGTCTTGAATTATCATTGTCTCATGTAAGGAGTTCCACTACTCTAGTAAGAAAACTTTTAATGTGAGGACATTTTTCAGTGACTTTGTAATCCTTCATCACAGCTGCAAAAGGCTCCCACAGACCATAGGGCAACAAGATTTTTTGCATGAGAAATTCAAAAAACCAGATCTTCTCCTGTCAGCATTCGTATGACAGAGCACAAGCCGTGGAGTAAGGAAGGCAAGGGATTGAAATTAACAGTGACTAATACCATCTGAGGACAATGTTGGTGCCACATCTCTTTGCAAAGCAACAGCAATAAAAATGTATTGGTGTTCTCCTAAAGAAGAAAATGAAATTTATCTTCCATTTTCCAGAAACAATGCCTAATGCTAGAAGAGGTCTTAGCTCAACTTAGCTAAGTGGGATAAAATCCCTAGACCTGATAAAATAGTTAACAACTTTCTGATGAGCTGCCAGGCATATATAAAGAGTGAAGTTCCCACCCTTCCTCCTGCCCCTGTCCCGTACAGAGGTTTATCATAACCTGTTAATTCATAAGAAAACTTCAAAGTGCCTCATCTTCTGTCAGACTTTACCTCCATTTATCCAGCTCAAGTTAATAACTCAACCTTATTTTATTTTTCAGTGAAGGGCAAAGATAAAGAAAAGTAACTCCTTGAGTATATGAGGTAAGAACAGTGGCAGGTTTTCTGGGCTCCCGCAATCTTTTGTAAGCTTAAGAGCTTTTATAGGACTTTTCAGCCTTAGGGTTTATTTAGCTTCCTCTGGAGCAGAAGCTGGCCATGAATCGTTGCCAAAGAAGAGAATTAGGGACATTTGTTCTTTAAATGTACTTCATAATTGTGTTTGATGTTGTCCAATGCTTGATACCGTGTAGATATTAATTAAGCACAAAAAACTATTTTCTCTACTTTGTTCAGGCAAAAAAAAAAATCAACCCTGGTAGGTTTCACAATCAAAACGATAATCTTTCTCAAGCATGCAAATTAACAATTAGAACATCTCAACAATGGAATTCTGCTAATCCTTCCACAGGAGAAAATTGGTTATCTGCCTACGGCACCAATTAACCAAACAAAAGCTGTTTAAAGCAGAAAAAGAGACAGAAAATTTACTAGGATTGAATTGTTTTACACCCCAGATAGACAGACCCTCCCACTGTGGAGCTGCATTTAGTTTATTTTTGTGAGCAAGCTGCTGCAAAATGTGTTGGGTAAGACCTGCGGGAAATGAACTTCCTTGTTTGAGGGGGCAGAGCATGGTCATTGCAAAGCAGATTCCTACATCCCACTCTGCCCAATAACATGATGATAAAACTACAGCCCTCTGCAGCATTTCTTGTGTTTTCCTTTTCAATGTCTCTTACCATCCAGTGCTAGAGACCAGTTAATGAACTAGCTGGACCTCTGGGCTTATTCATATTTCCATTTCTTTAGTCCAAATGCTTTTCTTTACTGTTTAATTGGATCTCATGCCATGGTTTTGGAAATCTCTATATAATAGCATCAGCTACCCCTGACATTCAGTAACAGAGTTATGCAAAGTTAAAAAAAATAACTAGCAGAGATCACTATGTCATACTTGGCTAACATAACTACTGTCAAAAAAAAAAAAAAAGGTCTATTATCTCTGGGTGTGGCCAATCTGAGTACTAACATGTTTTAAATTGTGACCTACCTGAGGGGAACACCCAAATCATTGGAGCAGGTGGTGCTGGGAAGAGGCGTGTGAAAAAACTCTTCACCCACAGAAGCGCTGTACAATTTGGCTGGCTTCCCATTTCATAAAATAAGGGGAACATCATTTGTGCAGGTGCAATATAACTCATTTTGGCTGTGTGTGAAAATAAAACTTTCATTCAGAAAGCATTACTTGCTCTAACATGATTTTGCTTGGGGTTGGAGTGTAGCTGAAGGAAAAGATATTAGCATTCTGGAGCAAGCCTACAGGAACAAAAAAAAAGCTAAAACTTTTCTTAAATGTTTGAAATAATGAAATGTACCTTTTAAAAGTCTTTTTAATTGAATACAGAAGTTAAAAAACAAAAAAGAAATAGTAAACTGACAGCTCTGGAAATTGAAACCGTCTGTCTGTGGAATGAATATAAAGCAAAGAATGGTTATGTATCTTCCTCTTCCTCCTTTTTGTTGCCCCCTCAGTGTGCCTCCAACTGTCCTGGCTAAGCTATCTTTACCCCTCATCAAAGTAATAGTAATATTCTTGGGATTAGACACTTTGATGCTATTTTTTGCAAGAGCATATTGTTATAGCAGAACCAATAGCACTTATGTGCAATATGTAAGTTGGGTTTATTGTGAATTTATAGCTAGTACCTCCACAGTATGTGGCTGCTTTTGCAAAACAATTTATTTAATGTAACTACAGATTTGAGAGTCTTCTAGGTACACTACAAATCTCCTGAGGAGTATGAATTAAACTCATTCAAATGAACATTGCAAGTTCTGGGTAATACTCATGCTTCCATAGTTCAGAGGGTTGTTTTGACTTAATATCTAGATGCTCAGTTTTTAAAGTGCTGAACTTCAGCAATAGAACCTAGTTATAAGAATATCTTAAATTGAGTGGAAAGGCAGACTTTCTGGAATGATATATTTATTTACCAACATGTTGTAAAAGAACAGGCTATTGTTGATTGTAAATCACATCAACTAAACTGTGCTTTGAAAGAAAACCCTTGAAGGCTGAAGTTCAGTCTACCTGCCCAGATCTCAGAGATGACCCACCTACAAGGAATATTATTTCTTCTCTTGAATTGCTGTTAATTTGCTTTTTCCTCCTTGTGATCTGGAAGTAAAAAATGTTTTAGTTCCCCCTTGTCCTGCCCCTAATCCACTTGGTGTGTTTTGAAGTTGTGGATGCACCCTTATATATTTCTAAAGGAAGTCCAGCTGAAATGCCTACAAGTAAATCTTACAGTTAGAATTCCATTAAACAATGAGGTGCATTTAGGAAGCCAGAGAGAGAAAAACACATTTAATAACCTAGAGGCTGGGTGCAACTTCATGTTGCTTCAAAGTAGTTCCTATTTTAAATCCTGGTATTGCTGGAGGCCAAAAACTGACTTTATTACATTTCAAAATGAAAAAAAAAAAAAAGCAACCATGCACCTGCTTTTGTAACAGACTTTAAAAAAAAATACTGACACTTATAGAAGGAATACATTGTGTAGATCATATGTCATTCGTTTAACAACAAAAACATGATAATTCATTCTCTGAATGGAGGTTCAACTTATGTTGGTTCACTGAAACAATAGCACATTAAAAGTGGCTACAACTCTGCGCTATGAAGTGGAACATCTGGGTTATCTTTCTCGCTCCATGTCTGACCTGCTCTGCCACTTTAGGACGCATCCCCCAAAAGACTTTAAAAACTTTTTTTCATTGAAATGCAAACTGTAGTCAATGTTAAATATCTAGGCCCAGGTCTGAAAGAAATGCACTCAAGTACATAAAAACACATTAATGTGAGATTTCGACTCTTAACTGCAAGACCTCATTTGTAACTGAGACTGTAGTTTTGGAGTGGTGGGTTTATGGGTTTGGGGATTTTTTTCAGGCTGAAAATAATTTCTAAAATGTTGAGCAATCAGGCTCAAACATAAATTTTTCTAAGGGCAGATAGTGATACACATGCACTTGCACACACACTCACACATGGACACACATTCTATGTTCATAGGTATTGTTACTTTGAGACAACAATATATACAGTGCTATAATATTACAACAATACAGACGTGTCTTCTCAGGATTCAGTGAAAAGTGTTTATATCTGGCCAAGCTGCAAAGAGTTCGATGCAAAGGTTCATCACTTAAATGTAAACTTTTTCTATATTCCTCTAACACTGATGGCTGCAATTTCCATGCGCACAGTGTTTAATATACAAGGGGAATGAAAATTCTGTTTCTGACATTCACTCATTTTGAAAAGACATACATAGGAAATATGAGGAATTTTTGTTGAAGACTCTTGTAAACAGTGGTCTGTGAGGATCAAATAAGATTAAATCATATGTACGTGCTTAAATATACAGGTCTTTTAAACAGAAATCACATTTCTGTTAATACAGAAACACAAATCCCAGAACATTAAGCAGAAACCACATTCCTGTTAGGCTACTAAATCTTTCAGTCAAAAGTAGGCACAATATATCTAAATAGTTCCGGAATGCTCTGTGAACAAAATCTACATATTTCTAGACCATTTTTTGCCCCATTTTGCATGGATAGAACAACCACCATATTAGGCAGCCATACTTCAGCTTATACAGTTGATAAAGCCACCGTGAAAAGATGAGAAAAGGGAAAAATAATGGAAGAAAAATTGTGACCTGCTGTGAGCTGGCACCTGCTCTGGGCTCAGGTTCTGTGCAGAACGGCCACTCCATACCGCTGCATAAACTCCTAGGCTCAAAGACAGTATCACTGGTTGTGGTTGTGTAGGAGGCACAAAGGTAATGAGGAGAAGGACATTATTAAGTTTTTAAATTTAAATCTGGCTGTTTGTTTTAGTTAGATAAACTACTGACCATTTCTAGTTTTGTAATTTTAAACACTGGTTTTCCAGCAAACACACAGTTAAATTGACAAGGCTTCATTTGTAATCCACAGAACAATAGATGACCTGAGTGAAACTGTGCACTATCCTCCAGATGTTGCATTCACTGAAACACCTGGAAGAGCCACAGGAGAGAAGCAAGAATGACCGCTGCATTTGCTAAAGTAGCAGCTGTATGTTCAGCAGGCAGAACACATTGCCCTACCTTCAGCACCTATCCCTTCTGTGTTTTCTAAATTTATTAAACCCTTAACTTAGCCCATGATATATCTACCCACATGTTCCCTTTCCCGTGGAAAAAATTCCTACTGGTTTTTCTGTCCCTCAATACAATATGGTGAAACCACATTTGTAGCTTTTAGTACTCGATTCAATACTTACCTGACTTCAGGTGTTGACATAACTGCTTTCCCAGGTTTACACTCTCTTGACTCAGCGCTTTGCTTCTGTCAACCTTCAGTTTTATCCGAGGACATGGGAAAGGTGACACAGCCATATTACACCAAGAATTATTTTAATAGAGCCACCTTATATACCACAGTACAAGCAAAGGGCTTCAATTAAGAGTACGTATGTTCCTAGCACACAACAGCTACAACATAAAGCTTTTTGTAAGATTTTCATTAAATGGAATATATATGTGGAAGCAACAACAAGAGATTTGACTTCAAGACTCAGTGTCATTTCGGTATGATTTATGTACATTACACAACATCCCTATGTTCAATTAATGCTTCTGTCATATTAAAATGGTTTAGTCTAAATAGGAAGATTTTTAATGCACTGAAATATACCAAATAGATACTTTAGAGAGGCTAAGTATATCAAGTCTCAAAAGTAGAGATATATCTTTGCTTAATTTTTCTCCTTTAGCAATTTAAATGTTAATAAAGTCTTAAATATACAAGATCTTATGTAAAACTGAAGGTAATTCCTTGGATTCTATGGAGTTCCTCACATCTTACACAGTTTTCTTAAAGATTCTGTCTACAGGAATTTCCTTAAAATCTTATGGTTTATTTGTTAAACCTTTTAATAGTAAAAAAGTCCAAAAGTTGCACCTTGAAATTGCTTCATTAATAGTGATCTGTCTTTTTGCAATTATTATTTTTTCCTTACTTTTAAAGAGTTGGATGTCAGTATGTATACTTTTCCAAAACTGGCATATATAATCACTTTTCTCATCTCTTTCTCCTTTTTCTTAGAAACCACTCACATAATTCTGAGTTGTGCTGGATCCTCCAGCTCTCAAGAAACAAACCTGTTTCTTGGTTCCCAGATGTTCCATCCTTTGTTATGTATCTACATTGTACAAAGGAATGGTAGAAAGAGGTCCTGAGCATGGGAAACAATCCAAGTTAGTCACAGCTAAGTAATCTTGAGTGGAATCATTATGCTCTCTGTTGGCACTCGTGGCCATTAGGGTTCCCTCTCTTTATTAATGGAAGTGAGAAGGAAGGTGAACCTGTAGAAATTTAAAAGTAGAAAAGTGCCAGTCGTGAAGTTTATTACCAATGCAATTACCACTCCAGCTTTTGCCCTATTCAGGCATGTTCAAAGACTACATGCAATTCAAGTAGTCTCACTGAAACTAATACTTTTCAATATAAGGCTGCTAGAATTCAACCTTCATTTAGTGGTTTTATTCTGTCCTGTTGAACAAGTTGCCACTAAAACAACAAAAACACCACAACGACACTAACTACTGGGCTGGGCACTTCATTCTTCAAAATGAAAAGAAAAAACGTTTGTTTGAACCCAAAATGTTCTTAATCAAGGTAAAATGCTGCAAACAAACTGGAAGAAAACTTTGGGTAGGATGTAATATCCATTGTACATTTTTAGAAATTCTTTCCCCTTTTTTCTATAAACTTCCCTTATTTTGACATTGATATTGATACAAATGTAAAAATAAAGGAAGTTCTATTAAAATGAGAACTAACATG
This sequence comes from Gallinula chloropus, assembly GCF_964237585.1. Taxonomy (NCBI): domain Eukaryota; kingdom Metazoa; phylum Chordata; class Aves; order Gruiformes; family Rallidae; genus Gallinula; species Gallinula chloropus. The sequence goes on from NC_140086.1 coordinate 68,454,307, forward strand.
ACATGATTCTCGATACAGTTTTATACTCTGTTCCTTACATCCTCTAGTATCAGCTTGCCTTCATTTCTTTTTCCAGTCTAACCTGGAAAGAGAACAGTGCCATGGCTAGTCTGCAGTCCTACATGTGCACTTCAATCTTCTCATACATGCAGCCTGATAGCAGTCCTGGCTGTGAAGCAAATAATAGGTGAGACTTGCTCTCTTATCTTCAGCAGCCCTAATTCAGGTGTCCTTCCTTTACCCAGATAGCAGTTTTCAAAGGGTTTACAGAAGCTTCCTTGCCTCTGAAACATGTGTCCTTCTTTCAGACCTGCTTGATATAGGCGAAAGAATTATTGCCTTAGTAGGCAGGGATGAACAGCAATGCAGTGGATGGATGACCTGATCTTTCATCTATCTTTTTTCTATCTCTATAAATATACATTTTTTTAAAAATAAAAATGTTTTCACACTTTTTCAGCTTGACTGACAAACTGATATGTATATAAATATATGTTGGAACACTTCCTGGCATCCCATCAGAGACATTCTTTGGAATCCACTGCAGCTTCATCCTAAAGGCTAGTAACTGAACAAAAGCTGGGAATGAACTAAACTTTTTTTCCTGAGAACTGTTATCCTCCAGGTGGTTTTTCTTTTTTGTGATAACAGAAGGTAAAAAACCCATGCTGTTCATGTCCTACAGCTCTTGTCCAGGCTAAACTGAATCTATAGTCAGTTACCTTTGTCAAGCTGCAAATAATGTCATAAATATATGAAAAGAAAAATATCCAAAAGTAGTTTAAGAAATCTTTACGTTTTGATATTTCTGGGTTTTTTTTTTATCATGGTAGATATTTTAAGAGTATAAAATAGCATAAGGACACATACATACTCTTGGGAAGTGTTTGTATGTGATAACACCACCTAGGGTTTGTGTGACTTTAGAAGTATTTCTAGCATCTCCCTGAAAAAACTTACCAACCTTTTCATTTACAGAGCAGTTTGCAGAAATATCCCCAGCAGAGGGAGTGGCTCGTCTGTTTGAGATGAAACCCGAAAGATTAGCAAAAACAATTTTTTAAATTGTTTTACATATGAAAAATACTGTTAAATATATTAATTTACCTAGACAGCTATTAAAAAAGCATTTTCACTCTCTTTTATTAGTATGAGAGAAGAGCATGGTGCTATATCTGTAAGAAGCAAGCAGAGAGCTGTAAAAAGTCTGATTACAGTAGTGAGTTCCAGAAAAGACAGTTTTGTATTTTTCCTGCGTTGTGTCTCCCTTTTTCATTGCATTTCACTGCATACAAAGTAGATGTAAAATGCCTGAACATCAGAATTTTCACCTCTTATCTTGATAGCATGCATTAATTTAGGCCTAGTTTTCAAGCAAATATATAAGCAGACAAATTGAAAATCACTGGAAAATTAGAACTCTAGGCCCATCCTTTCTGGGTATAAATTGGTATGGACAGATGAGCTTTAGTGGACTTCCTTTGATTGATAACTGATGAGTATTTAAGCCAGGAAATTTAAGTAGGATGCATCAGTTAAATGAAAAAAATAGTTTGAAGGAAAAAATAAACCTGAGTTGCTTTTAAACCACTGCTTTCAGTAGTATTAAAACTGATGTCAATAGCATGACACAGGAGAAGCTAATTTTCTAAAAGGCGAAGGTGCGACTAAAACAGTTATTCTCTTTAAGCCGAAGATCAATGCCCAGAAATTTTCATTCCCCAATTTCATGATCACCATTTCTCCCTCAGTTTTAACAGCATAAGAGGGGCTTACTATTCCTTCTGATGCTAGAAAACCCACTTGGTAAATCAGTCCCTTGGTATTCAACAGCAGCACTCTGCTCCATCCCTGTGTGGCCACACGGGTCCCATTCTGTTTCTTGCGAGTTAATGGGATGGTGTTGAACAGTTGGGGAGTTACCCCACAGGGGAGGCCAGGGATCTTGCCAGTGTAAAGCATCTCTTTCTTGATGATTTGGGAGTCTCCTTCTATGTCCCATTTCCCTCGGGGAAGCAAGAAGGTCCATATAGCTGCACTAGAAGTGGAAATAGAGCTTGTGCTCAGTTTGCACAGGAGCTGGTTGCAGCAAATTTGCACTGAGCATACTAAAGACATTTTAGGGTAGGGATATAGCTTGGAGCACAGGACCCCAGTTTCAAGGCCACAAAACCCATCAGTTAGTTAGTAACATGTTTTTTGTGGCAACCAGCTGCTTTTCCAAATTCTCAACTATTTGGGTATCTGGAAAAAAAGGTAATTTTTTGCATAAGTCATCCTCATACTCACTACATCCAATGTTGCTCAATTAATCTACACAATGCACTGGGTTTACTACGTATGTGCAGAGTGACATTATATCCTATATGCCTGAGCTGGGACACTGATTCATCTGTGTGGGACTATAAGGGTACTTTGGTAGTATTGCCTCAAAAAGCCCTAAGATCACTCGTTCCATTTAGACATTAAAGCTTAACTCATCACAACAGGGTTTCACACCACAGCCTATACACTGACAAGGCACATAAGGCAGAGAGTTAGTAAACACAGAGAATCATAATGGGAACTGGTTCGGATCTTGAAATCTGATCTCTTCCGCAATCCACTATACTAGAAATACAGTATTTACTCAACTGTCTTCTGATGGGTCTGTCCTTTAATTTTCTGATTTAAGTAATTCTGTTCCTCTGTGAAGGAATAAGGTGTTTTTTTCTGTGTGGCTTGACACAATTACTTAAAATTATATTTTTAATTTATTTCTTTTTTTTAATATTTCTTCATAAAACACCAGGGCTAGGATTATCATACCTTTACCCACAATGAAAAAAGATAATCTATTTTTTTTTTTCAAAAAGACTCTGATCCACTTAACTAATTAAAAATAATCCAACTGGGGAAATCACTCATGATAATGTTAGCTGCTTGTTCTTAACCCTGTGGGATTACTGTGGCTTCAATAGGACCCTTATGTACATCAGAAAGCATGTAAAGTGCACTGTGGTTGGAAAGAAAAAACATTGACACTGAAGATATTAAGAGTCAACGCTTGGGCTAAAGCTGAGGAACACAAGATCAAACAAGAGGAAACTTTCAACAATAATATTTGTGTTGCCACAGACTGGGGACCATGCTTCATGCCTAAATTTCTGGCAGACAGTAGTGGGTGTTTATAGCACTTGAGAAAAGATTTTATAGCCCACCACTAATCTTATGTACGTCTGGACTACAGCGAAACCTGGGCCATATTCATGTTCCCCTCTTCACCATGCTCTTCTCCCCTCCTTCACCCAGAGAGTAAGGAGAGTTTGCAAAAATCTTTGTGCCCCAAAGAGCATTGTAGGGCAGAACCTCAGGAGGACTCTGCCATGCTTATGGTGTGTGAAATAGGAACAGGAAAAAAAAATCTGTCTCTGATAGATTAGATACCCTATGCTTACTTTTAACAGGTGCACTGGTGCACAGAACAGGAATGTGAGCTTTACAGATTCTAGAATATAAAGAAAGATGCAAATAACACATGAAATAAATCCATAAGGACCTTTCAAAATGCAAGACACTAAAAAGATATTGGATGGAGTACAGCCCTGAAAAGGACCTGGAGGTGTTTATGGACAAGAAGATCAACACAAGCCGGCAATATGCACTTGCAGCCCAGAAAGCCAACCATATCCTGGGCTGCATCAAAAGAAGCATTACCAGTAATTCAAGGAAGGTGATTCTGCCCCTCAGCTCTGGTGAGACCCTATGTGGAGTACCACATCCAGCTCTGGGGAACCCAGTACAAGATAAATATTGATCTGTTGGAGCGAGTCCGGAGAAGGGCCTCAAATATGGTCAGCGGTCTGGAGAACCTCACCTATGAAGACAGGCTGAGATAGTTGGGCTTGTTCAACATGAAGAAGAGAAGGCTCCAGGGACACCTGGAGCAGCTTCCCATTTCCTAAAGGAGGCCTACAGGAAAGCTGGGGAGGGGCTGTTTACAAGGGCATACAGTGATAGGACAAAGGCTAATGGCCTTGAACTTAAAGAGCATAGATATAGATTAGGAAGAAGTTTCCTCTCTAAGGGTGGTGAGGCACTGGAACAGGCTGCCCAAAGAAGTTGTGGCTGCCCCATCCCAGGCAACGCTCAAGGCCAGGTTGGGTGAGGCTTTGGGCAGCCTGGTTTAGTGGCAGGTGTCCCTGTCCCTGGCAGAGTGTTGGAACTAGATATCTTTGAGGCTCTTTCAAACCCAAAGCTTTCTGTGATTCTATGAAGAAAAATTCTACTGAAAACCACCTACAATGTTTATGTGTGCACTTATAAAATCTGAGATGATTCTTCAACTGCAGTCCCCTAGGGATATGTCTTCTTTTAAATCCCACAAGATCCCCATTTTTTTTCTCAGTCTCATGGGACTACTCTCATTCCTCTTGGCCACAATATAAATAGACTGAAATATCTCTGCTTGATATTTACAATTCTGAGTTACAGAAAAGAAAAGATGGGAGGGCATCAGTTTCTTCACTACATGATTTATGGATGAAAGACAATCCTTTCAAATATAGTAAAAAGTTCCTGCAGAAGTAAAAGGACAATAGTTTCAAGTGGCTGTGTTTTGGGGGAATTTACATATTTTGTCAGGTTTGGAAAAAAAAAGGTAATACAGAATTTAGTAGTAATTTTGTACTACTATGTGAACTGAGGTTTATAGAATGGGCTGGGAGCACTGAATAAATACAGCTTTGAGCAGGAAAACCATCTTTTAAGGCAAAGACTTAAATGTTGGATTTCCTTCTTGAGTCACAGCACTGGATATCAGAAAAGCTGTTGTATAATAAAGAGTTGTGGTATCTTGTGGCAAGAATGAGTCTGTGGCCCCAGGTACTCAAGTTTATCATATCAGTCAGAAAAAGAAGGCATTGCAGCAGGAAACAGGCAGGTGTGCAGTCCTTTATCACCCATCCTACTCAACATCCATCACCATCCTATGAATCACCCTTCTAATGAATGCTTTCTGCCAATACAGTTTGTTCTTAAGGGAACATTAAGGAAAAGGCAAATATTTTCAAACAGGCTTTCAAAATCCCCAGCAGGCATACATGCTGGGTAACAATGTCAGTACAGAAGTTCTGTATTGGCAGTAGGGATGAAAACCCTATGAAAGACACCCTTAAGGAAAAACAATATTGATGACATTGAGTGATGACAGTGTTGACATTGATGCTCATCTTTGATTTTGGTCAGCCAGTGACATAATATTTAGGAAGAGGCCTCGCAAAGTTCCCACTGCTTTAATGTGTATAGCAAAATGCACCCACTGAAACACAGCAAGAGCTCTCAGCAGCTAGGTTTGACAATCTTCTGCAGTGGTTGCTGAGAGATCACTGTGGACAGTGATGTGTGCGCCAGTAATCAGCACGACCCGATACGCTTGGCAAGTTTCCCAAGGACTCCAGGACATGGATATATTCCTCTCCAAGGCTTCTCCTCTGAGACTCCAAATTTGCCAGCACCATATTTTGTTATTCTCCACAAACTCACTGCTCTTCCCTACCAGCACTATCCATCTATTTGGAAATACTTCCAGTAGCCTGCTGTTCATGGCTTAGGCCTGGATCTATGGCTGACATGGCACTCACAACACTTTGGGAACCTCCAAAAAAACTGCAACAGGTCCTTTTAGTTCTTAAGTACAACTCAAAATGATATTTTTGGTTGCTCTTATCTCCAGACCATCAGGGTGTTTTGACTCAATTACAGGACTCTTGTTGAACAAGCTCATGTAACCAGTAGAGCTAAAATTTCTACCTAATGTACAAAAATAGCTGTTTTCACTGACCTTAAATATTCTTAAACATGAGACTTTTTTTTTTTTTTTTGCTGTGCTAAGGATGAATGGATACCTGGCACTTTCCTCCACAGTGAGTTCTTCAGGTTCCATGAAGAATTTCCCAAACAGAACCATATAAACTCAAATTTCACAGTCAGAAGAAGGGCAGGCTGAACTTCATTACCAATTACAATACCTTTGATGACTACAGAGTAGTCACAGATAAAATCAGGTTAGGGAAAACAAGTTCACGTCTTTTGAACTGGAAAGCGCATAACAATTACTTACTAAACAATTAAAAATTATTAATTATACCACTGGATGTAGGCCTTGCAGGGCCTAAAGAATATGTGCTGCTTGCACTTGTATATGCTCATTAATCACAGTCTGTTACTGTAATTTTAATGAATGTTTATCTTATTTTCTTTGTGTAATCCAATTACTTCTGTTTTTTTAACCATCGTCAGGGATCTCTTTGTCTCCGGCATCCTGCCAATCAGCCCCCTTTAGAAGTGAACAATTCAATTCATTATCATTAAGTTTCTACTTTTAATCCCACTTCTGGGGGAACTATTGAAAGAAAATCCAGGAACAGAAGTCCTTGCACAGCAGGGGGAATGAAATGTGTTCTGAACACCTGAGCAATTATGTGCAACAGTTCTCCAGAACGGTACTCTAATGTCTTTCTAAACTTGTACCAGATTAACAATTAGATCATCTGTCATTTTTGCTTTGGTATTAAATTAATTGCAAATTGACTTTAGGATTGAGAAAAAAAATTAAACTGCTGGAGTGAATCTAAGCATTTTGTGTTTGTTTATGTTTTAATTGGCACGTTGCACCTGTCCAAATTATTTCTGCAATGCAGATGCCATTACTATAATCCCAGTTGATTACTACAGACCCTTATAGTAAAGACAGGAAAAGTCAGCCCACCTGATTACTAGACTTAGTGAACAAGATAGCTTTAAAACCTGGAGATATTTTCATGAGACGTACCTATAATCATGTCCTAAGAGTAAACAAACAGCATGTTATTTTAGCAAGTAATCTAGTAGGATGAGGATTTAATTAGGAAGGGAAGTATTTAAAAGCATAAACAAAAACTTAAAATTATTTTATTTGATTAAATCAGAGACTAGAAGGCAGCCACAATTCCCCAGAACTGTCAAAGTAAACATGAAGCAATTGAGAAACATGAAACTATGATCAAGGATTCTTTGTTACCAAAGAGAAGACAAGAAGCACCACCAGCATTGTAGGCTCAGGTCCTGGAATCAGAACAACTGCATTAATGTGGTGCTAGACCCAAACTAGATCCACTGCCCTGCTGATACGGCCACCCTAGTTCTGTTCCTGTCACTGGACAGCAACTTCAGGCACTCAGCACTGAGCAGCATGGCTTAGGTGCCACCAGAGTGCTTGTTCATACATCTGACATTGGACTAAGCTTGTGTCTATCACCCAGTGACACAGCAAAGGCCTGAAAAACACAAAAAGAATGGCTACAGCTGGCTGAAAAGCCAGACTGACATTTTTCCAAGGCAGATGCATGCTTTCAGAGAATGCTTCAGAAAATTCTCTTTTAAAGTTTTCAGTATGTTTTCTGCTTAGAATAAAGTCAAGTTATAGTAAAAGTTTTCTGGGAGACAATACTAGAATACTAGAAATTTCCTGCAACACTGCAAAACAAAATATTTGAGCCTGACAACCAGATTGCGTTGAACTCGAACTCTTATTTTATTCTTGGCTTTAGACCTTTTCCTGGCTGCCACTGGCCAGCTTTCCAACTGCTATCATGCTATCTGGTAGGCCTCAAGCTGCTGCAGTGCTCCACCTTTTTTGATACAGAAAAGGGAGTATGTTTGGAAATAACATGATCCCATTTCCTGACAATGACAGTGAGCACTTGCCTACCTGGACTGAAGGTTGCAGAAGCCTTATCCATCCCAGTTAGCTTGACTTCTGCTGACCACTCAGAGACAGCAAATCCGTTGTTAGAGTGATAAATTTAGATAGCATATAACCAACCAGGCAGCAAGTGAGACAGTCTATCTTCTAAAACCTTTTTGAAGACACACGCAACTCTGGTAGGATGGTCTTAACAATCGGTGTTCAGTCTTGGGAACCAGGAGGTAACTACTGCAGAAGTTCAGGTGAATTCAGCTTCTTGATGGTCAGTATACTCATCAGACTACAGAGTTCACAGTTTCCTTGGTTTTATCATTCGTTCTGTTTTTTCCACTCCTTTGTTCAAATCTGGTAGTGCATCCACTTGGCTAGGCAGTTGTTTTTCTGACTTTACTTGCAACATGCTCTTATTTGTCTTTCTAAACACACTCAACTTTCCATATCTCTATCCTGCCTCAGGGACCCTCAAAGCAAACAATGGTATAGCTCATAACTTCATTTCAGTCAGAGGTATATTATGCCAATGGTTTTTGGTCTATATCTGAGGGGATATGAGTCCCTCAACATTCTCTAAAGTACTGTTGAGTATTTATAATTTGACATATTTTTTGTAATAGCAGGCCATGAAATTATGTCTTCCTGCCTCCTATGTGGTAATAGAGACTCATAAGTGCATCATGGGAGAGAGATAAACCTAAAAGTGACAGGGAATAATGTGGGATTCCCTCCACCTCTGACAGTCCTGTCTCTACTCCCCATCACTTGGTGATTTGCTACCTATCTGAGGAGCCAAGGTTAAGCTGCTTGTTTCTGTGGGTAGCAGGTTAGTAAAGACACTTTCTCCATCAACTCTGCAAAGCAACAAAGACAGCATGGTGTCCCTGCTGAAAGAGCAGAAGCAGCGATTGCAGCATGAGGCTGGAAGACAGGACAATGGAGTTTTTCCATGTCCAGCATGCACAGAAGAGGTAGAAGTTCCTAGCCTGAGGGGCTGGTTAGGTTTTGGACTCATGTTTCTTGGTCCATCTGACCAACTTTGGCCCATCTGTGAAGTATAACAGTGTCAGTGCTTACCAGTTAGTTTTACGTACACGTTGACTGCATTGCTGTGTTGTCACTCACAGCCAAGGTCCCTTCCACCTCTCATGTCACTGGCTCCATCTGCAAGTAACACTTGCCAATATGCGCTACTTATGGACACTTCCTGCAGAAAATGTGCCCTCCTTGACATTTCCACCTCTTCCTTCTCTCAGGAGTAAGGAAGGACACTTCATAGTTGTTTTCTACGTAAAAACAAGTAAAGAATCTGATGAATTTAGCAGTTTCTCACTGCCAAAAATAACTCATTTGCTCAAGGATCATTTAAAAAAAACCAAAAAAGCCTGGCCTGTGAATCTTCTTTAACCCAGGACTGACATTCCTTCCTGTTGGAGAGTACAATCTTTTTCAGGGTGGGCTGTGCAGGGCAGGCAAGTCAGAGGTCAGTGAGCAGAGAAAAAAAAAAAAAAGAATTGGTGCCCCTCCCTGGTCAAGAAACACGCCTTTGTGAAGTATACCTGTTCTGATAACAAAGGTAGGGAGGCATCTTTGCAAACTGTAACTTCTACTGATTATGGGAAAGGCTTTAGGAAAGGGGTCTTTTAGAATCCACACAAACTGATCCCCAAACACATCACACCTGCCCATCCAAAGACTTCCATACTAAAACTAGCATCAGGCCAGATGAGAAACAATTTATGAACAGGCAACAATGAATTGTTCTGTGACCATGACACTTCCATAAGAATAAACAAGGCAGAACAGATTATTATTTTCTCCACAGATGCAGCTACATAAAACTGGGGGTGGGGGGAAGTGGAATAAAAATCGTCCAACCACAATACAACAAATAGAAAGCAGAAGTGTAAAAAGACTTTATCAATGCTTTTATGATGAAGAAACAAAGAGGGGAAGAAAAAGGAATGAAGTGTGGGGTTTTGTGCAGCTCCTCTCAACTGCCTGATCTACCTGGTAGCAACCTCCTTTCAGGTATGTGGGTTCAAAAGGTGACTTCTAAGTTTCCTTTTAACTTTTGAGGATAAGTTTATCTGTAATTTTCTCTGTGAGAGCAAAAGTGCCTCCATTCAGAAGGGCGTCTCCATTGTCCATTTCCTCAAAACATATCTTCTAAGGATATATAGAGCTTGAAAATAAATTACCTCTCCCCTACAAAACTGAAGCTTACAGCTAAATGTTATTTTACATTTCAAAAGTCTATGACAGTTAAAATGCAATTAGACAATTTCGTGGGAAAAGAGGTTCATCAAAGGCTATTAAGTGCAGCACCTTGGCTTTCCTCTGGAAGTTGGAAGTAGAACCAGGCAACAGTTACTGCATGCTTTGTCCTCCTTTACTCTCTACTTAAGTGCTGCTCCCAGATAATATCAGATGGGAGCTAGTGACGTTAATGAACAGCCAAACTTGCAATACCTGAGTCTCAAAAAAAGAGTTGTAAACATTGACTTGATGTTGTCAGTAGATTTAATGCATTTTTTCCTACTACTGAAAGATTCTAAAATATAATGTCCTTTTTTTCTCAATTCTTAGAAACATACTCAGTATTGTCTTTCTGTTTCTAATATTGAAAGGTAAATTGGTTTAAGTCCCACTGGAAATAATAATACATTTTCTGAGTGACTCCTGCTTTGTTGCAGTGAGGGGCCCAAGAAAAAGAAACAAAAAAAACCAAAAGGGAGGAGGGAATAATCTGGCATGTAATTAAAATTAACAATTTAACAACATTGCTAAAAGGCAGTTAACATATTTTATTCCTGAAGTTTTTTGTTAATTCTCTTTAAGTATATATTAATAAATATATCATGTATGTATATTTTAAGCCTGGGGAATTCATAATGGTCTTTTTAAAGTTGTCAAAAATTTTTCATTATTGCAATATTTTAATTCAAACTGTGTTTTCAGAAAACATGCCATTTCAATGTATTTTTGAGGGAAGGAATATCAAAAAGAAGTCAAGTTGTGGAAAAAAAAATGTTTGACATTCATGAACCTTTGCAAATGCTTGTATCTCAGCCTGTGTGTTCCTTAGATTTTCCAGACTCCTTAGTACACAAAATTTTCTGTGGTGCTGTACAGAAACAGCTGATCATGAAGTATTTGAAGACAGCAGCTAGCCCAATACTGATGGCCATATGTGGTGTAATCTTGGCTGGGATTAATGGGATTTCAGAACAGCTCTTGACCTCACTGAGAACAGGTCAGGGAAGGCCAGGTGAAAACAAAAGAGGAGCCCTGCATAAAGAGAGTTGAAACAGTCTATTTGTGAAGGTAATTGCATGAAATCAGGGTTAGGAAGTAGCTGAGTGAAGTAAGCCATGACTTAATACAGAACATGTGTGTATGAGGAGAGGTACAAGTAGGGGTACAAAAATGCATCTTGAAAGTATCAACAAAGTAATGAATAAAAGAGAGCAGTTCTGTAGGATCCTTCATGAAGTCTTTGGGAAAGGTCCTCTTGGTAAAGACAGTGTTGCACCATTGACAATGGGAGGGGGAATAGACAGTAATTTTCATGGTGGGAAAAGAGTGACATCGAGATGGCTCAGTGTCCTGCCTGAAGATCTGTGTTACTCATTTGTATTCTAATGTCTGGAAAAGGACAGAAGCATGATACCCTAACGTTATTTCAGGTATATCCTCACAGTGATCTCTGAACTCAAACATTTGGAACAAGTAAGTCTGGTAAAGTGATGAGGAATAATGACCTAGAAAATGAAAATCAGACTTAATGAGTACAACATAATATACATTACACAAAAAGGAGACTACGCTAATGTTAACATGTTCTTAATTAATTGTATCAGGATGAGAAAAGGTGCATTTTAGTTTGAATAACTCAAGAAGATCTTAGGTCAGAGTTTGGTAATAACTAAGTTACTCAACAAAATGCATGCACGTGAACAGACCTGGAAAACACTGAGAACTTACAGTGTTTTGCTATACTCTGAAGAGGTAGCTTTCATTGATGTAATGCGTGAAAGTAATGATGCACCAGAATTAGAAGGTTAAAGACCTTCATAGTGTTTCTTCAGATGTAGTATGCATGAACTGGAAGGAAAAAAAAGGCCATTGAGAACTTCAAGACCTTAACCTGATGCAATACGGGAATAGTACTATTTAACTTGCAGGAAATGTGAAAGAAAAAAGAAACTAGCTGAAAATTAAAACAGACAAAGAATGCAAACCCTAGTAAAGGTGAAGCATTGATGAGCGTCCAGGAAGGGACAGCATGAAATGCCTTTGGTTCATTTATAGGAAATAAGATTAGTTTTTAGCAAAAATAACTTTTATTAAAAATTTTAGCTTCATTTAAAAAAATCTAAATATGGAAGGAGGAAATACACTTGAATACTGTAATGAGTACAGAGCCATCTACAGCCAGCTATCAGAGTGGGAAACAACATATACTAGGATATGGAACCCCTTGAAAGACTCCAGCACAGGGCCACCAAGATGATTAAGAGAGTGGAACACCTTCCTTATGAGAAGAGGCTGAGTGAGATGCATTTCTTTAGCTTGGAGAAGAGGAGACTGAGAGGTGACCTTGTTAATGCTTACGAATATGTAAAGTCAGGATGATGGAGCCAGGCTCTTCTCCGTGATGCCCAGTGATAGGACAAGGGGCAACGGGTGTGAGCTAGACCATAGGAAGTTCCATGTGAATATAAGGAGGAACTTTTTCACTGTGAGGGTGATGGAGCACTGGAACAGGCTGCCCAGAGTGGTTGTGGAGTCTCCTTCTCTGGAGATATTCAAAACCTGCCTGGATGCTGTCCTGTGTGATTTAGTCTAGGTGATCCTGCTCTGGCAGGGGGGTTGGACTAGATGATCTTTTGAGGGCCCTTCCAATTCTTAATGCTTTGTGATTCTGTGATACTACAGAAAAGAAAAGAAACTTAGCTGAAATTTTCCAAAGAGAAAAAAAAACAGGATATTTAAGTCTACTTAGAGGAACTTAGCACAGAGGAAAATGTGACTAAAACCAAGCAAGTAGCCACAGATTTATGTTTTAAATCATAGATGCAAGGGTGGAAAGATACAACTACAGAATTCTGAGACAATGGAGGGTACGATCACGAAAAACAAAACTGTTCTAAGATCCTGAAGTGTTAATATGTCTATAAACCTCTGAATCCTTTGTACAAATAGAATTAAGAATAAGAAACTACTCTGGAGAGCAGATGGGGACAAATGTTTCACGATCTGTTGTAGCTTGCTTTAGGGTAGAGAACAAAATGGATGATATTAGGGACTTAAAGCAGGAAATAAAAGATGACTTCTTAAATGCGAAGAAGAAATAAAACAGGAAAAATGTCATCAGAAAAACAAGACACACAGAAAACTAATCCAAAGTACATACTGAGTCACTGAGATAGGATAGTAGAATTTAAAATAAGTAATCAGAAGACCCAAAAGAAAGATGGTACCAAAGCAAAAGAAAACTCTGATTCTGGGAAATTTCCCAGGTTCTCAACATATTATGGGAAACAGTAAATAAAATTAAAGATTTTTTCAAATCCAAGATGAATGATGGAGAGGAACAATTTCAGAATTGTTGGGTATCAAATAGTAAAGCTTGAGGTTTAGGATGCATGGGAGACTATAGCAAATGACAGCAATATGTAAAACACCAATAAACCTGGATTTTAAATAAATTTTATACTGTAAAGAGACTTCATAATCTTTATTCAATGTACTTAGCATTACAACTGATAATTATAATCAAGTTATAAAAATATCATGATCTTAATAATGTCAGATGCAGAATTATGCCCTGAAAACCAAAATAACAATGAAATAATACATGGTTTAGGCAACACACAACTTTGTCATAATCATTAAAGTGTTCAAAACCCCCACCAGATGGTTCCAGGAGCAAGAGAAATGTAGAATGGTTCTGCTACTGAAAAACCAAAAAAATTAAAACATAAAATTGAAAAATTTAAAAAATCTGTGTCTTTAAGAAAAATGCCAGGCAGAGTCATAGTGGTCATTAGGCCATACAAATACAAAAGGAGTAGCTAATAAATTGACTAGCACTACTGGTTTTGTCTTGAAAGATATTCTGCTGAATATAGAAGATACTGTGCAGAAGTTCTGCAGTAGAAAAACCGACAGAAGCTATTGTGCTTGCACCCAGCTAAGAGCACCTCCCTCCTCTTGATTTCAGAGGATTCTTCATAAATTTGGGGAGGGAGATCAGAAACATAACTCACAATTCATCTGAACACTGAAGAGCTGCACAAGACAAACAGATAAAAAACTTAACAATGTTTTTAGAAGAAATGGATCTGAATACTGACCCTAGGTAGGATACTCATTTTTCTCTACCATGCATATACATTCTGCTATGTTCTTGTGGCAGGATTTTGTATTAACTAAATCTAGAGGTGGATCTACCTATATCACCTCCAAGAAGGAGCTCCAAAAAGAGATGAAAAGGTTTCCAAAGCTTTTATTAGTGACACTATCAATAATAATATTCATAATACCTGTAAGAAACATTCTTTGAATGAACTCCAGGTAAGCAGGGAAGACAGAATCGAAATGAAAAAGATGTTTACAATCAGCTGTCTGCCTGCTCACAATGTCTTTCTCCCAGGGAAGCAATTCAGAGACTTCCTGAGTTGCAGCAAGCTCTGCCTTTGTCCTCTCTGGGTTCTACAACATTTTCATCCCCTCAGAAGCCTGCCTGTTTGATCCTTGCTCTTTCCTGTGGTCTCTCAATCTCTCTGCAGGAGCTGCACACTCCCAGGTTTATGTTATTTCCACCACACCCTGAGGTCTCCAAACCTTTCTGCCCCAACATGCTCATTTGCTCTCCAAGGGAAGAGGCAGTCTCTCCTTCCCTCTGCCTTGTGATTGACCCAGTCATTTAAAGGAGCATAACAGCAATGGGAAATGAAATCTGCCAAAAGACTGATTGTCACTGAGTGGTGGTAAAACCTTTCTGTGGTTACTTCAACATCCAGAGCTGTGATCACCAGTCTAACTGCTTAGTGGTCTGGCTGGCATTCAGAGCCAAGAAATTAAAAAAATCCAGCATTTGTGGAGACTGGATAAACCACTGCTGTCTTGGCCTTAAGGATGAAAGGATTGTTCTGTAAAATAGATAGGAGAAAGTGATGAAAATCAAACAGATAAAAAAATACAGTGATGTGCTACCAGGTCAATGGTGGGAAGTAGGCCAGAATAAAGTTTCTCACCTTTAGGAAAAAAGAAAAATAAATCAAGCAAGAGAAGCAATGGAGAACAGAAAATTTTACAGAAACAAATGGACTCTGAAAAACACTTCTGTCTCGTATAGGGAGTTTCTGTACAAGTGAATGGAGCCTTTTGCAGATTTAAGCTGACCAGAAGAACTTGGCAGGGCTGGCTGCTTTTGTTTATGCTGCTTATTTCAGAAAGAGCAGTGAGGCAGGTTTTTCATTAAAACAAACAAACAAACAAATGAAGAATGGATTAATGCAAATAATATAATAAAGCATACTATTAAAGAATGGGTAGGGCTGGACATTTATTGGAGGAGCCGAGTAGCTATTATTAAAACACATCTACTCCCCAAACATTTTCTGAAATTGATTTCAATAGAAGCATACGTATATATTAACCACCATCTTAAAAGTTTGTCAGACTTTTCTTGGAAACTTCCTCCAAAAAGGTAGGAAGCATAGCACTCATAATGTGCCAAGTGTAGTTGGTTGCTTCAGGATTCTCTTCTTGGTGATATATATTCCACAACACTTTTGACAAACATTGAAAATTGCAGTGTGAAACCTTATCCAAAGACACAGACTGACAGAGGCTGAACATTGACACAGGCTGAACATTGTATGAGGAAATTGTCTTTGCATCTGTGTGTGTTGGGAAAGAAATAACTGCAACAACAATTTGTTAATAGGGTTTTTTAAATAAATAATTATTCTATTCAATAATGGCTGTCTCAAATGTATAGATCAGACTTCGTGCCTGTCACAAAAAGAAAACAGATAACTGAATAATATTTTTCCTAAACCTCAAAAAACCCTATGATGATTGTTTCTCTAAAAATATTCTATGAGAATTTTCAAATACACTTAGCTGGAGCAAGGAAGGGAGGCATAAGAAGGGAATTCTTGCTCCCACCTTTCATGAAAAAAGCTTTTATAAATTATTTCTCAGAGAATACCTCCATGATCTTCAGCTCCACTCTCCAAAACAATCTCTGCTGGTGGTGCTGGGGAGAGGGTAACCAGCTTGCAATAAGTGCTTGGACTCCCCCCTATTTTGCTCGTTAGTGACTAGAATAGGAGCCATGATGGTGCTTGTTACAATTATCTTTACATACGTATGACTGTACCATTTATGGAAGTTCACATTGTGCAGAATGATAAACCGGCATCCTCGTTATTAGTAATGCAGATTATGTGTTGCTCCACAGTGTGAGAGAGTGTCCGCTGGATGGGAAGACATACCAAAGTGTTGCATGCAAAAGAGGCAGATACTGGCAATGAAGAATCTATTCATCACCAAGGTGTACACAAAGGAGGCAGAAGAGGGACAGCTGCACCTAAGTATGGATTCTCCAGTGCAAGATACTAAACCTTCCTAAAACATGTATCTGGCCCTCACTTGAGTTACTGCGTCTCCTTGCAGAACAAAGTACGTAGGTAATGGATAGAATCTGGCCCGTAATTATTTTAATAAAACACATATATTGTAATGTCTCACATATTCTTTTAGCCTGTTCCTTTTGTGCTAAACGGTGATTCGAGTGCATTTCATTTTGTTTTGTTAATTAGTAATGCTTTCAGGAATAGTGGGGGATGGTTAACATAGTTTCTTCCTCTGCAGGCTTTCCTACCCTCAGTAATAATTAAAATCCAAAGGCCAGGTTTTGAAATTCTTCCAAGACACACTATTTCCTCGCCACCCTGGAAATGTCAAGGGTGCACAAGGATAATTCTTCAAAGAACATCAGAAAAAATGCAGGCTCAGGATCATGTCAATAAGAACCTAAATTACTTATTTATTCAAATAACCACTATGTTTACTTGCAAATTCAAGAGAAAACCAGAACTTTTAAGTATCTATGCCTTAAAAAAAAAAAAAAGAAAACACAAAAAAACCAGAAAAGTCAAGACAATGAAAAGATGCAAAATACAGGCAGAATTGCCACATTTTAGATATATTTTTCCTTCAAGCTGTAATAGAAATTAATAATATGAACAGAAGCATTTCTGTTCAACTATATGATTTCTACCTCTACCTTGACTTCTACCGTCAATTTAAAAATGAAAAGATATTAATAATTTTTCTTGTTATTACACGAAGTAACAATTGTTTCACTACTGAAAGTTAACGTGTAGTGTCTTCATGATGCATTTGATTCTGTCTCCAATGAAAGCTCATTCCCACTTCACAACTTGCCTTAAGCACAACATTCTTCTATGTATCCACAAGGATAGGTCACAAAAAAAAAAATCAAAGAGCCTACTACAGCCTTGTGCTGGGAGACACAGAATAGCACTACAGTGAAGATTTGTTTTACATTTCCATCAATCAGCAACAATAACAAACGCAATAAAATATACACTACAATTTGTTGCAGTAGACAACACTACTGCGATTTTCAACTGTCTTTTAATAGTCATCTAAGTAGGTATCTCTTCTCAGATTTCCCTTCTCAATACCACTTGTCATTCCAAGAGACCACTGAAAATCTACTTATGCAAGGGAGAGCACACTCCCCTTCTGACTTTGGGAAGTAGATAAGCAGCGGTTTCTCAAACCATTTCCAGGATGAGGATTGAAGATGGGACACAGAACTTTTCCTAAGCAGAAAGAAAGGGCAAGACGGATTTCAGTGTAAACCAGACCATTAGAGAGCCAAGAGAGTGGGACAGAAATTGCGTCCCCCCTTTCCTTCTTTATCATTGGAATGCTTTGTGATGTTCTGTGCAGGTCTAAAAGTCTAGATGAAGGTGCTTTCACTAGTGTGAAAACCAAATGGCAAGGAAATATTTTCCTTATATTCAACTTTTACCTCACTTTCTATAGTAATAGTTAATGTTTTGCTCTCACTTCCTCAAAATACCCCCCAGTTGTGACTTTGCTCTTCTGATCTTTGCCTGCCAGCAATGCACAGTTGTGTCAGTGAGAGTCCACTACTGTGCTCACCAGAGTCAGTACAGGAAACAAATGGAAGATCCTAAAACCCTATATCACAAAAAGAGACATGAAGCTTTTGAGATGTTAATTTGCCCTGTGAGTCAGTCACTTCTATCTACCAGTTGACTTTTTGGGGCTTTTTGCCTTCCTTTGAGCCACCTCCAAGTTGTCATTGTTTTTCTAAAACTGAAGTGATCAGAAATGGATGCAGAATTACAGATGATGTCACCTGAAATGGACAGACAACAAAGGCCTCTAAGCAAACAATTAAAAAGTGGGCTAACGCATTTTTGTCTCTTTATTGCTTGTTTTCAGGTTTCTGCTTTCTACCAGCTATCAGGTGATCAGGTGGATTGCTTTATTCTGGCACTTTCTCCATCATGAGCAAATTGAAGATGTAACGGTGATCTAAAATCTTTATATCTTACCTTTTCTCTGGTTTTCCAGCTATCTAAGGGGATTTGTAAAATTTGGAAAAATTTGATCAGAAAAATTATTTATGTGAACCCCTATTATTTTCTTATTTAGACAACTCATGTTTTGGGTATTGTGAATGTAGAGCTCTTCTCTATAAGCATAGTGAATTTTAATTTACAGAAACTTATTTATGACAGTAAAAAGTAATCTCTGTTATGGGAAGGTCTGACTGGTTTTTATCAGTCTACGGACAACAGAGTGACACCAGGGCAGATAGAGCACTAAATGCTCTATGAACTAACTCCTCAGCATTGCTTTGTGATGCTCAGGAGTCAGTTCAGTTTGAGCTGCTAATTTCCAGTATACTGCTAAGGACTCCTAGCCATGCTGTAAACTGAATGCTCAAAAATCTGTGTTCTGTGGATTTGGAGGGAAGAAAAAAACAAATAAAAACAACCCCTAAAAACCAACCAAACAAAAAAGAACCTTTATGGGGAGATTTAAGTTGGATATTGGAAAAAAGTTCTTCAATATGGGGATCACTGGAACATGTTGTCCAGGGAGGTAGTGGAGGCACCATCCCTGGAGATATTCAAGGTCAGGCTTGATAGGGCTCCGAGCGACCTGATGTAGTGAAGATGTCGCTGCTTATGCAGGGGGCTTGGACTAGATGACCTTTAGAGGTCCCTTCCAACCTAGCACATTCTATGATTCTATATTTTCTCACCTTCAGTGATTTTCCCCTTTAACTTTCAATTTAGGAATTTTAGAATTTTTTCCCCTAACAGCTCCAGAAATTTGCTATAATATTCATTGAATTTCAAAAGGGCCTTTAATCTCTTTTGATAATTACTTCGGTGCTTACCTTATTCCAAGTTCTTATGCATTTTAACTTCTGTATGATGTGTCTATCTCTCCACATTCAAAAATATTTCTCCACTGTGACAGAAAGGAGTAACAGCCATTTTCAAAAGTCATTTGATGAAAGTTCTATATCCAAAAAAACCAGACTTAGTTACCCTGCATTCCTAACTCACCAATAAAAATTCTAGCAACTCATGGCTGATGAGATTAAAAAAATCATTCTTGATAACATCTTTATTAAATATTGAAGGTATCTCTGGTTATAGTAACACAGAGAAGATTTAACATTTTCCCCACAGTAAAAATGAAAACAAAAAAAGCGAGCATTTTAAAACTCAGAACGTCATGTGCAGATACATATGTATAGTTTTATACATATTATATGCAAGTGTAATTACACTTATACTGGACCAGAGTCAAACAGAGTCCTTGTGACTCAGAAGGATTTTGACTTTTCATTTTAGATGTGACCTTGTTTTGTAATTAAAAAAAAAAAACACCCAAAACCCCCTGTTACTTTATCCCAGACTTCATCTAGGTTTGGAATTCTACCAAATGCCATTACAAGCAACAGTAAGAAGACAATCGTTCAACGCTGGGTCCAGGTCTACAGAGCAAAAGAGGGGAACGATCTCTAGCAAAGCCGTAAGATACTCCTTACTGTTGACTCACCTTTCCCTAATTGTGTATGCTTTACAAACAAACCACAGGGCCAAGGGAGGCAGGAAGGCCCCTCTTCTGCATCCTTACAAAATGAGTTTCTTTTTAAAGTGAAACAGCATTATTGATCAAAGCAAAGGGTAACACCATATGTAAAGAAGAAACAGCTGGCAGTCACCTTTCTGTCACTCACTTACACACTTGCACACAGGCCCACACTTATTAAAAACAGGTCAGATCAGATTCCAGGTTCACCCTGCAAAATTAATGACAACCTTGCAATAAAGTAACAGCATGAATTTGAGCCTTGTAATACAACGTGATTACTAGCGTTTTTATTAGCTGGGTTTGAGCAGCAGGCAAGGCCGGCTGGTATTTGACACACAAACAGGGATGTTACCAGGTGTGCCGCTCTAAAGTGTCACATCAAAGTCGCAGCCCTGCTGGCTTGGTTTACACCTGAGCCAATTAGCCCGGGAGATCAGAAGAGGCTGAAAAAGAATACGTCTTCTTATTTCTGTGCTGGAGAGAATCACTTGATCCCAAGTAAGATGATACAAGGAGAACAATAGTAGGTAAAGTATGGTAAAGGAGGAAGCGGGCATGAGGCGGGGCGGGAATCGGCGAGAGGCTGTGATAAGAGGACTATATCAAATGAAAAGCAAAGTGGAAAGCAAAAGTGCCATATGTCTGTCCCTCTCTCAGTGTGTTTGTCAGTCTTTTGTTGGCAACAAAGGGGCTAATTGAAATGAAACAATCTCCAGTCTGTTTGCTGGCACATCAAATATGCTGTAAGATCTGCTGGTTCTTGCTCCTCCTGAATTATTGAAGAAGCACAGCTTCTAGAGAAAAAACAAGTGCGGAGGGACCTTCAGAATGCACCGCTTTCTTTTGGGGATGGGTTTCGGGTTTTTTTAAGTGCTCGCTTCTGACTTCCACAGATTTCATTTAGAGTGATGTAATAGCAGGCCTGTACAGAAGATGCAAGAATTTAAACTGCACTAGCTAACCAGTGTACCCCCATTCCAAGTTACACATCTCAGCTTGAGCCTTCCGATACTTCGAAATGTCTTTAGCATCACAAGATCCACCTTTTATGGCAGAAAAGCAGTTTTGCAGCTGTGAGTTCTGCATTCTTTTTCCTTTCTTTTACATACGACACAGAACAGAAACAAAACCTATTTCCAGGTCACAAAATCAAAAAGTGCTATTTATTTCTTTTTTAAAAAGTTTATTCGTCAGTGACATTCTTATTTTCAATTTTTCCCCAATTACTCAGATTATAAAACCCCAGAAATTACCAGAATTCTTTTGCATAGAAAAGAATTAGGAAACTTAATTAAATGAAAATTGATCTTTGTCGCATATGAATTGCGGGTAAAAAACTACTTTCTCTGAGACATCTACTTGAGTAAATTATCACATTTATTCTCAAAATGTCTTCTTTCTGGTATAGATTATCAGTATTATGGAAACCAAGTCTTCAAAATTCTGTATCAAGTGATCCTGTAAGGACTGGAATGGTTGGACTCAATGATCTTAAAGGTCTTGTAATTCTGTGGAGGGCTGGAAAAGAAGTAAAGCAACTTCTTCTTACCCACAGTAAGAGGGGTGAAGGAATGTCTCCCATGAAGAGACAGCATTTCTAGTTGGACATTCTTGCCACACAGTTCGCAAATACTTCAAAGACCTCAGACCCAGAGCAGCCATGTGGCAAGGAGATGCACTTGCCTCAGAAGCTGAGAGTGTTTTCGATAGACGCTCTCTGCTCGGTCTTAACAAGGAAGGGACACTGTGCCCTAAGTGTACAGGCCAAAAGGGGTAATCTAGCTGCTGATGGGACAAAAGAGCTGAGGGACATGACCTTTTCCCTGACTGTATGTGCTTTCCAGACAAATATTTGCTAACCCTCCCTCCATTCTTCCCCAAGTCACCTGAAAAGAAGCACCAGCTCCTCAGGACTCCCTGAGAAGGGTGGTGACCAGAGCCCATGCATGTAATTTGAGTTCTCAAGTTCCCTGACTGTTGGAAAACTTCATAACAGATGAGTGCTCTTGCCATAGCCAGGACGCAGTGTGAGTGAATTATTGTTATAAAATCATGTTTCACATGTGCCAAATGCTCTATATCCTGCATTGCTTTGGCTAGGGATATGTGGACTAGAGAACTCCACGAAGTCACTCTCAGCCACGAGGAAAATTCTTGTCAATATGCCATGCATCTAAAGCAGCTTTTCCTTCTCAGTCCTCACAGGTGTTGGCTCCTCCACTATAGCTATATATATGGTCGTTTCGGTACCCAGGAGTTTTTGCTGACTCACTGCCATATAAACAATGGGGGAGTATGTTGTGTGTAGAAGCTGTTCCCTTAGCTTCAATGCAGACACACATTCCCCATCTTAATAGACCTGGAGCCTTTTCAGGAAAATTTCTAATTCTTCCAGGATTATTTCCTTCCTTTAGGAAATCTCTCAGAAGTATGCATATGTTTTCAACTGATGTATTATGCAAGGTTAAATCTCAGGTATGTAGTCTGGATGCCCAAATTACACACATTACACAAAATACATTGTGTAAGAAACCTGAATTCACACTTGTTTGATTAATTGCAGCCAACTGATATCAGTTTGATCCAGGGCATGTCATGCCCCTAGTATATAGAATAGATTATATATGGTTATGATATAGTTTGGCTTTTTTTTTTTTAAAACTGCTTGCAGTCTGTAGAGAGACTCTACATATTTGCAAGTGCTGGCACAGAAGTCTTTGAAAATAATTTATGACAATCTTGGCTTGAAGGACCTGAAAACACCATCAAAAATTACAAGGATTTTTTTTTCCACAAGAATTTTAAGGATATTTGGTTTTCAAAATTTCTATTTTGGAAATATTTGGGTATATAGACTCCTTTTCTAACTCACATGTCTCCCAACAAAATCCTGCGATCACAAATGAACATAAAAGTTTGTCTTCCCTCCAATAATTTTTCATTCATTGGCCAGAGTCACCCAAATATGAAAGAGAAATTTGCTGGTGAGAATAACTCCTACAAGCCTCATGAAAGTAGAAACTGGTAAACATTTATTACTGTCCCCATTGAAGAAAAGGTTCACATGGAGACAACCCACACAGAAAGGAACCCAGAAAAAACTCCCACTGTGGGAAAACTTCAATCACATTTTCCATCAGAGACTGCACCTTCTTAAATGCCAACTCCATCAATCTTTGGTATGAATCCATAAAAATGAGCATCCATGCTTTTTATGCAGAGAGAACTTCTTGCCTTTTTTTTTCTCCAGGCTGTTACTAAATTTCCCTTTCTTTTAGCTTTTTTAATTTAATATAAAAGCAAAGAGTGAAAGGAGATAGGAGTCATGGGGAAAAAATAAATTATGGAATAAAGGAGCACATACTCCAAGTATACATTAGAATCTGACCTGCAAATATTCCACTGGTAAATATAAAAATTTTCACCAATTTTATCAGCTTGTGATTCTTAATTCATCATCCAAAAATATCCAGGCAACTCCAGATATATTTTTCTCATCTGTTTCAAGACTGTCCTGTCCTTACTAGACTTCCCTAGCACGCAATTCAGGCAGCCTTCATTGCACTACTGTAACAGTTTAAGTTCTCCCTGCTAAATACTAGTTTGTCCAGAGTTGTTACTGTTACATTAAAACTTAGTTGCTGATTACTGAAAGTTGTGATGCCATAGATCACTTCAGTCACTTCAGTGATAAAGACGTGTAACAATGTCATGCACTTGTCAACATCTGCTGTATGATTTCTTTTTTTAGTTTCTAGGCAAAATACAGTATATAACGTGCTACTGTCCAAGTAGTATTTTCTTCAAAATAGTGTAAATGAAACGAGAGTGTAAACAGCAAGATCAGGTTGGCTGGAGTCAAAACCCTCCCAACAAATCAATTAAAGCTCCTCTACTCCCCTTAATGCTTTTAAATTAGATTAACAGAATGCTGACCCTCCTTTAATAAAGCCTAGTTTCACCCTGTGGTATGCATCTAGATACTAATATCAAAGAAACAAGCCTGACAAAGGGAGGATAAAACTTAACCAGTAGGCCTTGATTCCCTGCTATTAGGGTAATTGCTCAGGCTGTAGAGATGTTAAATTATGTTAAATATGCAGACTTTTTTTTTTAAACTGACTGTGTATGGAAAGAACTGGCAGAAACTTTTGTGCATTCTCTGGCTGTTCCATTTTAAAGAACTCAAAGTTGGAACTAAATAACAGTGTGTTTTCAATATGAATTAGTAGGGAAAAACCACTAGATGCAGCCGGTTCTCTGTAACTATTTCTAAACTGTCATATTTTGAATGACAAAAAACCTCAGGAGTCAGAATAACATAAAGGCAGCCAAACAAACAGCAGGAAATAAACAGCTGTACCATATATGTATGTGACTACAACATTTGTAGTATGCACAACAAAAATATAATGGATTTGATTTCTGAAAACAATGTGCTGAGATTTGGAAAAAGACAAAACAGAAGTGAAGTGCCAAGTCCAGGAACTCAAGAACTGCAGTATTGCTAGCACTATTTTATCCTCTCCATGGCTGTGCAAATAAAACAGTAATTTCTTTTCCTCCTCTGCGACTGCGTATTGCAAAATCTTTTCCTTAGAAACATTCTTTCAGCAGAAACCAGGACTTCATTGGCTGCACTGAACTTGTGGTAGTGCCATACTGGGAGATCCTGCTACTACCTTTCTGTGGAGATTTTTTTTTTTCCCCTCGGAAAAATCTATCCTATCCTTGTCTATCTGCAGGGGGAGGATAGGGAGAATGTAAAAATTCCAGCCACAAATTTATAATCATATTAAAAATAATAGTATGATAAGAGAACGACTTTTCTTTGGTAACTGAGAGTGAAGGGGGATTATCACCTACATAGTCCAGACTTGTGTACATAGAAGCCTTAGTTTTCTTCTCAGTGTTCTTTTCTTGGTTGGAGATCTGATTTATATGAACAAATGAACTTTTCAAGCAAAAAAAACCCTCAAGAACTGGAAAAAATCTATTGGAGAAAATATAGTTATGCATATTCAGCTTAAATTAGGCTTGTGGGGTTTTTACATCACTGAAAAGATAGTTCAAAATGGTGGCTTTGAACAGATGTTTCTAGCCACTTTCACACACCTTTAAAAATAACTGGCTGGTAGGCAGCCCCAAGCTATTTGTCATACTAAAGAGGCTGATGAAAGGGACCAAGAGGCAGTAGAGCTCCCTAGAATTCCTCTAATGGCTTTCAGAGAGTTCCCGCTATTAACACTAGTGCTGACTGCCTGCTGAGGTAAAGATATAGGACCATTAACCCCATATACTCCCAGACTGAATTCATCTTGCCAGACTTTGAACGTTTTATGATGGGGCCTTAGGAATTTCATCAGCCATGATCCCCCTATAGTAGATATGCTTACACCCTTTGGAAAATTAATCACATCTTGAGTGAGCTCAAAGACTGCTGGAAGAATCAGACCCTTCTCTCTGAGCCAGTGTATCCAAGGACCTCGGGCTGCAGCTGTTACCAATTGCCTAAAGACAGGATTCTGCCACTTCCAGAGCACATCAGACTGCAGCCTCTCGGGTGCAGTGTGCTTTCCCCTTTTCTTTTCCTTAGCTGACTTCAACCTGAGTTTTCCTTCTCCCTCAAACTTCACACTTTCTCCTGCACTGGAAGTTTCTCTCCATGATCATAGCTCCACAAAGCTCCCCTTTACTGCTGGTTTAGTTCCATTTTACTTTCCACTTTGGTAGGGTTTTCAGCCACAAGGAGATCGGTTCAGGTCAGCATTGACTGTTCCCTTCTGTGTGCTGCTGTCAGCCCCCCAGTGAGCACCTTGCTTGGACCATCTACATGGTTCTTTGCAGTCTCCAGGCTCTCTCTACTATGTTTGAGGACTTCCAGGGAAGTTTAATTGGGGAGTGTTACATGCTGGGCTTTTGTATTCATTATTTGGCTGCTATCCTCTCCGTGCAGTGGTTAGAGGAACATACTGTCCATTTCTGAATTCCTGACCATGCAGTTGAAGAATGCTGCCTTATACTGCCTGTGGCATTTCTGTATTGGCACACCCTGACTAGAAGTCTATTAGCTTCTTGTACCATTAATTATGACCTACTAAGTTAACTTAATAATGATGGTTGATGCCATTTGTAAAAAGCATACAAGAAGAGAATTCTTCATGTGGAAGATGTCAGATAGTGTCTCAATAAACATCTTCAATTTCTTCCTTACACAATTTATGGAAGATGGTATGATGAAGTGTTGCTAGTTACATACATTTTAAATAGCCATACATAAACTTACTTACATCAGGCTCTGAAACCAACCATGGAAGGCTTTTAATATTTTTTTTCAATTGTTTCTGGCAGTTGGAGTAAACCAAGAAGAGCAAAGCTGGAAAAGAAATAAATTGTTCATTTTGAGAGTGAAACCAAACACTACATGAGAGGAAGGTAAAAAGGACTAAGGGGAGGAAGCTTACCAGCTCTCTCTCACTCAAAGCCAGGAGTAAACTAATCTTCACTTGTGAAAAAGCATTGCAGTATGTCAGAAATTAGGATCTCTCCGAAGACAACTGGCATACATTCAGATGTACTGTGGAGAAAATAAAGGATTTCCAATGTGTGTTCTCATTAGAGAACCAATTTTAGACCAATTTTAAAAATTCTTAGAAAGCCAATGCTAGACAAGAGACTTAACTAAACCACTTCCTTAGCTGCAAAGACTAAAAGGGAAGATGCCCTTGAATCCTGGCCTTCTCTTTAGGGTTTTCTATGTTACAGAATGAAATGTAACACAGTCACTAATGCACTTGACTTCCTTATTCCCCTCTGGAACATATTTTACTTCAACAGATGTTTTCAAAATAATTAAATGGTGGTGAGCATGCATTATTGACAATGTCTGATGCCACTCTAATGCACTCCACATTTAAACATTTGTCACCAGCAGGGCTGTGTGTTCAGGAATGTTGTGCTCTTTGTAAATAACTTCTGTAAAATATCTGGGCTGTAAATGTGAAAAAAATAGGGAAAATCTGATATCAGCTAAATATTAATAAACCATGAGTACAGCCTCC
Organism: Gallinula chloropus; assembly: GCF_964237585.1. Classification (NCBI taxonomy): domain Eukaryota; kingdom Metazoa; phylum Chordata; class Aves; order Gruiformes; family Rallidae; genus Gallinula; species Gallinula chloropus. The sequence goes on from NC_140086.1 coordinate 68,481,286, forward strand.
ATTCTGTAACCATGGTGACTGAAGTTTGGTTGTTATCCTTTGTACCTTCCTTTTTGAAGTAGACAGTAATGCACCTCAAAGATCCTGTCCTGAGCCACTATCAATGAAGTTCTGAAAGAACAATTATATTTTTGTGAAAATTTGGGCAATGGCTGCTAACATTTTCTGCTAGAGTGACATGCTAAATATTGATGGGAGATCTACATCTGATATTAGTCAAACAGTATTAGATCTTACCCACATTCCTATACACAGTGAAGAGGTTTTATTTTCTTTTTCCACTTACTTAAAAGAAAAAAAATATTATCCAGCCTTTGCAATTACATTATTAGTTTCCCTAAAAATTCAGGAAATATCACCACTGTAATAAAATTATATTAGGTGCCCAAGCTAAAATAAAGCGAAGTTAGACTTTTTCTCTTATTAGGATTTAATGATATTATTATAATTAAGCTTCTCATTAATTTTTTCATGCTTTATATTGAGTTACTGTCCCCTGCAGATTTGCAATGAAATGATCATATAATTACAGCAGTCCATTTTTAAATGAGGATATTTGGAATGTAGGTTGGCACCTAGGGTTTTCTGAAATTATAAATGAAAAGATTTCTAATTATGGGATTCAACAGAAGTGAGCAAAGAGTGCAGAAAGAATGTTATACTTAAAATTCATGGATAAAAGTGTCTGATGCCCAAGTAGAGGCATAATGAAAGTGAATATATATTTCTGAATATGTACATGAACATCAAGACAACTAGTACTGATACTTCCTGCATTTAATATTGCAAAAGCTAAATACTTAAAATTTTCAAGACTCTCATCCCTATCATGACTCCAGGTGAAACTCTGAAACTGACCCTATAATATACTTGGAATCTTTTTAGGTTTTCTTGTGGCTTTTGTATTGCTGTGATTCTGCTGATATGTGAAAACAGAACACATATTTGAGTGTAAGATTCCAAAGAAATAAATTAATAATATTTACAAATAATTATTATATAAGACTAATAGATAACAGGCAATGCATTTATCTGCTAGACATATATTCAAGTTTTGTATTCCTGTAGGTACGTGCTATGAAATACTCGGAAACAAAATAAATATTAAGCACTTGTACAAAGTAAATGAATTATATATTCCGCATCAGGTGACCTAAATAAGAGTTTTCCTGAAAAACTGCATAAAAGAAGTCAAATGTCAGTCCTCAAAACTAAACCAATGCCTCTGCATGATATTCCTTAAAAAAAAAAGTTTTGGAAGAAAGTGTTCAAAGCATCAGCATAACTTAATAGATTGACGTTCTGTAATTAAAAATTAGTCTATATTAACTTTGCATAGTCCATACAGTCTTTAATCACTACCTAATTCATATAAAATCCTATGGTAAAATTACAATTAGTATCAACTGTTACAGAAGAGGTCTGTGAAGTAGCAGGAGTACAAGTCACTGCTTCCTTTTCCAATCACCTATGAAAGCATTATCAGTGTTCATGCATGAAAAAAATTCAAAAAAGATTCTTTCCTTAAGAGACAGATTAAGTCAGCTCAAGTTCACTCCTAAAAAATGGAAAATTGTGAAAACAATGAGGAAGTAGGGAATATGAAGGAACTACTTAAAACAGCCATTGAGGAATTAGATATAAACCAGCACTGCAGTCTCTGAAAGTAAATTAAAATAACACTATTACAGCGTACAAGGAAGGGAAACAAAACAGGAGAGTAACTCTCTTTAGGTCTTTGAAGAGGAACTGTAAGCAGATACACGGCTTACAGGCACAGAAAAAATAGTGAATGTGAAACAATGGGGAAAAAAAAAACAATCAAAGAAAACCAAAGCAGAATCATTTGAAGAGGTAAGAGACAATATTCCCTAATGAATATTTCTAATGTCACTTAGTAACAGCTTAGTTAAAATTGTCATGTGAAGCCCTTGTTTCATCAGGCTCTTATGCACACATTATGCTCAGGAAAATGCAATGCTACTTTCAGTCAAAATACTCAACACATGAATACAGTGTGATGTTGGCATGGAATTTAGTCCAGCTAGGGAAAAAAGCACTGCCTTTATTTTTTGACCATATATTTTCTCCAGTGAACAAAAATTTCCCTCCTAAACACGAAATGCCAAAAGACACAAAAGGGTTCATATGGCATCTGCAAAGGAAGGTACAAAACAGAAAAATCCCCATCTTAAGAATCCAGAAGATCTAAAGATCATATTAAAAAAAATACATATTACCAGAAGGATTACTTGTTCAACAAATGTGTGTTTGAAAAAGATAACAGCTCACAACCAAAGACTAGAGTTAGTGTAGAAAAGATAAACAATTAAAGCAATGCCAGTTGCTGCAAGTTCTCAGGGACCATAGTCCAAAACCCCATGAAGAGCACACCACTGATACATGTGCATGCCCATCAATATCCGACTGTGGTGGCTCAGCCCCAAACAGCAGCTAAGCACCACACACCACTCACTCACCCACTCCCAGAGGAGAAACGAACAGACCCTCCGCAGGTTGGGATAAAGACAGTTTGTTGACAAAAGCACTGTGAAAGGGGAACAACAACAGCCAACTACACTCGCCCAGTGATAACATAGAGTACCTTACCAACCCAGTCATAACAGAGTACTGCACAATGCAAGCACCAACCAAACACCTTAACCACACTTGGACTACCCAGAGCACCCCCTCCCAGACCTGTCTCTTTTCTGGGGGAGTGATGTCAGGTGGTGTGGAAACAGCCTGGCTAAGTCAGCTCACCTGGGCTGGCTGCTCAGGGAGGTTGACTCTAGCCTGGCCAGAACCAGGACACCAACTCTTGCTAAAAATGTTAATTAAAATAAAATAATCTTCCGTGTTTCAATAATGACCTGAAAGAGCACTCCTCGTAGCCAGCTTCACACAAGATATGGCCAGACACAGTCCATATGACTCCATGAGATTGTGTACATCTGCTCTGAGTTCCCCAGAAGGTGATTCTTGAGAACATTGATCATCCCTTAGAGCCTTGCTTTCTCCACCACCTTGCAAATTGCAGTGTATCTGTGAAGATGGAAGGTTGTTGCAGAAGCATGCGTTGTGTTGTGACTGTACCTCAGGTCTTCTCAGGGAGCAAAAATTAGGACTATTTGTGTTTTTCTTTTATTTCAATGAATGACAGAACCAGAGTCAGAAGAGTGTGATGCAAACTGTTAGTGTCCAACAACAAACTTAAACACATTCCAGGGTTTAAAGATTAGAAGCCTTAGCTTATCGTTAGCATGTCAAAGGTTTTAAAATTCATGCCAAAATTGGGAAATGCACAGAATAGGAAATGGGTGGGAGAAAAAGTCAGAGAGTATTTTCCAACTGTCCCTTTTTCATCAAAAAGTCCCTTCTTCAGACAGAAGGCTTCAGGTCAATTTTCTGTGTCAAGCTATCCTTCTTAGTTAGAAGAAAAGGTTATTACTGTCATTCAATTCTAAATGTGACAAAATACACAAAGTCCCAAAAGAGAAAAAGGAGAGTAGACATGGGGAATATGTGTTTTTGTTGACATTCTCAGAATACAGGGTAGCTGGGCAGTCAAAGGCAGATGTCCCTCACCAATCAGTTCAGCAATACAGCTGCTGTGCTGTACTCTGGTTCACTTCACTGGGCTGGGTTCTTCAGGCTCAGGCAAAACAGATTTAGGTGATGTCAGCTGGTATCCTTTGACACAGGAGGTCTCTAGGTTAGATGGCAAGAAAAGAATCAGATGGAGAAGCCACTGAAAATATTACGTGGAAAGAAACGGTTCATGGAAGAGAGGCTTAACATTTTTTCAGACTCATTCAGAGATGATGGTGATGCTTTAGCAATATATTGTGCAATCAATCTCATAAATGAAAGGCAGAGTGCCACAATGAAGCAGAAACCCACTGATTTTTTTCCTTTTAATGCAAGTTCTTTGATTTTTACCTTCTTCTGAACCTTCTTAAAAGACAATAAAACACAAAAGAAACAAACAGAGAAGACAGTTTATTGACCACTCATCTTACCATAAGAAGAGATTTTTAATTTTCACTTTCTGGTCTCACACTTCTATATCTCAATATAGCAGTAAGGTTACACACAAAATAAGGCACCTGTTCATTTTTTCTAATCTTTGTCTTCTGTTCATAGACTTCCTATGTTTTTATTTACAGCTGAGATAGGACTTCCAAGCACCTGTTATTAAAAAGAGGGGATAGAAGGGACAATATCAAGTGTGTATTAGATGCTCCATCCTTCAGGTAGGTAAATGAAGATGAATTGATGAACTGATATAAAAAGGTTGGTATTGCAATTCCAGCTCTATGGCACAAAGTGACAGTACTGAGGTAGAGATGGAAAGGGGTCAGATCCTATATTACATTACATAACTCCTTCTGTTCCAATACAGCAAAACAGTAATGGTTTCCAGAGAGAGATGCACTTCTTCCTGGGGCTATATACTAACTGTGATTTTATTTGCTTCTTCTCTAGGTCTAAAGTAAAGGGTGTATGTATTCACATATTACAATATATTTTCTCCTTTTTAAAAAAAAATAAATTATTTATTTTAGGTTTTCATTGCAATGTTGCTTTAAAACAGTCATAGCTCCACTTCCAAATGAAGCTTAACATCTTTTTCCAACAAAGAGCAGGAGGTCTTCTTATAAAGGAACATTATTTTTATGAGGGAAAAATAATTTTTACAAGAAAAACACTAGAAGACAGGCTAGTCAATAAAAATTCTTTCTGTGTTTTCTCTCAAACTCTTCGCTCTTATATCTTAATCATATCCAGCATAGCACACAGTTTTTCTCCTACTGGCTTGTAAAGCAGGCTTATAATTAATTTATAAGCACTTCTAATTAGTAGAGACAAGCAAGCATTGAAACCCCACATGATGAGGAAGCTCCCCTCTAAAAAACCTCCAAGTTCCCAAGTTTGTCAGGAGCACACTGCTCTAGCACAAGCTAATTAAAAATCCCAGCCCACTTGAAAGTTGGGGATAAAAATAAAAGAGTGACAAACAATAGAAATTAATCGGTGAGGTAATTAGTTCTCTGATTTTAGCATGAGCTTGGAGCAATCCAGGTATTTTTGGTATAATGCAAAGGATCTGGAAAACATGTGAGTCCTACTCCTGCTCCTGCTGACCTCAGAGGAATCCTTCTCTGTTGCCATCTCCAGCACAGGGATGGGCTGGACCTATCCTGACCGCTGAACTGGTTTCCACAACAAGGGGGGCTGGAGGCCAGAAGCACATCCAGCTGCTAAAAGCAGCATGACTCCAGACCAAACCTGCAATATATAACCCCTTCGCCTCTGGACATGTGGATGCCATAACCGAGTACATGCCACTGACTGACACCAACTACAGGTGGCATTTGTTGTGAGGGGAGTCAAAGCTGAGTGTTAAAGAGCTGTTCATCTTGAAGTGAAGGCATCCCAACATTTACACTGACAGCTGGAACATTAATCACCTGTTGCATGACTGAAAGAACACTTTCTCAGCTATGTTGAATAATTAGAAATGGTGCAAGAGGAGGTCAAGATCATGCTAAAAAGGCAAAATAGAATGACTTCTGTGAATGTGAACAATATGGAAAGGAAGCAAGGGGCAGCAATAGCAACGATGCTTCCTGAGATTACTGACAATGTACAATGTTGTGCCATCCTACTTACAGAGCCTAAGGCTCAAGGTATCCTAAATTCTATGGATATTTAATATGAGGTTTAAATATGTGTATTTATATCATACCATTTTTCAGTTTGCCTTTCTGTATTTGTTTGAAACTCTTTAATGCCTGCATATGACTCATTCAGGTGGGGATTTTTTTTCCTTCATGACAAAAAATTTTCCAGTATTTGCATTTTTATGTGAATGGATGCTGAGATTTTGACATTATCAAGAGGATCTAGGAGATGGGTATGATAGCAAACACTTGTGAAAATCTTGTAAGAATTGCCAGCCTTTACATACAAAACACAACTTTAATTTTTAACTAACTTGTTACTATTTCACATTCCTTGGACTTTTAATACTTTAATCTCACCGGTAGAAAGACAATGTTTGTGTTTTAAGTGCCCCATCTAATCCAAGGAAAATACCAGACCTAGGATTGTTCCCTGCATACATCCAAACTTTTGGCCCAGTTTGGCAAACTACAGATGCATGTCAGAAGACAGAAGGAGAATGAGAATGTAGTAAAAGGAAGGAAGTCAGAATTATGAGGACTATACTAAGAAGCAAAAGCATGTAGGATGTAAGGGGGAAAAAATTACCTACTACAATGTTGTGATCAATACTTATATTTTCACATTCAAGTTTGGAAGTATGCCTCAAACTTCATAAGCATACTGGAGTGTCTGTGTGGAAATACAGGATTCCTTCTTATAATGACTTACCACTCGTTAATTACTTTCAATGATGTCACACTGTGTTCAGTATAATCAAAATTCCTCACTGCAGACCTAACAGTCAAACTTCAAATATTGGATCATGACATCATTCAAAGAACTGGAAGAATATGTGCAGTAGAAAAAAGATAACTATTTGCAACACACAATTTACCTGAAAGCTTAATGAAAGGATGACAGAAAAAGATCAACAAATAAGAGAAGTTTCTTACAATTGCACACAATATTTTGTTGATCTTTCCAAGTTTTAACAGTTGGAAAAGTTTGTAATGCTAATTTTCTAAATCTCCTTTTGTCCCCCATTCCTCCCCTCCACTATTGATGGAAATTTAGTTGCACCTTCATCTGAAGTCTATATCTGATGTAGTGTTTTTGAAGAACCTGGTGAAAATTCTCAGCAATCTTATTGAAAAGTTAAATATTTTGCCTGTTTACTTGACTTTTTCCTGGTTCTTATAGGAACCCTAGTGCTACCATAGCATAAAGAATTTAGACTTTCTTTCCACAGTAGCATATTCTTTCTTTTGAATTAGCATAAGACTAATAAAGTAAGGGCCTATTTTCAAAATATATATATTTTAGATGTAGATGAATACTTCTTATGCTGAATCTAATAATAATATCAAAGTTCTTTAGAGACATGCTTATAGTAAAGGAATAAGATTTCTGGGAAGTATCTTCTTTTTTTGACATCTAGCAGCTTTAACAACCTCACTATGGTAAGGGTGAGAGGATGACATTTCCTTTCCCCTCAATATTATTAGTCAAGCCACTTGGCTTCTCACACTGTGGGGCTACCACTCTCAGAGTAGTGTCAGAGGCTTGACCACTGTATGAAATACAATTATAACACTGCTATAAGGTCCCCTCAGAGCCTTCTCTTCTCCCAGTTGGGCTTGTTCAGCTTGGAGAAGACAAGGCTCCAGGGAGACCTTATAGCGGCCTTCCAGCACTTGAAATGTGCCTATAAGAAATCTGGGGAAGAACTGTTCATGAGGGCATGTAGCAGTAGGACAACAGGTAGTGGTTTTAAATTTGAAAAGGGGAGATTTAGGTTGGATATTAGGAAAAAGTTCTTCAGTATGAATGTGGTGGATCACTGGAGCAGGTTGCCCAGAGAGGTGATGGAGGCCCCAACCCTGGAGATATTCAAGGTCAGGCTTGATGGGGCTCTGAGCAACCTGCTCTAGTGAAGATATCCCTGTTTACTACAGGGGGGTTGGACTGATGACCTTATGAAGTTTCTTCTAACCTTACACATTCTATGATTCTATGATTATAAACCTCCAACTGTACACTGGATAAGTGTTTGTTTTGTCTGTGTATTCATACCATCGAATTTTGCAATTTACTGCATCAAAATATCCAGTTTGTATGAAAATCAGTAAATAGTATGTTCATAAAGATTACATTCTATGGATCAACATGCATTAAAGAAAGTAGATAATAAGAGGGGGAAAAAGTAAAAAGTGCACTTATACCCGAAATGCACAGAAAAAATATATATATATAGAAAAAGAGTTAGATTTGCACAGTCTTACATCTGTGTAAGTACTTGCTACACAGTGCTAAACCCCCATCAAAAGGCTGATTCCTGCTGTTGGGATTGTTATTCATTCTCATATGAGGGAACTGGTAGACACAATTCATTCAATGGGCCACCATAGGTCTACACTCCACCTACACAGGTCTACATGGGATTTCTAGTTATTCATTCACCTTTGAGACCTTTGGGACCCTGGAAGAACCCCACAACCAATGGAAGCTGCAAGGGTTTTAAATCTGGATGACTGATCCCCCTATCTGACGTATTGATCTCTTGTCCCTTTCTCATCAAATTGGTCTACACTTCCCTCTTGGTGAAGACAAGAGGGCTTGAAATCAGTACTATTCCCTTTATTCTAAATAATTTGGAAAGTGGGACTAGTACCATAAAATATTAGTGTAAGGGAAGCATCCTGACAGCTGACTTGTGCTTCAGATGCCAGCTTCTCTGTTAATATTTATCTTAATTATTTGCCTTAATTCTTTTTTGACTTAGTCTAAGAAAAGCTTTACTTTTTCTGTATGAAAGAAAATAACAGGGGCAAACACAGTGCGAGGCAAGATCTCAGGAAATTCATCATAATTTATCTCTAGAACTAACAGAACTCACTGAGATTTTTCAAGGCATGATTTTTATTAGTAACACTGTCAAAATAATTTTCTTTATAAAACATTGATTAGCAGTGAAATGCGTGTGTAACACCACAACATTCAGGGTGTGTGACATCACATTATCCAGGGTGTGTGACATCACATTATCCAGGGTGTTTCTTTAATGTATTACAGTTGCCCTAGATCTTTCACATTTTCTTTATTTTCTGAGTGCAATAATGCCACCAGGTTGTGAAAAATGGCTTTTTTATTAAGCTCTTTGGTGCTTCATATGCAGGCAGCAAAATGTTGAATTTACGTTTGGTTGACAGGTAGGAGTTTTGTTGATCTAAACAGTGATTCAGCTAAACCAGCCCAGAAGACTGTAGGGATATTCTCACTAATTTTAAATGTGCCATATTTGGTTTCAAGCCACTTCTTAAAAAAACATATACAGTTTACAAAAAACCAAAACAAAAACCAAAAGCCCAACAAAAAATCCAAACAAAGCAAACAGAAAAACAAAAAAAAAACCCCAAGCCTTTACTAATTTAAACAGAAGTGAAACATATATTAGTCACACACCTCTGTGTAGAGTGTACAAATTTCCTATTTATACAATCACTTGGCATTACTAAAGAAAGATGCCGAAGGAATCTCCTTCCTGATTTCAGAACAGAAAATTGCTATGGCATGCTACAATTAGCTGACCTCTGTTGTGACAGATTCTTTATTTTGTTTTGGAAATCTAAGTTTTTGAGATAGATAATCTTCCCAAGACTGTTACCCTTTGACCATTGTACACTCTAGCACAAATCAGTGCAACCCTACTGAAATCAAGTTAAAGATTTTTTTTCCTTCCCTGAGAATTAATAATTGTGTTAAAATGGAAACACTTCATTGACAGTATTCAGTTTTAAAAGCCAGATGTAAACATGGTTTTTATTCCTTTCTTAAACTGTAGATGGCAAACCCACAATCTTTATCTAACCAGTTTACTAAGCTAGCTACTCTATTTCTAACCTATGAAAATGCTTAAAGTCAGTTATTTTTTAAGCAGTCTGTTAAAAAAAAGGGAAGGAGTGTCTCATCACACTTCTACAAAGGATTCTTACTCTAAGTGGTTGATCTCCCACCATACAAAGGTCTTGCCATAAATCACTGCCACAGCCTCTAGAATGTTAAAACCAAAGTAGACTTAAATTTCTAAAAAATTCAAACAATTAGTGAAAATATCTAGCTAATTCATGGGACATCATCTGTGCAGGAAAGAGGGCCTTCACCGCTAGCCTAATGACAAAGGAGACCAATGCAGCAATTAATAAGGCAAATGATTTTTGTTTGTAGTTAAATCTACAAAATATGTTTCCTAATTCAATTAAATGTTAGCGGTCCCTTTTGTGGTTGCTTGATGACATCGCATAGCACACCTAAAGCCGTGTACCTCTTTATCATCCACGGGGAAATCATAGCTGCAGCAGAAAAACAAATACATTTTCTCTTCTCCCTCCACTTCAGAGAAGAAGAAATGATGAGACAATGTGAGAAATGTGGGAAGCAATGCATAACATGCCTCCTAGAGAACTGCAGCAAAGAATCCCAAACTGAACATCCCCAGATTTGCTGTGGTTGCTGTACTAGTAAAGAGGTGCTGATTGAGTGAATTCGGCTAGCTGTCTCTGCCATTTTAACAGCAAAACTTCCTACAGTTCAATTATCCGCAACAGCTTTCCATAATATCACTGAGAAATAAATTACCAGCGTTCCTGCAAAACAGCTGCTTTTTTCTGTAAACTGGCGGAAAGACTTTTTAATGAACATTTATGAGCCCGTCAGCTGGAGTGATCCCTTTCCCCTGAGCAGCATGGCTGCCGGGGCGGGCGCCCCGAGAGGCGTTCTACCTGAGTGCACTTTGCCAGATTGATGAGCCTCCTTCCGACAGTTGACTTTTTATGTAGAGAATTTGTTTGGCATGCGCAAGCTGCTTACATCAATATATTATTAAAAGGGGAGGAGGGAAGGGGCCGGGGATGCTAACTTGTGGCTGTACTGCGGCTTTTCTGGCTATGCTTGTGTGTATATGTATATATGTTTTAATCCTGCGTTTCTTCTTTCTTTCCCCCCACCCTAGAGAAACCACTTACCTGTGCAGTGGCATCTTTCCACTTCCCAAATACCCATCTTTCTGCCTATTTGTTCCTCCCTGGCCTCCTCTCCTCTCCCGTTCTAAGCAGCCCTTTCCCCCCCTTAAATTCTCAGTGGTCCTTAGTACAAACACGCATAGAAAGGTTACTCAGCGGGTTTGCATAGTAAACACAAATGGATATTGTTCTTGACATCTTGTGAACTTGTCTCTCTCCCTTGTATCTTGAGAGAACATAGGACCTTCTGGGCCTGTACGAGCCTTGCTGCATTTTTAATGATAGTCCCTGAAATGCAAGGGAGCAAGATGTTGTCACCTCGGCATATTTTATCCCTGATCAAACATTAGTTGGCAGCTGTTCTAAACTTGTAACACTGTCTCATCTACGCCGGCTGCTGGCTTGGTGGCAAGAGTGCAAAATCTCACCCAGCTTCTTCTTTTCACATCTCTCCCTTGCTCCCTTACCCACGCTTTGGAGCCTTGCTCTCCTCTTTAACAGCTCGAATCATTTCCAGCAAACTTCAGTACACAGGGGGTAGAGTTAGCAAGGAAGGTATCCACCTTATGAGGTAGTATTTACCAAAATCAGGGTAAATATGTCAAGACATTTGAACATTTATAAACATTGAATGTAGTTCCATATATACAGATAATAGCAGACTTGAAAGCATTCTTTGTGTGTCACATAAGGGCATATTGGTGGTGATTGTTTTTTTCCTGACTAGTCAGTTTGGTTTAAATCCTTTTATTTTTCTTCTGGCTTTTTAAGATTTATTTTTCTTTTAAGAGCATAATAGTTAGGTGTTCACTGCTAAGAAGCCACCGATACGCCTGTGTTCTGGCAGGCATTTGCCATCTTCCGTTAAAAAATACTGACTGAAGTCATCACTACCCCCGCAGACTGACTTCAAGTTATTTCAATTGTTTTGAAAAAATGTGATTTCTGTTTTGCCAGTGATTTTTCATGATCTGAGGGTCTTTATTATTAAGCTGGAGGCACATAAATTGAAAGTGTTGCTTGTTAATATTTGAGTGTCGTTCAGTAATTCTGTACTTGCACAGAGAAAAAGAATGCTTTTTTAAATGGTATTTTTCAAGTCAGTGTAAGAAGTAGGATTTATGGAAGCAATCTTTAATCCTCTCGTTACTATTCTAGATTTAAAAAAGGAGTATAAAACCTCAGAAATTCTATTTAATTTATCTGGCATTCACAAAGCATTATAGAACACAGCTTCTCCATTTGAAGCCCCTTTACTGCATAATTATGTGGTGGGTTTTCTTCTTGATCCCAAGCAAGAAACACTTGCTCTGTTGTCAGAGACCTTGCTTCAGAATCGTCTTTGGAAATGCACAATTGCCTTCTGAGCATTGCATCTACATCACCTACAACCTGGTACTGGTGACCAGTAATTGTAATTAGTAAATGTCTGTTGTAACAAATCAACTGCAATTGTTTGCGTAGGTGGCCACTGGATATAAAATCAGGTTTTATTCAAGAATATTCAAGACACAAGATTGTTGGGGAGAGTAAAAGGACCCTGATGCAATTGTCGTCATCTTTCTAATACAAGATGTTGTAGGAAAAAGCATTCTCCTGCAGAGGCCAATGAAATGTTAGGCAAATTTAGAAATCCATGGAGAATATAGTGACATTGTGAATTGTTTTGGTCAAAATTTAAATAATTCTAAGTATTATGTTCTTTTCTCCTTACTGCACTGGGGGGAGGTAGGGGGGTGGGGGGGGAGACTTTGCAGTGCTTGAAAAGGTAAAGAAGGGCAACAAGGCTAATCCAGGATTAAAGAAAATGAGCTCAGAGGACAGTCAGAGATATCTTTAAACCATATGGCCCAGAGGGAAGATATTTAAAGTGGGAATCTCTTGGAACTGTACACACTGCCAACTCAGGTTATTTTTTTCTGGATTTGTACACAGGCAAGACATATATAAATGCAAATAGGAAAAATGTAGTTAAGGGGATCACAAAAATGTAGTATGCTTGGGATCAGAAATGCTTCACTGTAAAATAAACTGAAGTACAGTGCTCAAAAGAGGTATTTGCTAAAGAATGCCAGACGAGAGTTATAAAAACTTGACAACCGACTAACTCTTCCTCTGACTTGTTTCTCAAATACGATGAAATCATCACAATTTTATTTACAAGATGATTACAAAATCGTCTTGTGAGACACCGTTGACAGAAAACCAATTTTCTCTCTGAAAAGAATGCTGCTATAATTCTATTTCAAATAACGTCTAACTTGGCTGAATTAGTAAATGCGTTATCAAAATATTTTCCCCCACCGTATTTTTGTTTTCTAACAAGCATTCACTGTTTTGTCCATACTCTGTTTCATCTACTTTCTCACCAAAACAATAATGTCAGCTTCAAGGATTCAAGGAGACCTTGCGTGAATGCTTTTCCTTCCCAAGCTTTCGAAGTAGATATTGCCAGAGAAATGTCAATGAAAGTGCCATTTCTGAGTTTACAGCTGCGAAAGTCCTTTTCAGAGAAAGGGAAGAATCAGAGGAGACTGTGGGCAGAGCTCCTTTCACATGCCGTATGATTACTTGCAGCGGAGCAGCAAGAAGAGAAAAAGAAGCCTTCTCTATATAGCAACAGGGAATAAAGGGAGTCTAAGATGAGATAACAGACTATTTTGTCGCAGGCTTTCTGAATAAAGTGAAGTCATGTGAATTTGAACAGTTAACAGATGGATTAGAGACCCAATTATCTGTGGTACTGTATATGAACTCCAACAAAGTTACTGTGAAAGAGGCAGCCTGTGCCCTAGCAGATCTGCCTGGCAAAATGGGCCACTGGTCTTTACTTGAGCTCTGGGACACAAACGATACAGTACTTGTTGCACTGGTAGTAATGCTGGCCATAATAAAACGAGCTTTTGAAAAAGCTCTTCAAAAGGCTGTGTTCCCTTTGACTGACTGATCTCTTAGACTGGTTACAGCACAAGCATTTCACAGAGAAGGTTTGAATTAGATGAGGTTACAACCCAATTCAGTCAGGTCTCATGCCTGCTCATCCATTTGACTCCTTGGAAGCCTGAGTGGCAGTCTGATGGGGGATCTACAGCCTGAATTCCCAGGATCTTCAGCTCCTGTGCAGTTTGGCAAATGGTTTCATGTCACAATATACTTAAAGATTTCCAGGACTGCCAAAGAGATTGCACCGAGGCTCTCAACACAGTCTTTCCCTCTCCTTAGTCACTAGCAGCTTTCAAAGCCGTATGAAACGCTTTGCATTTGGAAAGGTTAGCGATCCTCATGAACAGTCGTGCAAGTCCATTTACACATAAAAGCCTAGAATAAATTTTAGAAAAAAAAATGTAAATCAACAAACTTACGTTGTTTCAAAATTATTGATTTGTTTCACTTTAATATTTTGACACAATTAGGCAGTTGAAGACCATTAATAAAAGTTTATATTTAAACAAGGTTGGGAATTGAGTCTGAAGCAACTGTCAGTCCTAAACAAAATCACAGACCTTTTACTTATTTTCAATTATAATTTAAGTGACAATGAAAATTATTAGGTATTTAGACAAGCAATTGCTAAAAGTTTTACCTGTGCACATGCTCAGCTAGCTAATATCCCATTGTCATAGTTTTGCGTGGCAGGGTTCTGGTGGAAGAGGGGTGCTGCAGGGGTGGCTTCTGCAAGAAGCAGCCAGAAGCTCTCGGCAGGCCCCACGGAGCAAACAACAGCCAGCTCAAGTCTGGAGTCACTGCTGACCATCAGCAATGGTCACAGCGCCTCTGGGAATCACAAGCAGCCGCGTTTTGCCCCCAGAGAAGGGAATGAGAAGATGTAAGAAGCTGTGCAGGTGCCCCAGGTGCCTGAGAGAAAGTTGCCCCTGCAACCCATGGAGAAACCCATGGTGGAGCAGGTGTCCCCCCACAGCCCATGGAAAAGGCCAAGACCCCACCTGCAGCCAGTGGAGAGGCCCCACCTGGAGCAGGTGGAGGCATACAGGAGATGCTGTGACCCACACTGGAGCAAACCTCTGCCAGCACTTGCAACCCATGGAGAGAGATAGAGACACAGAGATGAGAGAGAAAAAGGGACACCCATGCTGGAGCAGGTTTGCTGTCAGGAAGGGGAGGACCAGGCTGGAGCAGTCTGGACTTGAGAGACTGAGAGACATTCTGTGATTTGTGACTGCAGCCCACAGAAGTGACCCACACTGGGGCAGCTGGTGAAGAGCTGAAGCCCCGTGGGTAAGATCTCATGTTGGAGAAGTTCATGAAGGACTGTCTCCCATGGGCGGGACCCCACGGTGCAGCAGGGGGAGGGTGTGAGGAATACACTACCCCACCCTGGCTAAGAAGGAAAACATCTCGTGAGGAACTGGCCGAAACCCCCATTCCCCCATTCCCTGCCCCACCCCGTGACTGGGATAGGGCTTGGGAGGGTGGCAGTTGGGAAGACCAATGCCTTATTCATTAGGCCACTGGGGTGGCAAAGCCACTACACCCATGAAGAAACAGGGTGCATTTCCAGTAGAGTAGGCAGAGAGAGGCTGGACCTTTTTGTTACAAGGCTTTGTGTTGCTGGAGCTCAGAGAACCTCTGCATGCTGAGTGTAATGTTCCCACCTGCCAATCCTCCTAAAAAATATACAGGGCCTTGTTCTGAAAAAGGACAACGGTTTGTTTCAGGGCTTTTTTATTAACTGTTTTGCAAGGAAATCCAAAGCCAGGCCACACAAATGAAGGCAGGCATAGGTTTTTGTAAGCACTGCCAGTGAACAGTCACTTGATTATCAGAATGATTAAGTTCCGATTTCTTCACACCTTCAAATCAAGGCTGTCTAATTTGATGGAAACTGTGGACTGCCGTATGAGGCAGTTGTGTCAGATATAACGCTCTGTAATGAAAACAGAACAGGCTGGAAAGACCAGTGGCTCTGGCTTCAAACTCGGTAAGCTTGAAGAGAAAAAGGAGAAACAGATTAAGGGGGGTTTGGATGTTAGAAAGTTACACTGCAAATATTACAGAGGAGTCAAATCTCACTAGTCGCTGTGGGAAAATAAATTTGGCATTCAGAGTGTCTGAGAAAAGCTTGGCCCGTCCCCGATTTACAGCTGAGCAGACTGAAGGGGAGTCAGGGGAGACTATCTCTTTAGAATGACATGATGGCTGACTCTGATAATTTGATGGCTACTCCCAGGTCTAGGAATCATGGCAGCTGATCCAGATACATCATAAAATGTGCAATACATAACACAACAAATCAAGATAAAAGCTTTCTCCAGTGGACAAAATACTCGGGCTATCACTACGCTGGTGTCAGGTTAAAGTGTGTGTCAAACATGAAACATTGTTCAATGTAGCACATTACAGCTGAGCAGTGGAAAGTCTTTATCAAAGCCTTTCTTTTCCCTCCTTTTTATAACAGGTTCCATAGTATAAAAGCTCAGATATTTTTTCCACCCTGACCAGAAAACACCTGCAAATTCCAGAGCATACCACAAATCTTCCAGTTTGTTGTTTTAATCAAATAGGCTGGTTATACGTGCACAGTTTTGGTTGCTTTTCGGATTGATAAACCTTGAATTCTTTTCTCCTAATTGACACATCTTCAACAGACAGGTACCGTGTCTGACCAAGACTTCTCCACTCCTACTGCAAATCCAAAAATTTTGCCAACGAGAGCTTTGGAAAAGGGAATGGAAACCAGTGTTTTCACTAAATGAGGTCTTCATCACAAGGCTTTCATAGGCTACTTCCCCAGATATGGTTTAAAGATCTAAATGACAGTAGTTATCTTCCCATCAACTGTTTGGTCCTTTCAGTTTCCTTTGATAATATCTACCCAACAGAGTGTCTTGCCTAACTGAGCTGCTCAGCTCTCAGAACATAAGTACCAGATCAGAGAAACCAAAAAATAAAACCTTTAAACCAGTCTCAGCTGAAACTGTCATCCAGGCTGTAGGAGGCATGAGTGGCAATGCTTCTTGATCCTTTCTGGGGCAGTGATTTTATCTCAGACAGACCTACCTCTCTGCAGCACTGTACCCTATGACACAGACTCTTACTGCAGCTCTTTGAACTCCTACAAGACACCTAAGTGTTCAGTGGCAGAGAGGAAGAATGAAAATAGCACTAGATACCAGCAGATAGGATGTTTGCCCTGGGTCCACTGAAGCTTTACGGGCCGAGTCTTGGCATTTCCTGCTGGTGCTGAGTGTGGGTGACCCTTCTCCCAGTTTTCCAGCTTCTCTGAACTCACTTTCTCGCAGGCCTTTCCCTACATGTTGTGTAGAAAGCCACATCTGCCTGCGAACTGTGCACACACTGGAGTTAGGCACTGCACGGATCCCACCTGCCTTGTGTATGCCCTACCTTGCACATTTAAGTGGCCTCTGATAATGAGGGCCTTGCTAATGAGTGATACATCTTATCCTGTGTTAATTTATATCTGCATTATGTGTTTATAAAAAATGCAAGTACACTCCCCTTTGGGTCTTCTATAAGAATTTTTTAAACTCTTCTCTCAATTTATGGGATTAATTAATGTTAATGGGATTAATTTGCTTCATCTATCACTCCTCTTACTTCATTGCATGGGCCTTAATCTATAGGTACACACTGCGAAGCAAGATAGAAAGAATAATTTACTGCAATCGCAATTCAAAGTAGCTGAATTGACAAGTTATGCAGTGGGACTCACCATCATAGCAGTCAGGAGTAAGAATTTTCTGCCCTTTTCTTTAAAAAGCCATAAGAATGCTAATTCCTAGTCTTGCTTTTTCTTTCTCCTTTTTTTATTTTTTTTTTTTTTTGGTCTTTTTGTAAGGGTTGGGGAGGAAAGGATCTTATGCATAATTTAATTGCTTTGTCTTTTTCCCTCAGGTCAGTATATTATATTATATTGAAAAGTAATTATGCAGCGAAAGTAAAATGTCAAACTGCAGATGTCTGGTAACAAGTAGTACAGATGTGAACGATTCTATTATGTGCCATCTTGCAGACATCTTTATACCTTTCCTCTGAAGCTTCACCCTATGTGCTTATACTTTTGAGTATTTATGCGCCCTGGATGAGATTTGCTTTTTTTCCCCCCTTCTTTGCAGCATCTCGATCCCAAGCTGGGTTGCCTTGTTGGCAATGATTGATTACCCAATATCTAATTAAACCTGATCCAATCACTTATTATGCAGAGTGGAACAAACAAACTGAAGTCGACTGTCAGACCCGTGATTGATGATACTGCCAATCCAGGTTTTGTTGCGTCTAATGTCCTGACGCTTGTTACAACCAGCCAAAGCTGCGCTGGACAAAGCGTTCTGTCACTCTTCACACAAATTCACTCCCCTCCCCCCCTCCCCCCCCCCCCCCATGCTCCTCTTTCTCTCTTTTTTTTTTTTTTTTAAAGAAAAAATTATTGAGAACAGCAGAGGTTCTGTTTGGGTTAGTGTGTACAATGAGATCAAAGTCCCCTAGAGATCCAGAGTCCTTAAGTGGCAGGGAGTGGAAGAAAAAGAGTATGTGTGTGAAGGGGGGGTTGGCAGGAGGTGCACTTGGTATGGTAATGAACCTACCTTAGGGAGAGTGACAGATATGACATTAAAGCAAACCTAGCAGGGTAATAATTTCTTTTCTATTGTCTGCCAAGCAGGATTCTCTTCGCAGCTCTCATTTATAAATTTTTCAGTTTTAATGTTTTAATTATTTAAAATGCAAATAGGTTCCTGAAGAAAGAAGCAGAAAATACAAATTCCCTAAACAAATTCAACTTCTGAAGTTGTATTCACACATTGTAAAACCTTTCTCTTGTACCCTGCATTTAACTTACGTTAGTTAAGTTTTGCTTTTTTGTTTTTTGGTGAGCCAAGAAATAGTCAAACTTTTTCTAGTTTTTCACTTTTGTATTTTTGTTAGTTCAAGCCACTTTTCTTATTTTGCTTTTAGGGGAAGTAAAATAAAATATCAGATTCCCTTGAAATTCAAAGAACTAGCCAGAACAAATGCAGAGGTTTTTATATGATGGTTTATTTCTTGACATTGCCCGTGTTTCAAATGCTCAAATTGTACTTTGATATTAGAGAAATTCATAGAAGATTATGTTTTACAGATCCATCCCTATATAAATTCTTTATGTTCAGTGTGGGCAAGTGTCTGTATGTATTTGCACGTGTGCATGATTCCTATATGATCATTGGAAGAACTGGTAAGCATATTTTTAAAAACCTTATGCTACTAATCATATGTTTATAATTACATCGCCTACTTAGTAATCTTCTTTATAGTTCTAAGATTCCTGACTCCCATACAGCTTCAAACAGCTGATATTGAAATAAAACTGAAATAAATGAAACAAAATCCAGTAAGATTTTAAAAGATTTTACTGTTAAGCTAACATAAACGGTTATGTTTTTTTCTAGAATAAAAGGAATAACAATATTTGGGTTTGGGGTTTTTTTGTTTGTTTGTTCGGATGGGGTTTTTTTAACTTTTTCTAGACAGGTAATATAATTCTAAAGTTTATTTGTTTCCTTTACTTGCCAGGCCAGACACAAGAGCTCAGCACATTTGTGCAAAAGCTGTGAAGGTGCCTAGGTCAACACATCTTAGCTTGAAACTTCTTCATGTCTAGAAAAAAATCATGTAGATTATTTATGAGTATATTTTAAATACTTCACTCCTCCATCCTACCCCTTAGATCTAAATGGTGCAGCACTTGGGTGAATGGGTGAAATAGCCCCAGAATCACTAATGAAAACTCTTAAATCATTCCAAAAATGTGACTCCGTAATAAATTAGGAACATAGAAGTTAGGTTATAGCAGTAGTTCACAGATTGGTGCACAGAATGAGTGAGGTGGAAAGGGACCTCTGGAGGTAAACTGGTCCAATCCCCTTGCTCAAGCAGGACCATGTAGAACCAGTTGCCCAGGACCATGTCTAGAAAGTTTTTTTTAATATCTTCAAAGATGGAGACTTCACAACCTTCCTGAGAAACCTGTGCCCATGCTTTGCCCCTTCCCTGGCAGTGTTCAAGGCCAGGTCAAATGGGGTTTGGGCTACCTAGTCCAGTGTGTATGTGTGGGTAATTGGAACTATATGATCTTTAAGGTCCCTTCCATCTGGTACCACTCTATGATTCTAAGATTTTGTGATAACCCTCACAGTAAAAATATGTGTCTTTATGTTCACACAGAGCCTGTAATGTTTCAGTGTGTGTCCATTGCCTCTGGTCCTGTCACTGGGCACCACTGAAAAGAATCTGGTTCTGTCCTTTTTGGACCTTCCCTTCAGGTGTTTGTATATATCCATGTGGTTCTCCCTGAGCTTTTTCTTCTCCAGGATGAACAGTCCTAGCTCTCTCAGCCTCTCTCTATAGGAGAAATGATCCAGTCCCTTCATCATGTCACTGACCCTTTTTTGAAGTCCTTCTAGTATGCCCATGCCTCTCTAGTACTGAGGAGCCCTGAGGAGAACTGGACACAGTGCTCCAGGCATGGCCTCACCAGTGGCCAGTAGAGGAGAAGGAAGTTTTACCACTGTCAACACATTGTAGGCCAAAAACCATACGTCATAAGCATGCAGCTGCCAGCCAAACATGCCTAACTAGCCCAATTTTTTTATTTTTTAGGCAAATATACTTACAAGAATCCCTGAATGTACCTATATTTTAGTGAGAGGAAAATCCAATAAACTGTTAGGAATTGAGCAACTTCATCCTCAAAAGGAGGTAAAACACACAAGCACCTGCAGGATTTTAAAGAGTGGTAAAATGGACAAGAAAGTAGAATACAGCCCTTGTTTACTTGCAACAGAAGACAGTAGTGGAAGTAAATTAAAGTCAGGGAAAGATCAACGTTTTGGAGGGTGCTGAGCTGAAGAGAGAGCAACCAAGTGAACATACTCTGTGTCATGCCCTTTATCTAAGTGGTCAAAGCAGTCACAACAATATCAGTTCCTCTGTCTTGATAGAGTCTTCTTTAAGACTAACATCATTGCATTGATGGATTTGGAGGAAGAAACAGGATTTGTGAAGCATATGACTAGCATGTAGAACATTGGTCTCTTAATTTCATCCTCACAGAACTTTAGGAAGTAAAACATCCAGTTTTCTTTCATATGCCACGATTTCAGCCTACATAGGAACATTCTACAGACAAACAGTGGGACAGTTTAAAAAAAGAAACGTGGAGCTATGTAAAGTCACTAGAAGAATTTCCCCAAACATCTAGGGATTGCAACAAAAACTTCATCTTGCTCAGAACACCTGGTGAATGCAGGAGTGATGTTTATCTAATTCACACAAAAATATGTAATCAGCAAACGTGATGAGGCTAGCTGTATTACCTTGGCACAAATAGCAAGGGAAACATGCCTCTAGCATTCAGATTTGCTCTGTGGCAGAGCTGGAGCTAACACAATCTGCAGGTAGGGCTGGTACCTAGCTTACCGGGTTCTAATTTTATGGCTCGACTCCAGCCACCCATCCCCTCCTGTAATAAACTAATAAACATGATATTGGTCTCCATGGAAGCTGCAGAACTATAGTGAGGTAAATGGAAGGAGAATCAAGCCCTAAATACTGTAATCATGCTGACATATGTGGAGTTAAGAAAAAAAAAAAGGGGGGGGAAATCCAAAGAATCAAAATAGGTTTCTCACAGCATTAAACGTAACTGTTTTACACCAGAGCAATAGGAGGCTAACATTACCAAAGGAAGCTAAATTTAGCCTATGAAAGGTTATCTTGGGCAAGCACTTATGGTGCATTTCTCTAAATTTTCACTTCAATTAATCTCTAGAAATTCAGTGTCTGATCCCAGTGACAGTAGCCTCTGGCTTCTTCAGAGCGACTGCCGAGGAAAAATTATCTGACACATATCAAACAAGCAAGAAATGACACTGGACAACATTAATCAAAACTTTCTCATTTCCTGAAGAATTAAGCATTAAATAATTAATTCCAGCACTACAGGCAGCTGTAAAAGAGGCCTCGTGCCTCCCCGCTGGTAAGAATTTGTCCTTGTCTAAAAGACTAGATTGATATATTTATTATTTATCAGATTAATCATGGCCAAGAACATTATAGATTGGCAGCCAAGCCCAGCCAGTTATATTGTAGTGGCCTGTTATTGAAGCTTGGAAAGAACCTGGTACATCAGCAACATCCAAAAAGGGAAGGGGAAGAAGAGTTTGCCCTCAAGCATGATTTAAAAGAAAAAAAAAAAAAAAGGAAAAAGAGAAAAAAATCTCAAATGCTTTTCTTTTTTTTAAAAAAAAAAAAAAAAAAGGAATTGGACAAAGAAGATGTCATTGATTCAGCACCTCAGTGGAGGCTGCTAGCTCCTGGGGTCATTTTTATTTCTGTTTGCTAAGGACTGAAGGAGGCCCTTAGGATGTGGGTCAGAATATCAACTATTCTACGTGAAACCACAATCATTAGTTTTAAAACAGAGTTCCAGTGGCAGACAGATATAAATCAATTTAACCAGCACATACAAGAAAAACCACTTCCAACCCTTCATTTTCCTTGTGTTTATCCAAGTACTGTAGCTGTGAGACTGATCTATGATTTAGGTTTTCTTTTCATTTTTGCTAGTTGGCCATGGTAACAAGTAGCAGAATAACTAGAAAGTTACACCCTAGGGGATCAGTATGCCAAGCTCCTGCAGATTAATAGGTGTTAGACAAAAATAAACTTAATATGATTTCATATAATTTTACCATGTTGTCCTTTTTTCATTTTTTTCCCCCTCTTTTTCAATTTTCTTCCCTACTGTTTCCATTCTGCCACTCGTGGTAGTAACACCTTACATTGAATTTTGCTTTTTTACTTCGAATAGAGGATTTCTCACTTCTTTACACATGGTCAAAGGAAATCGTAACTGTGCAATTCACAATTTAAGGATTGTTCCAAATGCCAGCCTGTCTCCTACATCTTCTTTTCTTGTTTCTCTGTTGGGCAAAGATGAGCAAAACTTTTGATGCCCCACAAGAAGTTTATTTCTGTGTGTGCCTCCTCGCTTTGCTCCTTTCATGTCACCTGCATGTTATCTGTCAAGAACAAAAGAGAAGAAGGGATGCTGTATGCATGATGAGCGAGAAGTGATGAGATATTCTTTAAGAGTAGCCTTGTTTCTGCACAGATCAGGAGTTCCCTGCTAGTCTACGTGAGAGGAGATTTCAGAATGGATGGATACAACAAACATTTTATTTTTAAAAGATAAGTAAGAAAAAAACACATCAGCAAAATCTGGCCCTGAAAAAGCAGAAAGGGCCAGAGAGTCAATGCCAGTCATGCTCCTTTGACCTGGGATAGATAATGAAATGTTTGATAAACTTCCTGTTAAGATCATAAGAAGGTCCACACTGAGTGACGTTAAAAAGCTGTTCAGCCCAATCATTTCCAACAAAATCAAACTGCATTTCTAGGTGAGACCTTAAGGCCTTCGACTTTTCTGGAAGCAAATAAGGGGTTCCTAAACTCTAGAGATAATGTAGCTACAGGCTTCAAGTGGTCTTGAGATCTGCAGGGTCAATCGTTTCCTATGAAAGGAAGAATGAAATTTGTATATAATTAATCTCAATGGACTTTTCTACAAGGGTTACTGCATGGGATACCAGGATAGTCTAGCTATGACATGATGAGACAAATCACAGATTTTGTGTAGTGAAGAAAAAAATCAGGTGCAAGGAAGGCAGGCTTAAAAAGACTCAAAACCACAAACATTCAGATAAATGAGAAATAAAATGTAAAAAAAATATATATTCTTGAAACAATCTTGCAGTTGTTGCAAACCAACTGTTTTTTTTTATTGGTTTAAACAGAAAAATCCATTGTCTTCTGCAACACCACTACTTCAAAGATAGCCTTGTTCACTAGCCAGAGGATGCGTTGAGTACTTTGAAAGTCAGATCATTTACTGTGACACTTATTAAGGATGCACAAAAGTGTGTGAGAGAGTCATTAAACAAAACAAAGAAAACTCAGTCCTTGTTTTCCACAGAGGCTATATGTGTCTGATTGATTAAATTATCTGGGCAAATTTTCACAACTATGTATAATCCCGAATGACAACAGTACGGGTAGAGCCCTTCTTAGTGGGAGACCACGAGACATTCCTGAAGGAGAGAGAAGGCTGGTCCCTGGTGGTTACCAGTCCTATGCTTACATCCCTCCTTGCCTCCTGATGCACAGGCACAAATCCATGGCTACTCCAGCCAGAAGTGTGGCAAATAACCAGCTTCGACTGCTTTTGGGGGTTTGTGTGCTGCTCAAACTCCCCCCAGCCCCCCCCCCCCCACCCCCACCCCCACCCCCCACCCCCGTGCACCTCTGTTAACATGCAGTTCTCTGGGAGGATCGCCTCAGGGTGATTAGCACCATTGACCACAACATCCCTCCTTTCCCATTTAAGCATTTTAAGAGAGTGCCTCCATCCTTTTGGCCATCTCCATTCAAAAGACCTTGTTCCTCCCGGTGCCTGGCTGAATGGGCTAGTCCTGGTGCAGCCAGAGGCATCTCCACCCTTGATGACAATGGCTAGAGGTGCTCAGGCAGCACTTCAGTCCAGGGCCAAACCACAGCCACAAAAGCTTCTTTGCAGTGCTCTGCCTGCAATACCATGCAGATGAATTTCCCTCCATCCTGCCCCACATGTGAGTATTGTGAAACCACAGCTGCCATAGACCTCTTCTGCACGGAAAGAACTTATATGCAAGTAGAGCAAAATCTTTTATAAAGTAGAAAAGTATCCTCATGAATGATTACAGACAGTCATTCCCAAACCTGAAGCTTTTGTGGCTATACCACACCGTACAGTTAAATTCGGGCAGCGTGCTGCTTAAATCCTTCTGTATTGTTGTGGCATCTCTCCAATGAGGGATGAACATCCTCTCTCAGTCTTTTTTACCCTTCTTCCAGATGCACAACCTCTCTTCTTCCTAAAGGATAGTTAAAACTCTTGCTTCTCAAATGTATATAGACAACTTTAAACTTGAAATTAGGAAATAGATAAGAAAAAATAGCTTAGATTCAACTCCGCTAGGCTCAGTGACACAAAGATAGTTAAATTTTTTCAATGTCTGCACAAGCTAAAGTATTTAATGTTTTTCAGGAGGAAAATGTTTTACAGAATATTTGACACAAGAAAAACTTCATAGGTGAAAATGTTCAGAGAGAAGCAAGACCACAGTCTTAGGGATGAGAAAACCATGTTTTTTCTCTGTTGGTTACGGGGTTACATTTTGATTGCAAGGTTAAAAATAATTTATAGCTAGCCATCGTTTTCTGACCTGGCTCCAAAAGGAAGCCATGCAGACTTACTCAGAAATTGGGGGGGGGGGAGTGTTGCTTCCTGGGGAACGCAAAGAAGCAGTTTAACTCCATTTTATAGCTTCCCAAGAAACCAAGTTCTAAACTGAGAGAATAATTTCTAAAAGAAAGTAAGTATTTTTTCATGAAACCCATATAAAGAAAAGCTTACAATTGATTCTAAGCAAAAGTCAAGTGTCACATCTGCATATTAGGCTGCTGCTATGTAAAGGCAGGTTTATTCCTGACATCACATACTTGTCACATTTCTTCTCAGAGAAGAAAAAAAAAAGGTCAGCATAAAGTACCGTGCATCTATGAACTGTTCATAAACATCTAAAAATGTAACTATGTGCTTTTTGTATAAAATATGAGGCAGTAGAAAAACTGAAGCTGGGCAGATTTTTGTCTTGACATACAACTTCTTTTATTTCCTCCTACTCACATTTTTATGAATTAAATGCACAATCAACTTTTTAACATTGCATATTATTTCTCAGATAACATCTCTTTCATATGAAGTTTACTGTTTATCTGAGTATTTATCATCATCTTTAAAATGTGTAGTTATTTTACACTTTATTTCAGCAGAAATAATGAAGAACTTTCCATATTAAGCAATCAAATGCTAAAAAAAAAGGAAAGACGGAACCTAAAACCTATGCTTTGTCTTGGTTTTCATAATCTTTAATTGAAGAGTTAATTATGATTTTTTTTTCTTAAAATGGCAGGTCTTGCAAACTAGATATAGTTTTAACACCCATCTGCTAGAGAAGAGAGAAAAAGTCCTAAACCAAAACTTTAGGAAATTGAAAATATTGATCCTATGCAATTAAACACAGAACCACATGGGAAATCCAACTGAGCTTCCGAATCCACACTGACACCTTGTCTGTGAAGGAGGTAGCTCAGACACTGGTATCACCAAGCTCAGGACCAGATGTATTAATTTCCTGGTGTAAGCTCAGCTAGTTACTGGCCTCTCCACTGCAAAGATCCTGTTCCTCCCTAACACCACCTGCGCACTTGTGAGGAAGATGAACTTCCTCATGTTGTTCAAAGGTAACATTTTGCTGAAGACGAAATTTTCTCTTCACATCCAGACTTCATGAACTCTTGAAGTCCCCTGGAAGGAGATCCCATGCTGATGACAATGGCAAGGTGAAACCTGCCCCTGCTTCCCCCAAGAAAAATGTACCACAAGCCACCAAACCTTGAGCCTATCAGTGAAGAAAAACAGAATGAGGCAATACCTCCAACAGGGAACATTCAGATCTGCTGGGAAAAAGTGAAACAGGTGAAATGAAAGTTTAGAAAAGTAAGTCTGTAGACTGCCTTTTGAGAATTTATTTTTTCTTCTGGTCTTTTTGTTGCCTTTTTCAGCTACAGCAGTCCCACATGGTCCCTAGGGAAGCCTCTTGCCATCCATCACCTTTGAGCCTTAGACTGGGAGTTTGGTCTTCACTGAGGCCAGGAAGCCTGTTCCCTTCAGAAGCCTCCCTGTTGGTTTTCAGTGCTGCAAGCACCCTGGTTGCTGTTCATCTCAGGACATGAGTACAAGATATATTGACTTTGGCAGCAAAGCCAAATTAAAAGGCTCTTTTTCCCTGGCAGTTTTTCTCACACAGTAGTTCACTGCCCGTTCAGTAGTGCCTGGACAACAGTTTTGGAGGCCACACTACTAATCATCCCTCCGAAATGATCCAAATTAGAAATAACTTTTATAAAGATTATTTTTAGCTTGCATTGGTTTGGTGTGGATTGATTTGTAACACACATTAAAAAAATAAAATTGAACAGTGATCATATACAGTATGGCCACAGGGTAGCAGCTAAGGAAGTAGATGCTCTGAAGCTGGCTTGCTGCATAACAAAACCAAGTAACCTGTGATGCCACCCTCTTGCCTAGCCCCACACTGCATTCCCAAGCCATCCTTAGCAGACTGCTTCTTGTCACAATAGAGCAGTCCTTCCTACTCCTGTGAAGGTTTGGGCATAGGTGAAGTGCAGCAGCTAGGATAAACAAGCAACCAACCTCCCTTTTGCCAAACTACTTTGAAAGAACAGGTGCTTTTAAAGCAAACTGGAAGGAGATAAATTGCAGAGCTTTCCTCTTTGTCATAAATTCAGAAATGTAAATACATTCCAGCAGTAAGACTGACTTTTTAAATATACTGGAAACAGAAGGCAAATATTTGTGCCTGCTGCACAAATAATTTGGTGTTATTTTAACTGTTGAGAATGTAGCGGTGTCTTTTAAAGTTGATGTCAAGCACTGGCTGTTGAGCAATAATGAAATAAAGAGTTGGTAAATATGGGGTTTGGTAGCTGAACAGGTGTTTTCTGACTCCTAAAAAACAACTAAAACTATGAAACTGAGGCAAGCAGGGAGGTTGGAGGGGACACAGAAAGAACTTTTATGGGTGCTTTTTCCTTTCTGACGTCTTAATGACATCTGAAACCATTCCTTGCACTCTTATTTGGTGGACAAAAGTCAGAGGAAAACCAGAAATACCTTAAGAGGAATTTAAGATTTTTGGTCACATGAATCATTAATACAGGAATCATGTTAATATTACTATGTTCATCAAATACTCATGTACAGGTGGTGGGATTGTTTAACTTGCTTTGGCCTTATTATTTTCCCCTTTTTCTCCATCCTGTACTTGCCTTCATCTCTCTAAGAGCTTTCTATCCCCCAGAAGACTTCTGTGTCCTTCCATTTGCACATGAAATATATGGCTGCCATTTTTGAAATTAAACTGAGCCCAGGGATTATCCTGACCTGAAACACCAATAGCAGCTCTCACAGTCACAGTCCATTGGACATTATTAATTTATGATCACATCTTGCCGTGCCTTAGCCACTTTTGCTTTTTCTCTGAATTAAGCCACCACAGCAAGCGTGCGTGCTGCACAGAATACTACAAAGCAGGGTAACATCCTGCTGAGATATTTGGTATGTCAGGTAATGGGAAAGTATGCCACATCTGAAGGACAGCAAAGTTTTCTTCTTTCTAGCTTGACTCTTCTTTTTATTCTAAGTGAAAGCAAAGCAGGCACGCAGATCATTTAATTTAGATTTAGATGTTCAAATGCATTTAGATGTTCACCTGCTATAATTTCCCTTTGAAATAATTTTGGTTTTATCATGTTTCAACATAATTAGCATCTGGTCTTCCAGTAAAAGAGCACCAACACAAGAGGTATTTGCAAAACTACCTCTTCTGCTTATTGTACCTGAAGTAGAAAGTAACATCCAGGCTCTTTCGCTAGCCAAATCAGTGATTTTCCAATGCATTTGAAAGTGAAAGCCTACACAGCTATATGGTGTTTTCAACATTGCTTTTCAAATTTGCAAGCCCCTTAAATAAGAAGCAACATAGGGAAAGGGCTACTTGATCATTTGTTAAACAAATATCAAAGATATGCATACTAATGCCAGAAGGAGTGCTTTCGGGTGTTCTATTTACAGAATTGTAATTACATTTGCTGTTTGAATTGGCCCTCCAAAGAATTAAAAATAAGCAGCCATGGCTTTTTATTGCTATCCAGTGTTCCCTGGTGGCTTCTCTCTGAGTGTTCTGACTGGCAATTGTTCCAGGCTCACTTGTGCCAGTAATGCATTTGTTAATTAGGCTAAGAGTACTACAAAAACCACAACACAAGCCTCTTGTCAGCATATGCTGATCTAACCTCTTGAAAGGACGGTTATTTAAATAGATGCCTTTTGAGTTTTTTCTTTTTTTTTTTCCCTAACATGTAAAT
This sequence comes from Gallinula chloropus, assembly GCF_964237585.1. Taxonomy (NCBI): domain Eukaryota; kingdom Metazoa; phylum Chordata; class Aves; order Gruiformes; family Rallidae; genus Gallinula; species Gallinula chloropus. The sequence continues at coordinate 68,510,040 of NC_140086.1, forward strand.
ATTCCCTTAAATATTAGTTATGCTGGTTTAAATTTTTATGGGATCAAATATTTGTTTAATTCTTGTTTTCCATGTTCGCTTTTCTGATTCACTATGCTTTGTTCCCCTAATCTCCTTCACATACAAGAAAGAAGTCTTGAAAACAAACTTTTTTGACACCATTCAAAGCAGTTATATATAGTTATATAGTTATATCTAATGCCAGACTGGAGTTCTGCAAAGACTGGGCTGGAGTGACATGGAGATTTTGCTCTTTTCTGCACCCGCACTGCAAACACAGGAACACGAAAGGCATGGCCCAGAATGAAAGAACGATCCATGGTGGAGGGTCAGTTTCTAAAAAGACCTGCATGTCAGGCTGCTCTGATCCTGTGCTCGAGCCATTCAGGTGGACAGAAAAGTGATTAACTTCATTAGGATGTAACTTCATTACTGGTTTAAGAACGATCTGGCAACAAGAACGTACTGTGCAGTTCAGCAGCCCTTTTTAATATTTTTCACTTGTCCAAAGACTGTCACCAACTCTCTAATCTACAAACTTGTTTTCCCACCTTTCTCCACAGCCCTCTATGTATAAGACCAGTAATACTGCAATTCAAGACAAAAGTAGGGAGGCACTGGGGACATTGCAAGTCAAGACAAAAGTAGGGAGCTCAGGCCAAGAGAAAATCTGCAGAAACTTGAAGCACAATTGGCTTTCATCTTGGAGACTGGACACAAATATAATTTACATTTTAAAGAAAAATGCATTAAAAGAATGTCTCTCTCTGTTGTATTAGAAGACAAAATACTGAAATTGTAGTAAAGGGAAAAGAAACTTAGACCCATTGTGGTTCTTACCTATATACTAAGAGGACTTCTTAAAACTAAAGGAGCTTTCACTTTTCACTTCATGCAATGTAGCACTCTGCTTTTTATCAAAAGGTTTGCTTAAATATTTTCTGTCTCTCTAATTCTATAGTGCTCACTACTATGCACAGATAAAAAAATTAGTCATGTCAATTCAGTATACAACAAAGTATTGAAGAAAAAAATATTTTTGATCTTCCCAACAAAAATAGCATGATTTACTTGGAAAGCAAGCATCTGTGTTTGGAATGTTTTCTGTTCTGGTTATATGCCTGAGTAAGTACTCAGAGCTGGGGCTGAAGCTTGATTTTCTGTAACTGTCTGCTTTTATTTTGAAAATATTAGTCTTTTTTTTCCCCTCTGGAACAAAGGGAAATATCTGGGGGAAAATATATGGTTTGGTTAAGATGAAAGAACATGAACAGAAATATACTCTAAGCCTTCATTTCTTTTCCTATATACTAGGGTCCACATATGTACCTCTTTTCAGTGATGTACCACCCTTACATGGTTACGCTTCCAAAAAGAAACAGCTGGTTGCTGAGAGTGGATACTAGAGCCATTCAATTTGTAACATTCATGAGGCAATGGAATTTCTGGGTCTGGAATTTCCAAGAACCTGGCTTTCACATAAAAATTAATACAATTTCAGAATGCTGACTTTGATGAGAATGGGAAAGGACTATCCAACTATATTCTGGTATGACATACTGCTGACACAGTAAGAGAGTTTTATGTGGCAAAATCAATTCTGTATCACAAAGGCCAGTACTTCAGACTGAAGAATTTGTGGACAGTAGATTTGAATGTATAAATGGGAATAAGCAGGACCAACAGGCCTATAAAAAGCTCTAGGAGGAATTTAAGAAAGCAAAAAAAACTTGTGTAGAATACAATGCCGTATTCCTAACATTGCCGTACTGCTCATTTAACATTAGACAGAAGATTATGACCCTCTGTGACTCCCTGTCCCCCTCATCACTCAGTATCCCATCAGAAGTTAAATCATTTTAGAACTGGACAGAAAGGCATGACTCTGGCTGTTTGCCTTTACATCTGAGTGAGCTGGGAAGGATCGCAGTCAGGTACTGGCACCTCTTCTCCAGCCCTGGTGCAGCTCAGCATTCCCTCCTCAGTGTGGTAACTGAACTCACATTGTACCTGGGATCACTAGGCCTAGTTTAAATTAGCTCAGGTGTTGCTACTCTTCACTGCAGTACAGAAATGGCAATGTAGATGCTCTAAAACATGCTGGGGAGGGAGAGGAGTGTGGGAAGGAAGCCCATGAGCAGGCCTCACAAGACCTGTCTTTTGATAAATTTGCAAAATGACATCAATGAGCAGGGACTGGGATTCTGAACTACAGTGAAGCCTAACACATTGAACATCAAAGTGCCAGCCAACTCATTAACTTGTGCTGTGAAACATGAAGCAGGAATACAGAAAATATTTGCCTTTGCTGAAAATATTTGATGAGCATTTCACTCCAGAAAGAAGTTTTATAAATGCTTACACAATTAACTTGCATGTGTAATTGCCTTTATGAGCAAGCAAGCACTGTGACAGCATCACTAACTTTCAAAATTCTGGGGTTTTATGCTTTTTCCTTAGGGTTCAATTTAATATGGACCAAATTTCCAGACTATGACTTTCCCCAACTTTAGACTGCTGTCAAACTAGAAGGTGTGGGAAAAGAAAAGATGTGGGAAAGAAGCTTATGGGACATACTCTTAACTTTTGAAAGTGGAATTAAGGCTGCCACAAGTAAAATTCTGGTTCAAATTCAGAAAACTTAGTAATCCTGGGAAGTTCCTCAGTAATCGTGTGCTAAGGAAGAAAGATGCTAGATTTCTGAAGTGCAGGAGATGAAATGACACTGTGCAGGCAGTAAGGGGAGAGAGGAGACAAGGAAAGGAAGTGCAGCATTTCTGAGTATTGCAAATTTCACATAAAGATAGACTACATGCAGGTCTTCTGTATCTGTTTATAGCCTAGCACAGTGTGTCACTCATTAGGTTAAGTGTTTGTAAGAGCTGGAGTTTCCCTTAGAGCTTGTAGCTGTACTAATGCAGACCTCAACTTCAGTTGGAGATAGCTAGTCTATCTAGTCAGTCTAGATCTTGGCAGGAAGGAATACTGACATAGACCAGGAAAGGCAAAAATGGTGGTTGCATTTCAGATTGCTGCAAATCACAGCGTTTGGCCCTGACACTTCCAGGGTGTGTTTGAATTAACACACCTGACATGAAATATCAGGCCTCTTACACAGCTCCCTAGTGTCCAGGTTGCAGTTTTACCAAGTAGTTGCATCTACTCCTGTGACCTGAAGCACCTACCACCACCCCATGCACCCTGGTACAGTTGGTGTCTCCAGTATATAAGGCTACACACCATAAGGTTTGGTGCAACTTCCCTGTCCTGCCCCTACAATGACTCAGGAAGGTTTTATTGACTATGATCCTTCAGATCTACAGTTGCACAGCCTCTGGCAGGTGTCATCATCAGAAAAGATCTAGAGTCACTGGACTGTAGAAGTTAGAAAGTTAAATAAGAAGAAATAAGTTAAATAAGAAGTAGTAAAAAATACTTCATTTATGACTTTCTGTGTAGAGACCTGACAGTTTCTCTCACTCCTGGAACAAAAGAGAATAACCACAGTCCTCCAGCATCCAGAGATCAATGAGGCTGTACTGTGTATCTGTATTTAGGGCTGAGTTTTGAACACAAAATAATCACATAGGTTCAAAAACATCCAGAAGCTGAGTAAAAGAAAAGAAACAGACAGTTCATAGCACTTGAAGCGTTTTCAGATTCTCAGGTGTCATACTTAATTTCTGAATATGTGGTGTCAGCAATACATGAGAAACGCTCAGCTAGCTGAAAACTTGCAGGAAAAGTACAAAGCCAGGGATACATTGGAACATCTTACACAATATTTTTCTGTTACTATGCCCATCAATTTATCTATAAAATTTCTGCCTCCGATGGTCTTGGATAAGTCTTTTTCTGCTCCAGTTTCTTTAAAATAACACATATCTTTTAACTTTTCTATAGAACATATCTTTTCAAGCTCTGACCTGGGACTCAGCAAGTCTTGACAGCTACTCACAGTATAATAGTAGGTTTCCTTCCTTCTTCCTCCTTGCACCTCTTTACTCGCTCTGAGGTACTGAGTGGTGCATCCTAATACGTTTCCAGAAGAACTAGTGAATGATGTGAGATAGAGGCAGCTGTTCAATAAATGCTGTGGTCACCTCAGGGTATAGACCTGTAAATACTATACAACGGACACCAGCCAAAGCTCAGTTTCTATCCCACAGAAGAGCAGACACCATAACCAGAATTTTCTTTTTTTGAGGTGCCCATTAAACATTTTTGCCATCCAAACTTCAACAGGAGTCATTCCACCAGACCATCAGATTCACTCTTACTTCCTAGAAAAATCACCTCTGCTTGGCAGTAAATTCTTGTATTGATTTTTGGCTCCTTCGTGGTGTGTTATTTTTTCTTCCAGGGAAAGAAATAAGATTCAGAATGAAATGATTTTATTATTCATTTTTCCCACATTGCTTTCTTTTTTTTTTTTTTTTTCTAAAAATAATCCTGCAACAGCGTATGGACCTAACCAGTAGGGAAAACTGGAAAATCACCTGTGAGAGCTTCAGAAAGGCAGAGTAAAGACCAACCTAATGTGAAAATGGTAACATTGTAGATTTGCAGGAGGCATTTACCTTCTGATTGGATGTTCAATGTGTGTTTAGGCATTCACCCCATTTAACAGCACTAGTTTCCTTCTATCCTGCCTGAATCCTATAGAAATTATTTCAATAGCCTCATAAATGAAGTGGAATAGTTACCTAGTAAGACAGTGCTGTTCAGGATACTCAAAACTGGCACTGGTTGAGGATCTGTATAAACTGTAAGCAATGCCAGGTGATGGAGAATTAAAATGGCAGATGTCAATCAGTCTTGATAAATTTAAAATAATTCATAAAGAAGACTATAACTCTACCCATGCATGTATACAGCTGTAGGCTTTCAATTACATATTTCAATGCAGAAAAATAATCTTGGAGTCTTTGTGGATTATCTCTGGAAACATCATCTCAGTGGCACCAAAAAGACAAGTAGAACATGAGGAATGATTTGTACAGGAATAGAGAACAAAACAGCAAGCATTACACTACTGCATTATGCATAAAGCCACCCATATCTTTAACACTGACCACAATGTTGGCTACTCAATTTGAATAATTATGTAGCATAACACATACTAATATAGATAAAGATTATCAGAGATGTAGAATTATCAGCATATAGGATGGGATTGGGCATTCTTGGATTCTACCGTATGAAAAAAAGAAAGAAAGAACAAACAAACAAAAAAGCCAATAAGCGAGTGGGTATACAAAGTATTCAGAGATGCCAACCATATGAGTAGAGAAAACCTGTTTACTGTGTCTAATAAACCAGGAGGGGGTTCCCAGTGCAAGAATCAGAGAGAAGTCTTGAAAACAAAACCAATAACGCTCCCCCCCTAAAAAAAAATCATTAATTTAAAAACCTACATAGATTTTTTGTGAGGAATAACATACAGAATAATGTGCAGAATTCACTACCACTTCATGTTACAGATGCCAAAGTTATGTGGGGCTTCAAAAACAAAAGGACACACCATTGTTGCAAATTCTGCTGCAGGAAGCCCCTGACCCACTGATCCTCACAAGTAAAGAGGCCATTCTGAATGAAAAAGCAAGCTGTACTTGCTTTGGTTTCTTATTCATTTCCACAGCATCTGGTACTGTTACTGTCAGGGACAGAACAATTAGAGTGGCTTTTGACGCCTTTGTGGGTTTTGCAACAGTGAGTGTTAATCCTTTAATCTTTTTGCTTCACTTTGTCCTCCTTAAGCATATTTCATTTTATATTTATGGACCTAATTCAAGGTTGGTGAATGAAGTCTAGTGCCTTTTGAAGTGAGTGGGAATAGTAGACTCACCTTTTCCCCTTTATGTTGCAGAAAGCAATTCTCTTTCTCAGATCTAAGTTTACACCACTCGAAGTGATGTGAAGGGCTCAGATTCCTAAATGGTTTTTGCATTCCGTGCAGCCCCCGATAATGCTTATGTCAGGGAAGATCTGTGCTCCTCATGGCTATGTTTGAAACACAGCCAAACGACCCTAAGTGCCATAAGACCCAAGAGCTCATCTTCTCAGAGGCTTTTTCCACCTTCATCACTTAACAGAAGACCCACAATGGGCTTATTTCTATGGGGACTGCTAGGAGGTTTAAGATACATGATTTTCCAGATCTACAGAGCAATCTATTGAGAAAATATGATGGCTTCTTCATGAATCAGGATGTTAATTACCTTAATACATTTAATTATACAGATAATCAGTACAGTCAAAACTCAGCCAAAGATGTTGTTGCTAGCAGAGATGACAGATACCTGCTAGGCAGCTTTTTAAAATTTGAATTTTTATCTACTTTCAGTTAAAAATATCTTCCATATTTTGCTAAACTCAGGTTTGCTAAACTATTAACAGCATGGTTTCTATTTTTGGTTTAAACTTCTGTCTCACAAAATTTACATGTGGTGCATATTTTAGGAACATTTAGGAAGTTGCAGTTAGGTTTGTACCAAACCGAAGAACACTCTGGCAAGACAGCATACCTAAGAACAATTTGACCAAACTGTGGAAATTCTAGAAAATTCTATCACAAGTCTCAGTTACCTTCTCTAACACATTTCATGACCACTTTCAACCCCTTCCTCACAACTTCCTCACCTTATTCCCTAAAATCACAGTATACATAACTTTCTCAAGCAAAGGCACAAAAAAGCAGTTTACTGTAAACCACTTCTTCTCTATCAAAGATATCTTTTTGTTGCTATTTTATAGTCTTAGATGCCAAATCTATAAATAAGAGGAAAAAGCATTTTGGTATTTCTCAAGCAATTGTCTATCTGTTTTCAGAAATTTTCTTCAGGTGAAAGTGGGTTTTTTTTAATATTCCTCTTCCAAACTTGGATCTGTGCTTCTTGCTTAGAGGCATGAGTGCCATCTATAGAACAGTCACTAGCAGATATTTACTTGGATGTTGAGAAATAAGAGAGAGTTTTGTCCCTGTTGTCCCAGGAGACAGTTTTGTCCCTTTAACAAAAAGCTCTCTTGCTATTCAGCTTATGTGTCACAACAAATTCAGTAATTTTCCACAAGTGGAGGTTTAACATAAATAAACAAGTGTCATTACAATTTTAAGCAGAGAAGGAATCACTGACAGAGATAATGATATTGATATTTGTTCAAAGACTGTGATGATGTTTTAATTTAAAATAAACTGTATATGTCTGCGGCACCAGCAGTGGTGCAAATATTTAATATAAGAGGAAATACCCTTTTTTTTTATACTGTGCATTAAATCATGAAATAAAAAAGCAATGAAAAACAAACAAATAACTCCCACCACACTCTGTTAATTCTCTTCCTCTAAATAAGAGTATTTTATGATGGGTTATTTATATAATGATTTTCCTTTGATCTTCCTGTCTTGTCTTTAATAAGATATACAGAGGTATTGAGTATTTCAGTTCCATCTCTATCATAAAAGCTTCCTTCTCTAATCCATTTCTTTCCTTGTTTCCTTTTTGTCTGATGGTAACCACTTTCTTATGATGAAAAGGATTTTAATTGAGGCACTAGGAGTAAATTTGTAATCCTTTATGTGAAGCCTTTCTTCGTTATGTATCTTTAAGTTGCAAATATATCAAGCTTGTAATTTAAAACATAATTGTACTTTGTATGGAAAATACAGGCATGGAAAGCAGAGGGCACCCTATCACATGCTAAGTCTCCTATCACAGGAAAGAAGAGAGAAGAAAAGAAAAGAAAAGAAAAGAAAAGAAAAGAAAAGAAAAGAAAAGAAAAGAAAAGAAAAGAAAAGAAAAGAAAAGAAAAGAAAAGAAAAGAAAAGAAAAGAAAAGAAAAGAAAAGAAAAGAAAAGAAAAGAAAAGAAAAGAAAAGAAAAGAAAAGAAAAGAAAAGAAAAGAAAAGAAAAGAAAAGAAAAGAAAAGAAAAGAAAAGAAAAGAAAAGAAAAGAAAAGAAGAGAAAAGAAAAGAGAAGAAAAGAAAAGAAAAGAAAAGAAAAGAAAAGAAAAGAGAAAAGAAAAGAGAAAAGGAAGAAAAGAAAAGAAGGAAAGGAACAAAAAAGAACCTTCTTATGTCAATCTAAAAAAAAAAATCCATTTGTGATCACAAATGAAACATTTCCAATCTCATAATGGGTAGATTGCTTGGTTTTATTACCAGCCATGCAAAGCAAGACCTCATCAAAAGAAGCACTACGCAGAGGTTCCATCTTTCCATTAAAATAATTTCAAAAAGCTTTTTTTTCCCCTTTTTTCCCCTGAAAGAACCCATTTTGCAAGATGATTTAGCTCAAAATCTGCTGGGAGTAACCCTTGACATAAAGTCATATTGTGTTGGAGTTTAGTCCTAAATTCATACATCAATTATTTACTGTCAACGCAGATTGTATAAGTGTAGAAAATTACTAGGAATGATATTTTCTCTCAGGCAGAAAGAATGTGATACAGCGGATACATCCCACCTAATGTGCTGTCCCACTGTCCACAGGCCAGAATTATTTATGCATTAGAAAACACTGTGCCAGGGCAAAAATAAGAGGGGAGAGAGAGAGACAGACACATTATTTTAAACCTTTCATAACATCCATAAATATTTCATAACAAATAAATAAAGAATGTTGGGCTTGTTTGGAGGACAGCTGTAGCTGCATGGTTCAGTGCTTTGCAAAGCTCCAGAGACCCCACGCTTACCCCTCAGTTAAGCCCCCATTTCTTTTTAATCATCCACTTAGTGCATTGTGGGTAGGGGAGCTCTCCAGGTGAGTTGAAAAGCTGGAGGTTATGTATGTGAATACAACTTTTTATTTTAGATTGTTAAAGCAAACAGTAGAAGGAGAGTTTCTCTTTAATACCCTGTTCAGTGCTTTTGTCTTCTGCCACTGCAGTTTTTTAATATATCAGGGAAATGATTGCTTTGCCTCAAATGTTATTAAAGGGTTACCCTACTTTTTTTTTTTAATACTCATTTTTTTAAGACATAAAACGTACATTCCACGGTGCATGGTAGAGAAATTATGTTTAAACTGGAGGGAGTCATATTTTCATGTTTCTGAACTGCTACAGCTGAGTCCAAGGCTGTGTTTAGGAGCTTTATTTCTTACTTTGGAGCCATGGCTTGAGTCCTTGCACCTCACATTGCTGTGCTGCACTCATTAATCACGCACATCAAGTACAGGGCATGTGAGAACAGTCCTGGTGCAGGTGAGAGTCAGCTACCCTGGACTGAGGTTTAGTGTCCTACTTAAATTTGCTTTTATGGGGAATTAGTAATGGACTCCTGGTTTAGCTGACAGGACAAAAAAAAAAATTACAGAACAGAAGGCTGGATAAGATCCAATTAATTTTAAGGTCTCACGGTTATATTTTGGACCTCTGGAGACACCCTTAACTGATATGCCACTGTTTTGTGTAGGGTTCTTTGGTTGCTTCGTGTCACAGAATCACAGAATTTCAAGGTTGGAAACCTGTCCCGGTACAGCCCTGAAAAGGCACATCTTCCAGCCACAGCAGGCAGTGGTGGAAGCAGCGCTGCAGAAGTCTCTTTACTGGTGGATGGGGAGGGTCCTCAAGGATGAGTGTTGGCTCTGTAGCCAGAGCCTACAGCACAGCTTCCCTCTTCATGGCATGCCACAGCGTGTCCCCAGAGCCCGTTTTGAAGTCTGATATCCTGTGTTCTAACCCTGCAGCTAGCAAAAAAGCCCTCTGTGTCTGCACCAAGACCTGAGCTGATATGTCAATGGGGCTCTGAGTCAGATCCTGAGAATGACTTCTGCTTACTCAGGGGATGTGTAACCTACGTTTCATGTACAAAATGATAGCATTTGCTAACAAAAGCTGAGGCACCTCCCAGCTGCTGTTGAACATATGAGGAAGTGTGCAAAGGGCCTGAGGCGAAATGTTAAACACCGCCCCTTATCTCTGAGATGACACACCTCGGGATCTGTGCCCCTCCGCTGGTTGGTGTGCGAAGGGTAGGTGCGGTGACATTCACTTGACCTCTCTGGGGTTTCCACCAGGAGGACTGGCATCACAGACTGGCTTTTCTGAACTGTGAAAGCACAAGGATGGTTACTTGCTTAGGCACTCAGCTGGGACAGAAGGTAAGGTCCAGAGCTTTCTGCAGCGCATTCTGCAATTGTAATCTCCAGCCCCACAGTGAGAGTATTTATGGCCTCCAGTGTGACAGAAATGATAACTACCTACATCTTCAGAGGTGAAGCTGTAGACAGAAAACTACAAATCAAAATTTCTGAAGTGCATTTACAGGAACACATACATACCTGGTAGCAGAAGGTTGTTGTGGTATTGAAAGAGACTCGGTGGAATATGAACTGGCAGCAAAAATGTTCAGAGTGATTTTGATCTGCCTACACAGATGCTGACAGATCCCAGAGTAGGGAAATCCACACAAGTGGAATATCGTGTTCAGGGCATCTCACTTACAAACTGGAGTGAGACCACAGGAGTGCAACAAACAGTGAGCATCACTTTGGAGGGACTCATACAAAAGAAGATCCCGGTCACTCAGTCTGCCAGTGCAAGACAAGCTGTAGCCTGGTACAGGACTAAAGATTCATTTGAAGCAGCAGACAGATTTCAGGGCAAAAAACCATTACAAGCTAGTCTTTAAAATTGTATGTAGATTCTCTCCACAACAACATATCAACAGTTGTCCTAGAAACTTACCCCCACCTCACTGAAAACAAAGCCAGAGATTCAGTTCAAGCTTCAATTTCAACTCAGAAAGTCCTAAACTCAAGTACTAGACATCTGTGAGCTAACTGAAGAAGAGCCCATTACCAACTTTGCCCTTAAATACTCATAGGCTTAAACCTGACAACTCCAGACTAATTCTCTGACAGGATAAGAAGTTTCTAAATTGTGCTTGGGGCTTTCTCTGTGGGCATTTGCAATGTTATCAGCAGCTAGTCTGAACTCTGGACACAGAAGCGGGGACAGTTTTCCAAAGATAGAAGCATCAGTGCTACACACAGAGATAATGCGACATTTCAACTTAGACCTCTAGGGATTGTGTTAGTCACTTTTGTCAAGAAATGAATATGTAGGGACTAGTAAGGGTAAAAAAATCCTCTGAACTAGTAATGCTGCAAGAGAATAAGCAGCTTCTTAGGTGTTACAGTGATCCACAGAAAGGTGATAAATTATCAGCTGAAAATCAGGTAGGAAAAGAAAGTAAAATTAAAAAAAAACAAAAATAAAGCTTGCCACATCTTCATAAATGGAAGTATTCTGAACACTGTCTGCATGTCCTTATTTCAAGAAATTACTATTTGTCTTTTATCTAGCTTTTCACTATGAAAATACAGTCATTCTTTCTTAGAGAGTTTGTCATTTAATTTTGTATCAAACTACCATGATGTCATAACAGCTCTTTCTGTAGTTGGTGAGTTTGAAGAAGGGTGAGTAAAAAAGTGTGTAACAGGGGATGTTATGCTGCTTTATTCTTTAGCATTAACTGAATTTTCCTATCCAGAGCACTCAGTTATACTCTGAATAACAAGCTACTTTGTAAAATAGAATAATAACACGTACAATATTTTAAAAGTAATACATTTTTAAGAGGCTCTGAAGCAAAAAGACATTATTTTAACAAAACCAAAGGACTGGCTCAAAAAAATTCATAACTTTCAGAAGAAAGTTTTATCTTCTGACTAGCTTGGAAACATTTGTAGTTTTAAAATACTTTAAGTGGTCATTCTTCTCAGTTTTTATATGTTTGTGCTACAGTTTCATGAAACTTTTAAGTCTTTTTTTTTGTGGGGAGACATTAGTGATCAGTTGAATTTTCAAAATCAATCAAATTGGGAAAATTGTTAAACAAAGAGGTAAAAAAGACCCATTTCAGAAGGTTAGGAAATTGCCTATTTATTTCTACATAATTTATTAGATTTCGTATATTTTCATCACAGTCACCATAGACCTAGCCCCTTGTAGCAATGACAGGCAAATGGTGGCCAACTATCTGATGAATGATTTGATAATTCTTAATTTCTTCCTTCTCAGAGAAGACAAAGGGCATTGAAAACTACCAAATGCTCTTTACAATTTTCATGAATGGAAGAAATTGGTGTTCTTTGCTGAAAACAATTGAAGTGACTATTTGTCTGAAAATCGGTATGTTTGTTTTGTTTTTCTTGTTCAATTATTCTGCACACACTCACTCTGGAAATGCCTTCTGATGTAAGAAACTGATTGGAGATGGAGGCACCAATTTCAGAAGGCATCCTTAATTCCAACCAGCAGTGCAAGACCCTATCAAAATGTAAATTTGATCCTGAACTTGGATATCCTTCTGTTTCTTCCTTTTGAATAAGGGACACAATGATGATCTTCTACAGAAAGTGCTTCTTCAGAATCTGGACAGCTAACTATGTTGACAGTTTTACAAGATTATTTTAGTTCTGTCATAGGGCTGAAGTAGAGGAATAATATTTCCTTCATTTTTTACACCACACAAATTATTTGCAGAAGGAAAAAAGGGAAACAAAAAGTAATAGATACAAATTAATAAAACACATCTGGCCATTAATGGAACTCCTTTATTTTAAAAATTATACTAATTGAAGTATTGTACTTGCAATATCGTAAATGCTGTTGTGCAATCCCAGCATTTTGCAGCAATGTATGGTAGTTATTTTCCTTTTGCTTGTGTACAGATGACCTTCAACTGAGACATGAGCAGAAAACTGATTTTTTTTATATAGAGAGACTCATGAACAAAAGGTCTTTCCTTGGTATCCTTTTTTGCAGGACCCATGCATTTAAAATATTGTAGGCTCCATTTCATTTTATGCTGACTGGGGTGTTTACTATTGTCATGTTATTAACCTTGCTTTAAGAAGGCTTTTATAACATCAGTATTAGAGTTTATTACTAGCCTTAGCTGTGATATACAGTTCATGGCCTTATTAAAGAATGTGTCCTGCCCTTGGAATTCCCTAGAATCAGGTAAATAATAGAAGAGTGTTGCAGGGAAAAAAAAAAAGGCACACTTTTCCCTCTTTAAGCAGTCAAATAAAACTACAGGCATGTGTGTTTTCTTTAGTCTTCTCTGTACAAAGAGAAGTTTGAGGAGGATTTGACTTCTCAGAAAATTAATAATGGGATACATACACTTTATAATTAAAATCTGTCTCATGAAGTCAACAAATGACAAATATTACATGCTGTTTGTCCATTTTACATGTGTTTGTTGGTGCTAGGTCAGTTCGCAATGGCTAAATTGCCAGCTAATATTTTGGAGTTGCCACACATTTCTGCTCTTCTTTTAGACAGATAACCCAATCCCAAGAAACACAGCATGCATGGGGAATGTATTATTTTTTACTCTATGTTATTCACTAAAGAAAAAAAGAGAAGAAACTTTCTGGAGAGCCAAGTTCACAATTATTGAGACCAACTACTTTTTTTATGGGTGTAAAAGATAGTTCTACTTGAACCTCAAGGTGCACACTGAGTAACAAGTCAAGATCTCTGTGAGCCCAGAGGATTCCTCCGTCTCTTCCTCATCACAAAGAGTACATAATCAGCAGGTTTGGTACTCAAATTCATCTATAGAGGTATCTTGAAGAGTAGGGCTTAACTCCCTCACCACAAAGTACATAAAATTTCTTCATTTTTAATTTTAGGTACTAGCTTCCCCTAGAGATGCCAGAGCCTCTATATGTTTTGCACTGAAAAGAATTGGCAGAAGAATTTGAAGTCTGAGCAACACCATCTTTCCCATGTCTGCCTAACCATGTCTTTGGCCCTAAATAGGTAAGTAATTTTCCTGCCATCTTCTCTAGGAAACATTCCTATTTTGGCTGTGGAGAAAATTTACTTCTGCGAACTGCTGAGAATAGCCTTTCTTGGATGTTTTCTAGCCATACTTCTTCAAAATGGCCATCAGGCATGAAAACATTCACATATATTTTTAGTACTGTCCCTTTAGTCTTTGGCTTTAATCCCCTGCCTTTAATCTTTCCATAAAACAATAAGGATTTTATATAAAGGTCACATATGAATCTAGTTTAGTTTAAGGAATCAGATTCCTCAAGGCTTGTTGTATAGTTCAGACCAAACACAGCAGTTGGAGAGCAGAACCATTGGGTTAGTGCTCTATTTAAGTAATTTTCAGCTTGTAGCATCTGAACTTCATATATGTTTGCACTCTGGTTGAGAAACATGAAATATATATCGTCTCCATTACCTTGTTCAGCTTTGACATTGCCTGTGTCTCATCCAGCTCTGACACAATCCCTCCAGACCACGTTACATACATTGAGGCTTTGGGTAATTGTAATTGATGTACCCAGCAGTAAACTATCCCATTGTGAGACATAAGTAAATTACACAACTCATGTTATAAAAGGGCACCATGAAGACAAGGTTCTTTGGAACATTTGACAAGATGCAGGGGACCTCTTGACCATCTAGATATGCTGAACCACTGAGATTGGAGTTATGTGGAGGAAAATAAATAGCAAGAAAAGTTTGCTTTGTAATGATGTCTCTTTCAATTCCTCCACCAAGGACAGCAACTGCTACCCCTTGTTTTCTCCGTATGCACACCCTATGACAATTTCAGTTTCACCAATCTGAAACAAACCGTGCAAAATTAGGAAATGTTAGTGAAGCCTCACCTGGTTCCAGTTTCACATGACAGTCAGCAATGACCTCCACACTTGTATATATCACAAACCTTGGTGCAGGTTAAAAAACCTTGCTGCAGTTCATCACAGAACCATAGGGGAATTACCCTTTCCAGTGAAGGTACCACAGAAAATGTGACTACCTGGATTTGTGACTCTCTGATTTGAGTTCAACTGCAAGCTAGTCAAGGGTACCACACAAGGATGTCTCTCTCCTCTTGCAGAAGTTATGGAAAGTCTAAAATCTGCTGTTTGGTTTTTACCCAGTTCTATCAACTGGTTTAACATGATACTGCTTCTCCCCGTTCCATTTTGCTTTTCTTTACAAAAATAGCACTATAAATATGAAGAGCAACAAAAGTAAAATAAAAAAGCTCACTATTCACAGTAGAGAGGAACAGATTTATGTAGACATGTGATATCTTTTTTTTGTGACTAATTTATATAGATAAATTTATAGGCTTGTATCTTAGTATTTATTTAATTTAATTGGACAGGTTTTCAGGCTCATGTCTTCTTCAGGCTTTGAGGATAAACTTGAGGGTCTTGTACACTTGACAACCTGACCAACTTCTCCTAACAATAATAACAACTAGACTGGAACTTCTCAGGTGCAATTTATATGACTTAAGGGCAAAAAGAACTTATCCTGCTAGTAAATCGAGAGTAATTCCATTAGCTCAAACATGGTTTGTATCAGCAAAATCAGAAATGCTCTCACCATCAGTGAATTTTGTCTCAGCTGAGGTGAAAGTAAAGTATTGCATGCTTCCCTCTTTTAAACTACATTCCCATTTTGCTGAAGTTCCACTAATGCTCTGCAGTGAACCTTTGTTGACCATGTAAGTGCTAGAATTACAGCAATCAAGAAAATTATTTCTGTCTTCATCAGTGTATGGAAATATTTTACCATTTAAAATTAAGAAACCATTCTTCACTCTCCCACTATTTAAAACCATCTTGTAACAGTATTTAGCAGACTTTCTGCTGCTTTAATCTTTCTTCTACAGTCTCATTTCACACACTACTGCCACTTTCAGGGTGGGGCTTCATGTGAATTCAACTAAAAAAGCCAGCCAAATCCATTCCCTTGGGATCAGGGAGGACATTTCTTTTAGGATGAGAGAAAATCGTCTCAAGTTGCATCAGGGGAGGTTTAGATTGGATATTAGGGAAAATTTCTTCACTGAAAAAGTGGTCAGGAATTGGAACAGGCTGCCCAGAGAGGTGGCAGAGTCACCATCCCTGGAGGTGTTCAAGTAACATATAGATGTGGCACTCTGGTAAAAAGGTTTAGTTGACATGAGGGTATTGGACAGACAGTTGACCTTGATGATCTTCGTGGTCTTTTCCAACCTTAAAGATTCTATGGTTCTAAGATTCTATTTTATAGAATATTCTGTAGCGAAGGCTGTGGAAGAAATACAAAAGGTAAATCTATAATAACAAAACAATATACATTGCCAGTGAATGCATTACCCTAGTGTTCCAAGAGTGTTTCATAAATATAATTATTACTTGCCTATTTCATATATTAACACATCATACCAAGTTTTCAGCTTGCATGTGTCACTAGAGCTGTGTTATGGTCAAGAGATATGCATTAACTGCAATTGGCCCATCGGATGGACTTTTTATTTTAAAGTAGTATAGACACAGTAGACGTTCTTCAATAAGATGTATTAAATGTTCATTAGGACAAGATTTTATGTTAAAAAATACCTAGGTAGACTCCTA
This sequence comes from Gallinula chloropus, assembly GCF_964237585.1. NCBI lineage: Eukaryota > Metazoa > Chordata > Aves > Gruiformes > Rallidae > Gallinula > Gallinula chloropus. The sequence goes on from NC_140086.1 coordinate 68,526,433, forward strand.
CAATCCTATTAGGCTCTGCTGTACTGTCTGCTGCAAAAAACAGTAGCGGAATTGACCCCCTGCCTGTGATCTGAGACCAAGATCTTGCACAGATGTGTTATGTGCTTATGCTCTCCAAGTGGCTCCAGAGACAGCAGAACTGTAAGGAATGAAGCCTGTCATGAAGTCTGAGGCACTGCACCTCCCCCTCTAAATACCGCTGCACAAATCCAAATTAATTTTTGCTACTCCATCTTCTCTCCTTCACTCATCCCAACTCACTAAATGAGCACAATAAAAAATGTCACAAGAATCTCATGTTAGGGAGTCTTCACCAGATAATGCAATGACTGACCATTTTTTCAGACCACATTCTGATCATTCAGACCACCATTTTTTTAAAAAAATAAATTTTGATTACATTAGTGTTAGGAGTTACTACGGATTTTTAATTTCTCTTGCTTTAATTAATGCTAATTTGACCACAATGTTAAATAAAATGTGTGTGCAAATTTTAGAGCTCTTCAAAATCTCTCTCCCAAAGCAGTAAATCAGGTCTTGGAAAAAAAGTTTCAAAAGGACTCCCTCTTAAAATGCGTATGTAGAGACAGAGGAACTGTTCCAGCATGACTAGATGTTCTGGAGCCAGAACTGTTACAAGTGGTTACAGCTAATTCTGTACCTGGTGTTTGAAAATTACAAAAAGGAGAGTACATTTAATTAGCTTAACACAGCTAGTTTCACCCTCCCCTCATGTTAGACCTGCACCCTCATTAAAAAATGAAATTGGTTTGTTTCCCTTACAGACTTTATATTTTGCTGGATTCCTTCAAAACCAAAAATATCAGTAGAATGAACATTCATCATTCCTAGACCACTCTCATTCTCACATTCTAGTTTTCAGCTTGCTTGTATAGGTGAATGATCTGCCCAAATATTCTGCTGAATACGTGCTAATAAACTGCACTAGTATTTGCATACCATATGCTCACTAAGGGCTTAATTACACTTTGTTCCACAAACAAGTATTTTTAAAAAATTAACATATGTCAGCTAATTATTTTTCCTGACTTATTTACTTTTTCATTTTGCTTCATTTTTAATTTATACAAGACCTCTTTGTGGCCTTGTTTCATTTTCCAAAGAATGACAATAGCTGAGGCTCTAATACCTCCAAGTACCCAGCACATCCTTTAGTTTACCCACCTAAGCAGTCACCAAAGATTTCTATGCGCAAAGTGAGGGAAGTTATGTGTGAGCATAAATTGTTCCAATTTTAATGCTGAAATATACCCCTATACTACTATACACATTGCATAAACTACACTCTGCAAAGAAACTGGACCTTGACCAGAAAAAGACCTCCACCGCAGCAATCTCAAATTACATGTTTGGCAGGCTTGACAGAGGTACATCACTTGTCTTCCTTTCACATTCTGCAAGATCTTCTAGGACATGTTCTCACGTAGTCATAAGGGTCCGTGCTAAATGCACGAATGCACGCTTCACATAATCCAAACATTGATTGAAGATAAAACTTGATATACATATAGCTGCTCACCAGGATATGAGAGTGTCCCTGACTAGAGGAATACCAAGCAGTCACGCTCATCAGGCCCTCAGGACATGCGAGTATTGCAGAGTCACTCGTATGGTTCAATAAGCATACTGACAGATCATTTCAGGTATTGTAACTCCTCTAAAAACATGGCTCTAGGACTCACAGAACACTCACAAAGAAGTTAAGGACAAGTAAAGTGAATGCTTTTTTTTTTTTTTCTTAATTACACTGAAGAATGATGTCTCTGTTTTGTAGGTTGGACTAGATGATCTTTCAAGTTCCATCCCAAACCCCAAAATTCTGTGATTCTTGTGAAATTTCTTCCTGATCTAATACACAAAAATTTTAGTACAGTGAGTCCTCACACTGAAGGACATAAAAAGCAGAGCAGGCTCTGGATGGCCAAGACAGCGTTTTGGATTAAAATACCTTGATACCAAAACTCCCCAACAGGTACATCACAGCACCGGAATCGGAGGATTTGCTTGCAGTTTGTGTAGAGGCAACCTGGAAAACCCAGGGACATGTTTCTCAAAGCAGTTTGGATTTCAACACAAGCTGCCCAAGCCCAGCCAGGATTCCGTGAAATAATTGTCAGATAAAATCCATAGGCAATATGAAGTTAGAGTGACTTCAGTTATCCGAGCTTCAAATCCATCTTCGGATTCCTGTGCGCCTCTATCCTTATTACAAGTGGAGCTACATCTTGGTGTATTGCTGGCTGAACCGGAAAACCAGTAAGTTGGAAGAACCTTAAACAGGTACCCTCAGGTCAGTTCCCTACCCATGGTAATATCTACTGCAGTGCTCTCATCTGTTTTTAAGGCAGGCAAAGGGACAGAATTTTGCTGGGGTGGATAAGGATCGAGGCTTGTGAAATACGTAAAGGTTACCTTTCTTTTTTTCATCACAGATAAAGGCAAGACATTAAGAATAGCATCTAAAGGGAAGTCTAATGAAGACTTAGAATAGACAGCATGGGGATGTAGGGACATCTCCTGGAAGAGGTTAGGCAAATAACTGTGGCAAGCACATTGATAGGAGTGATTGTGTCAGTGGAAAGACTGGAATAGAAGCACCCCTCAAGATTCAACTTTTATACAGGTCTATGCAGACAGCACAGGTCTCCATCAAACCATTTTCTAGGGCTTCCTTACTGTCATTCTGGAAAACAGGGGTGATGACCTGGAACATTCTTTCTATAGAATAACCTATTTTGTTTTGTCCCATCCACCTGGACAGCAATTTGTCCTCTTATCTTTACAGGCAGGCTTTTGCATACTCCAACTTACCATTACATTGCTTCCATCTTGTCTCCTTCAGCTTAAATAACCCTGATTGCTTCAGCCTTCCCTTTTCAGCTTGTTTTCTCACCTCACCATTCTTGTCCCTGTCCTTTCTACTCACTGTAATTCAGCTTCATCTTTCTTCGGTGCCCAGGGATGACCACAAGGCTCAGAACCTTACATTTTCCCAAAGACGTAAATCAAACACTTCATGCATCTTGCATTTAGAACGCTGCTTGCTTTCTCTCAGGTAGCGTTTGCAGCCCCATGATACTGTTTCCTTATGCTGTGGTTTCAGTGCCTCTAACAGCATTTACTACAGAAAAGTCAGCTGCTCCATGATGTGCTTGCACAGTTGGTAATGCCTAAATGGGTGAAAACCTTCATACCTAAAAATTACAGGGGGTTCATATTAGATTTTTGAAAATTGCTCAGAATTTTCCAAATTTTAGTCTTATTTTTAAATATATTCAGAGGCGCTCAACTAAATATTTTAATTTAAGCAGCATATTCTCTGTTATTGTTAAGAAAACTGAACAATTTATGTACTGAATAAACCTTGTCTCAGCATAGGTCTTTGGAGAATTCCAACACTGTGATTGAACAGTGCTCCTCAGTACTTTTTAATCACTATTTTACACTTTTTATTTTAGTGAAAGATCTAGGTGTATTTTTTCACTATATTGAAATTGAATTTATTTTTTTATGTAGTATCTTTAATACAAACTTCCTCCTAAATCACTTGGAAGAACTCTATGCAAAGCAGATGCATTGCACTTAGCAGGAAAAATAAAAGGTGTAAAAAGAGTGTTTAAAGAAGAAGTGAGAGCATTGACACGTCTGGGCAATAGGAAAAGGCTACAGAACATAAAATCTTTATCTTTTCATCAAGTCTATTTAATTTCCACATAAAAAGAAGGGAAGCTTATGAGGCTGAGAAGTTTAAGCTGTTCCAAAAGGTAGGCGCTATGGAAAGAAATATGTTGCTCATATTGTGATAAGGAATAAAGAACAGGAAGGCACTGAAATGAGCAGGCGGGGTGGCGGGGGGGAGCGGGAAGAGGACAAAGATAAGATGTTTGAATTTCTCCTTTGTGCCAGGTGGAGAACAGGATATGGAAAGAAGCTAATTGCAGCTCTCAGATTATGGAGACTGTTCAGGACCCACTGAGTGGTAAGAAACACACCAAAGCATGCTCACCAGTGAAGAAATGCCAGAGGGTGGGGATTTTCTGTTTAGCTTCTCTCAGGTGTCTGTAGGAAAAAGGCTTTGGGACTGACCAAATGCTAGGGACTGAGGGCTCAGCATGGCCTGTATCTCTGCAGGGCTAATAAGAAGAGACATTCTTGTTCATGATCCCAAGACAGTCTAGAACACCTCCATGGAGATTTAAGCATGTCCTGTTACACATTAATAATCCCAAATTTTTCTGGGCTCTATGAAGCACCTTAGATGGATTCTCCCACTTGAGCCCAGGACTACTTTACATGTTCTACATGGAACAGCCCAGATGGGAAAAAATCCCTAGAAGAAGCCCATGCAAGATGAGGTTTCTTTCATACAAGCATAGTGAAAGGCTGCAGTAACAATATTAGGCGTGCTAAGAGTTGAGAAGTGTGAGAGGTCTGACAGAAACAGGAGAAAGACGGATCAAAGTGCAAAGAAAACTGGTTTGTTTACTGAACCTCCTTCAGCAACATAACTAATTATAGATAAGAAGAACAAAGTTGCTGGAATAATCATAGAATCTGGAGTCTAGAAAGCACGTATTAAATAGTCTGAAACATCTCCGTATTTGATCCTTAGAAGAACTGACATGTTATGGAAGGTATGTGAACCACCCCAACACAATAAGATGACGTGAAATACTGTGTTCTGAATTTATTAGCTCAGGAGAGACAAGCAAGCCTAACAGCAAGAGAGACATAGCATCACTAAGGAAAAACAGCTAGAGGACACAGCAGGTGCAGGGTGTGCTGCGTTGCATGACGCTGTTTTAATTCTCTCCAAAGACACTGTTTGTGGACCCTGATCAGCATATTCTGGACTAGGGATTGTACTTCATGAGCCCTGCACCAGAACAGTTGTTGCAGAGCCTTTTCTAGATGAAGTCACTCCTGATTTAGTCCTTGTCTGTGGTCCGAAAGCAACTGGGCAGAGATTATCCAGCTCTGAAAAGCCATGTGCAGAAAACTAGCTAGAACTTGAGCATCAGTCATTTTTTCTGGTTTTAACTTTTCTTTCCACAGACAATTACACTTTCCTTTCTTTTGAACATTGGAATCTTTCCATCCTGAAATCTTTCCCTTTCCTTCATTTGGTCAAAATAAACATACAGATTTACAAATTGAAAAGTTTCATCTGACACAGTTCATCATCAACCTACATTTTCTCATTTTCCAAGAAAGTGGGAGCAATTAATCCCCTTCCTCCTTTGTGGGCTGGGGCAGATTAAGTCTCTCCTGTGATTCAGGAGTGTCACCTGTGATTCAGGCCTTTTCTCAAATGAGAGACCTGAACTGCGATTGGCATAAAGCACCAGGGCAGCTGAAACAGACATATAGTACTCCAAAAAAATATATGTTATCCAAATAATATTTGAACTGACTTGACAAACGAACACAACCCAAAGTGGAGCATTTCCATTCCAGTGGAAACTTCTGGGTTTCAGATGGAAGGATCTGGCTATTTTTAAGATGAAGCCAGAAGCAAAATGTTTTTTGACAGACATTTTCCCACCCTGGGTTTATTAGAATTATTCACACCTGTTTCACGTGCAATAAAAATGAGCTTCTCTGGTCATTTCTGCTACTGATATGAACCAATACTGGGCAGTATTTCAATCATTCTGTGGTGGGGACATCCAGTCTCAAATTTCCATGAATTGGCTTGTTTAACACCTTTGGATTGCTGGATTGTAAATTACAATCAGCTTGCTGTTCTGAGTTCTTTCTAAGAATGTGACTAAAAGTCTTTAATTGTTTCTTTTCAGTCAGTTTCAGAAAACTGATGTGTGCTGCCTTATTAGCTGAACTTCTTATTGACTTCCAGATGTTGACCTTCTGTCACTGAGAGTACTCTTCACCTTTGCAAGGTCCTCTGCTGAATCCATTGAAATAAACTCACGAGATTTTCGTTTTCAAGTATGCATTATGCAGGTACTTTATGCCTCACTGAGTTAATTCACTCTTTTTATTGGTATCTCACTTAAAATACTGATTTGATGAAGAGCTGTTCTACAAATACTATCGTTTTGTTTTCTTTTTGGGAAAAAAAATTCTCTTCTTCATACCCCAAGGTTGAAACTTGTGATGGTTCTATTGTTATGCATTCTTTCATAAATTCTTTTTTCTGATCCTAAAAAAACCCTCAAACCTTTTCTATATTTCCTTTAACTGCATGGCATCTCCACTCCATTCTCCAGGACAGACTATAATTCTTCATTACTTTTGTCATCTGCAAAAGAGAAACCAAAGTATAGCAGTAAGGAAAAAGCTAGAATAAATGAATAAAGTGTTTTGTGGATATGTAATTTTCTATTCCTTACCAGTTCCCAAAATGTACCCCAGATATGGAGAGTGCAGTGAGCCTGAATCAAGCTGTAATCTGTCACACTATGCATTAAAGTTCTAACAAAATGATACAAAATTTGATAAAGAGCATAAGAAAAGCTTGAAACAGAAGAAAAGGATGAATACAGTAAGAAATCAAAAGTTAATGGAAGAAATAAAACCACTGAGCCCCAGAGAGTTTAGTTGGGGTAGAAAGAAGGAGGTGAGAGAGGAGGAGAACAAAAGATAAATAAAAGATTGCAAGAGGGAAGGAAAATGGTGCTCTGCTTTCATTGGGAATACTTAAATGCCTCACAAGATGAGCAGAGCATTAGGATATGAAAACCTAAAGGGCAATATAATCCCAAAGGGGAGGACTAGTTTCAAAAGAAGGTTTATTAAAACTTAGCTTGCTTTGCATAATGTCAGAAAAAGAAATACAGTGAAACTCTAACCTTTTTTTTTTCCTTTTCAACTTTCAGTTCCTTTCCACTCTTTTTTTCTCTATGATCGCTTTCCCTACCCTGTAGCTTTACTCCTGCTTTCTGTTTATAACCTTTAGAATACTTTCATGAGCATATGCTATAATTCTCTTCCCTTTTCTTTATCTCCTTGTTCCTACAAGCTGGCTTGAATAAAGAAGTCATTATCAGCAAGCCCACAATGGGTCCAGACATCCACATTCAAGATGTTGTATAGATGATATATTGATCAGTCCTCAATGAGTAATAGCGTTCTAATGAAAAGAGCTTACAGAAGTTAATGTATCTGCTCATGCAAACCACAAATGAAGCATTCTGTGGCACAAAGGGTCTGGCCCTGTGAATTATTATTACTCCCTACAACAATAAAAGTCAGGAGTGGTTTTATTTATTTACCGCAATCAATGATAGTCTGTGGGCTACACATTGAAAATTCGTTTTACAAACCAGGACCCAGACTGTTTGCTTTTTTCTGTGTCCATTGGGAATTAACACTTCAGCTGCCACTGCCAATCCTGAGGTAGATACCCCTGCAGAAACGAGAGGACTGCAGTTTGTTCCAGTGTTGTTCAGGTTAAGAGAAGCAACTACAGGCATTCAGAGGGGAGTAGCCACATGCGACTGCTCCCAGGAGAGACAGCATATATTAAAGCTGGGTGAGTATGTAGAGACAAAGACTTTCTGTCCTACATGAACTACTTGGGGAGTCCCCAGTTAAGAAAAACTGCACTGCAACGCTGTGTCATGCAACTGTCCACAGGCTGGTGAGAGCGTTTTTAATGCTTTAGAACCTCCTCTTCCTCTCTTCTCAAGCCAATGTACAGCAGAATGACTGCAATCTTTGCTAATACAAACAGTATATTGACAAGAAAAGCAAAAGAACCACCATTCCACTTGTTAAAGAAATTTTAGGAAAAATAAAATTAAAATTCTGTTGATATCTACACTAAAGAAGAATAAACCTGTCACTGTACTTTGGTAGAAGAGCAAAGATTAACAGAAACCCCAAAACAAAATTAAAACGAAACTATAATTAAGCTACTTTGTAAATTGTATTCTGCATATTAAATACTGGTCTGTCACCTTCTTTAAAATATTCAAAGCCAGACACTAGGATACTCAGAATGAAAGCCAATGTTGGCCATCAAAGGTGAGAAAGAGTTTCCTTTTAAATGTGAGAAAGTTTCCCTTTAAAGAACAACTACAAGAAATGACAGGTCAGCCTGGAAAAGAGATGCTGGTATGGAATGAGGGAATAATACAGGTCTGTAAAATCCATGTGTGTGTCACAGAAGATAAAACCAGAATATCTGTTCATCGCTTCTCTTAATAGAACATTTTGGGGGACATCAAATATGACTAGTAAATTGAAAACAAACAAATGGAGATAGTTTTCCACAGAAAGATCAGTGCTGCTTTCTGCATCAGAATATTATAGATGTTGGAAATCCATGTGATTTGAGAGGCAACTAAAAAAATAAATCTATTGAGAGAGAAGTCCCGCAAGATCTCTTTCTCAAGAAACTCTAAACCACAAATGAGTAGAAGGTAGAAAATATTTTCCAGGCAGTACAATTAAATGATAATTTTACCCACTTATCTTGACTTCTGAGACTGGTCACTGTCAGCTGAGGTTGACCACAGCTTGGGCCAGTGAGCTAGGTATACTGATTGTGTCAAAACCAACCGCTGATCCATAAAACAAAGCATTATTTTATGCAATCAACCAATTTGCTGAAAAGTAAATTAAAAGAGATTCTTTTTCAATGCTTTCATTGTAACTCAAATCAACAAATGACCATGTGATGGAAACAGTGTCTGATGTAAAGCCTCATTTCCTGACAGAGGGCCGTAACATCGCATTTACTCACACACGTCCATCTGTTTTCTTTGTCCCTCATATTTCTTACGCTTCTTAATGTTAAACTGCATGGACTTGTAGTTTCGTTGGCTTGCAGCACCTACCATGCTGAATAAACAAAGAGCTTCCTTCATGACACGCCAGAATGATATGCAGCTAGCTTTTAATTGGCATGGGAGCCCTTTGAAGAGGAGAAGTGAAGGCTCCAGAATTTCTGTCAAAAAACCCAAATTACTGTCCAACAGTCCAGGGCTAAAATCTACACGGATAGGAAAGGAAAGCTAGCATCCCTCAAATCCTGAATAATCTGGGTTCTGAATTAATTATGTCTTTCCAAAGCTTAACCATAAATAGGAGTCATATTTTTTTTTCCCTTTCTTGTCTGTTCCCTGCTGTGTGCATACATGTGTCTTTCTTAAGTCTTGGTAAATCTCTCTGATTAAGAGTAGGATTAATATAGAAGAATTAAACTTTTAAGATCAAAAAGAAAAGACATTTAACTTTTACCAACAAGAAATTGTTACTAACAAGCATTCTTTGAGTGAAAAAAAGGCTCCCTGGCTACAAAGAACTGTTTAACTGAAAATATGAAGGTCTTTGTCCTTAAATGAGTAATCTTCAAAAGGAAACACTTTATTTTTACATTTATTTCCACTTTAATCCTATCCCTTTCCTGCCTCAATTGCTGCTTTCTTGTAGAGAATAAAATTTTAAATGGTTGTTCTGCGCTATTTGCATTCATCATGCAGACCCTACATGAAAAGTGAGAAAATATACTTAAGAAATACAGGATATTATTTGCCCTGCCTTTTTTTTTTTTTTACTATTTAAGACCACACAGCACATTGTAAAATATTTTCAGCAGTATTAGAGTGAAAATTTGTATCCCTTTTCCTTGATACTTAACATTACCCTCCTCAAAAAAAAAAAAACAAACACAGAATCATAGGGATTGGAAGGGACCTCCAGAGATCATCAGGTCCAATCCCCCTGGCAAAGCAGGTTCCCTAGTACAGGTCGCACAGGTAGGCGTCCAGACAGGTCTTGAATTCAGAATCACAGAATCATAGGGGTTGGAAGGGACGTCCAGAGACATTTAGTAGGAAAGTATATATTCTATATGCTGAGACATGTAGGTGCAAAGGACTGCAAACATGATGTAAGTGTAATATAGAGCACTGAGGCAATCTGATTTACCTTGGTTTCTAAATGTTTTCAGGACTATAGGCAAAAAGACTGATTTTCCCCAGTGTCCAGAAGAATCCTAAAGCCAAACTGGAAACTGATCAACAGGGTCACATCCTTCAGAGATACATATTTTATTCTTACTTCTTTCCATTAATTTGGAGTAATTTAATTGACTTCAGTGACAATACCCTGAATTTCCTACCCTATAATTAAAAAAAAAAACCCCAATATTGCAAATAAATTGTCTCTACTTCTTTTTGTAGTTTAAAGTTTTATTATTTTCAAACTTTGCAATATTTTAAAATTTTAATTTTAAAAAGCACATTATTCATAAGCATACTTTTATTCTTGTTTCCATCTTTACAACTTCCTCTGGCAGTAGGCTTTCCTATTTCTACTGTAATTCAGAAGGTAATTTGCATGTTACAAGGTAGGCAAAGTTTTTCGTGCACCAAGAGGTGAGAAAGCACTACCTAAATTTCAGAAGATACAAGATTCACTTCTCAGATATTGTTGTGACAACAGTGCCAAAAGCTGGAGGAGTCCTGTGTGGTTCTACTATATTCTTACATGAAAATTTCCCTTCTGAATATGCTGTCACATAATTAGCATCATCACTGTAAGCCCATTTCAGGGTTTCATTAAGTTTGAGAGAGAATCACATTGGAAAGGAATTGTAAAATGGGTGTCAAGTTTGTGCAAGGTCTTCCGTAAGAGCCTGGATTTAATTTGGTTATGGAAAGGGGGCAAATGAGAGTTACTGAAAGTCAGACTGACTTTTGGGCTTTAGGTCTAAGGTCTGCAACTGAATTGCATTAGACTTGAATTAAGAAATTAAAACAAACAACAGGAGATACTTCACACATACCAATAATAGGAGAATAGAAAAGAGATAGGGACAGTACTTGGAAAGAATGGGACTGAGATTAAAAACTAAGAAAAGGAAATAAATATATTCATAATGGAAGGAATGTGAGTATAAGATTAACTTTGTTTCAGAATACCCAAGGAATGATTAATGGATAAAAATCTAGCAGAAAAGTGAGCCACCCATTACTCTGGTTTTCAAACACCCAATGAAACATTTACAAGCAGATTACACAGATCTAGGATATACATTAAATTTGTTATCCAAGATTTTGCAGATGCAATACTGCTAGAGGGCAGAAAATATATGTAGAACAAAAATTTACTTCCTGTTTGAGGAAATAATTTCATTTTTCTGCATTCCTTGACTGTCTCCAGGATTAGCAATGAAACATTAGAATCTCGTAGCATGTCTGTTCTGCAACCCACTGTTCTCTAGCACTCATAAGAACTATAAATAACCTAAATGATCACAGTGTCCTACCATTCCAGACAACTACATTTTTATAATTCCATTTTTAAATTTACCTCCACCCAATTTAAAAGCAGATTGGTCTCTCTCCTCCTTTCTTTCTGATAGTACGTCCACTCCAAAACTTCACTGTGGTATCTATAGACTTGCTTCCTTGTTTAAATGTCTCAGTTGCATGCATATGCAGGTTTGTCTTACAGTTTTCCTCCCTCTCTACTGTTTACTCCTAAAATGTTTACAAAGAGCAATTTTGTTTCCCCTTATCTTTTATTTTTGATGCTAACAAACCAGGCTCTTTTATTCTCCCATTTTAAAACAAATGTTCAGATCCCTGATCGTTCCAGAAGGTTTCTTTCTGCATATTAGAAGTCACCTTTTTTTCTCCATAAATTACCAAAAGTTGCAGTGTACTCTACAGAGTAACAGCAAGGACTTTGCACAATGCCATTCCCAATGGAGAAGCAACTCTCAGAGTTCCAGACCTGTAAGACTCCCTGGATTAAACTCATTGGATGTCTTCACAATTAGCTGTTGTTGGCTGCAGTTATAGGAATGAAAGGGAACATATTTTTAAGGTATTTATATCTAGGAGATGATGACAGAAGAACCACAGAACAAATGTAACTGTCCTAAACATCTGGCTATAAGCAAACCATTAGCTAGAATCATAGAATCACAGCATGCATTAGGTTGGAAGGGACCTCTAAAGGTCATCTAGTCCAACCCCCCTGCAGTAAGCAGGGACACCTTTAACTAGATCAGGTTGCTCAGAACTTTGTCAAGCCTGATCTTGAATGCTTCCATGGATGGGGCCACCACCACCTCTCCAGGCAACCTGTTCCAGTGTCTCACCAACCTCACAATGAAGAACTTCTTCCTAATGTCTAATCTAAACCTACCCTGCTCTAGTTTAAAACCATTGCCCCTCATCCTATCACTGCATGCCTTTACAAACAGTCCTTCCCCAGCTTTCCTGTAGGTCCCCTTACTTCTGGGAACATGAGTCTTTTTGAGGACAGGCAAGCTGTACCACCCTATTAGAATTCAGTCCTTGAAATGACAGCCATATAGCACTGATCTCGTGCAGATGAAGGACGTCACCTTCAAAAAAAGGCAGTCACAGTGCCAACATAAAATGACATGAAAAATTCTTATTCCTGGAGGTAGGTACAAGAACAAGAGGAATAGGCCATTTAAATGCACTTTAAAGATCTCACCTTGAGGTTGATCCCACAACTAATTATCTATATTTCTCCTTAATTTCTAATGGACCTTTTGTTCAAAAATATGAAAATGGAGCACAATGGAGAGGACCTTCCAGAAAAGTTGGGTTTTTTTCAGTAAGAAGATATTTATGGACTCTGGAATAAAAGCTGAAATAAGTAATGCACAAATGGGGACAATAAGGGCCTCTGAGAGAAGAGTAATTAATAAAAATCTGTAATGAGAGGCTACAGTAGACCTAGCAATGGGAAGGCACCTTATTGCCTAATGTCTTTACCTTTTCCTTCCCACCTCCTTCCTTATCAGGGCCTTGCCATAAAACACCTGCACCTGATAGTCAGCAAGGCACAGCAGTTCATAGGCCAGATAT